>NW_022681474.1:50071801-50729911 GCF_009764315.1 Trachypithecus francoisi | reverse complement strand
ATTTCAATCTTATACAAATTCTTCTGGAGCATTGAAAAAGAGGGAACTCAGAAACTCCCCTAAATATTCAATGAAGGCTATATAACGATAAAAATAAGAAAAGGACAAGAAGAGAAAGATAAATTTCAGGGTAATCTCCTTAATAACCGTAGATAATAAATTCCTTTACAATATGTTAGAAAATTGAGTCCAGAAATGTATAAAAAGCTAATACAATGTCCAAGTTGAATTCATCACAAGAATGCAATGGTGAATTAACATTACAATAATCAACAAATGCAACTTATCACATAAATGAAGAAAATAATGAGGTCTTCTCAGTGAAAGCACAAAAAGCATTTAATTAATTTTAAATAATATTCAAAGATAAATATACAAACTACACAAATGAAATGACTAAATAAAAGAAAGTTTTAAAGATTGACACTAATTACATAAATTCAAAGATACTCAAAGAACAAATGTTTTAGCAGAGTAGGAATAGAAGTGAACTTCTTTGAAGCAATTGAAGGGATCTATTTAAAATCTACAGAAATATTCTACCTTAGTAGTAAAATCTTAGCAGCATTTGCTTTAGAATTAGGAATAAAACGAGGATTTCCATTGAGAGTACTCCTATTTAAAACAATAGCAGAGGTGTCAGCTAATGTGATAAAATAAATACAGACATAAAAGTGAAAGGATGAAATTAAACCTGAAATTATTTGCAGATGATATGATTATCTATATAGAAAATCCAAATTTATAGAGAATTTGTTAGATATAAAAAGACAGTTTAGCAATATGGCCAGATATAATTTCAGAAAAAACAGATGACAAAAGAATTCAGACCAACCATCTTGCTAAAGACAAATCACTGGAAGAAATATTTTTTAAAAGTCTCTTAAAAATGCACTGAAGCCGAGCGTGGTGGCTCATGCTTATAATCCCAGCACTTTGGGAGGCTGAGGTGGGTGGATCACCTGAGGTCAGGAGTTGGAGACCAGCCTGGCCAACCTGGTGAAACCCCATCTCTACTAAAAATACAAAAACTAGCTGGTGTGGTGGCTCACGTCTGTAATCCCAGCTACTCAGGAGACTGAGGCAGGAGAATCGCTTGGATCTGGGAGGCGGAGATTGCAAGCTGAGATTGTGCCACTGCACTCCAGCCTGGGCACAGAGTAACACTCCAGCTCGGAAAAAAAAAAAAAAAAAAAAAGTAGGCAAAAGATTTCAACAGGTACTTCATTAAAGAAAATATAAGCAAGATAAGCAAGTGCAAGAAAAAAGTCCTAAACATCATTAGTCTTAGGGAAATAAAGATTAAAACCATGATAGTGTACAACTCATACATATTAGAATGTCTAAAATTAAAAGACTGAACACACCAAGTGTTGGCAAAAAGGTGAAGCAACTGGAACTTTCTTTTTTAATTTTTATGGCTACATAATAGTTTTACATATTTATGGGGTACATGTGATATTTTGATACAAGTGTACACTGTGTGATGACCAAATCAAGGTAATTAGAATATCCATCAACTCAAACATTTAGCATTGCTTTGTGCTGGGAACATTCCAAATCTACTCTTGTAGTTATGTTGAAATATACAATAAATTATTGTTAATGATAGTTGCCCTATTGTGCTACCAAACACTCAATGTTATTCTTACCATCTAACTATATTTTTGCAGCACTAATCACATGCTTTAATTCCATCATCCATTAACCAGCTCCTTTTTATCCTTCCCCAGTGCTGTGCTTCCCAGCCTCTAGTCACCATCATTCTACTATCTACCTCCATGAGATCAATTTTCTTAGCTCCCCCATCAGTGAGAACATGAGATACTTGTCTTTCTCCACCTGGCTTATTTCACTTAACATAATGTTCTCTAGTTCCATCCATGTTGTTGCAAATGACAGGATTTTACTTTTTTATTATTATTTTTTTGAGACAGAGTCTTGCTCTGTTGCCAAGGCTGGAATTCAGTGATGTGATCACAGCTCACTGCAGCCTTGACCTCCCGGGCTCAAGTTATCCTCCTGTCTCACCCTCCCAAAGTATTGGGATTACAGGTGTGAACCAGCATGCCTGGCAATGTTATTCTTTTCTATGACTGAATAATATTCCACTGTGTATCTATACCACATTTTCTTTTTCTTTTCTTTTTGTTTTATTTTCTGAGATGGAGTCTCACTCTGTCACCCAGGTTGAGTGCAGTGGCATGATCTCAGCTCACTGCAACCTCCGCCTGCCCAGTTCAAGCGAGTCTCCTGCCTCAGCCTCCCCAGTAGCTGGGATTACAGGTGCATGCCACCACACCAGGCTAATTTTTGTATTTTTAGTAGAGACGGGGTTTCTCCGTGTTGGCTAGGCTGGTCTTGAACTCCTGACCTCAGGTGATCTGCCCGCCTTGGCCTTCCAAAGTGCTGGGATTACAAGCGTGAGCCACTGTGCCTGGTCACCACATTTTCTTTATCCATTTATCTGTTAGTAGACCCAGTGGAATTGTTGATTCCATATCTCAGCTATTGTGAACAGTGCTGCAATAAACACGAGAGTGCAGATATAGCTCCAGTATACTGATTTCCTTTCTTTTGGGTAGATACCCAACAGTGGGATTGAACCGTTAATGGGTCTGTTACCTGATGTACCCAGCAAGTTAATACCCTGAGAATGTTAATATTCTTCGGGTTGCGGCAGAGAAAGAGGTTTAATTATAGGGTCACCGAACGAGCAGATGGGAAGAAAGTTCAAATGCCTTTCTCTGAGGAGTTTAGGGCTAAGGTATTTAAGGGCTCTGGAGTGAGCTGAAGTGTGGGGATCATTGGTCCAGGAGGGAAGGGTGAAGTCATAGGATAAGATGAAGAAATAATTCTCATGTTGATTCTATTCCTCCGTGGGGGTCTTTAAACTGGTTGGCATCAGCAGTTTTGGTGGAATTGGGGATCTGAAAAACATCTTGAGCAATTCTTAAACAATAGTCTCATGATTTTAACATCAGTTCTGTCTCTACAGGAACAAGGTGAATGCAAATAGTCAGACTCTGGTGCTACAGGGACCTCTGGTTACAAGGACATGGGCCAAAGTGCAGCCTGATTAGAACTCCATTTCTGTCCAGAATTCTTCTTAACCCTGTGAGAATAACTACAGGAGTCCTGGATCATATGGTAGTTCTATTTCTAGTTTTTCTAGGAACCTGTTTTCCACAGTGGCTGTACTAGTTTACGTTCCCTCCAGCAGTGTACCAGTTCTCCATAGCCTTGCCGGCATTGTCAGTTTTGGTTTTTGATAATAGCCATTTAAACTGGAGTGAGATGATCTCTCATTGTGGTTTTGATTTGTGTTTCTCTGATGATGTTGAGCATTTTTTTCTTTTTCTTTTTCTTTCTTTCTTCTTCTTCTTCTTTTTTTTTTTATAGAGACGGGATTTCACCATATCACCCAGGCTGGTCTTGAACTCCTGGGCTCAAGCAATCCTCCTGCCTAATCTTCCCAAAGTGCTGGGATTACAAGCATGAGCTACTGCACCTGACCTAGTTTTTTTTTTTTTTTTTTTTTTAATAGAGATGGGGGGCATTTTTTCATATACCTGTTGGCCATTTGTATGTCTTCTTTTGAAAAATGTGTAATCAGATCTACTCCCATTTAAAAACCTGATTCCTTGTATTTTTTCTATTGGGTTGTTTAGATTCCTTATGTATTCTGGTTATTTTAGTCCCATGTCAGTTGAAGAGTTTGCAAATATTTTCTCTTATTCTGTAGGTTGTCTCTCCCCTTTGTTGATTGTTTCCTTTGCTGTGCAGAAGTGTTTTAGCTTGATGTGATCCAATTTACCCATTTTTGCTTTGATTGCCATGATTCTGAGGTCTTACTCAAGAAATCCTTGTCCAGACCAATGTCCTGAAGCATTTCCTCAATGTTTTTTCCTAGTAGTTTTATAGTTTCAGGTCTTACATTTAAATCATTAATCAATTTTGATTTAATTTTGGTATATGGCGAGATATAGGGGTCTAGTTTTGTTCTTGTGCATACGGATATCTGGTTTACCAGACACCATTTGTTGAAAAGACTGTCCTTTCCCCAGTGTATGTTCCTGCCACCTTTGTTGAAAATGAGTTGATTGTAAATGCATGGATTTATTGGAACTTTATACTCTGCTGGTGGTGAATGTGAAGTGGAAGAAACACTTCGGAAAACACTTTGCCAGTTTCTTTTTTTTACTTTCTTTCTTTTCTGCTTTATTCTTTCTTTCTTTTTCTTTTCTTTTTTTTTTTTTTCTTGGAGAAAGGGTCTTGCGCTGCAATCCAGGCTGGAGTACAGTGACATGACCTTGGCTCACTGCAGCCTCAACCTCTTAGGTTCAAGCGATCCTCCTACCTCAGTCTCTCAAGTAGCTGGGAGTACAGAAGCATATCATGATGTCTGGTTAATTTTTTGTATTTTTTGAAGGGACAGAGTTTCACCATTTTGCCCAGGCTGGTTTCAAACTCCTGAGCTTAAGCAATCCACCTGCCTTGGCCTCCTAAAGTGTTGGGATTACAGGTGTGAGCCACTGCCCTGGCCTGTTTGTCAGTTTCTTAAACACACACTGTCTATATCACCCATACATTTCACTGCTAGGTATTTACTGAAGACAAACGAAAGCACACTTTCATACAAAGACTTGCTGGTTCAAGATATTGATCATGGGGGAGGCTGTGCATGTTGCAGGCACAGGGGTACCTAGGAAATCTCTGCACCTTCCACTCAATTTTCCTGTAAAACTAAAACTACTTTAAAAAATTAAGTCTATTTTTTTTTTTTTTTTTTTTGAGATGGATTCTCACTCTGTGGCCCAGGCTGGAGTGCAATGGCTTGACCTCAGCTCACTGTAACCTCCACCTCCTGGGTTAAAGTGATTCTCCTGCCTCAGCCTTCTGAGTAGCTGGGATTACAGGTGAATGCCACCATGCCCAGCTAATTTTTGTAGTTTTATTAGAGACAAGGTTTTACCATGTTGGCCAGCCTGGTCTTGAACTTGTGACCTTGTGATCTGCCCACATCAGCCTCCCAAAGTGCTGGGATTACAAGCATGAGCCACCACAGCTGGCCGTAATTTTTTTTTAAATTAGAACTAGGCTGAGCATGGTGGCTCACACCTGTAATCTCAGCACTTTTGGGAGGTCCAAGGCGGGTGGATCACTTTATCCCAGGAGTTCAAGACCATCCTGGGCAACATGGTGAAACCCCATCACTATGAAATGTACAAAATTAGTCGGATATGGTGGCATACACCTGTAGTCCCAGCTACTTGAGAGACTGACAGGGGAGGATCACTTGAACCCAGGAGGTGGAGGTTGCAGTGAGCCCTGATTGAGCCACTGAACTCCAGCCTAGGTGAAAGAGTGAGATCCTGTCTAAAAAAATAAAAAATAAAAAATTTAATTTCATTTAAAAAAATTAGAACTGGATAATGAAAATAAAATACATGAAAAGTCATGGTGCGGGGCACGGTGGCTCACACCTGTAATCTCAGTACTTTGGGAAGCCAGGGTGTGTGGATCACTTGACTCCAGGAGTTCATGACCAGCCTGGGCAACACAGTGAAGCCCTGCCTCTACAAAATACACCAAAACATTAGCTGGGGTGGTGGCATGTGTCTGTCGTTCTAACTGCTTGGGAGGCTGAGATGAGAGGATTGCGTGAGCCTGGGGAGGTCAAGGCTGCAATAAGCCATGGTCACGCCAAAGCCCTCCAGCCTGGGAGACAGAGTGAGACCTTGTCTCAATAAAAAATACATTGACTGGGTGCCTACTATGCGTCGGGCCCTGTTCTGGGCACTGGAATTTAGCAGTAATGAAAGACACAAAACTCCTGCCTTCATGAAGCTCACATGCTAGCAGATACATAATAAAAATATGCTATCTGGCAGTGAGAAGAGGCGGTGAGAGGTAGTCAGATTCTGGGCATAATTTGAAATGGAAATGAGGGGTAATACATGAATTATATAAAGGGAAGTGGTGTCACGGTTATTCTGTGTTTGGTGCCTAGGAGCTCAGTGGAGGGAACTGAGCTATGAAAGGCTCATGGGTTACATACATGTTGGTGGGGAGGGTCTCCGGGTTTAGTTTCTATATATGATGTAGGAGATGCCTGTGAGACATCCAAGGGGAAAGGGTGGATGGGCGCCTGGATGTGTATGTTTAGGAAACGTTAGGATTGAAGCTACGAATTTGGGAGTCATCAACACGTAGGTGGTGTTCCAAGTCATGAGTCTTGGTGGTCTTACGGGTTATTTCAGTGTTGGAGGTGGGCTTAGCTGGGCCCTCCTCCCTCATGAATGGCTTGGTGCCCTCTCTGCGGTCATGAGTGAGTTCTCATTGTATCAGTTCACGTGAGATCTGGTTGTCGAAAAGAGCCCAGCGCCTCCCTCCCTATTCTCTTGCTCCCTCTCTTACCATGTGACATCTCTGCTCCCTCTCTGCCTTTTGCTTTGACTGGAAACTTCCTGAGCCTTCACCAGAAGGAGATGCTGGCACCGTGCTTCTGGTACAGCCTGCCAAACTGTGAGCCATAGAAACCTCTTTTCTTGATTACCCACCCTCAGGTACTCCTTTATAGCAATGCAAAACAGATGAATGCACCTTCCTATAAAGAAAACACTTGGCCCGTTTACTTTTACTGGTGAGTTTTCCAACATTTTAAGAAAAAAGTAATAACAGTGTTATACAAAACTCTTTAAGAAAATAGAAAAAGAGGAAATACTTTTCCAACACATTTTATGAGACCCATTTGTCCCTGACACCAAACCCTGATGTGGACATTGTAAGAAAGAAAGATTGTACTGTAGTCCAAACTTTCATGGCTTGGATGTGAAATGGTAACAAAATGTTAGCCAGTAAATTACAGCAATATATAAAAATGTGCCTGGATGCGGTGGCTCACTCACGCCTGTAATCCCAGCACTTTGGGATGCCAAGGCGGGTAGATCACCCGAGGTCAGGAGTTTGAGACTAGCCTGACCAACATGGTGAAACCCTGTCTCTACTAAAAGCCAGGCTTGGTGGCAGGCACCTGTAATCCCAGCTACTTGGCAGGCTGAGGCAGGAGAATTGCTTGAATCTGGGAGGCCGAGGTTGCAGTGAGCTAAGATCACGTGACTGCACTCCAGCCTGGTTGACAGAGTGACACTCCGTCTCAAAAGAGAGAAAAACAAAAAGTGAACACCTCACAACCAAGTTGCCTTCATATTAGGAAAACAACCTGTCAGCACAAAAGCTTCTGCACACCCCTGATCTCAACCTATGGCCCCTTCTTTTTCCTCCCTCACTTCTTGGTGGTCTTAACAGCTTGGAATAACCCATAAGACCACCAAGACTCATGACTTGAAACACTACCTATGTGTTGATGACTCCCAAATTTGTAGCTTCAATCCTAGCATTTTCCCAACTGTACATATCCAGGTGCCCGTCCACCCTTTCCCCTTGGATGTCTCACAGGCATCTCCTACCTCATATGTCAAAACGAAACTCTGAAACCCTCCCAAACAATCTGTATGTAACCCATGAGCCTTTCATAGCTCAGTTCCCTTCATTGAGCTCCTAGGCACCAAACATGGAATAATTGTGACACCACCTCCCTTTATATAATTCCTTTATTACCCTCTCGCTTCCATTTCAAATTATGCCCAGAATCTGACTACCTCTCACCGCCTCTTCTCACTGCCAGATAGCATATTTTTATTATATATCTGTTCATCATCTCTCTCCCCTGCTAGCATGTAAGCTTCATGAAGGCAGGAGCTTTGTGTCTTTCATTACTGCTCAATTCCAGTGCCCAGAACAGGGCCTGACGCATAGTAGGCACCCAGTCAATGTATTTTTTTATTGAAACAGGGTCTTATTGTCTCTCAGGCTGGAGTGCAGGGTCGTGATCACTACTCATTGCAGCCTTGACCTCCCCAGGCTCACACAATCCTCTCATCTCAGCCTCCCAAGCAGTTAGAACTACAGACACGTGCCACCACCCCAGCTAATGTGGCGTGTTTTGTAGAGACAGGGTTTGCTATGTTGCCCAGGCTGGTCATGAACTCCTGGAGTCAAGTGATCCACCCACCCTGGTCTTCCAAAGTACTGGGATTACAGGCGTGAGCCACCGTGCCCAGCCCCCATCAATATTTTTACAAATAATGACCTCGAGTGTTTTTAAATACATCACACATCTTAAAAGATTGATACCATCTACTTTGTAAGGATGTTGGGCCACAGGTACACATTCATAAACTGTGTGTGTGAGTGTAAATTGTTACAGCTTTTTAAAAACTAGACTTTATGCCGGGTGCGGTGGCTCACGCCTATAATCCCAGCACTTTGGGAGGCCGAGGTGGGCGGATCACAAGGTCACGAGTTCAAGACCAGCCTGGCCAACATGGTGAAACCCTAAAATACAAAAATTAGCCGGGCGTGCTGGCTCATGCCTGTAATCCCAGCTACTCAGGAAGCTGAGGCAGGAGAATCACTTGAACCAGGGAGGTGAAGGTTTCAGTGAGCTGAGATCGAGCCATTGCACTCCAGCCTGGGCAACAGGGCAAGACTCAGACTCAAAAAAAAAAAAAAAAAGACTTTATTTTTTAGAGTAGTTTTAGTTTTACAGCAAAATCGAGTGGAAGGTGCAGAGATTTCCCAGGTACCCCCGTGCCCGCAGCACGCACAGCCTCCCCAATGATCAGCATCCTGCGCCAGTGCCGCGCATTTGCTACAATCAGTAAACATGACACATCATTGTCACTCAGAGGCCAAGTTTACATCAGGGCTCACTCATGGCCTTCTATGCTCTGTGGGTTTGAACAAATGTACAGTGACATCTATCCACCATGTTAGTGCCATACAGAGTACTTTCACTGCCCTAAAAATGTTTTGTACTTCGCCTACTTATCCTCCCTCAATGTGACAGCTTTTATAGAGGTCAACTTGAGGGTATCTATTGAAATTGTAAAGATGGGTATCTTTTGACCCAGAAATTTATTTTTGTAATCCATTGAAGAAAATACTTGTATTGTACCCAAAGAATAAATATGACTATGTTCTCTGCAACATCAGAATAGTGAAAAATGAAAACTCCCTGAATGCCCCTGAGTAAGGAGATTGCTGCTGAACGAAGTGTGGTCGTTCTTTGCATGGAATATCACACAGCAGTAAAAAGAAAGAGCTCGCTCTTGTGCTGACAAGGAAAGAGAAAGTCGTATTTTAAGAGGCAAATTTAAGTGGCATAGTAATATGTACAGTGTGTTCTATCAGTTGAAGTATATGTATAATTTCCATACATGCTTGTGAGTATATAGATGGAAAAATTCTGAAAGGCTAAATATCAAACTCATAGTTATTATTTCTGGGGGATGAGATGAAGGGAGATACAAGGCAAATTGCGTTTATTCTGTATTGATTTGGATTTCTTTATTTATCTCTCCCCCTTTCTCTCTCTTCCTCATTTCTCTTCTTTCTCTTTTCTTTTTTCTTTCTTTCCTTCCCCCTTTACTTTTTCTTTCCTTCGCCTTTCTCTTGCCTTTTTCTTGCTTCCTTTTTCCTTTTCCTCCCTCCCTCCTTTTTCTTTTTCTTTTTCTTTCTTTCTTCTCTTCTTTCTTTCTTTCTTTCTTCTTTCTTCTTTCTTTCCTTCTTTCTTTCTTTCTTTCCTTCCTCCTCTTTCCTTCCTTCTTCCTTCCTTCCTTCCTTCCTTCCTTCCTTCCTTCTTTCTTCTTTCCCTCCCTCCCTCCCTCCCTCTTTCCTTCTTTCTTTCTCTCTCTTTTTTCTTTTTCCATTTTTTTGGAGACAGAGTCTTACTCTGTTGCCCAGGCTGGAGCGCAGTGGTGCTATCATAGCTCACCACAACCTAGAACTCCTGGACTCAGGTGATTCTCCCGCCTACAGGAAGTATAGGCATGCACCTGGAACTACAGGCATGCACCACTATGCCCAGCTATTTTATTTTATTTTTTAGGGACAGGGTCTCACTCTGTTGTCCAGGCTGGTCTCAAATTCCTGAGCTCAAGTGATCCTCCCACCTTGGCGTCCCAAAGCACTGGGATTACAGGTGTGAGCCACCACACCCAGCCTGGACTTCTTTTAAATGAGAATATACTTATTCATTTCCTATGTATTAAAAATAAGTTGAAAAAGTCAGGAAAACAAATGAACAGACAAAAAGTTGGCATCACTAGCATTGTTATTTAGAAGGGGTCGGCAGAGGGTGCTGAGTATTGAGCCATATCTAAATGATGACATGCTTACATTCAAGAGCAGCTAGAAATCCACACTTAGTTTAGTTAAAATAGTCCTGATAGCTCAGTGGAAACCTGACCTCTGTGAAGCAGATTATTATTCTTTATTGCCAGAGGCAGTGGATATAATAACCATGTTATCTATAGCTAACAGTTCCTGAGTGGTTTACAGGTAATGTATATTTCAACAAGCATCATGCGAATGGGTTAATGCTAAAATGAGCCCATTCCTTCATTCTTTAGGAATATGAGCAAAATTAAGAATGGTTCTTGAATCGTTTTACTGAATGTCTTGATTCTCTAAAACAATCCTCAGCCAGTCACAGTGGCTTATGCCTGTAATCTCAGCACTTTGGGAGGCTGAGGCAGGAGGATCGCTTGAACTCAGGAGATCGAGACCAGCCTGGGCAACATAGCAAGACCTTGTCTCTACTAAAAATAAAACAAACAACAAAAAAAATCAACTAGACATGGTGGTGCTCCTGTAGTCTCAGCTACTTGAGGGGCTGAAGTGTGAGGATCTCTTGAGCCCAGGAGGTAGAGGCTGCAGTGAACCAAGATTGTGCCACTGCATTGCAGGATGGGCAACAGAACAAGACTGTCTCAAAAATAAGTAAATATGTAGCTGGGCACAGTGGCTCACACCTGTAATCCCAGCACTTTGGGAGGCCGAGGCAGGTAGATTGCCTGAGGTCAGGAGTTCGTGAATAGCCTGGCCAACATGGTGAAACCCCATCTCTACTAAAAATACAAAAAATTAGACAGACGTGGTGGCACGTGCCTGTAATCCCAGGTACTCAGGAGGCTGAGGCAGGAGAATCGCTTGAAGCCGGGAGGCAGAGGTTGCAATGAGCCAAGATTATGCCATTGCACTCCAGCCTGGGTGACAGAGCAAGACTCCATTTCAAAATTAATTAAATAAATACATAAAAATAATCCTAGAAAAGAGTGTCTAATAATGAAAATAGTCGATATCCAAATTAGTCTGTTCAGGGTATTTAAAGTGTTTAAAAACACCTGGAACAGGGGAGTAAGATGTGAGAATATGGCCATTGTCAGCTGATTAACAACCAAGACTTAGGAAGCAGCTGGTGAGACAGTCCAAGTCCACCTCTAAAGAAGATCAGTGTGCTTTGAAAACGGTCCCTTTAGCTGTCCGGTAACACTAACTGATCGCCTGATTGAAAACCTAAACTCTGAGAATAGAAAACAACAGAATTTTTACTGCGGGCTTTTCTCACAACCACCCTGAGGAATTAGTTGAGCTCTGAAATGGGGATGTACTGAAATGAAGTTATCACTTTCCAGTGAGACTGAGCTTTTTACTTTCGTAATCACAAGCCTTTGAAAGTGCTAAAAAAAAAAAAAAAAAAAGGCCGGGCGCGGTGGCTCATGCCTGTAATCCCAGCACTTTGGGAGACTGACGGGGGTGGATCACCTGAGAGCAGGAGTTCCAGATCAGCCTAACCAATATGGTGAAACCCCATCTCTACTAAAATACAAAAATTAGTGGGCATGGTGGTGCACGCCTGTAATCTCAGCTACTCAGGAGGCTGAGGCGGGAGAATCGCTTGAACCTGGAAGGCAGAGGTTGCAGTGAGTCGAGATCATGCCACTGCACTCCAGCCTGGGCAACAGAGTGAGACTGTGTCTCAAAAAAAGAAAGAAAGAAAGAAAAAGAAGAAAGAAAAGAAAGAAAGAGAGAGAGAGAGAGAAAGAAAAGAAGAAAGAAGGAAGGAAGGAAGGAAGGAAGGAAGGAAGAAAAGGAAGGAAGGAAGGAAGGGAGAAAGGAAGGAAGGGAAAGAAAGAAAGAGCTAAAAAAAGTTAAGGTGATTTTGGGGAGGACAATTGCAATATGAAATGAAAAATCAACACAAATCCTAAGGTATGTGGCTCTTGGGGTTTTATGTGGGAGTTTTTTCCTGGACTCAACTGTCAAGATTGGGAGGGCATGACCATGTCAAGGGGCTGGCATGTGCTGAGTGCTTTCACGTAACTCTTCTGACATAACTTCTCCAACATCCTAGGAGGATGGGTGGGTGGTATCTGTGTTTTACAGAGAAATAAATCCCGTGTCATGAGTCTGGATTAGCCACCTGAGGTCACATGGGGGCAGGATCAGAATCTGAACCCAGGTCTGCTTGATTCCCACAGCAGCTGGGAGTCCCAAGACCCCAGGCTGTCCTTCCTGGGTGGCCACTCCTGTAGCCCCTGCGTACGCAGTCCTGAATTTTTCTGTTTTATGGTTTTCCCTGTTCAGTTAAAGTTTGTTGAGGGCAGGAAGTCGGTTTTATTCATGTTTGAATACTCAGTGTCCTACTGAAACTATCTCAAAATGACTTTTTATTTTTATCTCAACCAATTACTAAAATAAATTCTGATTCCTTGTAGCAAGGATGAAGCCACTTCAAGTTCTAAGGAAGAGAGTAATTAGAAGCAGGAGAATTTCAGGAGAGACAAATATATTAAGTAAAGAAAAATATATTAAGAGAACGGACCTCACAGATTTGAGTGTTCTAGGAATCAATTCATGAGTCAATTGGCACCTCATGATGAAGGGAAGATAAATACTTAGAAAAATAAGCAAATTATTAACCGACAGGAAACAAAGTTTCACGAGAAAATAAATGCAATCATAGTATAGTATACATGGTTCACTGGGTAATATTTACACAGTTGTAATCATGAATGTTGAATACTGAGTATTGATCTCATCAAAATTTGTGATAGAGCTTTATTGGGGGGATATGTGTGGGGCATAGGAGAGGGAAAATCTAGTCTTCTAGGGCAGACAGTTAATGGAAAAGTCAAGAAAAAGCAGTATAAGCATATTGTTTAAAAATATGGAGTAAAGGCTGGGCACAGTGGCTCACGACTATAATCCCAGCACTTTGGGAGGCCAAGGCAGGTGGATCACGAGGTCAGGAGTTCAAGAGCAGCCTGACCAACATGGTGAAACCCTGTCTCTACTAAAAACACAAAAATTAGCCAGGTGTGGTAACAGGTGCCTGTAATCCCAGCTACTCAAGTGACTGAGGCAGGAGAATCGCTTGAACCCGGGAGGCAGAGGTTGCAGTAAGTTGAGATTGCACCACTGCACTCCAGCCTGGGCAACAGAGAGAGACTCCGTCTCAAAAAATAAAATAAAATAAAATAATAATAAAATTAAAATATGGAGTTAAATCAACTGGCAGAAAAAAGCAGGTGCCAGGGCTGGAAGAGGGTGCTTTCCAGGAACAGAGGTCAATGGTGAACTGCAGAGCTAGGGAACCATTAGTTTTAATTGTAAGCATTTTCACTGTAAAACGTTTGATTTTTAAAGATATGCACACGTATTACTTCGATAGCAATAAAACTCAAGCTATAAAAGGAAAGTGAGGGGCCAGGCACAGTGACTTGTGTCTGAAATCTCTGGTCAGAGACTAGGGTGGCTGAGGCAGGAGGAGCACTTGAGGCCAAGAGTTTGAGACAAGCCTGGGTAGGATAACAAGACCCTGTCTCTACAAGCAATAATTTTGAAAAGATTTAATCAGGCATGGTGGCATGAGCCTGTAGTCTCAACTACTTTGGAGGCTGAGGAAGGAGGATTGCTTGAGGCCAGGAGGTTGAGGTTTCAGTGAGCCATGATTGTGCCACTGTACTCCAGCCTGTGACAGAATGAGATCCCAGCTCTTTTTTTTTTTTTTTTTTTTGAGATGGGGTCTCGCTGCAATGCCTGGGCTGGAGTGCAATGGTGCCATCTTGGCTCACTGCAACCTCCGCCTCCTGGGGTCAAGCGATTCTCCTGCCTCAGCCTTCCGAGTAGCTGGGATTACAGGCACCTGTCATCATGCCCGGCTAATGTTTGTATTTTTAGTAGAAACGGTGTTTCACCATGTTGGCCAGGCTGGTCTCGAACTCCTGACCTTGGGTGATCCGCCCAAAATGCTGGGATTACAGGGGTGAGCCACCACGCCCAGCCAAGACCCCAACTCTTAAAAAAAAAAAAAAAAAAAAAGGAAAGTGAGTGGCAGCTGGGACTGGCTTTGAGTTGGAAACCACATCCTGAATTGAACCTTTAGACCATGGAAAAGTTTCTGAGGCACGTAAGCATGAATTTTTGCATGATTGGCCATGTGATACATCAAATAGTTTTTGTAACTAAACTGAAATAATAAAAAATAAATTTTCAGGGTTTCAGTACTATAGTTGTCAGTACTGTACTTACATAGCACCCCATGGAAAATAAAACAAGACAAACCAAATATTACATAAGCACACACTGCTACTCTAACTTCTTCTGTTTTATGTTGCTGTCATCCAAGGAGAAAATTTAAGCACAGCTTTCATAAAAATAGCTTGCCTGTGCTGAACATGCGCTATATATATGCCAGAGTCTGCAGAAACCACATCCTGCGTTTAACCTTTGGATCACTGAACAGTTTCTGAAATGGTAAGCATGAATTACTGCACAATCCACCATGTCCAGACAGAAATAGTTTAAGTGGACTAATATTAAATATAGCATTTATATTTAGGGTTGTAAGAGTGACAGAGAACCCATACACAAGAGAAACTAAAATGCAGTAAAGTAAACCATCTTACTTCAGCACCTGTTACTGTTCCAACGACTGCCTGATCGTGCCTCTCCAGCCCAGGATGATGTTCTGAGGAATGTTTTTAATATTAATTGTGAACATTTACTGAGCACTTAGAATGTGCCTGGCAGTCTTCAATTTTTTATTTTTTATTTTAGAGATGGAGTCTAGCTTTGTCACCCAGGCTGGAGTGCAGTGGTGTGATCTTCGTTCACTGCAACTTCTGCCTCCCGGGTTCAAGTAATTCTCATGCTTCAGCCTCTTGAGTAGCTAGGATTACAGGTACCCAAAACCATGCCCGGCTAATTTTCATATTTTTAGTAGAGACGGGGTTTCTTCATGTTGTTCAGGCTGGTCTCAAACTCCTGACCTCAAGTGATCCGCTTGCCTCTGCCTCCCAAAGTGCTGGGATTATAGTTTGTGAACAACCATGCCCGGCCTGTCTTCAATTTTTAGATACTTCCAGAAGAGTTTATGTTTCAATTTTGGGTTTCCAGGTCTATGCGTCAAGAGTTCATAATGTGTGAACAGGCAAACTCTTACCTAATTTTCAAGGCAGTGTGAAGTTAAAGAAACAACAGGTTTACTCTGGGCACTGCCTGGAAGTGTATGAATTGTTTATAGCGGAGCATGTAGGTGTCTCATACACAGCAAATTAACATAACGGCATTTTAATCAAATCTTCTTCTACCTGGTCAAATGATGAGTATGGTGATATACTGTACTAAGGGTGAGCCAGAGGTATGTACAGCCTGGCATGGGAGGAAAAAGAACAACCTCTTTACAAGGGACAGTGCCAGGTGCGGACAGCTCACAAAGGCCTGATTTCTTTTATTTTCCTTTCTTTTCTTTTTCTTTTTCTTCCTTCCTTTCTTTCTTTTTTTTCTTTTTTCTTTTTTTTAAACAGGGTCTTGCTCTGTCACCCAGGCTGGGGTGCAATGGTGTGATCACAGCTCGCTGTAGCCTCAACCTCCCTGGGCTTAAGCAATCCTCCTACCTCAGCCTCCTGAGTAGCTGAAATTACACACATGCACCACCACACCTGACTAATATTTTACTTTTTGTAGAGATGGGGTCTCACTATGTTTGAACTCCTGGGCTCAAGTGATCCTTCTGCTTTGGGCTCCCAAAGTGTTGGGATTACAGGTGTGAGCCACGATGCCCGACCAGGCCTGGTTTCATGACAGGTGATGAAGTGGATGGACAGGGCCAGCTTTCTGCAGGGCTGGGTTGCACCATGGTCCAAGTGGAAGCCAACGTCTATTGAACACCTACTAGGTGGTTTATGTGCACTGTCTTATTCATTGTCACTCCTCTTTTACAGCTGTGGGAACTGTGGCCTACAGAAGTCAAGGATCACAGCTAGCAGATAAGGGCCCAGTCCATGCTTTGCCTCAATTCTCTGAGTCTGGGCTGTAACAGCAATGCTTCCTGTGTCTGCGAGCTCATAGCTCTGAAGTGCACAGAATTTCCTGTCTGAGCACTGTGGGTGTTTCCTGAAATAATCTGCTGGGTCAGAGGCTGATGCATGCTGTCTGTGCAGTCTTTGACATTTATTTCTGTTTTGCTCCACCTCCGTTTGCACGGAGGCTTTGGATTTATGAAGATTTAGCTGGAATGGGAAATCCAGGAAGAAGCTGGGTGGAGTGGGAAAGTGTCAAGAGAAGCGACTGATTTATTTATCTAACCTGGGGTTACCCAAGATAGGTTTTTTTTTCTCATTCTTAACAATGACAATAAAATATTTTTAGCCCAGCTTTAGTCTCTTAGACTGCACACTATCCTCGTGCATTTCCTGAAGGATGGTTCTCATAAACACAGATGACTCCTCATGCTGGTGTGGAGCTCAGCATCCTGGTTTTAGCATCTGTTTGTGTTTGTTATGGGGACAGTGGTAGCCAGTATCTGAAAGTTTTACAAGAGCTCAATGGGAAAGGAGAGGATGTGTTTAGGCAATTCTTAATGAGCTGTTGAGAAGAGAGCAGAGTCAGAGATAACAGGTATCACGGCCCACACAGGGAGGGAGGTGTGTTGGATCCCCCAGCTGTAGTTGAACCACCTGAAGACACCACGTGGAGAAGGATAAGCTATGCCCACTGAGCCCTGCTAAACTCCACAGAATCATGAGTGACAAATGCTGTTTTGAGCAACCAAGTTTGGATGTACTTTGTTACACAGCTATAGCTGACTGAGACAGATACTTATTAGGAAGAGTCAAAACAAAGGGTTCACAGATTCACAGGCCATGGTCAAATTCAAGTCAGCTAAACTCATGAGATGGAAAAGGTTCACAGAAGAAAGGGAGAGAGGCTAAGGCAGGAGCAGAGATAAACTGAGTCAACATGAAGGGGAAGATAAAGCCAGTTCTGTTTCCAAAGGATCAGTCAGATGGCCTGATCCTTAGAGGAGAAGTTGGCATGATGTCTGCATGTGGCCGAAGTTCAAATAGTATTTGTGGAATAAACAAATGAATTCATGAAACAGTCTGCTTTCCTGTTCTACTTATCTTCATTTCATCAGCAAAATACATTCCTCTCAACTGTGTCATCTGGTTTCTTGTTTATTCTGTGAGCCATTTTTTTTTTTTTTTGAAACAGAGTTTTGCTCTTGTTGCCCAGGCTGGAGTGCAGTGGCGTTATCTAGCCTCACTGCAACTTCCGCCTCCCGGGTTCAAGCAATTCTCCTGCCTTAGCCTCCCGAGTAGCTGGGATTACAGGCATGTGCCACCATGTCCGGCAATTTTGTATTTTTAGTAGAGATGGGGTTTCACCATATTGTCCAGGCTGGTCTTGAACTGCTGACCTCAAGTGATCTACCCGCCTCGGCCTCCCAAAGTGTTGGGATTACAGACGTGAGCCACCGTGCCCAGCCCTGTGAGTCATTTTATGCTCCTAATAATACTCAATGTCTTTGCTATATTTGTTCACTGTGATTCAAGTGGCTCTCCTTAGGCCAAATGTCAAGGAGTCCAAAATTCTTATACAGGGATTGCTGGGGAGGGGAAATCTGCTTGAAAGAGAGAACTTGTGGGCCGGGCGCAGTGGCTCACGTCTGTAATCCCAGCACTTTGGGAGGCCAAGGTAGGCGAATCACTTGAGGTCAGGAATTTGAGACCAGCTTCAACATGGAGAAACCTCTCTCTACTAAAAACACAAAATTAGCCGGGCGTGGTGGTGCATGCCTGTAATCCCCAGCTACTCAGGTTGTGGTGAGCCGAGATCGCACCATTGCACTCCAGCCTGGGCAATAAGAGCGAAACTCCATCTCAAAAAAAAAAAAAAAAAAAGAGAGAGAGAGAACTAGTGGACTTAAAAATATATATATAGTAGAATATACAAATCTTAACTGTACAACTCGATAAAACTTTTCATGTGTATACACAATGTAACCACCACTCAGATCAATATCTAGAACATTTCCATCATCCCAGAAGTTTCCCTCACGTTTCTTCTCAGGCAAGACCTTTCCCCACCAGAAGACAACCACTATTGCAACTTCTACCATCACCGATTAATTAGAACATCATATATATAGAACATCATATATATAGAACCATACAGCATGTATGTGTCTGACTTCTTTTGATCTACATAATGTTGGAGATTCGTGCATGTCACTGTATCAGTAGTTTGCTCTTTTTAATTGTATAATATACCACAATTTATTTACCTTGTTGGTAAACGTTTAGTTTGTTTCCAATTTGGGGCTATTCTGAATAAAGCTATCATGAAGAGTTTCGTGTATGTCTTTTATAGATATATGTTCTAGATTGTTTCTAGTGTGGGGCTACTATGAATAAAACTTTCATGAACACTTGCATGCATGCCTTTTATAGCTACATGCACTAATTTCTTTTGGGTAAATAGGAGTGAAATTCTGGATCATAGAGTAGGGCATATATTTAACTTTAGTATATATTGTCCAACTGTTTTCTGAAATAGAAACATGGATTACTCTCCCTCTGACAATTAATGATAATTTCCAGCTGCTCCATAACCTTGCTAGCACTTAATATTGTCACACTTTTATATTTCGGCCGCCCTGTCTGGTATGTGATGGTATCTCACTGTGGTTTTCATGTATATTTCTCCCATGAGTGATGAGGTTGGGCACTTTTTCATGCACTTATTGGTTATTTGGATATCTTCTTTATGAAGTGTTTGTTCAAGCCATTTGCCCATTTTCTAATTGAGTTGTTTTTTAATTGCTATATAAGTGTTTTAAAATATATTTTGCATATTAATATTTTGTCAGATACATGTGTTGTGAACATGTTCTCCAAGTCACTGGCTTGCCTAATAATGATGTCTTTTGCTTAATGTAAATACTTAATTTTAACAAATCAAGATTTACCTTTAAAAAAAATATAGGCCGGGCACGATGGCTCATGCCTGTAATCCTAGCACTTTGGGAGGCTGAGGTGGGCAGATCACCTGAGGTCAGGCGTTCAAGACAAGCCTGGCCAACATGGTGAAAACCTGTCTCTACTAAAACTACGAAAATTAGCTGAGTGTAGTGGCATGTGCCTGTAATCCCAGCTACCTGGGAGACTGAAGTAAGAGACTCGCTGGAACCTGGGAGAAAGAGGCTGCAGTGAGCTGAGCTGAGATCACACCACTGCACTTCAGCCTGGGTGACAGAGTGAGACTCTGCCTAAAAAAAAAAAAAAAAAAAAATATATATATATATATATATGTATACGTATATATAGCATATGTAAGTTATGATATAATATAGTGAATATGGCAAGCCTGCCCCAAACTTCAGCTCTTGAATGTGACCATTTGGAGCAGCATGCCTCTCCCTTATGCCAACCCCTGCCTCCCTCTCTACTCTTCAGAGTAAGGTAACTACTACCTTAAATTTTGTGTTTATCATTGTCATGCTTTTAAAAATAGCATTAGCTAACATGACTATATCTCTGCTATGGTCTAAATGTGTCCCCCAAAATATGTGAGGTGGGGCCTAATGAGAGGTGTTTAGGTCATTCGGGCTCTGACCTCATGATTGGATTAATGCTGCTATAAAAAGGGCTAGCACGCCAGGCGCTGTGGCCTGTAATCCCAGCACTTTGGGAGGCTGAGGTGGGTGGATCACATGAGGTCAGGAATTCCATACCAGCCTGACCAATACGGTGAAACCCTGTCTCTACTAAAAATACAAAAATTAGTTGGACATGGTGGTGTGCGCCTGTGGTCCCAGCTACTTGGGAGGCTGAGACAAGAGAATCACTTGAACCTGGGAGGCAGATGTTGCAGTGAGCCAAGATTGCACCACTGCATGCCAGCCTGGGTGATACAGGGAGACTCCATCTCAAAAAAAAAAAAAAAAAAAAAAAGAAAAGGAAAAAGGGCTAGCAGGAGTGGATTTGTCCGCTTCCACCTTCTGCCATGTGAGGATGCAGCGTCCCTCCTCTCTGGAAGACACAACAAGGTGCCATCTTGGAGCCAGAGATAAAACCTGCTGGTGCCTTGATCTTGGATTTCCCAGCCTCTAGAACTGTGAGAAATAAGTTCTTGTTCTTTATAAATAATCCAGCCTCAGATATTCTGTTACAGCGGCACAAAATGGACTAACATGATCTGTAAACAACATGTTGCTTGGTTTTGCCTGTTTTTGAGATGTATAAAAATAGTACCTTATAATGTGCTGTCTTCTGAAGGATTCCTTTTTTTTTTCCCCACTCACTTTTATGTTTCTGAGATTTATCTTTATTGCTACATGTAGCTGTAGGTCATCCATCTCCACAGCTGGATAATATTTCATTACATGAAATTTCCACAGTTTATCTATGCAGTAGCCCATCCATGGAAATATGGAATATTCTCAGAATTATTTATTTTTATTTTTATTTTTTTGAGTCAGAGTCTTACTTTGTTGCCCAGGCTGGAGTGCAGTTGTATGATCTTGCCTCACTGCCACCTCTGCCTCCCAGGTTCAAGCGATTCTCCTGCCTCAGCCTTCCAAGTAGCTGGGACTGCAGGCGTGCACCACCATGCCTGGCTAATTTTGTATTTTTAGTAGAGATGGGGTTTCATCACATTGGCCAGGCTGGTCTCAAACTCCTGACCTCAAGTGATCTGCCCACCTTGGCCTCCCAAAGTGCTGGGATTGCAGGTGTGAGCCACTCTGCCTGGCCCTCCAAAGATTTTTAATTTCAAAGAATTCTGTTATGATCTGTTTTGTAAATATCTCCTCATGCATATGTACAAGAGTTTCTCTAGATAGATACCTAAGAGTGAAATATCTAGCTATAGGATGTGTGCATATTCAGTTTAAAATACTGTCAACTTGTTTTCCAAAGTGACTGTGCCAATGTATACTCCCATGTGCAGCTAAAGGCGTCCCTACTGCTCTATCTTTCCACCAACACTTTGAACAATCAGATTTTTAAATCTTTTGCCAATTTGATGGATATAAAATAGCATCTCAAGTGTCATCTTTATTTCCATTTTCCTGATTACTGGTGAGGTTGAGCATATTTACAGACCACTGGTCTTTTGTCCATTTTTCTATTGAATTGTTTATCTTTTTCTTACTTTTTTTTTTTTTTGAGACAGAGTCTCACTCTGTTGCCCAGGCTGAAATGCAATGGCACGATCTTGGCTTACTGCAACTTCCGTCTCCCGGATTCAAGAGATTCTTGTGTCTCAGCCTCCTGAGTAGCTGGGGCTACAGGCGCTTGACACCATGCCTGGTTAATTTTTGTATTTTTAGTAGAGACGGGGTTTCTCCATGTTGGCCAGGCTGGTCTTGAACTCCTGACCTCAAGTGTTCTGCTTGCCTTGGCTTCCCAAAGTGCTGGGATTACAGGCATGAGCCACCACGCCTAGCCTCTTATTGATTATTATACTTACATATTCTGAATATGATTTCCTTGTTGATTATATATGTTGTGAATATATTCTTCCAGTTTGTGGCTTAACTTTTCACTTTCTGTACAGTGTCTTTTATGAAATAGAACTTTTAAATTTTAATGCAGTTGCATTTATTAATCTTTTCCTTTTTTCTTATTCTTTTTTTGTTTTAAAATGACAATGAAATGTGCCTTCATGTTCTGGAAGGTTTTTTTGTTTTGTTTTGTTTTGTTTTTTCTTTTTTTGAGACAGGGTCTCACTCTGGCATCCAGGCTAAAGTGCAGTGCCGTGATCTCGGCTTACTGCAACCTCTGTTTCCCAGGCTCAAGCAACCTTCCCACCTTAGCCTTCTGCGTAGTTGGACTATCGATGTGCAGGTGCGCATCAACATGCCTGGCTGATGTTTTTGTGTTTTTGTAGAGGTGAGGTTTCACCATGTTGCCCAGACTGATCATGAATTTTAGGGCTCAAGTGATCCACCTGCCTTGGCCTCCCAAAGTGCTAGGATTGTAGGTGTGAGTCATTGTACCTGGCCCAATCTTTTGTGATTCAAATTTTTAATATATTATTTAATAAATCCTTCTCTACCAAAGTTGTTAAAACATTCTCCTATATTAGTTTCAAAAAGTATTAAACTTTGATTTTCACATTTAAGTGATCTTTTTGAAATTATTTTTTGTATTACAAATATAAATTTTGTTTTTTTTCCCATATGAACAACCAATTGTCCCAGCACCATTTCTGTCCTTTCCCTGTCGGTCGGTCTTTGTGGTAGGCTGAACAATGGTTCTCTGTAGATGTCCACATACTAATCTCTGTAACTGTGAATGTGTTACTTTGTAAGGTGAAAAGGAATCTGTAGATATGATTAAGTTAAGGATCTTGAGAAGGGGAGATTATCTTGGATTATGTGGTGATCCCAGTATAATCAGAAGGTCCTCATTGGAGGGAAGCAGAGAAGTTAGAATCAGAACAATGTAAAGACACAAGCAGCTCAGGGGTTGAAGTGATGCACGTTAAAAATGGAGGAAGGGGTCACAAGCCAAGGAATGTAGGCTGGCTCTAGAAACTGTGAAAGAATTCTTCCTTTGAGTCTCCAAAAGGAACAGAGCCCTGCAGACACATTAGAATTCTGGCCTCCAGAACTGCCTGATAATATATGTGTATTGCTTTAAGTAACTAAATTGGTGGTAATTTGTTGCAGTAGCAATAGGGAACTAATATAGTATTCAAAATCACCTTTGTTGGATATCAAGTTTTCATATTCTTCTGAGGTTGTTTCTAGGTTCTCTTTCCTGTTCCATTAGTCTATTATGTATCCTTCTGCTGACACCACACTCTTAGTTATTGTAACTTCATTATAAATATTGACCTGGTAAATCAGGTCCTTTATCCTCCTCTTCCTACCTGTGTCATGGCTACTTGACTCTTCTTGGGCCTTTGCTTTTCTAGATAAATTTCTTTCTTTCTTTTTTTTGTTTTTTGGGATGGAGTTTTGCTGTGTTTCCCAGGCTGGAGTGCAGTGGCACGATCTTGGCTCACTGCCACCTTCGCCTTGAAGGTTCAAGTGATTCTCCTACCTCAGCCTCCCTCCCAAGTAGCTGGGATATATGCCATCATGACTGGCTAATTTTTGTGCTTTTAGTAGAGATGGGGTTTCACCATGTTGGCTAGGCTGGTCTCGAACTCCTGACCTTGAGTGATCCACCCCCCCCCCCCAGCCTCCCAAAGTGCTGGGATTACAGGGGTGAGCTGCTGTACCCAGCCTCCAGATAAATTTCAGCATCTGCTTATCAAGTTCCTCAAATATGACCATCGGGGTTTTTGTTTAGAATTACATAGATTCTGGCCGGGCGCGGTGGCTCAAGCCTGTAATCCCAGCACTTTGGGAGAACGAGACGGGCGGATCACGAAGTCAGGAGATCGAGACCATCCTGGCTAACACGGTGAAACCCCGTCTCTACTAAAAAAAAATACAAAAAACTAGGTGGGCGTGGTGGCGGGCGCCTGTAGTCCCAGCTACTCGGGAGGCAGAGGCAGGAGAATGGCATAAACCCGGGAGGCAGAGCTTGCAGTGAGCTGAGATCCGGCCACTGCACTCCAGCCTGGGCGACAGAGAGAGACTCCGTCTCAAAAAAAAAAAAAAAAAAAAAGAATTACATAGATTCTAGAAATCAATTTGGGAAAAATTGACCTCATTCAGTATTGAGTTTTCTAAAAACACATTATACTCTTGTATTTATTTATGTCCTTCATATATTATAATAAAGTCTTTAAATTTTTTTCTTACACATCTTTTGTAAGACTTTTTTCCTAGATACCTTGTATTTTTTTGTTCCTAAAGGAAACAGTATTATTTTTAAAATTATACATAACATTTAAAAGACTATGCTTTCTAACTGCTGTTGTATAAAAATGCAATTGGTTTTTATATAAGCTCTTACTAGTATAATAAATTATCTACAGATTTCTTGGTTTTCTATTAGATTGAATATCTCCTGCATAATGAGTTTTGTTTCTGCCTTTCCACTTTTTTATGCGTCCATTTTCTTTTTCTTCTCTTACTGTGCTGGCTAGGATTGCCAGTATAATACTGAATAGAGATAGTGATAGAGGTCATCCTATATATACTTCTGGTTTAAAAATAATTTTGACATTTCTCATTGAGAATAATATGTGATGTAGATCTTTTTTTCTTTTTTTTTTTTTTGCCCAGGCTGGAGTACAGTGGTGCTATTGTGGCGTGGGAGCCACCAGGCGCTCTCTCTGCCTCCAGAGGTGCTGGCACTGCCAGTCATGCCTGTGGTCCCAGTCTCCCAATCCGAGAAGTGGGTGGGCAAAGAAGAGCTCCGCAGAGCTGTATCTCCAACTCCCTGCTCTCCCCTAGGGGAGTCTCCCAGCTCGAAGGTCACTGCAACCTTCGCCTCCCAGGTTCAAGCAATTCTCCTGTCTCAGCCTCCCAAGTAGCTGGGGCTACAAGCACCCACCACCACACCCAGCTAATATTTCTATTTTTGCTAGAGATGGGGTCTCACTATGTTGGCCAGGCTGGTCTCAAACTCCTGGTCTCAGGTGATCCACCTGTCTCAGCCTCCCAAAGTGCTGGGATTACAGCCATGAGTTACCACACCTGGCCGTGTGATGTTGATTTTTAAAAAATTCTTGGCCAGGCACAGTGGCTCATGCCTGTAATCCCCAAGGCGGGTGAATCACCTGAGGTCAGGAGTTGGAGACCAACCTAGTCAACATGGTGAAACTCCATCTCTACTAAAAATACAAAAATTAGCTGGGTGTGGTGGTGGGTGCCTGTAGTCCCAACTACTCAGGAGGCTGAGGTAGGAGAATCGCTTGAACCCAGGAGACTGCGGTTGCAGTGAGGCAAGACTGAGGCACTGCACTCCAGCCTGGGTGACACAACCAGACTCCATCTCAAACAAACAAACAAACAAACAAAAAGCAAAAACAAAACAAAACAAGAAAACCTGGTGTTGAAGTTTACCAAATGCCCAAGTTCATGTTTTTCTTTCAGGGAAGTGCACCAGTGTTTTCCAGTAAGAATGAGCTGTCCCTGCTGTTGTCTTTGGTTGCTTCTCTTTGGTATCTCTACCAGACCTGTCAGTCAACTTTTGAACTAATCTGCTTTGCCATAGCTCAGGAAGGGGCAGCGTTGGTGACCTCACCCAAGAGTGGACACATGACCCAGTGTACACATGGCCCAATGCCAGCCAATTATTTCAATGTCAAGACCCTTAACTGTGAGCAGAAGTGTGGAACACAGGAGCTTCCAGGTCACAGAGATGAGAGGTCAGAATTGGCTCCAGGGCAACGGAAGACCAGTGCAGGTTGAAGTCATAGGGCACAGAAACTGGAGCCACAGAGGACAGGGCAGAGTCACAGAAAGGAGACACATACACGGAAAGAGGAGCTTTCTCCAATCTTAATGATTCCCAGATCTCAGCCTCGTTTCTGTAAGGCCTGACTCGGCTTCATCTCTGCCCTTAAGGAAACTCCCCCTTCCTCCAGGTAGACTGAGTAGGCTTCTCCACCTGATTAAAGGATCCACACCCATATCCCCTGGCACTGGCTTGCATAGCACCTGTCCCTTTGACCTCTGCTTTTCCATCCCCATCACCACATTCAGGTCCTTCTCGTGCAGCACCAGGCCTCTCTTGCTCTTGCCAAACCAGTCTCTGGCTTGCCTTTAGGAAAATCACCTTCTCCAGCCGCAAATGTGGCTTTCTGCAGCCCAGCTCCAAAACCACCCCTGCCCTTTGGATCACCCCGCCTCAGCTGCCAGCGCCTTTCCGAAGTCTGACCATCTCACCCCAGCATTCAAGGACCCACGTGATTCAGTCTCACTGCCTCTCAGAGTTATGTCTCCTCTTGGTTACAGGCGACCCAGTCTGCAAGTAAACTGTCCTGCTTTGGGCCCTGCTGTGTCGCTCTCCGCACCAGCCTTTGCCTCTGCACTTCGCTCTATGAAGTCCTCTCACGCTGCACGGAAGGACGACTCTCTCAGGTCCCTTAGCGATGGAGATTCAGGGACATCAGAACACATCTCAGCGGTGGTGACTAGCCTTCGGATTTCCTGCCATGGTGCTGCCATTCCCACCGCCCGTGCCCTCTGCCTATGCTGTTCCTGCTGCACCAAACGCCTTCTCCTGCCACCGCCCTTTCTTTAGAAGCCCCTGCCAGCACCCGAGCTCTCTACAGACTGCTGTCCCTCCCAGTCTGCGGAAGCTCTGCCCATATGCTTTCCTTAAAAGGGCTCTGGGCAGGGCAGGTGCCCCCAGTTCTCAGGGATCCCCTCCTTTTGCCTTCAGCTCTCCTTACCAGATACCTATATATTTGTATATATTCAGTTTCACCAACAATGCATCAAGTACTTTTTTTTTCTTTCAGTAAAGATAAGAACCGCACTCATCAAACCGGAGTTCCATTGATTCCCCACCCCCCATCGCCCCAAATCTGGCACCTCTCCGAGGTATCCTCAGAACCATTTGGGGTGTCCTTTGGCATTGGGTAATAGAAATACATTTTTACCTCTTTCTACCAAAAATTGTACCAGGTTTTATGTATTGCTGACCCCCTTCATCTGACTTGTTGTTTATTTTAGAATATTTTCTCTTTGAAATATTTTTTTTCGGCAAAAAGATACGACACCGAGCACAGTGCTCCGAAGGCAGAGGCGGATGAACGCGGGAGGCCCGTCTTCGTCTCCTTAGGCGACGCCCTCCCACCCCTTCCCTTGTTCTCACGGCATTCCTCGCGGCTGGCAAAGGTATACGTGCCAGTTTCTGCTGCTCCCCCACAGAATGGAAGCCCCAGAGGGCAGGGACCTAGTCTGTCACGTCCCAGGCCTCTCCCCAGCTCCTCTGAGGCCCCGGTGCTGGGTCAAGGCATCTGCTGGGCTGCGCGGGCGGCGGGGGAGGGAGAGCCCTGGAGCGCGGCCCCAGTCCTGGGAGGGAGAGGTGTCCTTCGAGGAAAGGGACAGAAGAGAATTGAGGATAGAGGTCCAAGGGGAAGAAAGAGGGAAAGGATAGGCGTGAGGTGGACGTCCGGGCGGGGTGCGGAGGGCCCCGGGCGAGGTCGGGCCCACGTACTTTCTAGGGCGTGTAGCAGCTCAGGGCCGCGGGGGTGCTCTCCGCTCCAGTCGGACCGCCCGGACGCGGTAATCTCCTCCGAGGCTGGCCCTTCTGCCTCGAGGCAAGCTCGGGTCTGGCACGGAGCAGTGGGAAGGGCGGGAGATTGCCCCTAGCGGACTCCAAGTCCAGCCCCTGTCCCTGGGCACGTCTCGACACTTGCTGGATCGCGGAGGAAATCAGGTCGCGGATCCCCAGCCAGCACCGGCGCCCGCCTCGGCTTCGCCCCCTTTACCCAGAGGTGGCCTCGGAGGCCAGGGTGGGGCGCGCCGCTCACCTGGAGAGGAGGCTGGGGGTCGGGGGACGCGCACGCCCTTAGGCCCCACTCCTGTCTTCTGCCCTTTTTATTCTCCCCTGCACCCTGGGGCGGGCGGCGCGGGGCCAGGGTTTGCCAGTGTCACCTGCTTGGTAAGTAGGTGGGCGAGTGACGCATCGCGGCGTGGGAGCCGCCTTCCAGGCGCTCTCTCTGCCTCCAGAGGCGCCGGCACTGCGAGGCCCCAGTCATGCCCGGGGCCCCAGTCATGCCCACGGCCTCAGTCTCCCAACCCGAGAAGTGGGTGGACGAAGGAGAGCTCGGTCGAGCTGCGTCTCCAGTTCCCTGCTCTCCCCTAGGGTAGTCCACCAGCTCCAACCGCGACCTCTTCTTTCCCCAAACCACAGACCGTAGCCCTCCTCTGGGACCCGGATATGGAAGGAGCTGTGGGGCGCCCTAGCCTTGATCCATCCTGGGCCGGGCGGGCGTTCGGGAGGCTGTGGGGCTGCAGCCCTTCCTCCCCGCCTGGAAGGTGCGGGTGTGGGAAGAGCGGGAGATGGCGAGGCCGACTCAAGCCCCGCGCGACCAGTGGCGAAGCCCAGAGCCAGACTAGGAGCGCGCTCAAGCGAGCTCGGGGGAAGGCCGAGAAGGTTTCCCGGAGGCGGCGGCGAGCCGAGACCTGGAGAGAGACGGGGCAGGGTGACGGGGCGGGCCGGGTGAAGAGGCGAGCCCCACCCCAGGAGCGCGGATCCACACGGACACGGGCGGGGTGTCTCCCCCGGGATGCGCAGGGATTGCAGGCCTCCAGCGGACCAGCCAGCCGCCTCCGCCCTCGCGCGCCGGGGCTGCCAGTCCGGCGGGTTCTGCTGGTCCTCGGCCGTGCGTATGGGGTCTGGATACCCGGCTCCGCTTGCCGCGAGCACCCATGTCAGCCGACTAGCTCTGGACCGCACGGAGCAGCTCCCGCAGGGCCACAGCCGCGGGTCGTCGCTGATTGCCAGCTCCGCGCCCACTGCACCTTTGGGCGGCCGCCTAGGGCTCATCGCGCGGAAGTCGGCCGGGTCCCTCCCCTGTGCTAGAAGGGGCTGTTCCTCCCGTGCCGTCGCGCTCTGTGTTGGATGCGAGAGAGGCTTTCTGGGCGCGTCGCGGGCTAGGTCCGGGAGCTGCGGTCCTCTCCGAGGTCTCAGTGTGTCCGCAGCGCCCCCTGCAGTGCATCCCCTGTACGGGGCCCGGAACACATTCTTGTCCCCGCCAGGCCTGGAGGCCCTGGCGCCTGCCTTTCATCCGCTCTGCCCACCCGCCTCTGCTGCCTTGGGCGCTGGCCTTAGCAGTTCTGAGTTTGAATTCAATCGCCAATACACAGAAAGCCACACAAATGTGAAGCTTTGTGAATTATTATAAAATAAACACCTTTGTAACCACTACCCAAGCCAAGAAATAGTACTTTCCCTCAGAATACCTTGCTCGTGGTCCCTCCCGATTTCACTCGACTCCCTCCTTCCCAAAGTAGCCACTATCCTGCCTTTCATAGTAATTACTTAACCGAGTTTAAAAAAAACTGTTGTCACCCAAGTTCGCCTCTGTAGAGGCTATAAATTAGACTTGCTTATTTTGTTAATATCTTTTAAGTCTCTTTAATTTGTAGTTTCTTTCTCCATCACTTTATTTTCCTTGCAATGCATCCTTCGAAGAATCTGAAGAGATTTCTACTCTGGATTTCACTGGTTGCATTCTCCTGGTTCAGTTCAACATATCTCCCTGTTTTCTGTATTTTCTGCAAATTGACAGCTGGATCCAAAGCCTTGATCAGACTCAGGTTCAAGACTTTTGGTGAGACTCCAGGTAGCGGAGTGCTGTTTTGTCAGGAGGCGGATAATGTCTGGTTGTCTCTCTTTTTTGAGATCTAAGGAGAGATGATGTCCAATGCTTACATTCATTAATTCACTGGGGGATGAAAATGGTGATATACTAATTATATAATTTATTTTTCATTTATCATCTGGGTTGATTTTATAAAGAGACTCTCCTCCTCATCTGCTATTTGGTTACCCAGTGGAAGCATTCACAGAGGAAAGGCAGGGTAAATGCTTGTTTCTTTGCATTTATTTATCCATTTTCAAGACAATGAATTGCTACCCTGTCATCTTCCCAAAGTGAAGGATTAGTTAAAAAAATACCATTATGATGCCAAGGATTTAAATGTGCTAGATGGATTTCAATACATTGCAGTTACTGTCAGTGCTGACATACAAATGGTCCCATGTTTGGGCAGCTGGAGCCTCTTTAGGTTAACTCTTGAGTCCTTTAGATGTGACCCTAGTAGTCTTTGAACACTTCCTTGTTATCTGGAATGACAAGACGTCTTACCAGTTTGGGATGCTAGGAATTCTCTTCACTTCTTGGTTGATCTTTGTTTCTAGATCTTTTCAATGGATGCGCTATAAATTACATATATGATTAAAATACACTGGGAATTTATACTGATGTAACTAAGTTAAATGGAGGACTTCTTGATTACACCTGTATTTCTTTTATTCCACACTGGGAATCCTGGTTCTTAAGGACACTGGGAATAACTGAATTAGAATCCAATTAGTCATTTGTTTTATTTCAATTTATATACTTACAGGTTCAGAATAACAATATCGATACCATAACTAGCTATAATTTCGGAAAACATCTAAAACTTTTTCTTTCTGCATATGTTATTTCTATCCCCCCCATGTGTGTGTGTGTGTGTGTGTGTTTTTTTTTTGAGACAGAGTCTTGCTCTGTTGCCTAGGCTGGAGTGCAGTAGCACACTCTTGACTCACTGCAACCTCTGTCTCGTGGGTTCAAGCGATTCTCCTGCCTCAGCCTCCCGAGTAGCTGGGATTACAGGCACATGCCACCATGCCTGGTTAAGTTTTTAGTAGAGACAGGGTTGGCTAGGCTGGTCTCGAACCCCTGAACTCAGGTTATCTGCCCTTCTCGGCCTCCCAAAGTGCTGGGATTACAGGCGAGAGCCAATGTATTCAGCCTCCCCCCTGTTTTTGTTTGTACTCTACATTCTCAGCTGGTAAAGCCATTAGATAGTATAATCTCTCTTTTTAAACCCTCATTTAGTCTTCACTCCACAAATAACTCTACATTTGTTAATCATCACCAACCATTAATGTGATATTTCTCTAGTTATTTTGGTCTCTGGGGCTGGTGCTTTAGTAGATCCTCAAGAAGGGCTATGGACCATGTTACTGTATCACTGTAATAAAGACAGGATCAGCATCACTGATTATTCCTTTGGCCTCAGGCTCCAGTATGGTTCAGTACAAGACTATTAATATCCTATATTTGTTTAAAAGTTTGATATTTTGTTCATCATGGATTTTTTGGCATTGAATTTGGTTTAAAACATTATTACATTAAAATCTCATTTTCTGCATCCCTGAACTGTTTAGTGCGCTCTGAAATTCTGTGCTGCAGGCCAGGACATTTGTCTACTCACCTGCCTCACCCTGGTTGGAGATGAGTTGGAGCTCCTCTTTCCTTGCTCTTTATTTTTCTTATCCTGTTCAAAAACAACAACAACAGCAACAACAACAACAACAACAAAACTCAGTGGGCGAGTTTAAAGAGACTGGGTCTTGCTATGTTGCCAAGAGTAGTCTCAAAATCCTGGCCTCAAGCAATCCTCCCACCTTGGCCTCCCAAATTGCTGGGATTACAGGTATGAGCCACCATGCCTGGCCCCTGCTTAATTTTGATTCAATTTCCAGCAGTTGCTGTCCATTGTGGGGGTGCAGTCTGGAAGAGAGCCCTGGCAGGTCAGTGAGAGAATTCACAGACCTTCAGATCTTACCGCAGACCTCTGGTAAGATCTGGAGTGAGCCAAACCTGCTGTTCCTCACCCGGCCCCTGCGCTGTACATGAACAGGGCCCTCAGGTGCCCAGGTAACCTGTTGCTTCCCTCTGCTTTCCCCCAACACATGCTGATACTATGCAGGAGTCATGGCTGTTGTCCACCCACTTGCATTTTGTGATGACAGGATACCCCGTCACTTAGTTTTGTTGCAATATTGTCCACAGGTTTTGGTTTTAATGTCTTGTTGCTCTGACTGTATTTATGTGGGGATTCAGAAAGCACAAATTTATGTTTCCACCACCACTGCCCCCTTTTCAGATTTAATTTAATTTATTTTAAAAAAACACTTTATTTTATTGATATATGATGGTTGTATATATTTTGAGGGTACACCCAATAGTTTGATACATGTATGCAATGTGTAATGATCAAATTCAGGTAATTGGGATATGCATCACCTCAAACATTTTTCTTTGTGTTGGAAACATTCCAATTCTTCTCTTCTAGCTATTTTGGAATATACAATCAATTATTGCTAACTATAGTCACCCTACTGTACTATCAAACACTAGAACTTATTTCTTCTAACTGTATATTTGTACTCACTAACCAACTTTTCATTATCTCTTCTCCCTTCTACCCTTCCCAGGCCCTGGTAAGCACCATTCTACTCTCTGCCTCCATAAGATCCACTTTTTTAGCTCCCACATATGAATGAGAACATGTGATATTTGTATTTTTGTACCTGGTTTATTTCACTCAACATAATGAACTCCAGCTCCATCCATGTTGCTACAAATGAAAGGATTTTATTCTTTTTTTATGGCCAAATAATGTTTCTTTGTGTATATATACCACATTTTCCTTATTCATTCATTCATTGGTGGATACTTAGGTTGATTTCACTTCTTGACTAATGTGAACAGTCTGTAATAAACATGGGTGCGCAGATAGCTCTTATGTACACTGATTTCCTGGCTTTTGGATATCTATCCAGCAGTGGGATTGCTGGATCATATGGCAGTTCTACTTTTAGTTTTTTGAAGTGCCTCCATACTGTTGTTCATAGTGGCTGTCCTAGTTTATATTCCCACTAACGGTGTATGAGTGTTCCCCTTTCTCTGAATCCTTGCCAACATCCATTATTTTTTGTCTTTTTGATGATAGCCATTCTAACTGGGGGAGATGGTATCTCATCATGGTTTTGATTTGCATTTCCCTGATGATTAGTGATACTGAACATTTTTTCATATACCTGTTGACCGTTTGTATGCCTTCTTTTGAGAAATGTCTATTCAGGTCTTTTGTTCATTTTTAAAATGAAGTTATTTGTTTAAAAAGGATACTTTGAAGCCAGGCACAGTGGCTCACATCTGTAATCTTAGCATTTTGGGAGGCTGAGTTGGGCAGATCACTTGAGGTCAGGAGTTCAAGACCAGCCTGGCCAACATGGGGAAACCCCGTCTCTACTAAAAATACAAAAATTAGCCGCGTGTGGTGGCGGGCGCCTGTAATCCCAGCTACTTGGGAGGCTGAGGCAGGAGAATCTCTTGAATCCAGGAGGTGGAGCTTGCAGTGAACTGAGATCACACCACTGCACTCCAGCCTGGTGACAGAGAGAAACTCCATCATAAGTAAATAAATAAATAAATAAGTAACATACAGGGTGTGGTGACTCATGCCTGTAATCCCAGCACTTTGAGAGGCTGAGGTGGGCAGATTGCTTGAGCAGGAATTTGAGACCAGCCTGAGCAATGTGGCAAAATCCCATCTCTACAAAAATAACAATAAAAAAATTAGCTGGGTGTGGTGGCATGCACCTGTAGTCAGTGCCAGCTACTCCAGAGGCTGAGGTGAGAGGGTCACTTGAGCCTGCAAAGTAAAGGCTGCAGTAAACCATGATTGTGCCACTTCTCTCCAGCCTGGCTGACAGAGAGAGACTTTCTCTTAACAACAACAACAACAACAGCAGCAGCAACAACAAAATATATATGTAGGCTGGGTGCTGTGGTGCATGCCTGTAATCCAAGCATTTTGGGAGGCCGAGACAGGAGGATCATTTGAGCCCAGGAGTTCGAGACCAGCCCGAGCAACATAGTGAGACTTCATCTACTAAAAATATAAAAAAACTAGCTGGGTGTGGTGGGGTGTGCTTGTAGTCCCAGCTACTTGGGAGGCTGAGGTGGGAGAATCACTTAATCCTGGGAGATGGAGCCTGAAGTGAGCTATGATCTTACCCCTGCACTCCAGCCTGGATGACAGAGCGAGACTGTCTAAAAAAAAAAGTCAAAACAACAATAACAGCAACAATAAATAATAATTTAAAAAAAACAGGCTAAAATTATCCCTGCCTTAAAAAAAGAAAAAGAAGAAGAAACCTTTACTTCCATACACCCATAAGATTTGCACAACTAAAAAGTCTGATGTCACTTTTTTTTTGAAACAGAGTCTCACTCTGTTGCCCAGGCTGGAGTGCAGTGGCATGATTTCAGCTCACTGCAACCTCTGCCTCCTGGGTTCAAGCGATTCTCCTGCCTTAGCTTCGCGAGTAGCTAGGATTACAGGCTCGTGCCACCACACCCAGCTAATTTTTTTATTGTTTTTATTTTTATTTATTTATTTATTTATGAGATGGAGTCTCTCTCTGTCGCCCAGGCTGGAGTGCAGTGGCTGAATCGCAGCTCACTGCAAGCTCCACCTCCTGGGTTTACACCATTCTCTTGCCTCAGCCTCCCGAGTAGCTGGGACTACAGGCACCCGCCACCATGCCCGGCTAGTTTTTTGTATTTTTTAGTAGAGATGGGGTTTCACTGTGTTAGCCAGGATGGTCTCGATCTCCTGACCTCATGATCCGCCCGTCTTGGCCTCCCAAAGTGCTGGGATTAGAGGCTTGAGCCATCGCACCCAGCCCACCCAGTAATTTTTAATATTTTTGGTACAAATGGGGTTTGACCGTGTTGGCCAGGCTGGTTTTGAACTCCTGACCTCAAGTGATCCACTTGCCTTGGCCTCCCAAAGTGTTGGGATTACAGGTGTGAGCCACTGCGCCCAGCCCTGATGATACATTTCATTTTAAACTATCGTTCAGGAGTAAGGGTAAAACAAGATTTTCAGAGAGGGAACCATAGAGAAGCTGGCGAGACTATGGCAGAAACAGGAAATTGTGTACTCCATTTGTTGAAATCTGAATCAGCCGACTATGTGGAGAGCACTTTGATAATCCTGCTTAGATATCTGCATACTTTGTGGTAGAGACATTTGTAAGTATCAGCTCTAGGGAAACCTGTTCCTATGTTCGCAAGGGCGTAAGTACCAAGATATTCGCTGTGGCACTGTCCGCCATTCTAAAGAAATGGAAAAAACCCGACTCTGCCCTGGTAGGGGAACAGGAGAGTGAGATGCAGCATTGTCTATCATCAAATACTGCAAAGCAGCGAAGACAGAGAGCACGAAACTCCATCTGCCAACGCATCGAAACATCAAAAACATGATGCAAGAAAAAAGCGAGCTGCAACACGATATACACAGTATTATCATAATTTATGTAAAGTGAAATACACTGAAGCTGTAATATATATCATTAATGGAAATATACACATATATCAAAGTGTAGAAAAGTCAATTAGACTTACAGCTGACTACTTAACACAACCAATACTACACGTCAACAGCTGTGCCACTGGGGCAGGGGGAGGGGAGGCAGGGATGAGCCTCAGCTCTCTCCATAGTGGTTTATTTCTAGTAGATAGAGAAACAGCTCCAAAGCAAAGGGATTTCATGGGTTATTTCTGCATGGCCAGTAAGGGTGTCTGTTACATCATTATTTTTCTGTATGTTTTAAAATTTTGTAATTAAAATGTATTACTTCTGCATGAGCACTTTTAATTTCTCCTGTGAAGTAATCAGAAGAGTTGGAAAATAAATAAGAAGGAAATAACATTATCATTCTGCAGTTGAGTACAATTTGAAGTTTAATTCCTGACTGTCTATCACCCCCACCCTACCAGTGCTGGAGAATGCCAGGGAGGAGGTGTGAGAGGCCCGGCCGAGCCCAGTGAGTGTTTGCGCTGGTGCTCCTCTTGCTTCTTGTGCCCATGACACTGCACCTTGATGTCCTGCTCTGCTGCAGTGCCTGCCCCACCCCCTTGCTGCTGCAGCCCCATCCCTCGCCTCCGTGTCCTCCCATTGCACATTCTTGCTTCATATCCCAAGCAGTGCTGCACACACAGTGTGATGTCATTGTGCATCTCACTGTCAGAATACAATAACAAAATGAGTGTTTTAAAAAGAAGAATTGGGCCGGGTAACCCCAGCACTCTGGGAGGCCGAGGTGGGCAGATCACCTGAGGTCAGGAGTTTGAAACCAGCCTGGCCAACATGGCAAAACCCCGTCTCTACTAAAAATACAAAAATTAGCTGGCATGGTAGCATGCGCCTGCTAGCTACTTGGGAGTAATCCCAGCTACTTGGGAGGCTGAAGCTTGAGAATCGCTTGAACCCAGGAGGCAAAGGCTGCAGTGAGCTGAGATCATGCCACTGCACTCCAACCTGGGCCACAGAGTGAGACTCCGCACCCTCACCCCCCCCAGAAAGGAAAAAAATAAAAAGAAAAGTTAGCATTTCTCCCTTCCCCCTAATAGTTGGGTCCACCTTCCTGGCCCCACATCTTAGTGTTGGATGGGGCCGTGCTTGCTGACCACATGTCACTTGCACACTTTCCCCAGCTTCAGTCCGCCAGGATAGGGTGACAGTACAGGGCCCAGGACTCAGAGGGAGGAGACCAGCAGAGGCAGGTGGGGGCAGGACTTGACCTTCCTCTTTCAATAACTCTAAATTAGTTCTTGCTGCTTTCACTCATTCAGGTTGACAGAATCCCTGAGACATGCAGACATGACTTCCTAAGCATCATTCGTGTGTCCATCCCAGCCCTGCCCGGCCATGTCTGACCTGGGCTCAGGATGGCACTGGCACCCGGGGTGATTTAGGGGTCAGGTTTCAGTGGGCTTTACCTGAGGTAGGCTCAGGTCACAGAGCACAGCCAGGAAGGAGAACCAAGCTCTTCTAGGAGTGTATGGAAAGAGTTCCAGGAGGAAGAGCTGCCTGGCTGGGCCTGGAGTTGGCCAGGTATTGGGGGAGGTGGGCTCCAGTGCTGTGGCCAGCCTCACTGATGACGCTTCCCAGGTCGCAGCCTTCTCCTCTACTCCCACCCTGCCCCTTGCAGCCCCTCCACTTACCCCACCTCCAGACTCCCCTTGCTCCCCTCCCCTTCCAGGGCACTCTCAGGGACACTAGCCCCCAAGCTCCCCCTATCCGCATTCTTCTCTGAGCATCCCACCCTGATGCTTTGATAGACATGGGCTGGCCTAGGCCCTGCCCCTCTTCAGTCTTCTCCAGTGTGGGGATACCATTTCCTCTCCTGCTATCAGCAAACTGGACCTGGGAGATGTGCAGTCTGTCCTTAGAGACAGGTCTCTAAGGTCTGTCCCCAGCTTAGAGCATTTCTCCTTTCCTTCCAGCAAGTCCTTCTCTCTAAACCCCTGACTCTGGTCTTGGGAGGACCATGGAGCCTGTCTCCTAGCTGTGAGTGCACTCTCTGGCTGGCACCTTCCTCATCCCTCCTCCCTCAGAAGTGGCCCCTCCGGGCTCTGGTGCATCTTCTCTCTCCTCAGGGACCTGTTCCCACACCTCCTCCTTCCCTCCTCTCCCTTTCCTGGGGACTTCCCCGGCCTCCCAACAGGCCCAGGAGGCCCTAAAAAGAAAACAAACCAAACTTCCCTTGACTCCACAACTCCCTCCAGCTACTGTCTCCTCTCCTTCCCCTGTTTATATCTACAGGTGTTTTCTAATCTCAGTTGGTGACTCTACTGTCCTTTTTAGCTTGTAGCTTCACTCAGCATCCCATCTGCTAAGGTCACCAGGGACCTCCCGGGCCACATGTAATCACCACATCTCAGTCCTTGACTTCTGAAGTCCCTTGCTCTGCCTCTTCCCTTGTTTCAAGCTCCAGGCTCTTCAGTTTGCTCCTGGATTCACTTCCGCACCAGGGCCACATGGTCTCAATCTCCTTGCTAACTCCTCCTCCAGGCTGCCCTCTAAAATTACACCCCACCTTCCCCTGCCCCTGCACAGCCGCTCAGTTGCTCAGCTCCTGTCCTTCTCTCTCCACCTGACCTCTCTAGACCTGAGGTTCTCAATCTTAGTTTGCACGAGAATCATCAGGGAGTTCTGTGAAATGCTGATGCCCAGGCTGATCGCGTGCAGGGGAGGCCCAGGGTCACTGGTATTTTTCCAACACTCCCAGGTGATATAAGTGCTCTGTGAGAGCTGAGAAGCCCAACCCAGGGTGTTGCCTCCATTATCAAGGCACCAGCATCGTGTCCTACCCAGGTGCCTTCCAGCCTGACCCCTCCTCTGAGCCCCACCTGCCAGTGTGACAGCTCCATCTGGCATGGGAAGTGAAAAAAATGTTACTTAAAAACCCAGCGAACTTATTAAGGAATCTGTGGCTGCAGTCCGAGCTGGTCCCCACAGGCTCGTGGTTCTTCTTAATCAAGTAGTAAATCCTTTATAAGGTGGTGTCTCACCACAATCATATGACCTAGATGTTATTATTCCCACTTTACAGACGAGGAAACAGACACAGAAACTTGCCCAAGGCCATGCAGGTAGCAGGAGGTGGACCTGGGATTAAAAACCCAGACAGTTTTGGCTCAACAGTCCAGGGTCATAACCACAGTGTAGCTGCAGTGAGTCCTGCTGCTTTCACAGGGGACAGCAGCCGGCGGGGTTGACTCCTTGGGCTGGTCACACAGGGACACGGGGACAGGCAGGCAGACCATGGGACTGCCATCGCCACATACACGTGACAATCTGCTGCTGCCTTTATGTTCCATTCCTTAAATACCTCTCCCCAGGATCAAGGCTGGCTGCAACATTTATCCAGGCCCAAACTCAGCATAGGCAGAGTCCAGCCCCACCAGGCATGGCAGCATTTTTTGTGATCTGGAGTAAGACTTTCTACCAGCAACGTCACTGGAAATTCCCTGGTAAGCGGTTTCTCCCAGTGATTTAAGTATTGGAACAGATTTGCTCTAATCTCATGAGTGTCAAAGGTTTAGTGGCCCCAAACTGCCTTCTGGAACGACCTCTCCGCCTTCCTGAAGTGGCAGCTCCTCTCTGCAGCTGCTTAAGCCAGAACCCTGGGGTCTGTGTTGGCTGCTCTTTTTTTTTTTTCTTTCCTTTCTTTTTTTTATTTTTATTATCACCCCCACGTGCAGTTAACTCATCCCCAGGTCCCATCGATTCTAACTCCAAAATCTATCCCTCTCTACATCTGCCTCCACTCCCTGGTCCCAGCTGGCTCTGGCCCTGTTCCTGATTCATGCTTTTCACTTCCATTTCTCTCTCCCTCCCATCCAAGTGAGAGGTGTTTACAAGACAAATTTAATCCTGTTTCTCTGGGGACAAACAAAAGTATCAGTGGCCCTTTGAGGAAAAGCCCAAATCCTCATTGGGGCCTCAAGCCCCTCCTCCTCCCAGCAGCCCGCCTGGCCAGCCCAGCCACATCGGTCTTCAGTCTGCGCCTCCAAGGAACGCCCCCCGCCCCAGCTTCAGACGCCCCAGGCCTAGCCACCTCCTCGCTTTTTGCCTGGATATTAACCCATTCTTCAGCTTGCCCCCAGGGTTCCTCCTGACGCCTCGCCGCGAGTCTCGGGCGCTGTCAGCCCGATGGGCGCAGTGGTGGGTCAGACCAGTAAGGGGGGCGAGGCCGGGGGTGGGAGGCGACCTCAGGCCCAGGCTCCGCGGCTCCGCAGCCACCAGCACTCAGGTGCGCCCAGCTGGCTCTGTCGCCTCCCGGCGGCAGCGGCGACCCCGGCTCTCTCTCTTCAGCGGACCCGGCGAGGCCTGGTGCTTTCCGGACCGGGGAAAAGGGGACCAGCCGTGTTCCCCGAGCCCCGCGGTCAGCCGGCGTTGCTCGGGTATTGAGAGAACGCTAACGCCCAGACCTGGGAGCACAGGATCCGAGGGCAGGGCGGGGCGGGGCTTCCCAGCACTGGCCTCGCCCACCTCTGGCCATGTCCCAGCTTCCTGGTGGTAATCAGCTAGGTCTTCGCTCTCTCGGCGGTCAGAGACGCCGGGTGCAAGTTCTCTGCCGCTTTACTATGTGGCGTGTGCAAGTCACCCTTACTCCTTTAAAGAACATTGACTGACCCTCTTTCACGTGCCAGGCACCATTACAGGCACTGAGCATACCGCCTGGAGCTTACAGTCTACTGTGGGGAGATTGATAACAAGTAAATAGGTTTTTGTTTTGTTTTGTTTTAAGACGGGTCTCGCTCTATCGCCCAGGCTGGAGTGCAGCCGCGCAATCTTGGCTCACTGAAACCTCTGCTTCCCGAATTCAAGCGATTCTCCTACCTCAGCTTGCTGAGCAGCCGGGACTACAGGCACGCGCCACCACGCCCAGCTAATTTCTGTATTTTTAGTAGAGAGGGGTTTTCACCATATTGGCCAGGCTGGTCTGGAACTCCTGACCTCAAGTGATCCGCCCCCCTCGGCCTCCTAAACTGCTGGGATTACAGGCGTGAGCTACCGCGTCCGACAACAAATAAGTTTTTAAAAAGCATAGACTGTTAGGTGGTGATACTCCTTAGGGGAAAACATAGCAGGAAAGGGGATAGGGATCGCAGGAAAGAGGACTTGCAGTTTTAAGTAGGGTGGTCTGGGAGGCTTCCTCCTGCGGAGGGAGCTTTTCCTCTGAGGGAGGGGGGAGGCCGAAGGTTCTCAGCAGAGGAACGACAGGACGGGACACGCTGTGTAACTGAGTCAGTCTGGCTGCTGTTGCTGCAAACACGCTGCAGGGGGCACGGGTGGGATCCTGGGACCAATTAGGAGCTCTTGCAATGAGGCAGGAGGCCTCGGCGGTGGTCGCGGAGGGGTGAGAAGGGGCTGGATTCTGAATCTTTATCGAAGCCAGAGCATACAGGATTTGCTGCTGGCTAGGATGTGGGGTGGAAGGAGGGAAGCAGAAAGTTAGGGATGACTCTCAGGTTTTTGGCCTGAGTTTCAGAAAGGATAGAAGTTGCCGGGATGGGGAAGGCTGCAGGAGAAGCCGGTTTGGGGGTGGGGAGATGTGGAACTCACTTTTGGGCACCTCCCATTGAAGATGAATACTCCACCTTTAAGTGGAGATGATGGTTAGATGCTGGCTGTCAGTAAGGCAGGACTTCACTGGGGGAGAGTTGGGGGTGGTGGGCTGGAAATCAAGATTTGGGAGTCATAACGTAGAGATGGCATTTTAAAGCATTGGAACTGAATGAGATCATCCAGAGACTGACCGAGAAAAGGTGGGTAGGGGAGATAGGAGAAGGAGAGACTGGAGGAGACTGAGCTGGAGCAGTCAGGAAGGCTGGAGAAAAACCAGGAGGGTGGGAGGAGGCCCCTAAAGCCAAGAGAAGATAGTATTTAAGAGAAGGGCTGCTCAGCTGTCCCAAATGCCGATGACAGTTCAAGAGGAGGACTAAGAGGCGACCATTGGATGTAACACCATGAGGTCATTAGTGAGGTTGATAGAGCAGCATGGGTGAATGGTGGGGGGAAAGCTTGATTGGAGTGAGTTCAAGAGAGAACAGAGAAGAGAACAGCTGGAGACAGTGAGTCTAGACAAGCCTTCCCACAGTGTGAGCTTTGAAGGGAAGATGGGGAGCATCTGGAGAGAGATGTGAGTGCAGGTCCTGCAGAGGCAGGTGGGTTGATGCAGGAGAGGGAGGCCTGGCAGAGCAAGGCCTAGTGCTGGCTGTCAGGAGGTGCTTCAACCACAGCAACGGGCAAGAGGGTATAAATTACGTGCACGTCGCTGCAGCTAGGTGGAGCTTGTGGAAGTTCTCCTTTTTCCCCTTACGCTAACAATATTTTCTGAAAAGTGCATAAAACACAAATATGCCATTTTGTGAATGAAGTAGGTACTATGTAACCATCACCCAGGTTAAAAAGATTAAGGGTATTAACACCTCACTCATCTTCTCAGTGCTCCTCCACAATCATAATCCTTTCCTTCTGCTCTAGATATAACCACCATTCTGGTTATGCTGATAGTATTTTATTTTTATTTTTGAAACAGAGTCTCACTCTCTTTCCCAGGTTGAAGTGTAGTAGCACCATCTTGGCTCTGCAACCTGTGCCTCCTGGGTTCAAGTGATTCTCTTGTGTCAGCCTCCCAAGTAGCTGGGATTATAGGTGTGTGCCACCGTGTCTGGCTACTTTTTTGTATTAACATTTTTAGTACAGACGGAGTTTTGCCATATTGCCCAGGCTGGTCTCAAACTCCTGGCCTCAAGTGATCCTTCCACCTTGGTGGCTGAAAGTACTGGGATTACAGGTGTAAGCCACCATGCCTAGCCAACAGTGATAATTTTTAAAAAGTAGTTTTTTACTATCTCAGTACATTCCTAAATTTGTTTTGGTTGTTATTTAACTTCATTTGAATAGAAGGCCACTAAATATGGTTGTTTTTTGTTTTGGTTTGGTTTTGCCTTTTATTCAATGTCATGTTTGTGAATAGCATTCATGTTTTCTATAGTTTTAGCTTGTTCATTTTCATGGCTGCACAGGGGTCCATTGTAGAAACATATTGCAGTGATCTATTTACTTATTCCACTAAGATGGAAGTTTGGGTTGTTTGCAGATTCTGCCTTTCACAAACAGTGCTGCTGTGAGCGTTCGTAGGTCTGTCACATGTGTCCTTGTGCAGGAGTCTCCCGGGTGTAGAGTGGAAATGCTGGGTCAGGGGGCATGTGTATCTGCAGCTTGAATAGGTGATGCCAAACTCTTTCCAAAGTGGACACATACTTTTACACTCTTATATTTTGATGGATGTGTAATGGCATCTCATTCTAGTTTTAATTTGTATTTCTCTAATCACAAATGAATTTTTTCATTTGAAAACATACCTGTTCAAGCATTTTGTCTGTTTTTCTGTTAGGTTGTTATTCTGGTTATGTACCGCTACATAACCAACCACCCCAAAATTTTGTGACCGGAAAAAGCAGCACTAATTTCTTTTTTTTTTTTTTTGAGATGGAGTCTCGCTCTGTCGCCCAGGCTGGAGTGCAGTGGCCAGATCTCTGCTCACTGCAAGCTCCGCCTCCCGGGTTTACGCCATTCTCCTGCCTCAGCCTCCCGAGTGGCTGAGACTACAGGCGTCCACCACCTCGCCCGGCTAGTTTTTTTGTATTTTTTTTTTTTAGTAGAGACAGGGTTTCACCGTGTTAGCCAGGATGGTCTCAATCTCCTGACCTCGTGATCCGCCCGTCTGGGCCTCCCAAAGTGCTGGAATTACAGGCTTGAGCCACCGTGCCCCGCCAGCAGCACTAATTTCTTTTGCTCATGGGTCTTCAACTTGAGCAGGACTTGTCCTCAGCTGTGATGACTCAATGGCTGGGGGTGGGGCTAGCTGGAGAACGGCTTCTTCACAGCGGGCCAGTCTCAGGTGTACCCCAGAACAAGCATTGCAAGCATTGGGTGGAAGTGCAGGGCTTCTTCTGACTTAGTGTTGAATGTCCCAGATGTGTTTTTTCAGTCAAGCAAGTCACTAAGGCCAGCCCAGGTTCAAGGAAAGGGGAATTGGATTCTACCTTTCAATGAGAGGAATAGCAAAGAATTTGTAGTCAACTTTCATCTCCCTTGATTGTAACTTTTTTTCATATTGATTTGTAGTTCTTTATATATTCCCTCTATTTGTAATTATTTATTTTGGAGAATTATTTTTTATTTATACCTTGTCCCATCATGGCTTTGTTTTTACTCTCTTTATAGCTTTTCCCCACTTTGTGGCTAATGCTTTATAAGTCTTGTTTAAGTTTTCCCCTCCCTCAAGGTCATAAGAGCTGTCTAACTTTCTAATCATCTAAAGATTTCTGTCTTTGTCTTTCTATTTAGGTCATTAGTCAACCTGGAATTTACGTTAGTGTATGGTGTGAAGTAGGGATCCAATTTAACTTTTTCCTCATATGGATATCTAAGTGTCATTTATTAAGAAGAATGTCCTTTCCTGTCTGCTCTGTAGCGTGCCAGATAGCAAATGTTTGTGTATGCAAGAGTCCTTTCTGGGCTCTCTATTCTGTTCCATTCTAATCTTCTATCTTTGAGTCAATATCACACTGTCTGAATTTCTATTTATAATAGGTCTTGACATCTAGCAGAATAAGTTCTCCCATCTTGCTTTTCTTTAAAAGTGTCTTGGCTATCCTGTTTTTTTATACTTCCTAATACATTTTAGACTCACTTTACAAGTTCCACAAAACATCTTTTGAATTTTTGATTTAAACTGACATCTGTATCATATTTGTTCTTCCAATATGTATTCGTAGTGTATCCCTTCATCTATGTAGGTGTTCTTAAAGCTTCTCACTGCACCTTTTTTTGTTCCATAGAATCCACAGGTTTTCATATATTTTTCCTCCTTCAATCCATTACAATGTGGTGAATATCATTGATTTTTTAAAATGTAAGCCAATTTTCATTACTAGAATACATAAAATTTGGTCATGATGGATTATATATTTATAATATCTTTATATTTTATTTATATATCTTTTGATTTGGTTGGCTAATGTTTGATTTAGAATTTTTGTATTTACTTTCATGAAAGTGAGTGGTTTGTGATTTTCATTTCTCTAATGTCTTTGTCAGGTTTTAATATTAAGGCTCTGCTGGCATCATAAAGAAGTTGGGATGGTTCCTTTTTTTCTTTTCTTTTTTTTTTTTTTGAGACGGAGTTTCACTCTTGTTGCCCAGGCTGGAGCGCAGTGGCTCGATCTCGGCTCACTGCAACCTCCGCCTCCCAGTTCAAGCGATTTTCCTGCCTCAGTCTCCTGAGTAGCTGGGATTACAGGCATGTGCCATCACACCCAGCTAATTTTGTATTTTTAGTAGAGATGGGGTTTCTCCATGTTGGTCAGGCTGGTCTCAAACTCCCCACCTCAGGTGATCTGCTCGCCTCGGCCTCCCAAAGTGCTGGGATTAGAGGCGTGAGCCACTGTGCCCAGCCTGGTTCCTCTTTTTCTGATCTATGGAAAAGTCTGTGTAACAGTGACATTGTTTCTTCCTTAAATGTTTGGTAGAATTCACCAATGAAGCCATCTGGAATTCAAGGATTTACATTTCTTTAATAATTGTAAGACTGCCCAAGTTATCCATTTCCTCTGGTATAAATTTTGGTAAATTATATATATATATATATATATATATTTTTTTTTTTTTTTTTTGAGACAGAGTCTGGCTCTGTCGCCCAGGCTGGAGTGCAGTGGCCGGATCTCAGCTCACTGCAAGCTCCGCCTCCCAGGTTTACGCCATTCTCCTGCCTCAGCCTCCCGAGTAGCTGGGACTACAGGCGCCTGCCACCTCGCCCGGCTAGTTTTTTGTATTTTTTAGTAGAGACGGGGTTTCACTGTGTTAGCCAGGATGGTCTCGATCTCCTGACCTCGTGATCCGCCCGTCCCGGCCTCCCAAAGAGCTGGGATTACAGGCTTGAGCCACCGCGCCCGGCCGGTAAATTATATTTTAGAGAGAAATTTATCCATTACATTTGAATTTTCAAATATATGTTCATACTATTTTCTTATTTTTTGATGTCTGTAGGATCCTTGGTTAACTTCTCTTTTTCTTACTCTTGCTTAGTTATTTTCATTCTCTCTCTGTTTTTCTCTCTTCCATTTTGATCAGTCTTGCCAGAATTTTTTAACTTTGTTAATAGTTTCAAAGAAATGACTTTTGACGTTTAAATTTTATTTTGATTTCTCTATTGCATGTATTATGTTTGTTTCATATTTTATTAATTTACACTCTCAACTTTTTTATTCTACATTTTTGGGTTATTTTACATTTCTTTTTCTTTTTCTTTTTTTTTTTTTGAGACGGAGTCTTGCTCTGCCACCCAGGCTGGAGTGCAGTGGCCGGATCTCAGCTCACTGCAAGCTCCGCCTCCCGGGTTTACGCCATTCTCCTGTCTCAGCCTCCGGAGTAGCTGGGACTACAGGCGCCCGCCACCTCGCCCGGCTAGTTTTTTGTATTTTTAGTAGAGACGGGGTTTCACCGTGTTAGCCAGGATGGTCTCGATCTCCTGACCTCGTGATCCGCCCGTCTCGGCCTCCCAAAGTGCTGGGATTACAGGCTTGAGCCACCGCGCCCAGCCACATTTCTTTTTCTAATGTCTGAAATGGACACTTTTTCATTAATTTTCTGACTTCCTTCAAGACTATAAATCTTCCAAGTACATAAAAGGCTACTTAGAGAGAAGCACAAGTTTTGATATGTGACATTTTTGTCATTCTTCTGTTGTAAATATTTTCTGATTTTCATTTATCATTTTCTTTTTGTATACTGAGTTGTTTAGGAATGTATTTCTCAGTTTTATTTTTAATATTAATTACCAAGTTGATTACATTGTTGTCAGAAATCATGTTTAATGGCTGGGTGCAGTGGCTCATGCCTGTAATCCCAGCACTTTGGGAGGCCGAGGCAGGTGACTCACCTGAGGTCAGGAGTTCGAGATCAGCCTGGGCAACATGGTGAAACCCCATCTCTACTAAAAGTAGAAAATTAGCTGGGCGTGGTGACACATGCCTGTAATCCCAGCTATTGGGAGGCTGAGGCAGGAGAATCCCTTGAACCTGGGAGGCAGAGGATGTGGTGAGCTGAGATCGTACCATTGTACTCCAGCCTGGGCAACAAGAATAGACAAGAATAGATCTCCGTCTCACCAAAAAAAAAAAAAAAAAAAAAAAAGAAATCATGTTTAATACTATTTCAATCAAACATTATCTTTTTTTTTTGTTTTGTTTTTTTTTTTTGTTTTGAGATAAAGTCTTACTCTTTCACCCAGGCTGGAGTGCAGTGGTGTGATCTTGGCTCACTGCAACCTCCGCCTCCTGGATTCAAGTGATTTTCTTGCTTCAGCCTCCTAAGTAGCTGAGATTACAGGCACACACCATCATGGTGGGCTAATTTTTGTACTTTTAGTAGAGATGGGGTTTCGCCGTATTGGCCAGGCTAGTCTTGAATTCCTGACCTCAGGTAATCTGCCCATCTAGGCCTCCTAAAGTGCTGGGATTAAAAGCATGAGCCACCGTGCCCGGCCGAAACATTATCTTTTTGTAAATGTTCATGTATGCTTGAAAAGAAACTGTAATCTGCTCTTGTTGAGTGCAGCATTCTATATGTGTCCACTAGATCAAATATGTTAATAATGTTGTATAGATGGTTTATTTCTTCCCTAAATTGTGATGGCTTCTTACTGCTTTTCTTGTCTATACTGAGACTTGTGCTAAATTCTCTCACTATGATGTTGGATTTGCTTTCTTCTTGTAGACATATAATTTTGGGCTTTATATATTTTGCGACTATGTGGTTAAGTGCATACAAATAGAACATTTTTATGTCTCCCTTGTAAATAGAGTATTTTATCATCACATAATAATCCTCTTTATCTCTAATAATACTTTTTGCTCTAAAATCTATTTTGTCTGACATTACTATAGCCACAGTAGCTCTTTATTGGTGAATGCTCACATGGCACATTATACTTATTCCTTTTATTCTCAATATTTCTTTATTTTTTATATCCTAAATGTGACTTTTGTCACATCTAGATTTTCATAAAATATCCAATTTACTAACATTTGCCATTTGACTAAAGCATTAATTTCTCTTACATTTAATATACTTATCAATGTATTTCTGTTTTTAAAATATCACTTTATTTTGGGCTATTTGCCTTTATGTTCTATGTTTCTTTTTCTTGCTTTCTTGGGCTCAACTGTATTTTCTTGGACTTCGCTGTACTTTGTCAGACATTTTCCATCAGAAGTTATTGTCTCCTTTTGTGTGTATGTGCTTTCCTTCAAAATTAAAATCTGCATACTTAATTTACCAAAGTTTACAGTTAATGAATACTTTTGCTATATTCCCCAGGCAATCCATGTATTGTCTTATATTTTAGTTCTTAATTTTTGTATGCCATAGGCATCACTGTTCTAGACAGTGTTCGTTTATATTCACCCATGCATTTAAACGCTCATTGCTTTTCACTCTTTCCTGTACATAGGTCCTTCCATCTGGGATCACTTTCCTTCTGCCTGAAATAGCTCCTTGAGCATTTCCTTTAGTGAACGTCTGCTTCTAATTGAACTCTCAGAGTTTTTGTTTGCCTGAAAAAATCTTTATTTCATCCTAATTCTTGAAAGACATTTTTTTCCTTAGTGTGGAGTTCTAGGGTAGAAATGTTCTTTCAGCTCATTGAAGCTACCACTCCACTATCTTCCGCCTTGTTATGTGTGTGCTGTTGTTGAGAAGTCAGCTGTCAGTTTAAGGACATCTGTTTTTTCTTCTCTAGCTGCTTTTACAATTTTTCTCTGTATCTTTGGTTTTCTGCTGTCTCACTATGATGTATCCAGGTGTGAATTTCCTATTGCCCAGGAGTTCCAAAGGCATGTGGATGGGTTTCAGCAGTTGGGGAGGGCTGGGAGGTGGGATCAGATAAGGGGATGCCTGCAGCTTGTAGGGGATTGACCTGGGATGCCACATCACTGAGCCTCCGCTGTGTGCTCTGTAAAAGAGGGTTAATATTTACTTTGCCTCTCCATCTTCATTCAGTAAGCATTGATTGAGAACCCATCAGGTGCTAGACCCTTTCCTGGATAGTGGGAACACAAGATGAGTCTCAGCTTTTGAGACTCTTCCAGCTAGAAGGGGAGGCAGGTGTGGGAACAGACATATATGATGGTGGATGCTGCAGCCACAGGTGGCCCAAAGATGGGTCACTTCCACATGGGGTTGGGGGTGTAGGTAATAAAGGCTTCCTGGTTCATGGAGCTTCAACCTCATCTTAAAAGCCGCATACATTTTTAGTGGACCATCCACGAAAGAAGGCATTCCTAGGAGAGGGAACAGCAGGCGCTGGGAGGTGGGAAACAGTGTGGCTCATTAGTGTTACTGAATTGTTTCACACTGGGGGGTTGGGAGCCCTTTGGAGGGCTTCTGTTCTAGCCAGTAATCTTTTGGTTTTCAGTGACCAGAACACATGGCAGAAACTCACACTGCAAAGGTAGGGAGGGCAGGGGAACAGCCAACACCTCTTGCCCCTGCTTCTCTGGTTCCTTCCACCCATCAGGGATCATGTCTGCCCACCTAGCCTGACTTCACATCTTACATTCCCACCACCTAGAAGGCCAGATTCTCTTTATTCTAGTTAAAGCATTCCAAGGAGGGTGCTGATTGGCTAGTTTGGAGTAGGTGACCATCTTCAGGCCAATCAGACATAGTCAGGGCCTGGGTCTTCTATGACCTTGGTCATTCCTGCTACAGCCCTGTGTTGTTTTGATGGCACATCTCCCAGGGTAGGGGGCATTGCCTGGGGCCAGTCCTGCAGAAATTCACTACAGCATACATGCTATGGAACTCGACCATTGTTCTGCAGACAGAGGGTCCAGAAAAGGGTTTGTTTGATTTTACATTATTTTTGTTTTTAATTGTGATAAAATGCACATAATATAGCATTTACCGTCTTAACCATTTTTAAGTGTACAGTTCAGTGGCATTAGGGACATTCACATTGTTGTGCAACTCTCACTACCATCTATCTCCAGAACTTTTTCATCTTCCCAAACTGAAACACTGTCTCCATTAAACAACTCCCCATTCTCATCTCCCCTCGCACCCTGGCAACCACCATTCTACTTTCTGTCTCTATGAATTTGACTACTCTAGGTACCTCCTGTGAGTGAATCATACAGTATTTGTCTTTTCTTTTTTTTAGATGATGTCTCACTCTGTTACCCGGGTTGGGGTGCAGTGGTACGATCTTAGTTCACTGCAACCTCTGCCTTCCAGGCTCAAGCCATCCTCCTGTCTCAACCTCCCAAGAAGCTGGGACCACAGGTGCGTGTAACCACGCTCGGCTAATTTTTTGTATTTTTTGGTTGAGACGGGTTTTGCCATGTTGCCCAGGTTGGTCTCAAACTCCTGAGCTCAGACAATCCACTTGCCTTGGCCTCCCAAAGTGCTGGGATACAGGCATGAGCCACCGAGCCGGGCCAGTATTTTTCGTTTTGTGATGGGCTTATTTCATTTAGCATAATGTCCTTAAGGTTCATCTATGTTGGAACATGTGTCAAAATGTCCTTCCTTTTTAAGGATGAATAATATTCCATTGCATGGATGGACCACAGTTTGTTTATCCATCATTTGTTGATGAACACCTGGGTTTCTTCCACCCTTTAGCTATTGTGAATAACATTGGTATAAATATTGGTGTACAAATATCTCTTTGAGGACCTGTTTTCAATTCTTTTGGATATATACCCATAGTGGAATTGCTGGATCATGTAAAAGGAAATAAAATTTCAAGATCCTCTAAATTTATTATACCAAGGGGAAAGGCTCATTCATGTAGCATGTTTGCAATTCTGCTTCTTAGATTATAGATTAAGGCCGGGTGTGGCGGAGCACACCTGTAATCCCAGCACTTTGAAAGGCCGAGGTGGGTGGATAACCTGAGTTCAGGAGTTCGAGACCAGCCTGGCCAACATAGTGAAACCCCATCTTTACTAAAAATCCAAAAATTAGCTGGGCTTGGTGGCAGGTGCTTGTAATCCCAGCTACTTGGGAGGAACTCGACCATTGTTCTGCAGACAGAGGGTCCAGAAAAGGGTTTGTTTGATTTTACATTATTTTTATTTTTAATTGTGATAAAATGCACATAATATAGCATTTACCGTCTTAACCATTTTTAAGTGTACAGTTCAGTGGCATTAGGTACAAGAGAATTGCTTGAGCCCATGAGGCAGAGGTTGCAGTGAGCCGAGATCACACCACTGCACTCCAGTCTGGTGACAAAGTGAGAGTCAGTCTCAAAAAGAAAAAAGAAAAAGATTATAGATTAACTCTCTTACTCATTGCTCTTGTTCTGTAAATGACGAGGGGAGACCAGAGACCATAACTCCCCCCTTCCAATCACTGATCTTTGTTATAGATTAACTGCCTTTTTTATTGTCCTATACCTAACTTAGACCAGATAGCAGCCAAGACCCCATGACAGTTATATCTTCAGTGTGGAATGTTAAGTATACCTTTCCCAGAAGAAAAAGACCATCTTGACTAATCAGATCATTGTAACTATGTATTAAGCTTTACATAAAAAGATGTTAAATGTTCTGTTAAGCTTCCCTAAACTTTGTCTGTACGCACGATCCTAAACTTCTACACTTTGGATCTACACTGACTTCCATCCTTTGGAATCTTTGCTTCCTGGGCCACTTGTCCTTGAACTTTGCACTTAATAAATGCTTTAAGTGAGATTCTGACCCTTTCGGTTAAGTTGGAAATCACATGGTAGTTCTATTTTTAATTTTTTGAGAAATGGCCTGCTGTTTTCCATAGCGGCTGCACCCTCTTACGTTCCCACGAATAGTTCACAAGGGTTCCGATTTCTTCACATCCTTGCTTGTGATTTATTGGTTGATTGTGATTAGTGTGTAATGGATGTGAGGTGGTATCTCATTGTGGTTTTTATTGCATTTCCCTAATAACCAGTGATGTTGAACATCTTTTCATGTGCTTATTGGTCATTTTTATCTCTTCTTTGGAGATATGGCTATTCATGTCCTTTGCCTGATTTTTAATCAGGTTGGGTCTTCTTGTTGAGTTGTAGTAAAGAGCTTTAAGTAGGACTGTCACGGTTTGACTTACGGTTTTGACAGAGTTGAGCCTGAAACTTTGGCAGGAATCAGGGTGAGGGGGAAGCGGCAAGAACTTGGGGCTGCCAGGACTGACACTGCGCACAGTGGGCTCTTCACAAAAGCTGATCTCATCCAGGCCCTCTTCCTGCTCCGGATCTTGGATGGCCTAAGGAGGAGGACACTGGGATCACCTCTTTGGATCCTGGCCTTTTTTTTTTTTTTTGAGACGGAGTCTCGCTCTGTCGCCCAGGCTGGAGTACTGTGGCGCAGTCTCGGCTCACTGCAAGCTCCGCCTCCCGGGTTCACGCCATTCTCCTGCCTCAGTCTCCTGTGGATCCTGGCCTTTTAAGGCTCTCAGGGAATGCTCAGGCAGTCTCCAACAGACCCCTGGGAAATCCAGGGCCCTAGTCCCTCCATATGTGGTCCAGACGGAGAATGGTTAATGATCCACGCTTTAGGACACCTGCCTGCTATTTGCAGCAGGGGCTGACCATGGGGGTTGGGCTCTAGAAATCCGCAGGAATTTACACATAGGTGCTGGGCTGTATGACGGTGGATCCCCCACTGGTTTTTCTGACTGGCAGATAGTTCAAAGACGTGGGCTGGGGAGCCAGAATGCCTGGGTTCAAATCCTATTTTGCCACATACCACTTGGGCATATTACATAACTCTCTTGTGTCTCCATTTACTGCTCTATAAAATGGGAATAATAAGAGCTCCTCCCTTGTGAAGGATTGGGTGAGGATTACATGAGTTCGTGTATGCAAAGCGTTGACATAGTGCCTGTCTCGTAGTAAATGCAATGTAAATGTGGGTTATTGCTGTTATTTTCACTGAGACCAGGCCTTGTTAGGCTTCCCACCGCCCAGCAGCCTGTAGGCCTCCCGGACCACGTGGAGGTGCGGTTATCCTTGGGACCGGTCCTGCCTGCCGGGGCGGCTGGCGCGGCAGCGCCTGGGGCCCGTTCCCGCGGTTGCCGGCAGGGGGCAGCATTGCACTGCGACTGCTCCTGGGCGGCGCGGGCGGTCGGGCTTGGGAACTGCTCCTCCCGTGGGCCCGTGCCCTCGCTGCGTGCCTCGCGCTGTCACCTGCGGCATCGGCGGGGTAGCCTGTGTAGCTGTCTGTCCAGTAGGGTGGGCATGGGGGCCGGAGACCGCTGTCTCTGTTCAGCCCGGGGTCTCTTGGGGCAGGGCCCCCCACGGCCTCTTCCACGAGGCTCTCCAGCCCTCGAGTCCCCAGCGTGCCTGGCTCTTTCTTGGCCCCTCGTGGTGCCTGGAGGCCCTTGACCATCTTTGTTCCGTGCACAATCCAATGTGGGCAATTGCGCGGTGGCTCAGGGTGCGGCCCAGGCCAGGCACAGAGTGTGAGGGTCGGGAGATGTTTGGACAACCGCCACCTCGGCCTTCATTAGGTCGTGGACCGGCTGGGCCTGAGCGGTATTGCAGGTGCGTGTGGCCTCTGGGGAGGGAGTGTGGCGGAGAGGATGCGCGCGCCCTGTGGTCCTGATCTGGGCTTGAGCCCACCCCATGCTTGAATCTGCTCTGGGCCTTTGCTTATGCTCAGTCTGCTTCCTGGAATGGCTCCACCTTCCTCCTTATTCAACCCCCTCGGGTATCTCAGAGTCCATAACAGCCTTCCAGGTCTCAGGGTCTGGCATCAGCTTCCCTTCCCTGCCAGTCCCCAAAACCGTCTGGTCCTCGCCTGGGCCTACCCCTCACCCACCACCACCAGACTCTGGGTCCACATTAGGACCTGTGTCTGTCCTGCCCACCATGACCCTTGGCAGGGGATCACGGGAATGGCCCGGCCTCCTGTGAAGGAAGGTCAGCTCCGTGATTCCAGATGATTCTAGTCTGAAAATCTCGTGGACTCCAGAGGTCTAGCCTTTGGCTACTCTCCCCCACATTTCCTGGAGAGGCTTGACCACTGGCCCATAGGCCAAGGGGACCCTCCCTTCTGTGGTCACAGACCTTCAACAGATGATGGCAGATGCAGGCCACTACCCTCAGGTGACCCCACAAAGAGCCACACACTGGGGAAAGAACAGTCAGTGTTCCCAGTGAGTGGGAAGTGCACCCTAAAACAACTTAGAGATACAATTTTTCATTTATCAAGAATGAAACAAAGAATAATGTTTAGTGTTGGTGAAGGTGCAGAGAAGCAGACACTTTCATGAACTGCCCATGGAAATGTAGATTGGTTTTAAAAACAGCTTTGGAGGGCAATTTTGGAACTATGTATTAAAGAGACTTAAACCATGCATAATCTTTGACCCAGCAATTCCACTGCTAGGTATTTTTTCTACTAAGAAAATAACTGCATAAAAGTTGAAAACGCATGTATAAGTATTTTTACCGAAGCACTGTTTATAATGGTAAAAATTGGGGAGAATGTTCAACAGGAAATGAATGATTGAATAATGTATGATAGCTCCATGGAATAGAACTGTAATCAGCCATTAAAAAAATCACATTTTTGGAAGAGAATTTCATATCAGAGTGAAATGCTCACATTAAAATGTTCATTCATTCACTAATTAATTGATTTAACATTTATTGAATATCTGTGAGACATGCCAGGTATTCTTCTAGGCACTGAGAATACAACTGTAAATAAGATAAATACTATCGCCCTCCTTATTGGCTTTCCTTCTATAGGTGAAGACAGGCAAGAAAGAAGTGAAAAATAATTTCAGGTAGCAATACTTTTGTCTGTTTCTCTTTCAAAATTATACTTGAATAGAAAAAAGGATGGGAAGAAGAGCATCACAATGTCAACAGCGGTTATTTCTGGTTGGTGGTATCAGGTAGGATTTGTGTTAAGTTACGAGTAACTGAGAACTTCACTGCAGAAGCTTATGAAGACCAGGGTCTGATTGGCTCCTGTGTCCTGGGCTGATAAAGCAGCTCCACTCTGCCCTCCTGGAACGCAGGCTGTGCATGCCCTGCTTGGCTTCTCAAGGTCACAGGACGGTAGGCTTTCCTCCGGGTCTCCTGTCTACCTTCCAGGCAGGAAGAAGGGGGAAGGCAGAGGAACAAAGTCTTTCTCCTCCAGAGGCTCTGCCTTTTATTTTATGTGAACAGAGCTTCAGTCAAGGTCTCATTGGTCAGAATGGACCACTTGGGAAGAACATGGAGGTAGTGTCATGGGTTATCACCATTTTCTTCTTCACATTTTCTGGCATTTTGTAAATCAAACAAGACATTAAAACTAGCTTCTGTATATAGGAAATGAAGGACTTTTTGTGTTTTAAGAAACAAGGTTGTGGTGGATTGCTATGTGGGAATGGAGAGCAGAGGGCAGGCAGTTGCAGCTGGGCTCAGACACAGCTGCTATGGGTGCCGAGGTCCTGGAGGTCTCTCCCACTAATTTCCATCCCCCTGGGTCCTGTGTGCCCCCGAAGACTGGTGCAGTCCTCAGAGACACGGTGGAGTGCAGGACCGTGGCTGTCCCTGGGAGGGCCATACCTGTCTACTGGCCGCCTTGCTGGCTGCCCTAACTCTCTCTGTTTGCTGGTCTCCAGGAAGGCTGTATGTCTGCTGGGGTGAGTGTGCACAGCCTAGGCTCATGCTGGGCTGGACTGACTGGCCCTGGGGCTTTCTCCCCAAAGGATTTGTCCCCATGCGCAGGGTTGGTGGGCCATGTCAGGCTAATCTCGATCTGTGTCCTGGCCTCTGTATTGTGTTCATTTCCTGTGGCTGCTGTATGAAATTTCAGCTTCTGGTGGCTGCCCGCATTCCTTGGCAGGGGGCCGCGCCCCTCCAATCACTGCCTCTGTGATCACATGGTCTTCTCTGTGTCGTCCTTCTCTGACTCTTTCTTAGATGGACATTCACGATGGCATTTAGGGCCCACTTGGACAATCCAGGCCCACTTTGACAATCCAGGACCATCTCCTCATTTGCAGATGCTTGACTTAATCAAATCTGCAAATGCTCTCTCCAAATAAGGTCACATATACAAATTCTGGGGATTAGAATGTGGACATCTGTTGGGGGCTATTTTTCATTAACTGTCCGGTGACTTTACTGCTCTGAGCCTTGATGATCTCATCTGTAGAGTGGGGATAAGAGTCCCATTCTCACAAAGTCTTGAGTCAGTCACCAACAGGCTGTGAGCAGGCGCTCGGCAGGCAACAGTGAGTGTCCCTCAGTGGTTGAGCCCTGCCCTGCCCCTCCCCTCTGACTGCTGAGGCTGCTTCTCCCTCGCTTTCCCTTGTTGGTTGATCTGCCCTGGTCCTGGAGACAGTGAGAGGACCTGGGTGGCAGGCCTGCCGACGGCCTCTGATCTGCAGACCCTTTTTCCTGTTTCCACCTCCTTCTCCTTCCACTGCCTGTCCCCATAGTGAGGCGTGTGTGCTGCTTTGGTGCACAGGCCTTGTGCTTGGCAAGGGTTAAGCACATGCAGGTTCCCCTCCTTCCCTGGGAGCCTCCCCTGGGGGCTTCTGCTTCCTCCCACTCCCTCTTCTGTTCCCTCATATCAAAGCTCCCACCAGGCTCAGTGGCTCAGGCCTGTAATTTCCCAGCACTTTGGGAGGCTGAGGCAGTCAGATCACTTGAGGTCAGGAGTTTGAGACCGCCTGGCCAACCTGGTGAAACCCCCCTTTCTACTAAAAATACAACAATTAGCCAGGCGTGGTGACACATGCCTGCAGTCCCAGCTACTTGGGAGGCTGAGGCAGGAGAATCACTTGAACGTGGGAGGTGGAGGTTGTAGTGAGCTGAGATCATGCCACTGTACTCCAGCCTGGGCAACAGAGCAAGACTGTCTCAAACAAATAAAAAAAGCCAAAACCCCCAAAACAAAAGACATCTCTGGGTCCCTCTCTATTTTCCAGACAGATCTCTGGCAAGTCAGGGACTTTGCCCAAGGTTGCCTAGCATATTGGCAGTGGATTCAGAGCCTTTGCCATGTTCCTGCCTCATCTGAAGGAATACCAGGCAGCCCTTGCTCCAAACCAAGTCTCCAGAAGCCTCCTGTGAGGTAGTACTTCCCCCTTTAGGTTTACTGGGTGCTAAATGCACTATGGTGCCCAGATAGGAAAAGTCAATCACAATTTCACTTCATTGTCGGATGGAAGAAGAAGTTTACAGGCCAGATAACCCGCTCTTGGAAATGGGTGTGTCCATATGTAGGGTGCTCAGATCCATTAGGGGCTGCGTTTAGCTGGAGGGCTGGGTCTGCGGAAGGGACTTTCTGTTGGATGAGCAAGGGCTTCAGGTGGATGCACCTGCTCCCTTGGGAGAGTTGGGGACTCAGCTCTGAAAGGCTGTGAGCTTGTGGGAGCCCCTGTGCTGCACCCAACTTAGGAGGATGGGGTGAGGAGGGGTGTGGTGGGGTGGACCTCTCACATCCATTGAACAAAATATCTGTGCAGCTCCTGGCCTGCTGCGCAGGCTGACATTTAGGTACCTCATTTTAAACAAGGAGCAGGGGGCGTCTGGTGAGCAACAAGGCCCCACTTTATGTGTGGACACTTGCAGCCTCATTCCTGGGGAGGGCAGAGGACATATGACTGGCATAGAGCATTGTGTATAGAACCAGGGTGGGACAGTCTCCCATGAGTTCCCTGGTAGCCAGGGGGACAAAGACCTCTCACTACACTGTTTAAGTTCCCTTTTGCAGATTGGTGATTCTCTTGCCCAGGATGTCCACTGAAGACACGATGGTTGACAGGCCTCTGGCTGCCATGATGTCACCCCAGACCCACTCTGTAGAGATGTGTTTGGGAAGGAGCATGTCTGGCTTTAGCATCTCCCACCAGGACCATTCTGTCAACTTCTATCCTGGTCCCTCTGCTGCCTCCTTCTTCCCACCTTGCTGCTCTCCCCACAGCCTTCCCTTACTTGCTTCCACCTCCATACCTTTCCTCTCGCTGTTCCCTTCGCCTGCAATGTACACTCCCTTCCTTAACTCAGCTCAAGGTCTCAGCTAAACCTGTGTGGAGCCCTGGAACCCAAAGCAGGAGATGACAGAGGCAGGAGGAGCCCTGGGCAGTGGTGGAAGGGGCAGGGGCCTCTGTGGCACTTCATGTTCTGGGACAGTCAGGCGGTGACTGTTGAGGGTACAGGAGCCTGAGTTCAGCTCTGGGGTCAGACAGGCCAGGATTCAGGACCCTGCCACTTAGTCTTTCCAGTCATTGGGGACTAGAGTGGTCCCCAAAGTGCAAAAACAGCAGAGTTGCAGAGCCCAGGTGTTGGGGAGAGAGGAGAGGAGCCACCCCAGGCAGGCGTTGGGGTTGGGAAGCAGGGAGCCCAGCAGGTCTCCTGGGAGGGCCTGGGCCAGCCTGTGGGCTCTAGGACAGGCTTTTCAGGGCTGTGGTTTTACATGTGTGAGCTGCAGCAGCAGAAGCCATTCCCTACACACAGGTAGACTCAAAGCGCCCATGCCCAAGGCTGGCTATGGACGTGGAGTGGGCTTCTCAAAAACCCTGAGCTTCCTCCGAAGAGCCTCTTATATCCAGGCTTTGGGGCACATACTTGAGAATCTCTGCTTTAGCAGGAGGTGAGACACAGGCTGCCCCCAGAGGCCTGGGACTGAGATGACAGCTCCTGGGGGTCGTTCTTTGGACCTGAGCCTTCCTTCTCCTTTGCTCTCCCTTGGCATTTGGAGATGCCTTTGTGCACACTCCAGCTTGCCTTATCTGACTTTTGCAGGGTTCTAAGGAAGGGATGAACTTTGCTGGATTCCAGGGGGTCAAGGGGAGTCCTGGATGTCAGCATGAGAGCCCCAGATGAGCCTGAGCTGCTGTTCAGTCCTGCCACCCACCCTGCCTGGAGAGCCTGGGTCCAGGAAAGAGGCCTCTGGAGTTCCTTGCTTTTGCAAAGGAAGCAATTTTCCACACAGGTAACTTTTTGGACTAATTGATTCTAAGCAGACTGAAGACCCAGTCCTGAGTCCCAGTTTCCTGACTGTATAATGGGAGTAAAGAGGTCCTTGCCCTGGAAAGACGAGGCCTTCCTATCTAGGGCAGACACATGATGTGTGATTTCCTTTCTCCTCATTGGCCCATAGGGCACGGCTCTGGCCCCCAGAAGCCCTCCCTCATCTGGGCTGCCCGCCATGGGTGTCTGCACCGTGCCATGGGAAGGGTACAAAGGGGCATAACAGTGGGTCTTGCCCTGGTGGCTGAGGCAAGCTTGTGCTGGAATTTTCCCTCTCCCTAACCTCGGGAAAACCAAGGAATGAATCAATAGAAGCCTCAAATTAATAGAATGAGCAATGCAAAAGATTGCTGGCCTGGGAAATTTAAAGTAAAAACCCATGAGGCTACCAAGAGTAAAAGTAAACTAAAAAAATACAGTAATATAAAAGAAGATCAAATAAAATAAATACAAGCTGAGAAACATTAAAAATAAGATGAAAGAGGCTGGCAAGAAAGGGTAGTAAAGAAGACAAAGTAGAGACAGACAATTCACATTCAACTGAAGAGCCAAAGCAGTGCTGGGAGAACAGATGAAAAAAGCAATAAACAAGGGTGTTAAAAAAAACCAAAAAACAAAACACAAAGCTGGCGTGGTGGCTCACGCCTGTAATGTCGGCACTTTGGGAGGCTAAGGCAGGAGGATTGCTTGAGTCCAGGAGTTCAAGACAGCCTGAGAAACATGGTGAAACCCCATCTGTACAAGAAATGAAAAACATTAGCTGGGCATGGTAACATGTGCCTGTGGTGTCAGCTACTCAGGAGGCTGAGGTGGGAGGATTGCTGGGGCCCAGGAGGTGCAGGCTACAGTGAGACATGATCACATCAATGTCCCCTGGCTCAGGTGACAGACCAAGACCCTGTCTTCAAGAAAAAATTAAAAAAAGGAAAAACCCAGTGGGTTAAGAGAGGAAGGCAGCAGTGAGATTTCCTGAGCTTGGATCTTGGCAGAAAGTGGGTTCCCTGGAGCCTGTCATGACAGATGGGGCTGGCAACAAGACTCCTTCCCCCCAGATGCCTACAGACTCTTTCCTGGGGGCTTGACCTCAAGACCTGGGTTGGCCTCTACCCTGTGTACAAGGCACAGCTGGGTTCCATGCCAAAGCCTGCAGAGAATTCCCCAGGCTTGGACTTGATCTTTCTTTGCCAGCAGGGCCTGGGCTGAATCATCTTCCATATCACTGGTAGGCTCTCTGCTGAGGAGGGAATGAGGAAGATAGAGTTTTGGGGCCCTCCCTGGAGACGCATGATTCAGGAGGGGCACTTCTGCAGGGGTTGGGCACTGGTGGTTCCGCATCAGGCAGGCAGCTCCTCAGGATTGTGCCTGGGAGGCAGGTCACTTGGAGGGCCAGGACTCCAGCTGGCCTTTCCTTAGTCCAGCTCTTGGCTGACTAAGAGAAAGAAGGCAATGGAGAAAGGAAAGATCTGCATTTCTGGAATGACAAAGCTTTAAGTCACAATGATTGTGGCTTCCAAGTAGACCACTGAGGCCTCCCTCTGTCTTCACATTTCACCTACAGCTTCTGTGGCCAACTACTAGCTTCCAGTGTTGTTTCAGTTGAGATTCCTGATGAGCCCAGTTTATCTTTTTGCACCCTCCTTCCATTTCCTTGTGTGTAAAATGGGATGACCATCTCCTCGGTAAGATGTCAGGTGGTGAGCACAGTACCTGCATGTGGTAAGTGCTAAATAAAAGTAATTAGAATCAGTAAAACTGAAGAACTCTTTAGAAAAAGCAGTCTCCTGTGCTGGTTGAGCTTGTGTAAAGGAAAGATTTACTGACTCAGTTTTAATTTCTTTGAATACACCTTTGTGTAGTGAGGAGCAAACCAAGAGGACTGAGCCTTGGGCCTGCCAGCAACTCACCTGATGCCTTTCTCTGGGCCTCAGTTTTTCTCTCTCTGAAGTGGGTGTGTGTCATATGACCCAGAGATTGCTAATCTATCTTCTCCAGCTAAATTCTTGCAGTAGGGGTGAACTTGTTCATTGGGTAGAGCTGCTTCCCCTGGTTTTGGAGAGGCAGCATTTGCAGCCCTAGAGGCTATCAGGGATAAGGGTGTTGGGCCAGGGATAGCTGGGCCAGGAGCAATAAATTGTTAAAGGCTTTATGAGTCTGAGCAAGCCACCACTAACAGCCAATGCCCCTGGAACCTGGCAACTCCAACTTTAGGTGGCAGAGGATTAAACACATTTTGCCTCAAGGTGAGTCTGTACAGGTCCCCAGTGGTCTCTGGGCCTGCCTCCCAGCTCTGTGAGGAACAGGAGCTGAGCAGAGTGCCTACAGTCACCACACAAAGGGTGTTCAGGGGATTGTAGCCTGAATAGGAAAACTGGCTTGGCTGAGTGGATTGTCCCAGGGTGAGCATCTGGGAATGAGCATATGGGGATGGCACACTACCACACGCCCTGGAAGCTGGAGGGGAAGGAGGCACCCGGGACAGAAGGTGAGGTTGCCCCAGGTCAACAGCTTCAGATGAGATCCACCTTGAGTCATGATCCTCAGATACCAAGCCACAGGAACCCCATCACCCACCTCATCATCCAAACTGGAACTTGATGGAAATCACTCCAAAACTATGTGTTAGTGGGTTGTCTTCTTAATACTTGGAAGGAGGTCTTAATACTTGTTCCACTGAAATCATGCTACCTACACCTAGCAAAACATACATCAAAGAAAAACTTCTAACTGGGTATATCACATGCCCACTGTACTAACACACTGGAGAACCCCCAACAACAGGGGACCCTGGGAGTGTCCCTGACCCACAGGGACTTCAGGTCAAGACCACACCCACCATCCTTTCAAGGTGGAGACAGTCCCCGTAGGAACCAAACTGATGTATAATAAAACTCATCATTTATTTCTCTTCTCCTTACAACATTTCAGCCAGTGAATGGTAGAATTTTGCAGGAATGAGAATTAGAGGCATAGAGGGTTTTGAGATGCAGGGTAGGTCAGGTTTCACTACTCAAGAACCCTAAGACAGGTTTTTGGAAGAAGTGTGTGTGTGTGTGTGTGTGTGTGTGTGTGTGTGTGTGTAGGACCACACTCAGCCACTCCCATGGGCGAGTATGACCACTCCTCTCTTCTTGCCCCATGGCCCCCTTAACCTGGAAGTCACCTTGCTGGCCCATGGGATTCCTTGATACTTCTGCAATCCAGCTTCTCTGCTTCACCATGCTGTCCCTGCTCAGCTGAGCTGGCCCCCTCAGGGTTCCCTCACAGGGATATGGGCCTCTACTGGCCCCCTCAGCACAGCCCATCCTCTCCAATCTTTCTTTTCAAAGTGAAATCTACCAATGATTACTCTTTGGCTGGCCACATGGGAGACAGACAGACATACAGACACACAAACTTCCTTCTTTTTGCCTTGGCTCACCACCGTTCAATGCCTGGAAGCCTTATTTTCTCCTTGGGAACCTCCACTCAGTCTTTACGACTGTCACCTCCTCCAGGAAGCCATCCCTACTCTTCTTCCCAGGCTAGGTCAGAGCCCAGGCATCTGAGCATACACAGCTCATTCATAGTCCCCCCCAACATTTAAAAGATGACCTGGTTAGGTGTCTGCCTCGCCCACTGCTCTGGGTGCTCTGGGAGCTCTGGGCAAGGGCTGTGGTGGGAGCCTCTCCGCCTCCCTCGAGCTGGAGCACCACCTGGTGCGCGGCGGGAGTCCTGGGTTCCCCGCTGACAACAGGGCCGGGGGACGTTCCCAGGCTTGCCGGAGCTTTCGAACGAGGCTCTGCCAGGTCCCAGACCCCAGGAAACTCAGCTGTCTCCTCGTAATCTTGGGGGTGCCACATGGAGCCCAGTCCCTTTCAGGCACGAGCCCACAACAGCTTAACGCTCTTTGATGGTGGCCGGCCCGAGGCAGGCACCGGAGGCGGAGGGAGCACTGTTCCGCTATGGCCGCGAGGAGTGGGCTCTTCGCCCCGGCTCGCGCAAGAAAGCTCCGTGTAGGGTCGGAGTCTGAGCCCGCCGGCCGCTTGGAAGGCTCCTCACGTCCAGGCGCCGCGGTCACGGCTGCGCCGGTTTCCGGCCATGAATTGGGCTTCAGAGTCCGAGCCTCCTGCCGACTCCCGGCTGAGTGCGCTGCAGGCGGGGCGGGGGATGGGCGCCCGCCGAGGTCCGCGCGGCCAGCCAGGGTTCGAGCCCGCGGCCCGGGCTCTCCTCCGAGATGCTCGCGGCGGCCGGCCCCCTTTGGCTCCCCAGGTGTCCCGGGGCCTGGCCCGGCGCCCCGCCCCGGTCTCTCTTCTTGCTCCCCAGGTCCCACTCCACGAGGAACGGTCTGTTTCGGCCGGGGACATGACCCGAGACCCGCGGCTGCTGAGATCGCCAGGGCGCTTCGGGAGCCCCTCGAGGGCAGTTAGCGGCCGGCCCTCCTCCGTTCTCCCGCCCCTGGTGAACCGGAGAAGGAGGCCCGGGCCGCCACGGCTCGGCGCGCCGCAGCCCAGGCCGGTCCCCGCCGCCGTGCCGGTCTCCGAGCGTCCCCCGGGCCGGGAACGTGGAGCACCCAGCGCCCCCTCCGAGCCGCGAGCGGGCGAGCGCCGAGCGGCGAGGCTGAGGCTCCGCAGTCACGTGGTAGAGAGAAGGGCGGAGGGGAGGGAGGCGGGCAGGGAGGGGTGGGGGAGCGGAGCCCAAGGGGAGGGGGAGGGGAGGGGGCGTCCTCCGCAGTTCGCTCCTCACCGGGGCTCAGACACACAGCCAGCCCAGAGCCGCCACGCCAGCCCGGCCGCCGCCGCCACCGCCTCAGCCTCCCCCGAAGCCGCTCTAGCCGCGGGAAGCGCCGCTGCCACCGCCGCGGGCCGCCCCCGCCGCGCCGGCCTGGGCTCAAGCTGCCAGCGCCGCCGCAGCCGCCACCGGAGCGGGAGCTGGAGCCCGACCGCGCTGGGCTGGGCTGGGCTGGGCTGGGGCGGGCGCAGGGCGCAGGGGCGGGCGCGCGGGGGAAGACGCACGGGCGGGCTCGGCTCTCCCGGGGAGCGGCCCGGGACTGCACCGGGACCAGCGCCTCCCCGCTTCGCGCTGCCCTCGGCCTCGCCCCGGGCCCAGGCGGATGAGCCGCGCGCCCGGGGGACATGGAAGCGCTGACGCTGTGGCTTCTCCCCTGGATATGCCAGTGCGTGTCGGTGCGGGCCGACTCCATCATCCACATCGGTGAGCGTGGCTGGCTGCCCGGCTGAGGATGGGCGGGGGCCCCAACGGGGAAGGGGGTGCGCGGCGTCCAAACTTGGCGGTTCCCCGGGCCGAGGGGCTCGGCGGGCGGTGCTCCCCCGAAGGGCCGCGCCGCGCCGCCCGGCGGAGGAGCTGTGCACGGGCCGCGCCGCGCTCCGGCTGGCTGCTAGCCGCTCCCCGGGGCTCGGATCTCCGCGCGGGGCCCCGCGGCCTCTGCCGACACTTAGGGCCGAGGCTTCGGAGAACAGCGGGATGGACGCGCGTCGAGACCCGCGCCCTTAGAGGGGCGGTCGGCGGGTCAGGAGGTCCTTTCCGCGCAGCTCAGAGCAGCGGGGGGCAGGGGAAGGCACTGCGGGGGGGCTCGCCAAGTTGGCAGGGCAAGATCAAAGAGACCGGACCGGAACCGTGTGTGAATGTGTGTGGGTGCGTGTTGTCAGCGTGTGTCGCTGTGTGCGCCTGGCACCGTGTCCCTGTTACTGCGAGAGGGCGTTGGTGTGTGTGGGGCCATCTGAGCGTGTGTTGGTGCGTGCACGACTGTCAGCCTGTTAGAGTGGACACAGTGTCTGCCTGCTTCTCCGGTGAGTCTGTGTAGCCCTCGGTGTATGTGTGGGTGCGTGTGTATCTGGTTGTGGCGACTGCAGCCCCATCCTGGACAGTCCCAGAGTTTTGCGTGGTCCAAGTCTTGGGGGCCCAGACAGTCTGGGTGGTGGGAGCCGAGGGAAGAAGCGTGGGCAGCGCGGGGTAGGGGGATGCTGAGCGGGAAGAGATGGATAGAGAGAGAGAACCGGGAAAGAAGATGAGAGAGCAGAGGAGGAGGGGGCGCGCCGAGGGGCAGTGGGTGGGAGTTGGGAGCAACATGGGAGGAACCTTGGGAAGTTGGGCCGAGTTGGGGGGCTGACAGCGGTCGCTTTGGGGGAGTCCCTCCGCAGTCGTCTTTCCGGAAGTTGGGAAAGACCAGCGATCACAGGGAAACTGGGGGTTGGGAGGTGTTGAAGGCGAGGAGAACGGGACAGGCGGGGCCGGGGCATGGAGTGGGGTGGTGAGTGGCCTGGGCTCAGAGAACTACGATTCCCCTGCAGCGGCCCGTGACCAAACCTGCTTCCCGCCCTGGAGGGGTGCGGGTCTCGCGGTCAGCGTTGCGGCTCCGGCTCCGGGTGTAGTGAGGAATCGGGGCCTCCCTCCTCCTACCCAGCCCCCAGCTTGAGGGATCACTGGGCCTAGCTCCTGGACCTCAGGGACCCTCGGGGCTTGATGAGGTGGGGTGTGGGTGGCTGACTCCAGAGCTGCCCAGGTTGCAGGACTAGGCTCGAGCTGGTCGGACGCATCTCGGCTGGAAGCGCAGGGTCCATGGAAGCTGTGCTAGGCGCACAAAGCGCCAGCCGGAGGGCGCACTGGAGGAGCTGTCCGCGGTTCTAGAAAACCCTTCAAGAACAGGTCCTTCTGGGACCCCCAGCCCCGCTAGATCTGAACGTGGAAGCGCCTAGGACACAGTCCCCTTCCCCCACTCCCCTCGACAGACATACAGGAAATGGAAGTGGGGAAGGATGGAGAGTAGGAGGCTGAGCTCAGGGCGCCAGGCCGGGCAGCCTCACAGCCATTCAAGCTGCAGGTCATCGGAGGCCCCTGCCTAAGGAAGACCCCTCTGCGCAGGAGAGCCAACTGTAGGCCTGCTTCGCTCAGCTCCACTCAGGAGGGGACGTGCATGGCAGAAAGGAGTCATCATTCTGTCCTGGGATTTGGGTGGGGGACACCACCCTCCTGGGGAACTTCCTGGCTCCTGGGATGGGATTTATGGAAGGCATTTGGGCACTGACTGGGGCCACCCCAGCTTGGCTTAGTCCCTTGTGTGGGGCATGGCTAGGACATGTGGTGCCTTGGTTGTGAGACACGTGTGTGGTCGACCTGGTGGCAGCATGTGGGATGTGCATGTGTAACTCATGTCAACTGTGTGCACGGGTGCGCTGAGGGCTGCTGGGGGGAGGGGAGCATATTCCTGTGCGGGTGGAGATGGGAGAGCCTTATTCTACCCTGCCAAGCTGAAATACCAGCTCAGACTTCCCACCACCTGGCAATCATCGGTCTGCGAGTGCCTTGACCCTCGGGCCAAGGGAAGCGGGGAGAGGGTTCTTGTCCAGGTCCGGTCTTGATCCCTCCTCTCCTCCAGGTGCCATCTTCGAGGAGAACGCAGCCAAGGACGACAGGGTGTTCCAGTTGGCGGTATCCGACCTGAGCCTCAACGATGACATCCTGCAGAGCGAGAAGATCACCTACTCCATCAAGGTCATCGAGGCCAACAACCCGTTCCAGGCTGTGCAGGAAGGTGAGTGACCGCTGTGCCCAGGGCCCACTGGGACACGGTCTGTGAGGCGTCGCAGCAGTGGGCACCGGCGGGGTTGGGACGAACTGGGCCGCGCGAGTCCCCCTCTGCTCCTGGGCAGCCGCGGTGCTACACGCGGTGGCGCGCCTTCCCTGGCCCACCTAGGCAGCGGCGCCAGGACTGCTCAGCGCTTCGGGCCGGCAATGAGAGCCGGGCTTCTTGCGGGTTGCGCGCGGCCTTTCGGGCTGTGTGGGCGCGGGTGTGCGCCCAGCGCTGGCTGCGCAGGCGTGCGTGGCTCGGGGCAGTCTTTGTTTCTCGGTGTTTGGGGGTGGGCGTGTCTGCGTGCCGGGTACCTGTGTCGGGCGCACCTCCCCTGATCTCGGTGGGCCGGTGTCTTCCTCACTTCGAGGTGAGGAGTGCCCAGCGGCTGGAGCCCGCCCTGTCTCCTTCTCCTGGGCATAACCTGGTAGGTGCGGTGTTTCGCGCCCCACGGCCCCCAGAGCCTCAGCCCGGCGCTTCTCTGCCGCGCTCCTCCACCAGGTTTGGAGGAGCGGGTTTCTCTATCGCTGTCGGCGCCGCGGGCGGAGGCGCCGCCGCCTGGGCCGGAGGTGGGCGCTGTTCGCCCAGGAAAGGAGCGGAGCTGGGCCAGTCCGGCTGCGGGGAAATCCTAGCCTGCGCTGGGGCCGCCCTTGTCCGTGGCCATTGCCTCCAGTCGGGCCCGCGGCAGGCGCCACAGGTGCGCGGCGAGGGTGTTCGTGACAGCAACTCCCTCTGCTTTCCCTCCTCTCTCCTAGTCCCTCCCTTTCAACCTGACTTTCAGCTCCGGAACCCCAGTTCTGTCTCCAAGCCTCCAGCTTCCTGGTTAAGGCCTAAGGCTCCACCTCTGACACTTACCCAGCTTAAGTCCATTCTCCTTCCCTCTGCCTTGCTCACCACAACCATGGGGACTCTGAGGCCAGTGTCCCTCAGTGCTGAGGATAGAAGGGCACAGTTAGTGGTGCAGGATGCAGGGATTCCTTGCTGGAGGAACTGGTAGGGCAGTGTAGAGAAGGCAGTGGGTGTAGTGAGAGGTGGGCTGGCTAAGAGCTCTGGGCCGGTGCTTTCTCCTCAAGCCCCTTGAGCCCAGAGTCCTCTTGCTGCTATGGTACACATGGGCTGCTAGTCTCCCTGGTGCCTGCAAGGACAGGATACCTCGATGATGGCTCTGGTCTGGGTCTGGGGTGTCAGAGCTGGTGTTGGGGAGGTCGTTGTGCTGGAAGGAGGAATTCTGGGGGTCTCCTATTCTTGGGTGCAGCAGAGGAAGGAAAGGGGCCAGCTCTGGGGGCAGGGACCGGGGACTAGTTCTGGGGACTGAAGGTCCAAGGATTTCTTGAGATGGTTTTACAAACTGGGAGTCCCAAGTGTTTTCTTTGGGCGGGTGTGTGTGTGTGTGTGTGTGTGTGTGTGAGGCTAACACTGCTTATTATGGGAGCTGCTGCTTCCAGCTGTGACAGATGTCCATTGTCAGATGTCTGTTGAGGTACAGGGAAGAGGAATTCCTGCCCTTCTTTGGTGTCTAGTGCCCCACCAGCAGTCTCTGTCTCCAGACGCCCCCTGTTCTGGACTTCTTTTCCGTGTGCCCTTACCACAGCTCGTTGCAGGTTCTTGGGGTGGGCTCCAGCCAGAGGAGGGCAGGGCCTTCTTAGTGGAAGGAACCCTAACTGGGGTGGGGACCTGGGGTGACAAGCTACAACTTCCACATTGCCTCCTGTTCCCTTGACACTGGCTCCACACACCCCATCTCTGTTGACATTCATTCTTTGTGCTTGGGAGCCGAAACCACAGTTTGGAAGCACATATTTCCTGGACCCAGGAGCTCCCAGTGTGGTGGAGACCCTGCCTGTGTTCCATGTCTGGCGACACACCTCTGTTGACTCCCCTCTGCAGTGTTGAGTATCCAAGCGCATTCATTTTGCCCCTGAATAATGCCCGTTCACTCCCATCAGCAGTTCCCCAGGGACTAAACATGGTGCTCTTGCACAAGGTTGCCACCTCATGCAGGTAACACACAAGGATGAACCGGGCAGCTGGTTCCTGTGGCACCTGGAGTACAGGGCCTGAAGAGGTCATCTCCATTAAAAGGAGAAGCTGTCACACAGCTTTAACAGATTTTGCGGTTGGGAGTGAAAATCCTACTGTTGTAGACGTGCTGATTTATTTTTTTAAGAGGAACCCCAAATCTGGACCTTAATATAAAATTTGATTTAAAGCTGTCATCAACTAATAAAACAATGTAAACAACACAGCACAAGCCACACAAAACAGAGCTATGGGCGATTCAACCTGTAAGCTCTTCAAAGCAACTTTGTCCTGGGGACAAATGTTCTACCCAGGGGCCTTTTCTGGGTCTCGGTTTCTCTGTTTGTATAACTGGAAAAATGTCTCAGGCTCCAAGGATGGCAGGCTGTCACGGTCTCTGTGGGGTGTGAGAGTGAGTGTTTCTGCATGTCTGGAAGTAGGGAGTTAGATTCTGGTGGTTGACAGTTGTCGAAGGAGAGAGACACTGGCCAGGTATTGTTGCTGGGCTGCCTACTGCCCAGAGAGTTTGTGCTGGTGAAAGCTGGCATTTACTTTCGTTTTATGAGTCTGGTGGACTGAAACCCTTTGTTATCCTGTGACCTTGCACAGCCCTTGGATGCCTACAAGGGATGGGAGGAGACAGCCCTGGAAGGCCTCTGGGAGGGGCAGAGCAGTACTCATCAGCCTCCTTTTCCCTTGCCTGGGGCTCTGCTGCAGGTACTCAGCTCTGGATGTCCTTACTTGGCTGTACTCTGTGGGGTGCTTTTCCATCACCCGGCTTGATCCCTGCTTGATGAATGGCTTATCTCTCACTGCTGGGCCTGGACATTCATTGCAGCAGGACATGGGTTGTCGATACAGGTTGAGTAGGAAAGAAAAAGACTTTGAGTAGGGGTGTGGTCAGGGATGGAGAGCAAAGGCAGATAGGGGCTCCATCTCCATCATTGACTGGACAAGCCCACAGTGACCTCTCAGTAGAGTGGTGCTGTAGCTGTTTTGGTCTGAGAGGCAGTGCCATGCAGCGATAACAGCTTGGTGGAGCCTAAAGAGTTTCAGTTCCCATCTTGCTTGTCTTCACTTGCCATGTGACCCTGGAGCCCTGCTCTGAGCTTCTGTTTCCAGATCTGTTCAAAGGGAATAATCATAGGATTTGCCTCATGGGATTGTGAGGATTAAATGAGATGAGACGTGTGTAAATCATCTGCATAAGGCCTGAGGTGGGTGTTCTGTAAACAGTAATTCCCTTTCCATTCCTTGACCCAACTGTGAATCCATCTCAGCTTCTCTTGAGGCTGTTGATATTTTCAGCTACACCATTTTTTTAAGCTAGTGAATTCCTTGAGAGAGGCCCCAAACTGACCTTTTCATTTTTAGCTCTTACTTTTTTTCCCTGATTATAAAAGAAAATGCATTGCTGCAGTGAGCATGTATTAATACAAATATATAAAAAAGAAAAAGGGCAATGTGTGCTTATTATGTAAAATGTGGAAGGTACAGGAAGGCATCAAGAAGCAGAACAAAATTGCTCTGAATAGCACTAGTGTTGTTTCCTTCTAGTCTTTCCCCCACCACTGTATTTGATAAATTTTGAGAGCTCCCATTCTGTTCAGTTTTATATCCTGTTTTTTCTCCCCATTTAACATCATTGGCCTTTTCTGAAATCACTGTGAACTATTTGTAAACATTACTTTTGGTAACTGCATACATTTCTCAATGTTCAAAACTTTTTTTTTTTTAAAAAAAGGAACTATTTATGCTGAGATATGCAGAATTAAATATTCCTGAACAAAACAAGAAACTCGGTCTGGATATGTTGGTCCTAAGATTTATACTTAACAATTTCTTCAGGCTGACTTTTAACAAGCTCCTTACAAGCACTGCCTTTTAGGACATTTGGTCAATTTATGGAAAAGAATGGATCACACAGTAAAATATCCATTTGATAAGGATTGAAAGTTAGCAAATAACACAGAAAGGACATTTAAATCTCTAAAATGTTACAACTTAGATTTAGCTGGCAAAGTCCATATTAACAAATAGTGTGAAAATTTGTCTTCTAGATACTAAAAGAGATCCTAATTTGTTAAATAAAAAAAATTTCAGATTGTCGTAAAGTGCCTGCTCAAGTAGGAGGTTATATAAATGCATATAATTTATATAAAAGAACCGGCTGAGCACGAGTCTTCTCATTTCCCAGCATTACTTTTTACTGTGAGTAAAAGATGTGAGTTATTGGATATGCTGTTGATATACCTGTCGCAGCGTGGAGGGATAACAGTTTAGGGAAGAGGCAGAAAAAAGGAATGCATGCAAGTGAGGCAATATTCCTTTTAGTTATCAAAAGCACAAAAGGGTTCTAGGAAGACATAAAAATTACCAAGAATAGCTTGTGGTTCACAGAATGAAACAATGAAATAAAATAAAAATGAAACACAGAGAGCTTGTTGGTGCCCATCTGGAGGCCTTGCTCAGTTTATATCCGTTACCTCCTCCTTGCTCAGTTTATACCCGTTACCTCCTAAGTGGTCACCCTGCCCCTCACTGGCCACACTGGTATCTAGACATTCTGCTAGCTCTGATGGCTTCTGGCATCTTCTTTGGCTTCCATTCAGAATTATAGAGAATTGTAGGTCCCATCGAGGCCACGCCCTTGCAGTCCTGCAGGCAGCCTCACCAGACACTATCAGAGGCTGTCTGAGTGTGATGTCCATGTCTTCCTAAAGATGCTATAGACCCCTTATTCCCATCCTCTCAGCTGTGTTAGTTTTCTTGTGGTGCTGAAACAAATTATACCCCAAATTTAGTTGGTTGGATCAACACACATTTATTCTCTTGCAGTTCTGCAGGTCAGAAGCCTAACATGGGTCTTGCTGGGCTAAAATCTGGGTCCTTCTGGAGGCTGGAGGAGAGAATTGTTTCCTGGCCTTCTCTAGCTTCCGAAGGCTGCTGGGTTCCTCAGCCCCTGGCCCTTTCCTCCATTTTCAAGGCCAGCAATGGTGGGTCAAGGCCTTCTCACATCCTCTCATGCTGACCTGGCTTCTGTCATCACGCCTCCTTCTCTGACTCTTCTTCCCCCCTTTTCCACTTGGCTCCCTCTTTCAAAGACCTTTGTGGTTATATTGGGCCCACCTGGATGATCCCAGATAATCTCCTTATTTTTATTATTATTATTTTTTGAGACAGAGTCTCGCTCTGTCGCCCAGGCTGGAGTGCAGTGGTGCGATCTCAGTTCACTGCAAGCTCCGCCTCCCGGGTTCACACTATTCTCCTGCCTCAGCCTCCCAAGTAGCTGGGACTACAGGTGCCCGCCACCACGCCTGGCTAATTTTCTGTATTTTTAGTAGAGATGGGGTTTCACTGTGTTAGCCAGGGTGGTCTCAATCTCCTGACCTTGTGATCCGCCCGTCTCAGCCTCCCAAAATGCTGGGATTACAGGCGTGAGCCACCGCATCCAGCCCTCCCTATTTTAAGGATAGCTGGTTTGCAAGCTTAATGCTGTCGGCAACCTGTGCCATGTAGCCTAGTATATTCACAGATACGGGGATTAGGATGTAGACATCTATATGGGCCATTATTCTACTACCATGTTGGCACACCTGTCTTTGCCCAATGTAGCCAATGTGCACTGTCCACCTCCACTTTCCTTCCACCCTGATAATCTTTTGCATGCTTGACTGCACTCTTGCTTACTGGGGGGCATCCTCTTGTCTTCGCTGGGCTTGCTACAGTCACTTGGGATAGATGGCTATGTTTCCTTTCCATTTCTACAAAGCTCACTCTGGAAGCATCGCAGTGTAAGCCTGTGGGGCCTCCACAGACTTACCTGTGTTCTCCAATGACATGCCAGCTTCTTTTCCTGGGCTTGGCTGCTGCTTGTGCATAAGGAGGTTCCTGGAGGAAACTGCTGTTTGAATAGTCAGACTGTAAGTTGGTGCTGCCGCTTGGACCCAGGGCTTCTTTTCTGCCTGGGCAGGTTGTTTTTCAGAACCTCACCATCTATGCCCATGCCTACCTACAGCCCAAGGGAGGGCCCTCATTGAAGTCAATCTTGCTTTGCTGCCCGAGGTCCCACAGAGAGCTGTTGTTCCTGGACCCCTCAAGGGCTACTGCCAGTGATAACAGCTGTGGATGAGACTGCAGGCATTGATAGTCTGGAGTTAGGCATTGGGTCCCCTCTCCGGATTTCCCACAAACCTGTGCTGAACTCACGGTGTCAGGGTGCTGAACTCATAGGCATCATTCTCCTTCATTCTGGAGTCACTCCTGTGCAGGTGCACACACATGCATGTGCAACACCCACACACATGCATGCATATACTCTGGCACACACACATCCACATGTACTCAAGAGCACACACACATGCACACATGCATGGGGACACACACACTTTCTCATTTTATAGACTACACTCCGGCACCACCCACTTCCTCAAATTTTGGGTTCAAGAGGTTCCCTTCATTCCTTATTGCCATGGCTCGGCTCTCTAGATTGGGAGGTTGGACTTAACTGGCAATGAGCAGATGGATACCTCATGCCAGGCGTGTGGGAGAGTCCACAGATCATACTGCCTCTGAGCTGCTGCTGTTCCTAGTCCTGGGCTGGCCTGTGATAGCCCCTTTCTCTGGGGTGCTCCCCTCTCTGACAGGCATTGGGCCCAGGAAGGCAGCTGGGTCTGTGTCCAACATCTCAGCTAGGCTGTCTGAGCCCTTCCTCCCAGCCGGTAAACAGTCAGTTTCCTGGCCAATGGCCACAGTTGAGAAAGAAGAACCCAGAGTTCCCCCTTCTGGACCTGAGGTGTGGGCAGGGTGGCCTGGAAGGGATGAGATGGCCCCTTCTGTTTCTAGGTCTAGGACATGATTACTTTGACAATTTTCCTGCTGGGGCCATTTCTCCAGGTTTCTCTTGGGGGCCAGCTAAGGCTGTCCCTCAGCACTCATAGTCACCTCTTGTAATGGCAGACAGACACTCTTTCCCAATTCTTGTAGCTGCCAGGTTGAAATCCTCTAGCTTTGTCCTCACAGCAGCTGTCTTCCCTCTTCACTGAGCCTTCTACTGCCCAGGAAATGCTGTCGCCTAACAACTCAGAGCATCCCATCTGCCCTGCCTCTTCCCAGATCATTTCTAACCCATTCCATCCCTGCATGTGATTCTTTTTACACTTGGTTACCCATGGCCGTGCCTGTGGGTCTCCACCCTTTGGTTTTGCTCTGTGTTTCCCATTATATGAGTCAGGGGAGACTAAGTTATGCTACAGTAACGAACAATCCAAAAGTCCCAGCAGCTTGCATGACACAGTATTTCCTGCTCTTGCTGTGTGTCCGTTGCTGGTCAGTGGGGAGCTTGACCCGTCACGGTCACTTCACTTGGTTGTTGCCAGTTGCTGTGCCAGAGGGAAAGAGAGCTCTGAGGGGCTCAGCCTGGATGTGCCCACATCACTTCTGCTTATGACTCATTGGCCACAACCAGCCATATGGCCGCAGCCAGTCACAAGGGATCCAGGAAGCACAGCCCTACTATGTGCCTGGAAGCAGAGAGAACTGGAAACAACTGGTGAGCAACAGAAATGCCTATTTCCCATTCATGTCGAAACAGCCTTCCTATTTCCTTGGCGATTCATTAAAACAATAGCAACAAACAAAAAGCAAAAGCAATTTTAGGTATTGGATGCTGAGTTGGGTGGAATCCGTGGCTCCCGTCGATTCCCCATTGTGTACTCAGCGACTTGTCCCTCCTCTGCAGACCTCTGGGCAGCCCTTTCTTTTGCTGGGAAGTCAGGAAGCCAGGGTCCCCGACCCAGGCTGGGGTTGCACCTCTGCTTTTCTCCATGTCTGCCAATCTTGTGCTCTGTAAATTAGCACCTGGACAATCCCAGTTCTCAGGAGCGTTGAGCTAGTCATGAGGTAAAGATTGGGTTCTTGGCCCAGCCACCGACAGGACCAGCACCCATGACCTCCCCCTGTCCCCGCAGCTGGACTTGGCAAGTCTGCACTTTCCATGGCTTCAGCCCTGTGGCCCTGTGGCCCTGTGCCTGATATAGACTCCCACGCCTTGCCCCTGCTGCCCTGCGAAGCAACAGGCTTCTTCTCCTAATGGCAGTGGGCTGGGGCAGAGACCACATATCTCTCTGCCATTGCTGGCTTGTGACAGCCCCTTTCTCTGGGGTGCTGCCCTCTCTGACAGGCATTGGGCCCAGGAAGGCAGCTGGGTCTGTGTCCAACATCTCAGCTAGACTCTCTGAGCCCTTCCTCCCAGCCCGTAAACAGCCAGTTTCCTGGCGGATGGCCACGGTTGAAGAAAGGAGAACCCAGAGTTCCTCTTTCTGGGCCTGCGGTACGGGCAGGGTGGTCCGGAGGGGATGAGATGGCCCCTTCTGTTTCTAGGTCCAAGCTATGGGCAGCGTAGGTTACCAGTGGGTGAGGTGGAGGGTGTTAGCTGGGGGCCTAGGGTGGTCCTGAGCCCAGGCTGCCCCTCCTCCTCCACCCAGGTGTGGGACATGTGGCCCTAATGGCCCCATCTTTCCAGTTTTCCCTCACACTCGTCCCTCGACAGACCCTAGGTGAGGCAGCTGTGCTCTGCGACTGCATCTCCACCTGACCTGCCCCGGTTCCCCACTGTGCTCAGCCTGGCCCTTCCCCATGCGTCCGCCGGAGCATCCGTGTAGTGTCCAGGAGCTGAGGGGGTGGGAGTGTAGTGGCTGTCCCTCACACAGACTGGGGCTCCCACCCCTGCTGTGCTTTCTGACTCTGGGTGGGCAACCTCGGTTTCCATGACTGTAAAATGGAACAGAGGACAGCTGAGAGGATCAGTTGAGGAAATGCACTAAAATAGCCCAGCCCAGGGTGAGCACAGGGCAGTGACTGGGTGAAGAGGTGGAGGTGGCTGTGATCTTACTAGCTTGAGTGGTCTATGGTGGAGACTTGTCCTCCTCTCACTTCCTGCCCTGGGCTGGGCAGTGTGAGCAGGTTCCCTTGGCCCACTTAGGGTGGTGGAGATGTGCAGCTTGGAGTTGAGCCCCAGCCATTCTGGGTGCCTCAGGAGAGCAGGGAAGGAGGTTAGTGTTGACAACATGGCTCATATGGAGGCTGCTCAGAGCCGTCCATGTGGGCTGGGACTCTGGGAACCTGTGGACTGTCACGGCATGGTATTTCCATCTTGCTGTGGCCTTGTCTGCTCTGAGTGCATGAAGTGGCCAGAATCCCACTGGCCTGCCCCTGCCTCCATAGGACCTGGCCATAGGGCAGGCCTACCTTGCTCTGTTTGGTGGAAAGGGGTCAGGCAGGTATGGGTTCAGTTCCCAAATCTGACTGATTAGCTGTGTGTTCTTGAACAGATCACTTTCCTTCTCTGACCCTCAGTCTCAACCTCTGCGAAATGGGGCTGCCTTGGGGTTGTGGTGGTGGATCTAGAGAGGATGTACTGCTGGCAGGAGGGAGGCTGTGGTGAGCGACAGTCCACCATGGTCCCGAGAGAGGGGTGCTTAGTGCCTTGGGGCTCATTCTTGCATTGAGGGCATGGGTGCTGGCACATAGTATGTTCAGGAGGCATTCGTTCTTGTTGTGTCCTGGCCAAAATGTTTTCCATCCTCTTAGGATCCTGCCAAGGTACACGACACCTCTTGGTCTCTGGGTCCTGTCTGGGTGCTAGCAATCCCCAGGTCAGGGCTGAGACACAGGCCTTGCTGCCTGGAGCTCTGGGCCCAGCCCACCCATGGCAGTTTATAGTGCCCCTGTAAACTGGGTCCTGGCCTGGCCTGGAAGGCTGTCTCCTTGCTCTCTGTCCCCCATGGCACTCCTCCTGCTCAGTCCAGGGTGGAGACAGGGTGGAGACTTGAGGTACTACTGTGGCTCTGTTCCTGGCCTGGGGTCGTGGGCCTTCTTCTGCCTTTTCATCTGAGTGCCCAGAGGTGTGGTGAGCAGTGGAGTGGCCCCGCTCTGGCCTCTGGTCTGGGCTCTGGGCTCAGAGCTCTGAGACCTGATCTGAGCTCTGGGCTGAGCCCCCCTCCCAACAGTGCTCCATCTTCAGTGGCCAGTGTCAGATGCTGAGGTGGCCTTGATTCAGCTGGGCTCTAGGGTTCCTGCCACCTTCCCTGCCATGGCTGTAACATCCAATGCTGCTCCTCCTCTGTCCCAGGAGGCTCCCAGGGTACCTGCCCTCACTCACCTCTCCCACAGGGTTCTGGTAACTAAAACAACCCCGTGGGCCACCCCCAAGACCTGCAGTTTGCCAGCCTGGGCCTGGAGAGCTGAGGGTGGGTCTCTCCTTATCACAGAACCCCAACTGGAGCTGGCCTAAGGCTTGCTGCTGGGGCCCAGCTCTGCGCAGGGACCTGAGCCTCAGCTCTGGGCATCTACTGTGCACCTGATAAAGGCTTTGGAGGGCTGAGCCATCACACTGCTGGAACGGGTTCCTCCTGTTCCAGGAGGAATATGGCCATAGGTGCCCTGGAGAGTCCAGCAGTGTGATGGCTCAGCCCTCCAAAGGGCTTTTGGGGGCTCTGGTGTAGTGGGCAGTGCTGAGCAGGTGTGTATGTACACAGACACATGCACACACAAGGAGACTATTGCAGACACCCATGCTGCCTGGGCATGTTTAGCAGAAAGAGCCAAGGCTTCCAGCTGCTGCTTGGAGCACTGCTAGCTCCCTCACACTCCTCCTGGACTGACGTGAGGTTCCAGTTGGGAGGTGGCATCCTCAGAGTGCATCCCAGCACCCACAGGAGACTGGCCTGGCCATGTGCTCCCCTTGCCTTGTGTTTCCTTTGACTTGTTGGTGATGCCTCCTGGAGGTTGTGGACTGTGGGGAGGGAGGGACTCGGTTGCTTTTGTTCCCTGTGGTATCCTTAGCTCTAAGGGCGGTTTGTAGTGCACACTCAATAAATACATTTTCCTCTCCCTCCTGGGGGCACATTCCTGGCCTCAGATGTGTAGGCCTGACTCTGGGGCCCTCAGAGATCATCCAATGGGATGGTCATTGCAGTGGTGGCCACTTAACTTGGCCAAGGTCAGGAGGAGGCCGCAGACAGCACCTTAAGTGCTTCTTCATTGTCGGTGTCCCCTGTAGCATCTCAGCATCATGCTAGTGGGATGAGAGGGAGCCAGTCTGCCTACACCCCAGGGAGTGGCCCTCTTGGGGTCTCAGCTATACAGGTCAGCAGATGTCAGAGTTCTTGTGTCCAGAGCTGAGGGGGCCATGCAAACCCAAGGCCAGACTGGGGGAAGGTCTAGAAGTGTTATGGACTGAATGTTTGTTTTCCCTAATTTTATATCAAAGCCCTTAACCCCCAATGTGATGGCATTGCAGGCGGGGCCTTGGGAGGCAATTAGGTTTAGATGGGGTCATGAGGGTGGGGCCCTCAGGATGGGATTAGTGGCATTATAAGAAGAGACACCAAAGAGCTTGCTGTGTCTCTTTGCTATGTGAGGATGCAGCAAGAAGGCAGCCGTCTGCAACCCAGGAAGACAGCCCTTACCAGGAACCAACCATGCTGGCACCTTGATCTTAGACTTTCAGCTTCCAAAACTGTCTGTTGAGAAAATAAATTAGTCTATTGTTTAATCCACCTGGTCTATAGTATTTTGTTTTAGCAGCCAGAGCAGATTAAGACAGGAGAGGAAGGGCTGTGAGCAAACTCTGGCCTGGGGCTAGACCTGGCCAGGCACCGACTGCCTGAGGGAGCATGGGCCAGCCTGCCTTTTCAGGGCTACAGTGCCCAAATTTCTCAAATCCGGCCTTGAACCACATGAGCTGAAGATCCGTGTACCTCTAAGGATTGGTGACTCTCATCTCGGACAGTCTTTATGCTGAGCTGTATTTTTAGTAGAGATGGAGTTTCACCATGTTGGTCAGGCTGGTCTCAAACTCCTGACCCTGTGGTCCACCCGCCTTGGCCTCCTAAAGTGCTGGGATTACAGGTGTGAACCACTGCGCCCAGCCCCCTTTTGTCACTGCCCCTCTTAACACACAGGGTCCCTGGGACATAACTCGCAGAGCCTCAGCATTCCTTTCTGTACACTTGGGATACTGGTGCCCCCACTTAATGGGCTGTCTTCGGGAACAAATGAAGTAATGACTACAGAGGACTTAGCATGTGCCTGGCACAAAGGAGGTGCTCAGTAAAGAGCAGCTACAGTTATTGTCCTTGCGATGTCACCTAGCCAGTGCAGAGGGATGGGAATGGTCACTGCTTGTTCAGGATACTCTGCTGATGTTGATGAAGCCAAAGAGGACACTGGCTTCCCAAATCACTGCCTGCTGTGGCTCTGGGTAAGCCTCTGATCCTCAGGCTCTGGGATCTTCTCCCAAGAAAAGGGGGTGCGTCAGACACCCCTGGCAATGCTCACGCAGCTGGCTATTTGACTCCAAATGTGGACTGTACACTGACTCCTTTAGTCCAGTGTGTTCAGAGCTCTGCAAATCTCATGCTTACTTTCTAGAGGTAGCTAGCTGTCTTTCCCAGCCCCAGCCACCTTGCAGGGAGGCCTGTGCTGCCCTCACTGACCTCAGAAATGTCCAGCAGGCTGGACCTAGGCCTGATCCCTCAGTCCACCTCCCCAGCCTGCCCTGTGACTTGACACTGGGTCACAGACCAGCTCCTACGTGTGCTACAAGAATCCCAGAAATCCCATTAGCCCATGCGTGTCTGCACCTGACTCAGTCCTGTACACTTTTTCTATCCACATACACCGTCTCGTGCATGTTTCATGGAGCCACGGGATGCTGGAGTTGGCTGGGGTCCTGGAGCCATTTCAGCTAATCCTCGTTTCATTGTAGAAGCCTCATGGACAGTCACCTGGGTGGTGCTTGCAGCTGGCCCAGGAATCTCACTCGGGAAAGGAATGTGGTGAGCTTGGCAGCGTCTGCCATACTGCAGGCTCCTGGTGATTGCCTGTTCAAAAGCAGAGGCATCTGCATGTTCTCACTCATGTGGGAGCTAAACACATTGAACTCATAGAAGTAGAGAGTAGAATACAGGTTACTAGAGCCTGGGGAGGGCAGGGGAAAGGAGGATAGGGAGAAGAGGGTTAAGGGATACAAAGTTACCGCTGGTTAGGAGGCATAAGTTCTAGTGGTCTAGAGCACTGCAGGGTGACTATAATTAACAATAATTTATTGTATATTTTCAAACAGCTAGAAGAGAGGAATTTGGATGCTCTCAACACAAAGAAATGATGAATGAGGTGATGGATATGCTAATTACCAGATGTGATCATTACACGTTGTACACATGTATTGAAATATCACTCCGTACCCCATAAATATGTACAAATACTATACGTCAATTTTTAAATAAGCAGAGGTGTCTACCAGTACATTACAAACTGCCCAGGGCTGTCTGTGCATCATCTCAGGACAATCCTGGGCAGTACAGGGAATGACACAGAAAGCAAAGTGAAGCAGGGATTGCTTAGGGAGTGTGAAGGACTGGCAGCCAAGCTGGTGCTCTCCTTGTACCTGCTGGGCCTCCCACTATGCACCTGACTTTTGTCTGGTTCTCTCCACCTCCACTGCCATCTCCCCAGCCCCAGCCTGGACACTTGAGGTCACTTCCTCGTGGCCCCCTGCTTCTGCCCTTCCCTCTAGGCCATTGTCCGTATAGCAGCCAGAGTTATCCGAAAAATCAATCTAATCACCTTCCTCTCCTGCTGAAACCCTTCAATGGCTCCCCATTGCACTAAGAATAAAATCCAGACCCCTCGCTGGAGCCACAAGTCCCCAAGGACCCCGACAAAAGCTGATCTTACCTGTGTCTCAGTCGCCACTTCTCTTGACCTCACTGCTCTGGCCACATTGGCCTTTTCCCCATCTCTCCAACAAGCCAAGCATGCATCTACCCTGGGGCCTTTGCACATGCTGTTCCTACTATCTGGAAGGTTCTTTGCATGCTGGGCCCCTTCTCAGCCTTTGGCTATGCCTCTGATCTTACCCCCTCAGAGAAGCTCCCCTTGGCTCCAAGTAGGGCCCCTATTACTCTACCAAAATGTTATTTTCCTTCTTTGCAGGCTTCCTCATCAGCAATGATGTTAATAATTTATTTGTGAGGGCCATCATGTTTGCGAGGGCAGAGAAGTGTCTGTCTTGTTTGCTGCCAAGTCCTCAGAGCCAAGCCTGGTATGAGGCTGGTTGGAGGTATTCAGTAAAAGTCCCTGGATGGGCCACGGGATGGAGGGACTCATAGGACCTCTGCTCTCTGCAGCCTCTGCATGCTGTTGCTCCTTGTCCCGTGTTCTTTCTCAGGACCACTTTGGGTTGCACAGCTGTGTGTATAGCAGTCCTGTCCTGCCCTCTGTGGGTCTGCCTGTGCTAACCCTTCCCTCCTGGTCAGCTTCTGCACTGAAGATCTTCCTGTCAAGAAAAGATGGGAGCTGATGGCACTGCTTCTCCCTGGTAATGGCTATTTATATGAGGTCTTCCGAGGCCACGTGCAAAGGGGAGAACCACGATGGAGATGTTTCCAATACTCACTGGCTGGAGTGGGAAAGTTCTGGAGGCCCCATACCTCTGTATGCCTGAGGTGTGCCTGTACGGGTGGAGAGGGTAGTTGGGGGTGAGTGGAGAAATCTTGCAGAAGAAATAGAAGCTCACCCGGGCTCCAGGTGCTGGCGGTGTGAGCTTCTGCACCAGAACCTGGGTTTCTCTTCTCTTCTCCCACCTGGGAATTTTCTTGTGGGCTTAGGAGACCCTCTGCCCCCAGCAGCCTCCATGGGTGAAATGGGGCTGACATGGTCCTGGCCATTGCCTCTTTCTGGCCAGGGTAGGTGGAAGGGTCCCTGGCCAGGAAGGGGAGGAGCTGTTGCAGGTCTGGAGTGGTGAGCCTGATAGCTGTGAGCTTGGCAGGGAGGTACTTCCCACCGGCTCCCACTAGCGCCACCCTCTGCACTCCAGAAGCTGCTGACCATTGCCTGTCTGAGTTCATAGCCAGCAGCCACTGCTGTCGCCATGTTGGCCTCTGAGGAAGCGGAAGCTGGACCCCTCCTGGTGAGCAGGGGCTAGAAGGGCTTTGAAGCTCTGTGGTTGTTCATGCTCAATTTTTCTCAGGAGAAGGCTGCATGAGTGCAGCCAGGATGGGGTCCCACTGCTTTAGGCTACTTAGCTCCTGTGAAGAAAAATTAACATTGTTAAAGGCAGGACAGTGAGGTCTGTGATGAGTCTCAGCATGCACTGATCAGCACTGGTAAGTGCTCCTGGGAGCTCCTGGATGTCAGGTGCAGCTAGCAGAGGCATGCATGTGGCTCTGTCTTGGCCTTGCCCTGGGATGCTGTCACATGGACATGCTATGTGCGTGGACGTGCCGGGGCTCTTGTGTGCCAGCCCAGGCACTGGCGCATGGCAGATGGGCCCCCACTCAGCCTTGCCCCTCAGAGCTCCCCAGGACATCTTCCCGACACCAGGCCCCTGTGGCTGCTGGCTTGCAGGGTCACACGTGTGCTCAGCATTCAAGTCCTCCTGGTCTGGCCTCTGCCCTTGCATCCAGTCTGCTCTCTCCTGGTTGCCTACATCCATGCATCCTGTGCTACCGAGCCCCGTCACCTCCCAGTCTCAGCTCTGTATGCTCTTCAGGAGGCCTTTCCTGGCCACTCTGCTTCCTCTGTCTGGGCCAGGGCTGCGTCGTTGCTGCCATGCCATTCATTGTGTCTTAGTTGGTGTCTGGCTTCTACATGCACCTTTGAAGTCTGTGAGCACCAGCACCATGAACTCATCTTGGGACTCCCGGGCCTGTATAGGCCTAGGCACATGCAGGGGTGGAGCAAATGTTTGTTGAGTGGCTGCCTGACTGGACCTCTGGCAAGTGCACACCAGGACCTGCACACACACACTGCATGCACACTGTGTGTCCCAGAGAGCTCACAGTGCACACCTGCTGTTGGACCGAGACCCCAGTGACAGGTGGTCTAGGGGCCATCTTCCCAGAGAGCCCCTTCCTGGGGGAGCCTGTCTAGATGTGCTGGGAGGGCCCCACTGGGACCATGGGGAAGGTGGCCAAGCCTCGCACCCTGTGGCATGTAGGGGTTTCCGCCTCTTATGGCCTGTGGGGAAGTTATGGGCCACGTGTGTCGTTTGTCAGAATGCTAAAGCAGACCACCAGAGACTATCGCCTTCAGGGAAACCTGCCGTGGGTCTGAAATAACCCTCCGTGTTAGTCATATTAATCATGCTGGTGTCAGAAACCCTCATTTGGGCCTAAGCAAAATAGGAATCATTATTAGGCCATGTAATGGAAAAGGCCAGAGGCTGCGTAGCTTCAGGCATGGCTGGATCCAAGGCCCAAATGGTATCCACAGGACTTTGTCTCCGTCTCCACAACCTTTGTCCCTGCTGTCTCCTGGGTGGTTTCCTTCCTGAGCAGCCTCCTGCCTGTTGCAGGCTGATGTCCAATGAGCCCAGCCACCTGGCCACTTGACCCTGGAAGAGGGGAATTATTTAACAAGAGTCTCACAGGAGTCTCAGGACTGCAGCTCACTGGGCTGGTATGGGGCCAAATCACTTCCTCCCTGAATCAATCCTGGTGCCCAAGGAGTAGAACTCCCTGATTGTCAGGCTGGTGGGGGCTGCCCAGTCCCTGGACTGAGAGTGAAAGAGGCACGGTAGATGGGGGTGGGGTCACCTGGAGAGGAAGAGAAAGGATGACGAGACGGCAGCAGCATCCAGCCAGGGGCTTCTCTGCCACAGGCACTTGGAATGTGGCCCGTCACATTAAGGGGGGATTGGACTGGGAGCCTCAGGGCAACAACACCTGGTGACAGTTGTTCCAGTGAGCTCCAGGAGACCCAAACAGTGCTGGCTGGAAACCTCTTTGGGGACAGGAGAGTAAGGAGGGGAAGGACCAGGCTTTGAGCTCTGTGGTGTGTCCATGGGTGTGTGGGGCAGGGCAGGAGGGTGGGGCTGGGTAGTTAGGGTAGGCTTTCTGGGGTACGAGACATGTGCCAGCCCACAGGATGACACCTGTGCTCGGCATTCATGCAGGGTACGGGGCCTGGGGCTCTCACACATAGCCCTCACTATGTAGCTGCCATGTGTGCTCTTGCTCCTGGTTTTAGTCTTCCCCAGCTGGCAGGCCTCTCCTAACCCCATGCATACATTGTGGGTGGGGATCTCTGCTTTCTTCCTCCCAATGGGCACATTTGTGGGGAACCCTGAGAGCTCCCTCCAGGTTCCACGGGACAAGGAGGAGTCCTGGGCCAGCAGCCTTGCCCCATCCTCCTGGCTAGCCTCTGTTTATCCTTCTGCTTAGTGGGGCCAATGCCTGGGGCTGCTGTGGACTTCAGGAAGCTGGGCTGCTGCTGGGAGGTGGCTGCCTTATCAGCATGGGACTGGCTCCTGCCTCCTGGGCAGCGCCTGCTCTGCTCTGAATGATTAATTGAATAGAAATCCTCGCACTGTGAGGCAGAGCTAGGGCCCTGCCTAATCTCATTAAGAAGTCCCCTGACAGTCTCATTAAGCGGCTGACTGCTCAGAGAGGTTTATCTCTGCCACAGGATGGTCAGGCCCTGGGGGTGTGGACCTGGGGCCAGGCCCCACCCAGCTGCCCTCCAAACACAGGCCTGGGCAGAGATGAGGCTATGGCAGCTCTGCCGGCCAGCACTAGTCCCTACTTAATCGGTTATGGTTTGCTGGACTTAATTACTTTAAAATTATTAACTTCAGCTGGGGAAAGCAGGTGGTGGTGGTCCAAGAAGAAACGTGAGCCTTCTTAAGGGGTGTGAGGCGGGCTGGGGCGGAGAGGGTGTTTTCCAGCTGGCAGAGTCCATGTGCTGGAGTTGCCCTGGCAGGCCACACCCAGCAGTGGGTCTGGACACTGTGCATACATATTATGCCCACTGGCTGGGTATGGCAGGGACAGATGAGTGGCCTAAGAATGTGATGCATGCTACAAGAGAATGAAGCCTGCCCAGGGGTGTGGGAGCACAAGGGTGGTGCCTAACCTAGCCTGGGCTTGGGGGCAACCAGGGGAGATTTCCTGGAAGAATTGACTTCTGAGCTGAGTCTTAAGTGTGGAACAGGGGTTGGTTAGGTGAAGAAAGGGAGGCAGGCACTCCAGGTAGTGGCATAGCTGAAGCTAGTGCTCAGAGGTGAGCTGTCCAGGGTCCCTGGGCATAGATGGAGGAGGGTGCTGACATCCTGGCAAAGTCTGCAGGGGCCTTAGGGCTTCTCTTTGGTAAAGGCAGAAGTGGCTCAGGACTAAGGCCCTGAGCATCAAAGGATCTAGGATGTGGGCCACTGGAGGGGACATCACTGGGGCTCAGAGCCACGCACCTTCATCTAGGCCCTTAAGCTGTGAGGAGAGAGGCCTGTGGGGATGGCAGAATTGCACAGGCCAGTCAGCTCCTCCAACCCCTGCCTCTGCAGGCATCTGCGCTCTGGACTCAGAGCAGCTCCCTGAGGATCCCTGGTGCACAGCATACCATTCTTGGAGGTTTCAGGACTTCTACATGGCTGAGGCCCATCCCTAAGCCTGGCTTCTGCCTCCCATGGCCACAGATTCCTGGCCTGCCATAGAAGAGGGGAGAGGAGGAGCAGACTGCTAGGCTGGCTGGCTTCTCCCTGGATGGGGAGCAGGGCTCAGAGCCCCAAATTTGCCGAAGGCCTGGTGCTAGGTCTGGTAGCCCCAGGCCTCTCTCTTCTCCACCCCAGGGGCCCGTTCCTGTCCACCCAAGCTGTACCACTCTGAGTGACTTTATTACATATACTGTTGAGATTGTGCTGGCTTATGACAAGGATACCTGCATTTCATAAGATATGGTAGCCTGAGGCCCCTCCACACAGACATGAAGATGAAGATGTCTTATGTCAGACATCTGAGATGAAGGCTCATGTGCCAGCAGGGGACTTTGGAACACATGCCAAGGGAAGAGGAAGTGTGAATCAGGGCAGGAGGGAAGGCCAGTCTGACTGGTCACTGCCAGGGCTCGTTCCTGCTGGGGCCCTCAGGGAACCACAAAAAAGGCATCTGGATTGTCCATCTGGGCAGGGAAAGTGGGAACATTTATCCACCAGCCCACTCCTCACTGGTCAGAGGGGCCTGGTGCTGCTCGCTTCCCAGCTATTCCAGGTTTGTGCAGCAGCTTGGCTGGGCAGTTCCCACCTGGTGCCAGCAGAGAGGCCCCTGCTGAGCAGAGGTGAAGGCTGCCCAAGGATACCTGTATGCAGCCAGCCACCACAGCAACAGGTGCAGAGGTGGCTGAGAGGATGTGACATGGGCCACAAGAGTTGTCTAGAGACCTGAATTCTTCCAGACTTCTTACAATGACCTAGTGGTAAAATTCAGGTGTCAAGACAGGGCTTTCCTGGTGTGTGGAAATTATATCCTACAAATGTACATTGGCCCCAAAAGAGACTGGTGTAGGAGGAGCGGTGCCCCATTTCTCCCCAGCACCTGGTGGCATTGCTAGACCACTGTGGCCTCAGAGGCAGCCCCTGGCTCCTGCTGGTCCCTGCTCCTCCCCTAGCTTCTGGTCCAGTGTGGGGCACATGTGGGCCAATCTTGGCTGGGGGAAGGCAGGTGGGATAGGGTGAAGTCTCTGAATCATCTTTGATACTGGACAGTGCTGTGGCTGGGCCGAATCCCTCTTCTGCCTGTTATTGGCTGTGCGAGTCAGTACATGTTCCTCTACATATCTGCACCTCAGTTTCCTCATCTGTAGGATGGGGATACTCACATCTACTTTGAAGAAGAATTGTTTTGAGAGTCTGAAGACATGGTATGCATACTGTGGGTGCCCATTTGTTCCCTGCCCACATGTCTCTGGAGGGTTGACCCAGTGCCAGCCACTGTGGGCACAGCAGACCCAGGCCCCAGGAATTCAGAAAAGTGTCAGTGCCCGGGCTCCACCCCAGAGAGCTTGATTTCACAAGACTGGCAAGGGCGCAGGCACTGGTATTTTCTAAGAGCTTCCTGGGTGGTGCCAAAGGGCAGCCAGGGCCAGCCAATGAATGGTGGCCCTTCGTGATGCAGAGATGGAATGCCAAGGGCCAGGTGTGGCCACGTGCTTTCCCGCCCCGGCTCCCAGCAGGTACTTGGCTAGTGGGGGTGCTCTCACTGTTGATTTCCTTCATCACAGCTCTGGACACGCTCCCCTAGTTCAGACTGAAATACACACTTGTGCTGCACAAGGCAGGGTCCCTGGCTGGGCCATGACTGTCATTCTGTCCATCCCCCTGCATGACAGCAATTCTCCCTCATCAGACACAGGGTGCCATGGTTCACTAGGGAGGTATGGGGAACCACGCCTCATTAACTTCAAGGCTGGGATCTCCACAAAGGATACCCCATCATACTGGCTGACCACCTCCTTTCCCACCTTGGGGGCCTCAGCCACCAGATGCTGTGTACGCCCAGCAGAGCTCTGAGCCAACAATGGCTTATGTTCTCTGCAAGGAATATTTCTCTGCAAGGAATATTTCATCTCATTTTATCAGTAATATGGAGCAGTGGAGCGATGGTACGTACGTGTTCTAATTCATAATTTTACAGTGATTTTAGAAAACTCAAGATATTGGTTTTCTTTCCATTAGTGAGATGGTGGCAGGCAGTAAAGCCCACTGTCTTTTTGTAATCGGATTTAAATTGTTTTAATTATACAGCCCATATTCTCCCAGTAACATACCATCTCTGTGAGTTAATGGGCTTTGAAATCTTCTTTTGTTCCATACACTGTAGATACAGATTTTTTTGTTAAATGATTTATTTTATATATAGAAATCCAGAAAATTAGCTGTGAGGTAGCTTAAGATGAAAACTGGGAGGTTCTGTTCTGTTAGAAGAAGGTGAATAACCCTCTGCAGAAAACTCAACCCTAATTCCTGGATGGAATTCTGAACATCTCATCTCCAAAACAAGGTTTTAAGAGCACAAGTGATGGAGAGTGCTATCAGCAAAGAGAACATTCACATTCACTGAAAGGCTGCTGCATAAAGTCCTCTGTTGATCCTTCAGTGGGGATAGTATAAAGGAAATGTCCATTCATTTGTTCATTCATTTCCTGAGTACCTACTGTGGACTGGCCCTGGCCTTGGGCATATACAGCAAGGAACGCCAGGATCTTTATCTTAAAAGAGCCTGTGCTTTTCAGAGGAACAAACATTTGTATTTATGACAAATAAGACCTTTCAATGGTCAGTCCTTCCCCGGAATGGGCTGCCGGGCTGGGGCTCACAGCGCACAGGGCTTGCTCACTGCTGGGGCTCCCTCAATGCTGAGGGGTACGCTGCGGTGGAGGGGGTAGATCGCTACCCGACTCAGGCTGCTCCTGGGCAGGGAAGCAGCATGGGTTCCCTAGGGCTTCCTGGAGGGTGGGCCGGGCTGGGCCAAGCTTCCTGTTCTCTGGATGTCCCTTAGGCCTGCCCTCCACACTCTGTCCTGGGGGCATGGCCAGCCCGTGGGTCTCAGTCCCCCTTGGGTATCTAACAGGGCCCAGCCAGCCCCTTAACTGGGTTGGGCTGTCCCAGTTAGGCCAGCCAAGTTACCCAAAAGACTTCTGGGGCTTGACAGACCTTGGGTAAGGACATAGTGGGGTGTGTGTGTATTAGGAAAGGAGCTGGGATTCATCTTGATTTCCACTCCACCTCCTTCTTGGTTCTTTGGACCTGGGGTTGAGGCATCACTGGGACTGGGACTTGGACCTCCTGGCTGGCACAGCACCGCTGTGTGGCCTTTGTGAGCTACAGCCCTCTCTGGTTTCTGGCATTGGCTGTGTGCAGCAGTGCCCGCAGCATGAGGGCTGTGTGACCTGCCTATTCCAGCACTCCCCTCTCGTCCCTGCTCCTGGACACATGGGGCACTTGGTTTGGAGCCACCTCTGGAGTAAGCAGAGGTAGATGAGGCCCAGAAGGTCACACCAGCCCCTCAGTTGGAGGAGCCCAGGGTGACTCTTCTTTAAAAGCTCCCAGATGAGAATCTCAAGCTCAGGACTAGCTCCCCATCTCATGATAGAACTTCTAGAATTAGTGCCCTAAAATCCAGATCCCCGGGCTGGGCTTGGAAACTCTGGCATAGAATCCAAGGAAAAGATGCTCCCTGGAAATTCCCCAAGGCCAGATCCCTAAACTGGGGCTCCACGGACTAAGAACTGCAGGCGCACAGCTCTTGAGCCTGGAAACCCCATCTGGAAGCCACCCGGCCCAGGCCCTTTGAACCCAGGGCCCCTCTCTGGGCAGACAGGGCTGGGAAGAGGGGCAGGGCTGTGTGTCTACCGCACTGCCTGAGGCACCAACTCCACAGATGTAAATGCCAGGCTCATGGCAAGAGACCACATGTTGTGAATTGTGGCCGTGGTTTTGTGGCACGTTCTCTCAGTGTGTCTGTTATTTACAGCTGGCGAGGAGGGCCTAGCTCTGGGAGCTGCAGGAGAGGGAATGCTCAGGCTGAGGGAAAGCCATGGCTGGGAGCCCTGCGGGGGAGGTTGCCCACCCTCACTGGCTGCCTTTAAGGAAGTCGCCTTTAAGGTTTTTGGTTAAGGTTAAGCATTTCCCTGAGCGGGCCCTTCTGGAAACATATGTGAGGGAGGGGCACCATGTGAGCACCCAGGGTCCCACTAGGACCTCATCCCGTCCCATCTTCTCCTCCATCCTCCGGGACTGTTTAGTGGGCAGTGCAGGCTCTGGGGCATCCGGGGCTCAGTGTCGGTGGTAGGATTTTCTTACTATCTCTAGAAGCACTCTGCTCCTTTTGTTTTTGTGTTTTAGGGGACCACGTTGAAAGGATGGACCTGGGGGATCAGGGACAGTCCCTGGAGCAGGGGGTTTCTTAAATGAAGCCTGAACAATATGGAGGAGGGAGGATACACAGCATATGCAAAGGCCAGAGGCCAAAGGACAAGTGCCCAGGAGGAGGTAAAGACAGAAGGGCCAGTGGGGGTCGGGGAAGGCAGGGCTCCCTCTGAGAGTTAGGGGATTGCAGTAACTGGCCTGGATCTGTCTGCTGTAGGGACTGGACAGTAAGGCCCAGCGCCAAGGGGGACGGGGTTGGGGGCCACCTGTGGTCCTTGACTAGGAGGAGGCCTGAACTGGAGTAGGCTCCTGAGAGGCAGAGTGAAGGCCTTTTTCTTCCTCCCTTGACACCCTCCAGGTGTTTGTCCAGGGCCACCGCCTCCAGGCAGCTTCCCACTCCAGTCCTCATCCAGTTGCTCTGTGTTGTCTTTGTAGGCCCTGGCTGCTGTGGGGATTTCAGCAGGCAGGGCCATCTCGCCTCCTTTTTTCTTCTTCCCTCCTCCCCTTCTAGTTTTTGATTTTATCAAAGTTATTCATGCAGGTAGTTTCAAGACCCCATGATTTCTATAAGGTCTAGAGAAACAGCGACTCCCCTCCCCTGCCTTCCTCTCCCAGAGGCCACCGTGCCCCTGGAGTATTCACCTGCAAAGTTCCCAAGTGCATGCTTGGCTCCACCCCTTGATGTTCCCCTTGTGGACGTCTGTATTGGCTTCTCGCCTCAGAGGACCGGAATCACGGGCTTTCCCTCCCTCTGTGCCCTGCATCCTGCCCTCTGGGTGGCGGGTCATGATGGTGCTCTGCAGTCTGGTCAGATCTGTGGTGCACGTTTTCTGCATTAGGCCTGTGTCAACACACAGCACAGCCCAGTTAGGGAAGCCCTGCCTTAGCCTTTCCTGTCCCACATTTTGCTTCCCCTGGAGTTGCTGACTGACTTTTTGGTGGTTCGGGGCTTTGCCTGCTATGCATCTCTCGCCATTTCATGCTTGTGCTCTCAGCTGGGTGTCTGAGTGCCCCCTTGCTCTGATCCTTGCTCAGCTCCTCCTGGGGTTTCCATTCCACTGCTTGGCTGCTTGACCTTCTCCCCAGGAGCCTCCCAACTGCTGCAGGAGGCACTCTCCCTCATCTGTGAGGCTCACTCTCCCCTCCGCCAGTCCCTGCTGTCTCCTCCTCTATTAGTTCTTCCCTGGGATCCATGCAGAATTTCACCCTGCTCCCCACCCCACTGCCGCTCCCCACCCCACTGCAGCTCCTCCCGCCCTCCTGGCGCTGCCTGTCTTTCTCTGTAGTTCTCATCTCCTTCTAATAGGCCACTTGGCTGGATGATGAATTAACCTAGTTGTTGCTCGTTCACCTCTATCCCAAGTGGAAGCTTTAGGAGGGCAGGGATTTCTGTCTTTTGGGTCCTCATCTCTAGCGCCGTGCCTTGCACACAGCAGGTGCTCCATCAATGCAAGTTGCATGGAGGACTAAATACCTCTGAGCTGGTGGCCAGACCCCAGACCTTGACACTTCCTCCTGAGGTCACTTTGGTCTGCTGACTCCCAGCCTCCCCACTCTGCTCGTTCCCTCCTTTGCTGTTGTGGGTTCCTCAGCAAGGTGCGGCTGGCATCCTCACTGCCCGTGAGGCTGCTCATATGGCCATCCCTGAGGGTCGGCTCTAGGTTCTCCTCCCCAGCGGGAGGCAAAGGCCTGAGCTTTCTTCCTCAGTGTGCATCCTGCAGTGTGGCTCTGCCTGCCTAGCCCAGCCACAGGGTGCAGTGGGAACTACCATACCCCTGGGAGCTGCAAGTTAATTAGTGTAGGTGGAGCCAGCACTGGGTAATCACCGAATCCACTCCCCATGGGCAGGCCTGTGCCAACCCCCAGCCTTCCTGCATGGGGCTTTGAGGTGCCCTGGCCTGGCTTCTGCCAGGCTTGGCGGCTTCTCTCACCCCATGCCTCTTCCTCCTCCTCCCCTGCCTTCCCCTGAAGCTCAGGAGATGTTTCTCGGGAGTGCAGCATTCCTGGGAGGCTCCTAGGAGATGTCCAGGTGTGGCAGGGCAGAGAGCATTTGTTCACTTCAGAGATGTTCACTGGTGTCTTGTCTGGGCCAGGCACCAGGCACTGTGTTGGGTGCTGGGGTTCAGGGTGGACATGGCACCTGGAGCTTGCCTTTGAATGGAGAGAGGAGGTGACAGACAGCACTTTGGAGGCAGACCAGCTGGATCTGAACCCCAGCTCTGCCACTGACTATTTTATTTTATTTTATTTTATTTTATTTTTGAGAAAGAGTCTCGCTCTGTCGCCCAGACTGGAGTGCAGTGGCTCAATCTCCTCTAACTGCAGGCTCTGCCTCCCGGGTTCAGGCCATTCTCCTGCCTCAGCCTCCCAAGTAGCTGGGACTACAGGCACATGCCACCACGCCCAGCTAATTTTTTGTATTTTCAGTAGAGACGGGGTTTCACCGTGTGAGCCAGGATAGTCTCGATCTTCTGACCTCGTGATCCGCCCGCCTTGGCCTCCCAAAGTGCTGGGATTACAGGCGTGAGCCACTGTGCCCGGCCCATTGACTAGTTTTTGACCTTGAGTAACTTACTGAAGCTCCCTGAGCTTCACTTTCCTCATCTATAAAATGGGGATAAGCATAGGCCCTGTCACTCAGGGTATCTGTGTGAATTAAAATGGGAGCCAGGCGCGGTGGCTCACACCTGTAATCCTAGCACTTTGGGAGGCCGAGGCGGGCAGATCACTTTAGGTCAGGAGTTCAAGATCAGCCTGGCCAACATGGCGAAACCCTGTCTCTACTAAAAACACAAAAATGATCTGGATGTGGTGGTGTGCACCTATAATCTCAGCTACTCGGAAGGCTGAGGCAGGAGAATTGTTTGAACCCGAGAGGTGGAGGTTGCAGTGAGCCGAGATTGTGCCACTGAACTCCAGCCTGGGGGATAGAGCGAGACTCCTCCCTCCCCAGGGGGGCTGCTACTGTGGACTCTCAGGTGGGAGGGACCAGCAAGTTTCCCAAATGAATTCCCGCTGTGGTTTCTTCGGTTGTACAGGACAAAGATCCAACTCACCCTGGCCTTTGCCAAAAGGGGATTAGGGGCAGGCTGGATTCTGGGCTGTGGAGTATCTCTTTGTGGCTCTGCTTGACTTCACTTTGTGCATGCTCCTTGCACGTCATCCACTCTTCCTGCTTAGCAAAAATTGTAGAGAAGAGACCACATTCCCTTTCCACTCCTGGGGAGGGGTCCTCAGAGGACTTTGATTGGCCCACCCTGGTTCATGTACTTATCCGTGAACCAATCAGAGCTACAAGGGACAGGGCTATCCTGATTGGCCCAGCCTGGGTCATGTGCCTATCCATGAACCAATCAGTGCTACCAGGGATAGGAGTATCCTGACTGGCCCAGCCTGGGTCATGTGCCCATCCAGGAGCCACTCAGTGTTATCAGGGAGGGGTGTTTTCATTGGCCAGCCTGAGCCATGTCCCTCACATCTTTCCAAAAGCAGGTAGTATTGGAAGGAAGTTCGGGTCAGGCTGCAATGGCTCGTGCCTGAAATCCTAGCACTTTGGGAGGCAGAGGCAGGTGGATCACCTGAGGTCAGGAGTGCCAACATGGTGAAACCCCGTCTCTCCTAATAATACACAAATTAACGGTTTGTGGTGGCGGGCACCTGTAATACCAGCTACTCCGGAGGCCGAGGCAGGAGAATCACTTGAACCTGGGAGACCGAGTTTGCAGTGAGCGGAGATCGTGCCACTGCACTCCAGCCTAGGGGACAGAGCGAGACTCCATCTCAAAAAAAAAAAAAAAAAAAAAAAAAAAAAAAAAAAGAATTCCCAAAAGGGAAGAGAAAGGCTGTTAGCAGGATAAGGTGAGCAAATCAATTGTGCTGGACATTCAAAACTGTAACTTACAGGCTACCACCAGGAGCAGTTCTTCCTTGGTGGCTGTAGACATTGACCTCTGTGGTCCTCCCCTGCGGTTTTCAGGCCATCTAGGCCACCCCTACTGGTGGGAGTTCCCTTATTTCAGGACATGGGAGGGTCGAGACTGGGGTCAGTGTCTCCCCGACTCCCGGCTTTCTGTGGTGGTGTAGCTGGGGCCCAGTGTGGTTGGAAGCTGTCTGCTCCTTACAGGATGGTGTCCCTGTGGGAAGGCCCTGGCTAAGACTCCTGAGCCAGGGAGTACACAAGGTCAGGGATCAGAGCCTCCCAGCTCCTGCCTGGGATGGCACAGCTGTACTCCCAGGCAGCCTCTGGTCCTGTCCTGCCCACATGCAAGTTGGAGGGGCCGGTGGGCTCGTGGGGGGCCTCCCTAATAGGGGATAGGCTGCGTTCCTGCTGGCTGACTTGTGGTTAGTGTTGGTCAATCAGTCGGTCAGATAAAGAGTGGGCCAGGCAGTCAGCAGGCCAGGCAGTCAACAGGGCTGTGTGTCAGGGTCTTTCTAGAAATGCCTACAGATGAGTGGGCGACGCTTACATGAAATAACACAACTGTCAGAAACAATTTATAGCCACGTTCCTATGGAGCCAGGTCTGGTTATGACTCTGCATGTTGCCTTCTGGCAAATGAGGTTTGTCACCTAATCATTGCACTTTAGTACCTGATATGAAAACCAGCCCTGGAGCCTACTGGTTGGGGACACCATGGGGTTCCAGGCATCCAGAGGACGGCAGGGGGATGGGGAAGTGTGGACCTGGTAAGGGTGGAAAACAGCATTAGTTGTCTCTGTGGAGGAGGCTGGGTTGTGGACATACACTTGTGTTTCTTCTTCAGTTGCTTGCTTGGGCTCTAGAGGAGTCCTGGAGCCCAGGGTGTCACTGCTGCAAGGAGCATTGACATTCTTGGAGGCCCCCACTCCCAACCTTCTGTTTCCTGGATGTCACAGTTCTTCCATTCCGTTATGAAATCTTGTCCAATTCCTAAGCGTGTGCTTGACCAGGGGCTGGGGATTACAGTGGAGATCAGCCTTTAGCCTCTGCCTCTGCCATTGTGCACCCCATTAGTGTTTCTATGTGTTATTGTGTACATTTTATTGCAAACACTGTGAAACAATCTCCTTCTTAGACACAACACTGGACAAGTAAGTCCAGTGATCATACTCCTAGGAGAGCAACCTAGGGTTGTCTGTGATAGACACAGCCTTCAGAAAGGTGGAGTGGAGCAGCTTCTGCCGCCCTCCCGTCTTCAATGTTTGGGATCAACAGGTGTGATGTTCATGTGACTCCTGGATTTCTGCCCCTTCACTGGCTGGTTAGGCCCCATGTAAAACCATGCTCAGCTGGACTGGGGTGGGAGGGCCCCTCTAAGGGTTTACCCTGTGTTGGGACCAGGCCAGGTGCCTGCATACCCAGTCCCTTCAGTCTACCTGGTTGTGGGGTAGGTTGCAGAGGGGTTCTTTCATGAGCTTTAGAGAAGTGGCCATGGGAAGTGTAAGGAGTTTGAAAGAGTCACTTACTTTCAGAGTGTTGTCCCAGCTCTCCCCTCCATGGCCATTGGCTGGGCATCTCTTCATATAGCTCCCAACTGTTTGTCAAGGGCCTGTTGTGTGGAGGTCTCCATGCTGGATGCAGGGGATATAACAGTGAATGAGAGAGACCTCATGAGTGTGTTTCTTCATATCTAAGATAGGGACAGCAATGGCCACTTTCCAGGCTGGGGAGGAATAGAACAGTATGTCCCAGATTGAATTCTGCACAACTGATTTTACTGAATATTGTGGGAGAAAACAGGCTCTGTGGCCAAATACATATGGCCCAGCTAGATGCTTCTCTTGAGGACATCACCACATACATCAGCATATTTAAGGCTCTGAGAAGTCCTGCAGTAAAGAAGCCTGTTAACTTTTGTGAACTCAGAGTTTGCAGGCTCAGTTGAACATGGAACTTTATTTGGCAGAGCACCTATTAACATCCTGTGTAATTAGTGCTTTGCAAAACCCATTTTGGAAATGCCAAGGCAGCATATGTAAAATACTCCACAGAGTGCCCAGCACCTGGGAGGTACTCAATAACTGTGAGTCTTTCCCCCACTTGGCGTCCTGGAGGAGGCAGAAGGATAAGGCAGCCCTGGCTGGCTGCAAATCAGCTTGGAGGAGCTGACAGTAGCTAACACTCTGGTTTTAATGGTTATAGCAATGAAAGTCTAAGTGAGTTTAATTTTAAAAGACAAGGAGCAATTTCCCCCATGCTCTGCCAAAATGGGACTTCATAAATATTACAGCAGGATGTGCTAGGTGGTGGGCACATCTCCTGGTTGAGCAAAATCTCTGCAAAGCACCATGCAGCAGCAAATGGCTCCTCCCAAATCACACTCCTGTTCTTGTTTAGCAGGACATACCACTTGACAGATTTACCTGCCAGCACTGCTGCTGATCAGAAGATGGCAGCGGATGTAGCAGACCTGTGTTCTGGAAGTGGGGAGGGACTGAGGCTGTGGGAGGGCTCTGCAGACCCAGCCACATCCTCAGCCTTCCAACCATGGTCCATTATCAGGGAGCCTCGGTTTCCTCCTCTGGAACATGGGGATGATGATCAGCACTGTGTGTCCTTTGAAGTAGGGACTGCATCTTTCTCCGAACCCATCACAGATGAAAATCAGAATTGGGTTTTGAAGGATGAGTAGGAGTTTCTTGTGCATACAATAGAAGAAGGGCATTTAGACAGATAGTCTTAAATGCCCTTCTTCTACTTCAGGTACAAAGGTGTGGAGGCCTGAAAAAGTCTGACATGTGATACGAACCATAACCAGACAAGGAGTGTTAGTCATAATTGAGCAAGTGACAGAAAACCCTCTTCACTTGGGTTGCTTAAGGCAACCTTGGGGATCTGCTTTCTGTGCCAGAAGAGACACCTGGAAGGAAAGCATGGTGCATGTGGAGACAAAGGTGATCCCCACCCCCATCCACTCTGGGAGCTGCTTCACTTCATCTAGACAGCCAGCAGCAGCAGTAAATGAGGGAGATGGAACGTGTTATTTTAATTATATACTCTCACCACCTAATTATAATTTTAATTGATATGTGAGCAGGTGCTATGCTCTTCAAAGCAGTTTAAGGCAGGAATATTCCCTGGAAAAGGAACACAGGTTGTTCTGTTCATTAGTCAAGCAGATGGAGAGGCCAGGGGACTAGGGGGCCAGGTGGGGGGAGGCAGCCTTTGCCCTGAGTGATGTAGGAGGTGAGGGGCTTCCCCTGGCCAGACAGAGCACAGCTTGAGGGAAGAGGAGAGGAAGGGGGGTGGCGGCTGGCATCCAGTGCTAGTAGGTTGATTCCTTTATTCACTCAGCTATGCGGTTGACCCTTAAACAACATTGGTTTGAACTGTGTAGGTCCATTTACACAGGATTTTCTTTCTCCTTTCCCAACCCTGAGACAGCATAACCAACCCCTCTTCTTCCTCCCCCTCAGCCCACTCACTGTGAAGACAACAAGAATGACGATCTTTATGATGATCTACTTCCACTTAATAGTGGAATAGTAAATATTCTTTCTCTCTTCCTTATGATTCTTTTCTCTAGTTTATTGTAAGAATACAGTATATAATACATTTAACATGCACAAACATGTGTTAATAGATTGCTTATGTTATCAGTAAGGCTTCCAGTCAACAGTGGGCTATTAGTAGTTAATTTTTTAGGGAGTCAAAAGTTGTACTCAAATTTTTGACTGCATGAGGGGTCAGCACCCTAACCTCTCATTGTTCAAGGGTCACCTGTACTTTCAACCGACATTTGTTGACAGCTTGCTGCAAGGCAGGCTCTCTGCTAAATCCAGGGATTCCAGGACGGCTCCAGCACAACTCCTTTCCTCCAAATGTTCCCAGTCTAATGGGGAAAGCGTAGATGTGGAAATAAATATTTATAGTTCATGGAATAAATGAGAAATTATCCTAGAAGCAGCATGGACTGGCGGGAAAGTTTTGCTCTCTAGTGAAGTTAGGGAAGGCTTCCTGAAAGACACTTTAGTTGGGGTTTTGAAGTGTGGATAGGAGTTGACCAGGTTGCCTAAGATGAAGGATAAGAGATGGTGGTGGGAGATAGCATTCTGAGCAGAGATGGGAAACCTCCATCTGTGGGGTGTGCAGGGAGTGCCTGGTGGTTTGCTGGAGCGCTGGCCTGACGGAAGATCTGGTAGGAGATGAGGCTGGAGGTTTGGGTGATAGGTGGGTCTCCCAGGAGCAGGAGCTGGACCTCATACTGATAGCAGAGAGGAGCTGGGAAGGATTTGAAGCTGGGGGTGATGTGATGGGTTTGTGTTTTTGGGAGGCCTCCCTGGTGGAAGGTGGGCTGGACAGGCTGATGGTGCAACCAGGCAGAGAATCGAGGAGGGGCTGTGTGAAGGTCAGAGCAGGAGTTTGGAGGTTGACTTCTGGGTATTGGAGTGAGGGAAGGGGAAGATCAAGGTGAAGGTCACGTACACGCTTGGGCCTCAGGGAGGCCATCTTTGAGATGAGGAGTCAGGGAGGAGCAGGGGAAGATGTGAGGTCAGTGTAGACCATGGAGTTTGGGGTACTTGGGGGACCTGGGTGAGGTGTCAGAAGGAGAGAGGTGTGCTGGAGGCATCACTTCGGGAGTCACTGTGGGAAGGCAGGGAAGGAAGCCCCAGTGGGGATGAGGTGGGGGCCTGGGACACAGTGTCAGTTCCAGGGAGCTGAGTCCAAGTGGGATTTTGGCTTTTAGGAGGCTTATTGGGGGTGACATTGGGATCTGCATCTGGGAAAGGCAGAGAAAGGAGTCAGGCCAGGCAGGACACAGACTGAGGGATGGGAGGCCATCCCAGGGGAAGCCCCAGCAGACTCTTGGTAGCTCTGAGGCTGAGTGGCCCTTCAGAGGCGTTCTGAGCTGCAGGGAGAGAGTTGCACCCTTCATACCTCATGCTGCTCAATCCTAGGGGTCCATCTAGAATTTTCCTTCAGGAATGCGTCATCCTCCTCTTCAGGGGCTGTTCGTGCCCTCCCTTCACCATCCTAGGGTAGCCCCCTCCTCCAGCAGGAAGTTGGCCTGGATTCTGGAGGAGTCAGGGAGGGGCTGTGAGAAAGCCAATTCAGCCATGGGGGTGGGGAGGCCAGGGATGGTCCCTTTAGGCCCCACCCTGACACTGGCCAGCTGCATGACCTCAGGGAAGTCACCCCTGGCCTGGACTCCAGGTTTCCCATCTCTGAAACGAATGGTCTCGCATTGGCAGGTGCTATGGTGTTGCAGGCATGCCCTGAGCCCTGCAGCCTCCGTCTGATTTGTCCTGACTCTCAGTTTCTGCTTTCTGTGTCATTCCTGTCCAACAGGATGACCAGTGTCTCGGGCAGTAGGCTCACATCCGATGCATTTCCACCCACCATACACAGTGCCCAGTCTGACCTAGCAGAGACAGTGGCTGGATGCTTATTGCTGGAGAACAGGCAGTGGCTTTGCTTTTACTGAGCACTTGTTCTGTGCCAGACCAGTTACTAGCAGTAAGCGTGTATTTTTCACAGCAACTTGTCTGCAGATGAGGAAATGGAAACTCAGACACTTGGTACCTGCCCCAGGGACCAGAACTGGGATAGAAGTGACCACTGAGCTGGGGACCCAGGCTTGGTGACCCCAAAGTCTGAACTCTTTCTGTTCACCCTGCCCCTGGGGTCCCAAGGCAGTGTTTTGGGGAGACTAGGAGTCTCTGTCTCTCCAGCCCTGTCCCATGGAGGGCACTGGTGGAATGTCTGGCACTCTGTTGACTCCAGCCCTCCAGCTTCCAATGGGTTCCTGGCACGTTGTACGCCTTGCGGAGGGGGTGGGGGCATTACCATCGCTACCAAGCCTACATACTGCCCTGGGCCACCCCTCCTGGCTGTGCATGGAGCTGCTGAGGCTCAGCAGGTATTGACCTCCCTGTGTAGTTGTGGGAGAGGGGCTCTGCAGGCTGGGAGGCCCTGTCAGGGTGGCTCTGTGTGCCCCCTGCTCCAGCCAGGGCTGTCTAGCATGGGAGTCTAAGGCTGGAATGCCCAGTGAGAACCTAGAAGCCACTTAAAGAAGCTGTGGTACTCTGGGCGGCTGGCAGAGAGGTGAGGGGTGGGAGAAAGGTGGAATTAGCAACATATCCCATGAGCCAAGCCAAGCCAGCAGCTCTGCATGGGTGCCAAGTCTCAGCGATAGGCTTCCAGATGCTTCCTGCACGCGCCGGCCCTGCCACAGCCTCCCTGGATTGTCTACGGCGGGACCCTGGTGGCCCTTCTCTCATGGTGTTCCTGGGGCGGCCTGAGGCATGCAGCCTGCCTTTCCTCTTCCTTCCTTGTTCACTAGCCCTGGCCTCCAGTCCCTCCTGCCTCTTGGCTGCAGGACCTTGCTGTGGTCCCCCAGCTCTCTGAGGCTCCGTTCCTGCAAGGTGATGTCAGTGAGATGAGCCATCACCTGCCAGGGCAGTTGTACCAGGTCTGTGGGTGTGCCCAAGTGCAGTGGGCTTCCTGGACATGCTGCTCCTGTCTTATGTGGCTCACATTTGCCAGGAAACCTACCTTCCTCTGCATCTGGCCTCACCTGAGCTTTGCTGTGAGCCACACCAGGATTAATTTCTAGTTTCTCCTCTTCCTGGCTGTGTGGCTTCACACAAGGTATGAAGCTGGTCTTGGCCTCTACTTGCTGCTCGGCCCTGTGGGACCCTGATGGCAGCCTCCTGCCGTGGTTGGGGCAAGAATGGGGTGAGATGCTGTTCCCAGTGCTTGGTCAGGGCTTGGAAATGGGTGCAGCCACCATCATTGTGACTGTGCAGTCTCCAGGGGTCTGCTCCTGGCCATGTGTCCTGAGCCCTGGGCTGTGGGTGGGCTTGCTGGAAGGGAACTGGAAGAGGGAGAGGTGTCTAGCCCTGGTGGTGTTGCCAGCCTGCTGGACCCAGGGTTCAAACTTGTGGGGTGGCCAGGACCTCCTGCCTTCTGCAGAGGCCTCCTTTGCCTGCCTGAGGAGCTTGAGGGGAGAGGAACCCCCCAGGAAGACTGGTAAGGGGGTGGGGAGGAAGGGAAATTGGCACATTGCAAGAGGGAAGGGTGTGAACTACCCCCGAGGTGGGAATGGTGAGTCTGGGGTCAGCGGGAAGGGCTGAGCCCCTCCCCAGGGCTGGGGATGCAGAGGAAACAGAAATTCGGTCCTGCCCTGGGGGAGTCACAGTCTGTCCATGATACAGGCCCTGATGCCTGATGCTACTGGGATGGGGGAGGGGAAGGACTTCTTGGGGAGTGAGCAGGAGGGGAGGAAAGTCCTGCTGGCCAGCTCAGCATGCAGGGAGGGAACCCATCCTCGAGATCAGAGCGTGGGGAGTGGTGCAGGAGCTAAGGAGAGGGCTGTGGTGGTCAGTATCTGGGGTGGGTCATGCTTGGCCTCACAGGCTGGCCTGGAAGGGAACCGATGATGCCAAACTGTGATGTGGCCTGGTTTGCTTCAAGGGAGGCACCCCCCTCCAACTTCATAAGGAAGATTCAGGCTCTGGGTCCTTGGGGTTGGATTCTGAGTTGTGCAGAGCATGAGCAGGGGTAGACTGGCAGGCCAATTTGAGCAGCAACCCCCCAGCAGGGCCCCTTTGCTGAGACTTTGTGTCTGGGACCTCTGGGTTCTGCCAGTTGGCTGGTTGGGGATCAGGGGTCAGTCAATGGGTGTGGGCTGGGGGATGGTCACAGAAGGTAGCATGTATGTTCAGAAAGGTCATTTGGGTCATTCTGTCATTGACAGATGAGGGAGTCTGCACACTAGGCCCACCCCTGTCCTTTGACCAGTAGGCAGGAAGCTCCTTGCCAAAGCCCTTCCCAGGGCAGAACCACAGGCTCTGGTGCATGGACATCAGCTGTCCCCCTTCCTCCTGGCTTCCATGGAGGCATATTTGGGTGCTCACCCCCAACCACATGGGCTGTAGACACCTGGCTAGTTGGAGTTGGCGGTTGTTTGTAACCACAGCATGTTCACTTGCCTTGGAGGGCCCTAGAGGAGGGCCCATGGTATGACAGTTGGGGAGAGGCGGCCTGGCCAAGGCAACCTAGTGGACCTTGCAGTGGGCAGCATGCACATCTGTGGTCAGCAGGGCTGGCCAGGGAAAGGGAGCCAGGCAGCTGCATTATCACTTTACATTGGAGGGCTCGGGACGGATGCCCTGAAGGTGTTCCTGCATGTGGGAGGCGATGCTGGCGGATATTTGTCTCACACCCTGCTTCTTTCTCTGAGCCAGGCCTTTGCTTTCCTCCTGGGCTTCTTGGATATTGTCACCCAGCCCATAGTGACAGGGCTTCTGGGCTTGAAGAACACTCAATCCTTATAGCCTTGGGGGTCCCCAGTTCAGCCCCCAAATTTCCAAGTCTTGGACTTACTCTCTTGTGCTATACAGGGAGGTAGAGGCTGGGGGTGGGGTAACCCCAGGGGTCCTGGGGGGGCCTTAGAGTTAAAGGGCCTTGTGCAGAGTCCCCAAGTCCTGGGAGTCTCACAGCTTACATGAAAGGTGAGTCTGAGCATGTTGGTGGGGGTGGGGAACGGGGTCTTGCCAGGCACACATAGAGTTCCAAGGCTCACTCTTGACCCATGAATCAATTCTGGGGATGTGAGAGAATCTACAGGGAACCTCTCCTTAATGGAGACTGGGGCACCAGCCAGCTGCACGTAAAAATGCTTCCTGAATTTTTCTGATTGTAAAAGCAATATGTGGGTATCACGGAAAAATGAGGACATGCGGAAAAGCCTATGAAAGTGCTTTCGTTACCTGGCAAGATAAATGCTGCCAGGAACCCAGCCATGCAGAGCACCGCTGCTCATGGCTTCCAGCCTCTCCTCTTGCAGACTTCTTCACATGGCTGAGCACATAACCATTCACTCAATTTTGTCTTCAGCCTTCAACCTTAACACTTTTATTTCTTTAAATATCACAAATAATACACAAACACATCTCATTATGAAAGACAAGAAATAATTAAAAGAAACAAAAGCCCCATTTCCTGCCTCAGAGGGAAAATTGCAATCAGCTTGCTCTGTATTCCTGCAGAACTTTCCCTCTGTGTTTACATGTAGAGAAATGTAACCTACACACGTAACAGAATAAAGAGTTTTGCGTTCTTTTTGTGTGTTTTGTATATATAAGTAATGCCGACTACACATATTTATTGCACTTGCTTGTTTTCTTGCACCAGTGTCTTGGTGGGCTTGCTGTGCTATTTCATATAAATCCACCACATTTCAAACAGAGTTTCATGACATACATGAAACTGTTAATACATATTTAACAGATTCCTCCTCTTAATAGATAGTTAGGTTGTTTTTAATTTGCACAGTAACAAACCATATTGTCATGGAAATCCTTATATATGCCTATGTATCTAGGTAGACTCAGATGTGGAATTGCTTGTCTGAATAACATGCACATTTAATTTAAAAATAACTTCTGCCAAATTGTCCTCCAGAAAGTGGAATCAATTTGCACACCCAGCGACAGGGTAAGAAGAGCACCCACTTCTTCACATTCTTGCCAAGACTTGATGTTATCAGCCTTTTAATTCCTGTCAGTCCAATGGCTAATAGGCGGTACCTCATCGTTGTTTTCTTTTCCATTTCCCTAATTACTGTGAGGCTTCTCTTCTACCTAACACATGCAGTTCTAGCAGATCTTGTTAACAGAAATATTATCTTGCTTAATTTATTTAATCTAAGAGTTCACTGCAAACACAATTAACAATGGCATTCTTTTCCAGTAAGATAACAGCATTTAATGAACTCAGTGATAAAACTTTTGAAAGAGCAGTATATAGGTGTCCATGACTCAATACTGGTATTGATTGATTATGAGTGCTATTGTTCTCATGTGGGTTTGCTCTGCTCTTTGGCTGCTTGCGGAAATTCTTTAAGATGCTGTTGTCCAAGGATGGGGTCTCTGGCAGTGGGCAGAGTAAAGTCTGCCATCCTGATGATGGCATGCTGGGTAGAGATAACTAATATACAACCAGTGTTACAGCAAGACCCTTGGATCCTCTAAGCACTGGGATTTTAGGCTCCGTAACTAACTCAAAATAACAACAGCACTAAACTTTAGCATAAATGTAAGGATATCCAACAAGGGTGTTCATTTTCACAGGATGACTTACTTTGAAATCGAATTCTTTTTGTTGTTTTTGAGATGGAGTCTTGCTCCATCTCCCAGGCTGGAATGCAGTGGTGCAATCTTGGCTCACTGCCACCTCCGCCTCCCGGGTTCAAGTGATTCGCCTGCCTCAGCCTCCCAAGTAGCTGGAATTACAGTAGCTGCCACCATGTCTGGCTAATTTTTTTTTTTTAGTAGACACAGGGTTTCACCGTGTTGGCCAGGCTTGTCTCGAACTCCTGACCTCAGGTGACCCACCCACCTCGGCCTCCTGAAGTACTGGGATTACAGGTATGAACCATTGCGCCCCGCCAAAATAAAATTATTTTAAAAATGTGTTCCTTGTAATCCCAGCACTTTGGGAGGCCGAGACGGGTGGATCACGAGGTCAGGAGATCGAGACCATCCTGGCTAACACCGTGAAACCCCGTCTCTACTAAAAAATACAAAAATCTAGCCGGGCGAGGTGGCGGGCGCCTGTAGTCCCAGCTACTCGGGAGGCTGAGGCAGGAGAATGGCGTAAACCCGGGAGGCGGAGCTCGCAGTGAGCTGAGATCCGGCCACTGCACTCCAGCCTGGGCGATAGAGCGAGACTCCATCTCAAAAAAAAAAAAAAAAAAAAAAGTGTGTTCTTATTTTAGGGCCCCACTTTGCTGGTTGCCTCCTGGGTAACCTGGCACCTGCTCCACTCTCGCCTCCAGTTTACCATGTGATGTGCCCACAGCTGTGGCCCACACCTCCGATGTTATGTGCATCCATAGGACTTCAGCTCGCTGATTATTGAAGGCTGGCACCGTTTGCTTGGTCCGACAGTACTCCATTGCTTCTCTTCCAACGGCAAATTGTTCTTCTCTTTGTTTGATGCTCTTTGGTCTCTCTGTGGCTCTAAATTTTAATTTTGGTCTTACGGACGATTTGAGCTGCCTTCTACTTTTTCATTACAGTTTCCCTCCGATTTTTCAGAATTTGTTCATGTGGTTCAGACCGTTTTACCCTTCTTCAAACTTTCATACATTTGATTAGGTAAATAAGTGCTCAGTAAATGCATGCATTTCTTGTGGGTAGACACTAGCTACTTGTCATCCACTACTGTTGGCAATTATACATGAAAATGTGTGTCTGTCAGTGGGTGCTTTGAATATATAGATAAGGCAGGAGCTCCCATCTTCATAATATGAATAGTTACCCACCCAGGGCGTAGTGTGTCTCCCCATTTATTTTGGGTCTCTTTAATGCTTTTAGTAAAGTTTTATGTTTTTCTTTGTGTAGGTCCCGCACATTTCTTACTAGGTTTTTCCCCAGGGATTTTATCGATTTTATTTCTAATACAAATGAGCTTTCTTTTACATTACATTTTCTAACTGGGAGTGCTCCCATACACGAAAGTTATTGATTTTTGCATATTGATTTTATATCCCTGAGTTTTGCTGAACTCTTGTATAAGTTCCAGTGGTTTATTAGTTAATTCTCTTGGAGTTCATAGGTGGATACCGATATTTTCTACAAATTATGTCAATTTTGTCTTTCCTTTTTCAACACTTGTCCATATTTATTTTTCAGGTGCTGTCACATTGTCTGGGACAGTGCTAAATATTTTTAGTGGTAGAACACTCTACAGTTTCACAGTTAAGTGTAATGCTTGTTGTAGGTTTCTAGGAGATGTCCTTTATCAGGTTATGGTTGTTCCTTTTAATCCCTAGTTTACCAAGAATTTTACAGAGTATGATTTTAGCCATATTCCAATAGGTGCTCAACTCAAATTAATTTCTGAATAGTTTGGAATTTCTCTTGTTATGTTCTCTTAAGCCAGCAGGTATGAAAAAGAATGTTTTAAGTGTTCTAAGTAGATAGATTGGGAAGGAGGTTTCTTTTATTGTTAATTCCTAGTCTTACTGCACTGGACTTCATTAATGCACAATGAATTTTTGAATACTTTTTTCTTAAGGATTTTACTGAGATTTCTACTGTGGAAAGTTGGGTGTGCATGGAAGACAGTGCTGTCTCTTTTGGGTCTCAAGAGAGGGAGCATAAGTGGAGGTTGAGTGTACAAGCTTTGGGGCCAGTGCCTGACTCGAACCCCAGCCCTGCCTCCTGCTGTCCACAGGATGGTGAGTAAGTTGCTGGTAATCAGTTTCATCATGTATCCAATGCATAGGATAATAGTGCCTACTTCATGGCACTGTGTAAGGACGATATTCGTTAATATATGCAGAACTTTAAACCAGAACTTAGAATATAAGTATTTAATACAATATTGTTAGATAAACGTGTACAAGTGAGATGTACAAATCTTTCATATTATTTTTTGCTCACTGAATCTGAAAGAAAAATGTTAAAATCATCTTTAAGATTATGGATTGGTTGGTTTCCCCTTCAATTATTGTAAATTTTGCCTTATCTACTTTGAAGCTGTGTTGCAAGGTTCATATAGTGTCATGACTGTTATATTTTTGGCATACGTGGTGTCTTTTATCAAAATGAACTCTTGCTGCCTGTTCCTTTGAGTGCTTCCACCTTGAACTCTTATTTTGTCTGATACACATCCCCCTTTTCTGGTTATTTTTTGCTTGGTGTTGTTTTTCTCATCCTATTATCTTGAACCTTCCTGGGTGTGTGTTTTGTATCTTTTGTAAAATGTTATGTCATGATGAAAACAAAATCTCATCTGTTTATTGAGGATTTTATTAGCATAATTTAATCTATTTACTTTTATTGAGATAGTTGATATGCCTGGACTTTTCCTTGCCATTTTATTTTGTGTTTCTTGTTTGCTATACTTTCTTGTGCTACTCTTGCCCTTTCCTGCCTTTTATTGAATCAATTGTGTTTTCTTTGTCCGAGTTTTTGTTCCTTAAAGCAGTTTTCTCAAGAGTGGCCCTGCATCCTTTGGGTGGGACTGTGTGGTGGTCTGTGGGAGTCTTTGCTGCACCACAGGGCATTTGGCATCCCTCACCCTGGACACTAAGCTACAGCAGACCCCAACCATCTTGTGACAACCAAAAAGTTCCCTCCTCTTTTCTCCCAGTGGAGAGCCATCCACTAAGGGTTCAATAATACATTACATGTTTGTTTTTCTAGTGACTGCTTATATTTTAAAGATACTTTTATGTTTACATGTGTCTCTCAACATATAATCAGTGTATCTTGGAACAAATTGAGACCTTTCTATGTCTCAATGGCCTTCTACCCTGAGCTGTATCACTGCCTAACATGAGGCCAACTGGGATTTTATACTTAATAAAAGCCAATAATTTTTTTTTTTTTTGAGACGAGTCTCACTCTGTCACCCAGGCTGGAGTGCAGTGGCACAATTTCGGCTCACTGCAATCTCTGCCTCCTGGGTTCAAGCGATTCTCCTGCCTCAGCCTCCTGAGTAGCTGGGACCCCAGGTGCACACTACCATGCCCAGCTAATTTTTGTATTTTTGGTAGAGACAGGGTTTCACCATCTTGGCTGGGCCAGTCTCAAACTCCTGACCTTAAGTGACTCACCCACCTTGGCCTCCTAAAGTGCTGGGATTACAGGTGTGAGCCACTGCACCGGGCTTCAATAAAGTTTTAATGATAAGTTTTAATTTTTTCTCACTACTGCTTTTGCATTCCACATCATGTTCTTAGATTCTTTTTTTTAAATTGTGGTAAAATGCACATCACATGTTTTTAATCATTTTAAAGTATACACTTCAGTGACTTCCAGTGCATTCCAGTGTTGTGCAACCATTGCCACTACCTAATTCCAGAACATTTTCATTATCCTGAAAAGAAACCCTGTACCCGTTGAGCAGTCACTCCAATTTCCGCTCCCCCGGCCCCTCACCTCTCTGCCCTCTGGATTCATTTTTATGGTTGCTGGAGCATACCATTTGGTAATTCTTTCCAAGAGGGTTTGTGGTGGTGAACTTTCTGTATCTTCGCATTTCTGAAAAAGCCTATTTCCTTCCTAAAAGCTGAGTAGAGAATTTAAGGTTTGTGCCATTTCTCTCCTAAGCTCGTTGGAGATATTTTTTCATTGACTTGTATGCATTGACTTGTATGCATTTTTCATTGACTTGTATGCATCCATGTCCTCAGGAACAGTGACTGCTAAGTTGAATACAGTGTGTGCTCTGCACCAGTGCTTCATACATAGTAAGTCATTTAATTCTGCTGGCAACTCTGAGGCTGGGGCTGCTCCCCACATAACAGGCAGAGAAAGTGAGGCTGAGTGAAGAGAAGCCCCATATCCCCTCAGCTAGGAAAGAGGCCACCCTGGTTCTCAAGAAGTTGCCATCTACCACTTCAGCTTCTGCTCCTCTGTAGGCAGGCTGTGTTGTTTTCTGGGAGAATTTGTCGTTTTTCCTTTCTCCCTTTGATTTTTATGTTTTCTTTTTCATATAGAGTCGCACTCTGTAACCCTGGTTGGAGTGCAGTGGTGCGATCTCAGCTCACTGCAACTTCTGTGCCTCCCGAGTTCAAGCGATTCTCCTGCCTCAGCCTCCCGAGGAGCTGGCATTACAGATGTGTGGCACCACACCTAGCTTTTTTTTTTTTTTTGTATTTTTAGTAGAGATGGGGTTTCACCATGTTGGCCAGGCTGGTCTTGAACTCCTGGCCTCCCTCGTGCTGGGATTATAGGCATGAACTACCCTGCCTGGCTGTCCCTTGGGTTTTGAAATTTCACTACTCTATGCCTAATATTTTTTATTATTTATTTATTTATTAAAAAAAAATTCAAGGCCGGGCATGGTGGCTCACACCTGTAATCCCATCACTTTGGGAGGCTGAGGCTGGTGGATCACCTGAGGTCAGGAGTTTGAGACCAGCCTGGCCAACATGGTGAAACCCCATATCTACTAAAAATACAAAAATTAGCTGGGCATGGTAACGTGTGACTGTAGTCCCAGCTACTTGGGAGGCCGAGGCAGGAGAATTGCTTGAACCCAGGAGGTGGAGGTTGCAGTGACCCGAGATCATGCCACTGCACTCCAGCCTGGGCAACAGAGCAAGAATCTGTCTCAACAACAACAACAACAAGAAGCATATTCTATTTTGCATGTGGTAGGTTCTGTCAATCTGAGGACTTGTGTGTTTCTGCATTTTCTTTTCTAATTTCCCATATTCTGTCAGGTCTCTTTTTGGAATTCCTTTTAGGTGGTGGTTGGAGCTTATATCCTTCATGTCTTTTAATTTACTTTTATCCTTTCCATCTCTGGGTTTTTGTGCCATCTGGGAGAGTTCCTGTCTCAGCCCTCTAGGTGACTAATTTGATCTTCATCTGTTCCATGCTGCTATTCAGCCCCTTTTTAAACTTTAATGATGAAATGTTTGATTCCCAGATCTAGTTCATTCGTTTTAAATGGATGTGATAGCCTCTCCCCTCTCTCTGTTTTCTCGTTCAAAGCGTCGTTCTGCTTGTCCTAGTACCCAAGTCCTCAGGGGTGCGTTCATTTAGCAGATGAGTTTGGTGTGCCTCTTTCGATGTGTAATCTTCTTAATAAGGTAGGTGATTCTGGGTTGCCTGCTCATCTTTGTGTTTGAAGGCTTCTGTTGTCCTATCTGTGAGGCTGAACTCACACACTGGATGGGGAGAGCTCTGCACTGTGGTGCCAGCTGGAGCAGATCCCAGTCTTTGGGTGTGGGCTGCACTGACCTCCTGTGTGTTGGTGTCACTATAGGGCTGCCTCCCCTACTCCCTGCTTCTGCCTGTGCGCGGTTGCTTTTGCAAGTCACTGCTTGGCATCATGGCCCTGCCAGCCACCCTCACATTTGATTTGGAGCTTCTTCTGGGTCCCCATTTTTCTGGGCTTCCCATATTGGAGCTGCCAGCTTCGTGGCAGGTATGCTTTGCCCTGTGGTACCATTTCCAATCCGAACCCATCAGCCTTCTGCCTTGCAAACATTCTTCATGATTCCTGCCCTAGTAAGAACCTCATTCTTCTTCTTTTTTAAAAAATCCAGCTCCTGCAGGAAAGAACCCCATTCTTGTTTTTCAGCACTGCTGTGGATTTTTTACACCGTGAAACCCCGTCTCTACTAAAAAATACAAAAAACTAGCCGGGCGAGGTGGTGGGCGCCTGTAGTCCCAGCTACTCGGGAGGCTGAGGCAGGAGAATGGCGTAAACCCGGGAGGCGGAGCTTGCAGTGAGCTGAGATCCAGCCACTGCACTCCAGCCTGGGTGACAGAGCAAGACTCCGTCTCAAAAAAAAAAAAAAAAAAAAAAAAAAAGTATTTATGTTACTTTTAGGGTTTTGTATTGGAAGAGGCAGAATGTGACCCTAGGCCACCATTTTGGCTCAATCTCTATTCATTTTTACTGGATGACCTTGTTCCAGAAGAGATTTATAATGTGGCACATCATTTCATATAATTACCATGCTATGGTAATTATTTCCTGGGTCATTAAAATTTCTCCATAATCACTATTTTAATGACTGCATAATATTTCTTCTGGTGGGTATATCTGAATTGACTTAGCTGTTTCCTTTTTCTTCCCAACATTTTACTATAATAAAAAAAATGCCACAATGAACATCTTGTGCTTGAAATTTTGTCCACATTTGGAACTATTGTCCTAAGATGTGTGTGTGTGTGTGTGTGTGTTAAAATGTACATAACATTTACCATTCTAGCCATTTTTAAGTGTACAGTTCAATGGCATTACTTCACATTCTATGCAACTATCACCACCATCCATCTCCAGAACTTTTTTATTTTCCCAAACAGAAACACTATAGCCCTTAAACAATGACTCCCTCTTCCTTCTTCCTCCAGCCCTGCAAAACCACCATTTTCCTTTCTCTCCTTCTGACTTTGGTTACTCCAGGTACTTCATACAAGTGGAATCATATAGTACTTTTGTGATGTGCTTACTTCACTTAGCATGATATTTTCAAGGTTCATCCGTGGTGCAAATGTGTGTTTGAAATGCCCATTCTGTCTCCCCTACCTCCTGGCTGCCCTCCCTGAGATCCACCCCCTACAATGTTTGGGAATGCATAGTAATCTCTCAGGAGGTGGCCTGGGTGTCTCTCCTCATTCCTGTGTAGAAGGGTTCTTCCCGAAGACTCTGCCATCCTCATTTGCTTAGTGATTCATCTCAGAGCTAGAGCCAAATGAAATAGATTTCATTCCCAGCAGGGCTAGTTTGAAAGTTTGTGCTCATAAACTTGCTTTACCGTAATTTATAAACTGAGTTTTTGCGCTCTGCCGGCCCTATTTCTCCCACCTCTGCCAGACGTATTGCCACATTGGGCTGCTGGGCCCAAGCATGAGGGGAGCCCCCAGGATGCTCTGTGCCTATGGAGGTGCAGCGGGGATTGGTAATGGCGAGGGGGTGTGGTTTGAACATGTAATTGCATTTCATTACTTGATTATTGCTGCTGCTGTCACTGAGGGAGCTAGGGAGCTCCTGGTACAGCTGCTTGTTACTGTAGTTCGTGTTCTAATATCTGATCCTAGGAGGGAATTTGATAGAGTAGAAAGAGGAGGAGAGGAGGAGGGGCAGCCCCTGGGCACCCTGGACAGCAGATCCTCCTGAAAGCCATCAGCAGCATCTTCGCCACGCTCCCTGTCCCCGTCAGCAACTTCTGCAGACACCAGGATTGCCCACCTCCCAGATTATCTCATGGAAGCCTCTGAGGCAGCTGCTACTACTTATTGGAAGCTCTTTGCCCGAAGTCGTAGCTGGAGTGTGCTCCCCATGGCGGGATGGGTGCTTTACCCACAGGAATGAGGGGAGAGGGGAGGGTAGCTGGAGTTTTCCCAGGGCCTAGGGCAGGGGGAGGGGATCCCACCCCTTCTTACCACTCCAGGCAGAAAAGCGTGGAGGTGACAGCTGGAGACCTGGATTGTATTCCTGGCTTGCATTCCTGGCTCTGCAATCCTGGCCGAGTGACCTGGGATGAGCTGCTTAACCTCTCTGACCTTGACCCTCTCACTGTAACACCCCTAGGTTGTGGCCAGGTTGGGTGAAGCTGGCACTTCAGGCTGGTCTCCATACTTCTATTCCCAACAGAGTTGTCAGAGTGAGCCTTTGAAAATAAAGGGAGGCTGTGACTCTTTTGCTTACAACCCACCATGGCTCCCCATTTCCCTCAGAGTCGAAGCCCAAGAGGCCCTCATGATCTTGTCTCATTTTGGCCTCATCTACTCCCTTTCTCCCTGGGTGCGTCCCCTGCAGCCACAGTGGCTTAGTCCTTGCTCCTGCAGCACCCCATGTGTGGTCCAGCCTCAGGACCTCAGGGTCTTTGCACTCCCAGTTCCCTCGGCCAAAATGCCCTTTCCGGGACACTCATATGACTTCCCTTCTACCTTCACCATCTCGGTGAGACCTACCTTAAGCCCTATCTTAAAACCCGTGACAAGCATAATATTTCTTCAATTTCCTTTTCCCTGGTCTGTTTTTCCATAGAGCTTCTCACCTGGCACTCATGATATGTATGTGTTTACTTGTTTAGTTTTTAGTGCTTTCTCTCCTGCTAGAATGGAGCTCCATGAGAACAGGTTCTAAGTCTGGTTCTCAGATGAATCCTAAAAGCATGGTGACCAGTAGGTGCTTAGTTGAACGAGTGAATGAATGAATGAATGAATGAGGGAGTGAAGGAGTGAATGAGTGTCTAGCAGATTGCCGTGCATATGGTAGGGTCTCAGCAAGAGTGAGTTCCTCTTCCCTGCTGTCCCTCACCCTGCCGTGTCCTCAGGCTCAACTTCTGGGTCCAGGGGACGAACAGGGAGGACGCCAGACCTAGCCTGTGTTGGTTCTCTAGTCCTCAGGTCCTGTGGCATCCCCAGGACATCAGAAGTGGGCTTTTCATAGCAGGAGGGGGCTGCAATCTGAGCTTTACTCCCAACCTGTCAGCCTGTGTGGATCCCTGGTATGGGCTGGCCCTGGCAGGCAGAGGGCTGGACATTTGGAGTAGCCACTGCAGCAGAGCACGGAGCTTGACTGGTGACAGAGGGTGTTTTCCAGCTCTGGCGTGGCTTCTGTGTGGCAGCAGTGGCCATGACTAGGTCTGAGTTACATGCAATGTGCAGAATTAAAGCCAAGATGGGGCTGTGACTTCTGGGGTCCACTGTGTTCCAGCAGCTGGGGCAGGGTAGACAGCCATCCCTGGCAACAGCACTTAGGTACCGAGTCATTGCCTTTATCTGCCTGCCTTAAGGGGGCCTTGGCCTTTCTCATGCCTCTGAAGAGCAGGCAGGCAGTGGGGTGAGGCTCCCCAAGTGCGTGGGCCTTTTTCTTTCTGCTTGGGGAGCCCAGCCCAGCCCAGCCCTTCAGTCTATATGAGTCAAAGGATGAAGGTCAGGTGCAGTGGCTTGTGCCTGTAATTCTAGTGCATTGGGAGGCCAAGGTGGGAGGATCGCTTGAGTCCAGGAGTTCAAGACCAGCCTGGGCAACAGCAATACTCTGTCTTTACAAAAAAATAAAAAAAATTATCTGGGCATGGTGGCTCTTGCTGGTGGTCCCAGCTACTCAGGAGGCTGGAGGGTGGTGGGGGGTTGGGGGGTCACTTGAACCCGGGAGGTCAAGGCTGCAGTGAGCTATGATTGTTCCACTTCATTCACTCCAGCCTGGATGACAGAGTATGACCATGTCTAAAAATTAAAATTAAAAATTTAAAAAATGACACAGATTGGGGGAGCATCCCTTGACCTCCTGCTCTTTAAGTCAGTCAGGAATGGGGACCCTCTTGCTCTCATGGCCCAGCCAGAAGCGCTGGCTGAGATAATTGGGTGCAGGGTCCCTGCTGCCCGAGGCCTGCCCACCTCTTCCTGCCATACCAGCAGAAGTGGGGTACAAGGATGCCAGATGTGTGTTCCCAAGAAATGTGGCAGTATGGAGAATCCACACTTTCAGCAGGTGAGATGTAATTGTGGGTAATTGAAAAACACCATCAAAGCTATTTGTCATAATTTTAACAAATGCTTTCTTCCTGGGTCATTCATAACACTTCTGGAAACTCACAGGTCCACAGAACACCTACTCACATGCTTTTCTTTACCCTGCAGGAGTCTGTCTTGTTCAGAGTGGGAAAGGAGGCCTGTGGATGAGACAGTCATGCCTGGAGGTGTAGCCTCCCTCTCAGGAGGGAGCTGCAAGCCAAGTGTCTAGAATCAGAGTATGAGGAGATCAGGACAAAGGGGGTCGCTATGCAGACTTGGGATGAGCCCTGAAGCCCTGAGCAGATGCCCAGGGCTGGTCCGGGCAGAGGTCTGCTTCCTGCAGAGAAGCAAGGGGTGGGGAGCCAGGCAGCTCTTTTGAGGGGATCCAGATGTGTGTTGTTCTGTGCTGAGTGGCCACTGGGGCCACATGTATCAGCATTACCAAGGCTGTACTTTTATACAGATTCCTGTCCCCACACCCCCACCAGCTGGACTGAATCTCTTGGGGAAGGGCCTGGGGATATGCATTTTAGTGGGAGTGATTCTTGTGCACACTCAGGGGTGAGAAGCACTGGATTGGAATAAGGTGCTTCTGAATGCCAGCCTGTCTATGTCTCATGGAAAATCATATAAAAGCAATACAGCCATCTCATCCGGCAGCTGAATAGGAGGCTGAACAGGTCAGTTGGGGTTTGTGAGTCTGTGAGCAGGGCCCAGGAGTGACCTTGGAGGATGCAAGACTGCTGCTCAGGAGTGCTGGGGCTTTAAATTCACAGTGCTGGCTCATTCCAGGCTAGGTACCCCTTGCTGTCTTGGGGGCTGGCTCCATCTCCACCCTGTGTCCCATCTTCCACTGGAGCTCTGCCCTTCCGAGCCTGGAGGCTTTGCCTGGCTATTCCACCTAGGTTGGGGCAGCTTTGAGGGGCCTCTGGGTCCAGCACTGGAGAAAGGCTCTTCCATCTGGTTTCAGGAATGTGCAGAGCTTCAGGGGCCAGGCTGTGCCTGATTGGGGGGGAGGATTATTGTGTCTCTGGAGACTCTGGAGAACACTGACTTAGACTGGCTTCTCCTGCAAGTCAGGGCTGCAAAGCCCCTGACATGAAGGAACTGTCAATCCTTGCTGTGGGGGTGTGTCCACTTGCTGTGGACAGTGAGTGTGATGTGATCTCTGCCTTAGTGACCAAATGTGCAGAATGTATTGGCAGCACAGAGTCTGCCTGGGGTATTCTGGGGCACACCTGGTGGCGAGTCCCAGAGTGCAGCAAGTGAAGGTCATGGGGAGTGTTGGTCAAGTAGAGGTCCCCAGTGTGGACCAGGGTGGCTGATGTGGCTGTCTGTGACCAGTTCTAGCTCCCTGGCTATCTAGTCTTATATTTTGTGATGCTCTTACTCTGTCTCATCAAAGTAGGGGATGGACGTGTAGGTAGGTGAATAAGTGATGGATGGGTGCATGTGTAGATGGATAGATGGATGAGTGGATGGGTTGACAGGTAGGAGTTAGAAAAATGGGTAGATGGATGGATGGATAGATGAAAACCTGGCTGAGTTTATTACTACCTGGGTGGGTGGGTGGCCAGTGGGAGGATGTGTAGATGGATGGATTGACGGGGATTGGAGCTGGATAGGTGGCTGGATGAATTGTAGGTTGGGGATGGTTGGATAGATGGTTGGGTTGATAGAGTGTGAGTGGGAGTAGATAGATGGATGAGTGGATGGTTGGAGGCAGATATATATGGGTGACTGAAGGAAAATATGAGGGCATATGAATGGATAGGTGGGAGGATGGATGGATAAAGGGGAGGGTGAATGCATGGATGGGTCTACAGGTGAATGGGTTAATGTGGCTGGAAGGAGGCATTGTGGGGCAGGAAGCAGATCAGGTGGGTGGCCAGGTTCACTGATACAAAATTAAACTGTGGCCAGATATGCAAAAATCCATTCCTTGTGTGACTCAGAGGCGATGGTAGTTCTGAGAGGAGTTGCCCAGCCCTGGACTCATTAGAGGAAGCAGCCCCAGCCCCCTTCCTGAGCCACGCAGACCATGTTCCTGGCCTGGGCATCTCTCTGCTCCATGTGCTGATGCCTCAGCCCTCCTTGCCTGGGGTCCAGCAGTGCTGGCCGGCGTGTGGCTGTGCCTGGCCAGGATGACAAATTGCAAGAACCTTGTGGTGGCTATTGGGGGTGGGGGCTGGAGGACAAAGGCTGAGGAAAGAGAATGGGCCTTTGCTTTATCTAGTCTCCACCAGGCAATGTGCTAAGTGCTTTGAGCATGTTGCTGTTTCATGTTTGTGACAGCTGGGGAGGTATGGGCCCCACAGATGAGGAGTCTGAAGGTGACTTGCTCAAGGTCATGCTGTTTGACAGAGGCAGGGCCTGGAAGCTTGATGGAAACAGGGTGGCTCTGAACTAGGTGCGGCACAACAGGATCCGATGCCAGCAGTGGGTGGGGGCAGAAGGTCAGTCCGGGGAAGGACAGGTTGCGTGGAGGTCCTGACTGCAGGCCCAAGCAGGGGAGGACTTAAGGGAGAGTTCCCATGGGATGGACTAACACAAGGGCTTGGTGGCTCTGTGATGGATCCTGGGGGCTCTGGCTCTGTACCATGTGGCCTTTCAGATGCTCCTGCAGTAGGTCTCAGGGCACTGGGCAGAGCTCCGAATGGCAGCCTCAGATTCTGGGCTCAGATTCTAGCCTAGAGGGCTAAGACAGCTGGCACACATCAGAGGAGTGCTGGGAAAGGGGGCTTTTGGCCCAAGAGCTGAGGTTGACTTCATAAGAGGTGCCATCTTCAGAGAACAGCCTCCTCAGGGAGTCTTCTGGTGAGCAGCAGGCGCTTCTTGCAGCCCACTGACCCTGTCCTTCTAAGGGCACCTGTGCCACTGTTTCCCAGGCCTGGCAGGAAACGCCCCCAGAACACCTGAAGCTTCCTTGTCCATCTCTGGGCTAGGCCAGGGATTCCTCTGATATTTCCCCAGGCCAGGCTCTGTAAGCACAGCTGATCCCACCCTGAGGGGTCAGGGAGGCAGATGACCACTGATCACCAGAGCCCAAGGAGTGGGAGGAGCCCTCGTCTCAGGGATCTGAGCCACCTTTATGTCACCTGCTGTCATCTGGAGTTTCTGACTTCATGGTTGAGACAACCCTTGGGACCTGTCCCATCCATGCTCATGTGGGGGCTCTTCATTCTTTGGTGGGTTGCAGGTGGGAGTCAGCTCTCAGCAGCTCAGACCCCAAGCACCAGCTGAAAGCAGCCAGCCCCACCTCTTGGCTACAGTATCTGAGGGGCAAGGAAGTGGAACCTTAGGAGTGAAGAGCTGGAAGCCACTCATGTTCAGGAGGAAGGAGAGAGGAAGCTGGACCTTACCTGTCCTTAACAAAGAAAGATAAAGCAGGAAAAACCGAAAAGTAATTTTAGTGCATTAGGCTAGAGATGGGAGAGTGTTTACAGATCATTTAGTTTACGGATGGTGATAGGTTAGTGGTTAGATTAGCAGGAAGCCAGTCAGCTTGAAAGGAGTGAATTAATTTATGAGATTGCAAAGGGGAAAATTATTTCCAAGAAATACAGGGGTTTTGTTGTAATAGCATGGAGTTTAGCAGAAACAACAAGCGCTGGCAGGCCCAGTTGTCCCTCAGGGAGCAAGCCACCAGGAGTGCCAGTCTGGGGGCTGGGGATGTGTGGGAAGAGTGGGATGCCCCAGCACAGGGTGCAGCCCAGCTCTCACCTGCTCCCTAGCTGGGGGGAAGGTTGTTCCTCTCCCACGAATTTCCTGGGCTTTGGAATTGAGGTTTAGGATTGGGAGAAGCTTTGGTGATAGGCGGGCAAGTTCCCGGGCATCATTATATCTTGTGCCAAGGACCTACTGAACTGAGCCTAAAGGGGGAGACTTCACTGCCACGGAGACTGTTCCTGCCCCTGTGCCACACTTCAAGTTCTGGGGAGTGGGGATCTGAGGAGAGGAGCTTGGAGCCTGGAGAGTCCTCTGTTCATTACACTAACATTTCCCATGCATGACAGGGCCAGAGAGACTGTGTTCCAATTCCAGACCCATAAATTAGTGGCTGAGTGATTTGGGCAAGTTGTTGAGCCTCTAGGAACCTCTGTATCCTCATCTGTCAACATCTCAGGGTTGTTGTGAAGATGACCTGAGAAGATATGTGTGAGGAACTTGGCCTGGTGCCTGGCACATGGTTAGTGCTGGGTAATGATCGCCGTTAGTATTTTCACGGTTACTTTAATGGCAGAGGAATTAAACAGAGCTTGCCAAGTTCCAGCTTCTGATCCCCCTTTCCCCCACTGCACAGTCTCAACCCCAGTTCCCTCCATTGGACTTGCCTCTTGCCCAGGCTCCTCCCCCAGCCCTGACTGGTGGCTCTGTCCAACCCACCTGGCCTCTCTCATCCCTAGAGCCTGTGCTAGCTGAGCTGTGGCTAAAGGCTTGGGGCTTCCTGACGCCGTCTGTGCTCTGCCCTGTTGTTTCATTGCCACAGCTCTGCAAGACGCTAGGCATCCTTGAGGCGTGCCTGAGTTTGGGATCCACCGTCCTGGTTTCCTGTGCTGCAGAGCCTCTTGGGTGTCCTGTTGCTCCTCCCTCAGTGGGTGGGCCACCGCTAATGTTGCCATTGGGGTTTGTCCACGGACACCCCCTGACTGCAGGAGGCACACTCCAGGGCTCTGTTCACTGCAGTCTATGTGGATGGCATCCCCTGGGGTGGTGCAGGTGACAGCCCTGATAGCTCCTAATAGTTTATAAAAGGCTCAGTCTCCCAAGTCACCTTGTGAGATGTGATCGACAGTGATTTCAAGAAAGGTGGAACATCTTGCCCAAGTTGCAGGACTAGTGAGTGTTGGAACCAAGATTGGAACCTTCCTCCCATGGCACCCACTGTTCTCTATTTCACTGGCCCTTGGGGTCTAAGATGGGTCTCCCCATGGACTTCAGGGAGGCAGAACCAAGGCTTCTGAATCTACTACCAGAGGCAGATGGGAAGAAATCCTTTTGGAAGAACAGATTGGAAGGAAAGCAGTCCCCTCCCTTTGCTGACTAATGAAGGGTGAGCTTGCTCCTTTGGAGGTGATGAGTGAGTGCTCTCATCATTAGCTCCAGCAAAGAAAGGGACGGTGTGTTTAGGGTGGGGTGGGAGACCAAAGAGTGCATTTCCTCCAGCTACTTCTTGGCACCACTGTGGAAAGTCATTTTTCCAGCATGGGGGAATTTGTTTTGAAAGTGAAATGACTCTGATGTCATCTGGGCTTGAAGGAGCTAAGCCATCTGGAAACATTTGGAGATAGGTTTGCCTTGTTTTCACCCACATTTAACTTCACAGTAGCTGAGGCAGTCTGAACTTTACAGAAGTGCCCTGTCAGCAGAAAGAGCCTGTGCGGTGGGAGTCAGCCACAAGGCACTTTGCACAAATTACAAGTGCTGGGAAACAGAGGCCAGCCCCCAAGGCAGAAGTGGGCTCCCCAGTTCTGTTGACAGTGTGGATACTCTGTTTTGAATAATCTGTGAGATTTTCAGACCTGTAGACCCAAGGGCTTCAAAACCAACTAATTAAAACAGATTGTGAGGCTGCCGATTTGTCTTTTCTTTTAAGCCAAGGTCTCACTCTGTTGCCCAGGCTGGAGTTCAGGGGTGCAATCACATAGCTCACTGCAGCCTAGAACTTCTGGGCTCAAGTGATCCTCCCATGTCAGCCTCCCAAAGTGCTGGGATTACAGGCATGAGCCACCATGCCCAAACTGTCAGTAGATTTTTGAGTTAGGTTTTGAACTGTCAGGTTGGATGGATGGAAAGGCAGAGAGAGAGATTGAGAGAGAGAGAGAGAGAGAGAGAAAGAAAGAGAGAGAGAGAGGCAGCAGTGCATTTTGTTTTTCACTCTGGCAGCCTGGTGTTCTCAGGAGCCCCTGCACCTCTCTAGGCATTTGTCATACAGGTGTGGTCTAGGCATTTGCCTTGCCTGGCTCGAGAGGCCCAAATGGGAACCAGTAACTCCTTCAGGCTTTGATGGAGGCAAGTTTTGTTGTGGGGCCACACCCCATGATACAGCAAAGCACTATGGGAGCAAGTATATATGTGACACTGTCTGCTATTCTGACTGGGTCTCCCAGCTGCCCCAGGATGTCCTCCTCCTGCCTGCTGAAGCTGCACCGTGCAGTGGAAAGAGCATGGCCTTTCACTTCTGACAATCTGAGTCTGCATTTCCTGGCTATGTGATTTAAGGACATTTCTTAATATCTCTGAGCCCTCCTTTCGTCAGTGGTAATGAGGGAATAATTCCTGCCCAATAGGCTTTTGGAGGATTGAACAAGATACCACTATATGGTGTCTTAGTTCTGTGGCTGGCACAGAGGAGGGTCTCACAAAATATCAGTCTACCTTTCCTCCCTCTCTCCTTCCTCCTCGTCCTCACTGGCCCTCCTCTTCCTCCTGCCCATGTCCTCCTCATGCTGCTCCTCCTCCATCTTGACCCACGAGGCTCTTTCAGGATGGATTGGCTGGAAATCTATCATGCTCACCTTCCTGTACCCTCTGCTGTCTGGGATGGAGAGATCTGAGCTCAGAGATAACAGGCTATTACTGAACAGACTGCTGCATGGTGTTACCAAAGACAGCCAAGTTGTAAATTCCTCTGACTTTGGCTTTGTGGAAGTTCCAAAAATAAATGTGGGGGCATTTCAGTCTCCAGCAGACTGGGGTGCTCCAGCAGACGTGGAGTCTCTGGGCTGAGGTGACAGGGCAGCGGATGTGTCTGTCAAGGTCTGAGGGGCATCAGCTGCCTTTTCTGGAGTATCCACCCTCTTTGCAGAAACCCTGCATGGCACAGTGGGAAGCCTGGAGACTGGATAGGTATATGCCTTTCTCCCCAACACTCAGGCACCTGATCCTCAGCAAGGGCACTGGCTGGCTGATGCACCCAATTGTGATTGGGGTACTTAGGGCTCAAGGCACACTGGTGGTGTCGGGCACAAGTTGGAAGCTGATGGAGGCTTGCTGCGCACCCCTCTACCCAACACAGGGCTGGGGACCACCTTGCTGGGGATGGAGAGGAACAATGGCCAAGTATATAAAGAACTTCAGTGTGGCTCTGTCTTGAGCAGCCCCTTGAGGTACAGTCCATTGAGAAGAACATGACGGGGAAAGCTTTGGGGGCATTGGGCTATGTTCACAACGGGACCAACTAGTGGCTATGGGCCTGATTAGAAGGATCTGGGCTTGGGGATGGGGCCAGAGGGTATGAGGGCTGCTCGAAATTTCTTAGGGTCAGGTCAGAGCCAGCAGGAGAGTCAGGTAAGGGTGAGGGCACTGCCCTGTGCACAGGATTCTGGCTCAGCAAACAGCAGAAGTGATTCAAGCAGTGCAGGTGGTGGAGCTGAGGCTGCTGACCCTAGCAGGTGGCCTCAGGCCAGCTGGCCCGGACCTGAGGGGTTGGTGGTGAGCTTGAAGCTGTGAGTTCTGGAATGGTGGTGAGAGAGAGATGGAGAACAGCCAGTTGTGTCCTGGCTGGAGGGCACACAGTTCAGAGGCTGAAATCATTGAGGCATTGGATGTCTCTTCCAGCAAGGAGGCTTTGTAGGAGGAGGGACTTCAGTGCAACCTTTGTGTGCTAATTGCACAAATATACTTCAGAAGGAAGGACCTTGAAGGCTATTGATCCCATTCGACTTATTGGACCTCCCTTAAGTGGTTCTTTGATGGCAGTGACCATGGAGGCCAGAGGCCACACTGCTAGCAATTCAAGTCCCCCATAAAGATCACTGGGGGAACAAATGCTGCCATCTCCAGTTCAGAGTTCCTCCCATGTGGTGCTGCCAGGACAGGATGCTGCCAGGTAGAACAGAGGAGGCCATGTGGACTTTTTCAGTTCTTTACAATGTTGAAACAATGCTTGTGGGAGCCATAGAATCTGTGCACTGTGCCCAGGAAACATGAGCATGCAGGCATGATCCCTTTTATGTAAGACCGCTTTCTTCACCCACTACTCAACTCCCTCCAAGCTATGCCAGTACTTCTCCCAGAGTAGTTCTGACAAGAGCCGACACTGCTCAGTTATTTTATCTACTATGGTTTTGTTAATTATTGTGTCATTAGCATAAGGAGGGGGGCCCTTAATGGATGACTGAGGATGCTGTCTGTAGGCTCTTGTCTCATCTGGACCCCATTTTTCACTTTGTCAAACTCCAACTGTGTCTTTAGGACTCACCTTACTCTGTTGTCTTAAGAAAATTAATGCTCTGAAGCTTCCTAGCCCCTTATCTCTATTGCGACTTTGTAAACCCTTAGTACTAAGACAAGTTCTCCTAAATTCACTAGTTGACTGTATTGTCTTCCTACTGACAGAGCATAGGGTATATCCAAACATAAATAACTAGATAAATATATTTTTAGAAACCATCTGCTATGGTTTGAGTGTCCTCTCCAAAATGCATGTTGAAATTTAATTTCTATTTTGATGGTGTTAGGAAGTGAGACCATTAAAAGGCGAGTAGGTCGTGAGGGCTCTGCTCTCATGAATGGATTAATGTTGTCATTGAGGGAGTGGGTTCATTATGGAGAGTGAGTTGTTAACGAAGTGAGATAGGCCCTCTCGTGCTGTCTCATGCTCTCCTGCCCTTGTGTCTTCCGCCTTCTGCCATGAGATGATGTGGCAAGAAAGCCCTCAGCAGATGTGGGCCCCATGACTTTGGACTTCCCAGTCTCCAGAAGTGTAAGGAATAAATCTCTGTTTTTATTTTTTTATAAATTACCCAGTCTCGAGTGTTTTGTTATAGCAACATAGGATGGATTAAGAGCTTCTCTAACCAAGTGTATTTTACATACTTACCACTGGACCTAATATGTTTCCTTCTGCAGCACAGTAGATTTCTCTTTTGAACAATATCACCCCATGGGAGAGTCTGTGGCTTGTGAACAGTGACGCACAGTCACTCTGAGGTTGGGTGTTTGGTGTTTGTATTCCATCAGTTCCTTTGGGTGTAGACTTCCTTGCCCCTCCAATTTGTCAGGATGTACAGAAGCAATGACCTGTTTCAACCAAATATCCACAGATTCTGGAAGTGGCTCTGGGGCCAAGGCCAAGGGCTGGGGCCTTGTCCCAATGTCTGGTGGGCCCTAGTTCAGGTCTGGAGGTAGAGGGACCCAGCTGGCCACTCAGAGGTGGGCTCAGTTTGCATGTCCATTAGGATAAAGAGGAACTGCTTCTGGAGGTGGGGCAGGCTGGAAAGTGAATGTCTAGGGTCGCACAGTCAAGATGGGCAGGATGGCAGGGAGTGAGAGCAGAACTCTGGACTGTGGAATTCACAGTGAGGTGGAAGCCAGGAGTGGAGATGAAGAATGGTGGTCCTTGCAGGAGAGGGATGTGGGGGGCTGTTGTTCAATGTGTATAAACCTACAGTTGTATGAGATGAGTAAGCTCCGGGGATCCACTGCACAGCATTGTGCCTGTAGTTAACAATAGGAGATTGTATATGTAGAAATTTGTTCAGAGCGTAGATCTCACGTTTAGTGCACAAACATATGCACAAAAACAACATCAACAAAAACAAAGGGACAAAGGACATTTTGTTTTTACTTGATTTTCCTCCAGCTTTATTAGATATAATGGACAATAAAATATTTAAGGTGTACAACATGGTGTTTTGATATACACTGTAAAGTGATCACCAGAATCAAGTTAATGAACATATCATCACCTCATATAGTTAACATTTTTCTTTTTTGTGGTGAGAAAGCTTAAGATCTACTCTCTTAGTAAATTTGAAGTATACAGTACATTATTGTTAACTATAATCTTCATGCTGTTCATTACATCTTTAGAACTTATTCATCTTGCACCTGAGTTTATACCCTTTGACCAAAATCTCCCCATTCCCCCCCACCCCACCTCCTGGCAACCACCTTTCTATGCTCTGCTTGTCTGAGTTCTACTTCTTTAGATTTCCACATATAAGTGAGATTGTGCAGTATTTGCCTTTATATGTCTGGCTTATAACAAAACATAATATTCTCTAGGTTCACCCATGTTATTGCAAATGGCAGGATTTAATTCTTTTTTAAGGCAGAATTCCATTATGTATGTATACCACATTTTCTTTATCCATTCACTCATTGATGGCCACTTAGGCTGTTTGCATACCTTGACTATTGTGGATTATGCTGCAATGGACATGGGAGTGCAATATTTCTTTGAGATACTGATTTCAATTCCTTTGGATATATATCCAGAAGTGGGATTGCTGAATTATATGGTAGTTCTATTTTTAGTTTTTTTATAAAACCCCAAGTACCCAATACTGTTTTCCATAATGGCTGTTACCAATTTACAATCTCACCAACAGTGTGCACAGGTTCCCTTTTCTCCACATCTTCATCAATACTTGTCATCATCTGGGGACACAAGGTAATTTTTGGAGGTAATGGGCATGTTTATTACCTGTACTGTGGTGAGGGCAGCACAGCTGTTTACACATGTCCAAACTAACCAAATTATAGGTATTGATTATGTGCAGTGTTAGGTATACCAACTATATTTCAACAAAGGTGGATCAGTACCTTGGACAGTGCCAGGAAGGCACCGTTATCCTAAGCTCTTGTGAGGCAGAATTGTCCGGCTCTCTGGAACTTTTAGCTGTTAGGGAACCTTAGAACTTTAATGTCAACATGGTCCTCAGGGACTTTGGATCTCTGTTTCTGGACGACACCTTTGTTTTCTTTCCTGGGTGCTGGACCTCCTTCTTCCCCCCCTCTCTCTTTTTCCCTTCCTCCTTTCTTCACTGCTCTGACTGCGGGCTTCTGGAAGCCAGATCATGGCAAGTACAGGAGGGAGAGATTGGAGGGAACTGAGCCCAGTACAGGAGGCCTTCATCTTGAAGTCCCTTTGGCTTCTGAGTTCAGGTCACCACAGATTTCTACTTGAAATTCCTAGATAGTTTCCTCTATCTGTCCCTGGGATTTGGAAGTCTCCTTGAATCAGATAAGTCAGTGCCAAATGTGACTAGGAGTATTTTAAATCACCGAGAGGAAGCTATTGGGAAATGTTACCTGAACAAAGAGCTTTCTCCACTGGTTTTGGCTCAAGAGAGCCCTGGATAAGCCACCAGGGACCATGAATACTCACAGTTCTTGTGAGAGCCAGAGCTGTAGCAGGGTACCAACTGGGGCCTGGGACTCCAGCATGAGGGACTCCCAAGCTAGGTCCCTAAGCTTGGAGGAGGAGTCTTTCTTTTAAGATCTGGAGAAGAGGCTAGTACCCACTTCTTTGCCCAAAGCCTTGACTAAAGGGTTTTGATGGAACAATCTCTGAAGGCTTTTCCTTCTCTCTGCAACCACAGGTCAGGTGGAGTCATCTTTCCCCATGGCTGAGAGACAGAAGGAAAAAGTTTCTAAATGTGGTCAGGATATATGTTGGGGCATTGATCACCGCCAAGTTATGGTGGGGGGAATTGGGCTGGAACATAGGAGTGTGCATTTGTAAATGTCTTGTATCAAGTTCTTCAGAAAGAGAAGGCTTGTGTCTTAACTCCTTGAGCCTCAAGTTCCTCATCTATAAATGGAGACAATGTTATAAAATTGTTGTGAAGATGGTAGACAAAGTATAGAAAATGCTCAGTGGTAGGCTTAGCCCCTCCTTTCTCCCCAGAGGGCTGAAGGCATTGTGTGATCCTCCTCTCTGAAATCCCAGGGAGCCATCTGTTCTGGCTCCGGGGGAAGACCTTACTGGAATCCCCAATTCCTATTGTTTCTGAGAGATAATGCTCCCACTGCTCCTATTATGGTGGTGGTGGGGGGCAAACTGAGAAATGTCTGTATCAGAGGCCCTCCCCCTCCCCACTGGCTGCTGCTCCCACAGCCTTTGGGGCCTCAGATATGTGATGTTAGACATCCTAGTGCTTCCCAGGCATGAGAGACCGAGGAGAAGGCAGCGATATCTGAGAATCACATGGTTATGCAGTAAAAACTCTTTCTTTTGGGGTTTTACACAATCCTAAAGCCAAGATCAGTGCTCGGCCATGTCACTTCCAGTCAATTTAAGAGAAATAGAGACAGGCTTATGGGACACATCTCAGAGCAGGCACAGGCCCTGCCTCTCAGCACCTGTCATGTGCTCCTGACCAGTGATGGGAGACTGAGGGAGGGCTTCCCCCAGGAGATGGAATTATCTTACATGAGTGTAGGCTCTGGCAAGTCCAAAATCTGCAGAGCAGGCTTCCAGCCTGGGGAGAGTTGATGTTGCAGTCTTGAGTCTGAAGGCAGTCTGGGGACAGAATTCTTTCTTCCTCAGGGGACATCAGTCTTTTTTTTTTTTTTTTCTTAAACCCTTCAGCTGATAAGACCCACCCACACTATAGAAGATAATCTGCTTTACTCAGAGTCTACTGATTAAATGTTAATCACATCTGAAAAATACCTTCATAGCAATCTCTAGACTCGTGTTTGACTAAATAACTGGCCCCCATAGCCTAGAAAAATTGACCCATGAGATTAACCACCACAGACAGGGACAATGCCACCCAGGGGCTTTAAAGTGCTGCTTTAACCCAGATGTAGACCAAGAAGCTCGGGTCTGAAAACATCCACACCCTGACCATGGAAAGAGTGTGGCTTTGAAGTTTGCCAGCCTGAGTTCTAACCCCTGCCTCCCCACTTCTCTGACAAAGACAAGTTACCTTGTCCCTCTTGAAGCTTTTATTTTTCCATCTGTAAAATGGAGATCGTAGCTCATATCTTACAGGAGTGTTGGAGATTGACAGAGATGATGGATATGGCAGGACTGAGCACAGTGCCAGGCCATGACTCATAACTTACCAGTGTGTTAACTTCCTCCCAGTTTCTCCTTCTGCCTTTGGGGGCCTCCATTAGCAGCCCTGAAATCTACCATGCCTTCTGTGCTTAGGATAGTGGACAGAGGGATAGTTCTGTGGGGCTTAGCAGGTGCCTACTGGATCCTGCTCAGGGGTCCAGGAGCAGAAGTGTTCTTCTGTGGACCCCAGCAGCTGAGCCAGGGGTAGGCAAGGGTCAGGATTCACAGGGAGCTGAGTGAGGCAGCTGAGGGTGGGACCTGTGGAGCATGTGTCCAGGGGAAGGGAGGGGAGGAGTCCCCTCTGCCAGATGTCTTCCTCAACATAAGTATGTTGGGGCTCCTGCCCTCTCTTTGTCCTGGTGCATCTTAAACACACAGCTTCTGGGCTCCCCAGGAGACATCACACAGTGAGCCGAGGGGCAGAATGCATTTTGAAGCAGGCTGTTGAGGAGGCAGGACAGGTAGGAGGTGCAGAGAAGTGCAGTGGAGTGAGCTGGGGTAGGTCCTTGGGTCCCTCTTGATGCCTCCTCTGGGTGGGGTAAGAGCAGAGAGTCACTACCAGGGTTGCGGGCTCCATAGCCTGCAAGAGCCTCCAGCTGGAGGGGGAGGAAATGATGGAGATAGGAAAGGCCACGGCAACGAGAAGTAATGACCAACGACCTGAGACTAAAAAGGGAAAACTGGTGTGTCTTTAAAAGGTCAGAGGCAGTGAGGTTAGTTAAGCCTAGAGATAACATGTGGAGGCAGATCTTAGAGGGAGTGCCCAGAAAAGCTCCAGGAGAGACAGAAACAGTTCAGAACAAGCCCTTGGCGTCTCCTGCTGACATCTGAGTGCCCAGAAGAGATTCAGGTGAGGCTTCTCGAATAGCTCACTGTGCAACCGGGTGAGTTGCTGGTGGATTGGAGAGAGCCCCGGGGTGTCACTGAAATCCTGTCCACAACCCTTAATAACTGTGTGATGTGGGGCAACGTGGTATCCATTAGCTGGCTCGGTTTCCTCATCTGTAAAACAGGGTTAATGAGACCACCTCATGGAATGGCATGAAGATCAATGAGGAAAATAAATATCCACAGCTGTCATGCCTCTTAGATAGTGAGTGCTTGAGAGAGGCATGCTCTCCTCTTGCCTGCTTCTTCCCTGTGCCCCACCTTCCTGCTGAGCACAGTCTCTGCCATGCGGGGAGAGAACCTGTGCTGATGTCCTCCTGGGCATTGCTCTACTCTTTGTTTAGAAAAACCCTAATGAAGTAAGGGGTTCTTTCCTTATATTTCTAATTTTTATCATAAAATATTTTTGTACATACAGAGTGTAGACTAGTGTAATGGACATAGCCATCATCTGGATTTAACCATTGTTAACATTTGTCATATATCTGCTTCATCTGTTTTTTGTTGTTGAAATATTTCAAAGTAAATTACAGACATCATGGCATTTTACTTCTAAACACTTAAGTATGCATCCCTAAAAATTGGAGGACATTTTCCTACATTTCATGCCTAGCAGAATAATTCTAATTTCTTAATATAGTCTAACACAATCCATATTCAAATTTCCCTAATTGCCCCCAAAATATCTCTTATACCTGATTGGTTCCAGCTGGGATTCAATCCAGGACAACACATGTGATTCATTATTTCACATAAATCTCTTCCTATTTAGATGAGTGTTTGTCAGACTTCTGTGTGTGCACACAGATCACCTGGAGATCTTGCTAAAATGCAGATTCTGCTTCTAGGTCCAGGAAGGGCCTGAGATTCTGCATTTCTAACAAGCTCTCAATTGGCACTGCTGTTGGTGGTTCATGAAATACGTCTTGAGTAACTAGGGTCTAGAACAACCTCCTTTCTTTCCTGTGACATTGACTTGTATAGCATGGGCCAGTTGTCCTGTAGAATGTTTTGGCTACTGGATCTAGCTAGTTGCTTCCTTAGGGTGACATTTAACCTGTTCCTCTGCCCCCTGTATTGCCTGCAAGCTGGAAGTTGGGTCTGGAGGTGAGTGTGATCCAGGGAAGGCATTTGTGGTAAGCATACAGGATTGAGGGTGCTGTGTGTTTCAAATGTCATCACGTCAAGAAGCACATCCACACACCTTTCGCTGCAATTTGTGGTTGAGCATCCTTGGCCATGTGAGGTTGTAGGCAGAGGCTCTGTAGATGCGAGCATAGACCTTGTGGGGAGGTGGGGAGAGGATTCATTGGTTGCATCAAATTCTCAAGGAGGTGTTAGAAATTTTCATTCACAAAAAGTACCCCAGAGTGCTTCTCAAACCTCCAGGGTGCATCAGTGCTGCCCTTGGTTCCCCTTTCTTTTCCTCTGCTGGGCGAGGACCACTGCCTCTTGCCACAGATGTGTCTCCCAAGGAGGCGCGGTGGCCCCTGTGGAGTGAGTCTCAGGGAGGCGCTGCAGTTTGTGTCCAGGATATCCCTGCCAGGCCGGGTCACATCCTGCAGAGACCTCACCTGACTGTGACCTAGACCATATGCCAGGGTGAGGAGGGGAGCTAAGGGTCAAAGAAATGGAGCTGTCTGAGCCAAGTGAGGCTTTTAGCACAGAAGTAAGTGGTGGGCCAGAAGCCAGGGAAGGCCGGAAGTAGAGTGCGGGTCAGTCAGGTGACCTGGGAGTCAGGCAGCAAACCATGGCTTTGTCTGAGCCCATTTTCGGGGGTGCAAACGTAGCCTTGATGACTTAAGAGGCTCTTTCAGGTACAAAACCAATGAAGACACCTGAAATGTGTTTGCTCTGTTGAATCAGAAAGCTGTTATCTGAGGGTTTGAACATCTGCTCTTTTTAGTAGTACTGAGGCCTTAAGAAGGGTAAAGAAACTGATTGCAGAAGGGGTCCCTGGGGTCCGTTATCAGTAATGATTGTCCATCCTGGGACCAATGGTGACAATGGTTCAGGCAAACACTGCTCAGAGGCAGGGGGCTGGATGCATTAGCTTTCTCATTCTCAGGCGTCGGGGGTCCCTGCTGTCCCTTTCCTTGGGAAGGTGGGGATACAAGGTTGGAACAGTTCCTTGTGGCCGAGGGTCCATCTGCTGGATGGTAGGCCCCTTGAAAATGGGTCTAGATCTGGGTGAGATGTGTGTCTGCTCCCCCTTTAAAGATTTGGCAGAGATGGAGAGAAAAGCACATGTGTGCAGGCTCAGGGGAAAGATAATGCTGTATAATTTTATATCTTCTTTTATGCTGTGTCTTAGCCACACACCATTAGCACAACAGGAAGGAAAATGAATGGAAATGAAGGGTGTCAGTGGCAGAGATAGATAGACGGAGCTGATTGATTTTTGATGTTTCTTCAGTGCAACCTGAAGCAGAAAATTGACAAGCCACTCTGAGCTAGAGTCCGCCAGGGCCCCCAGCAGCAGGTCCAAGGTGAGGTACCTCCCAGCTGGTCTGTGGTCTGTGGCTTGGTCCTTGTGGTGAGCTGAGCTCACTGTCTCTTTTCTGCTTCCATGGGCAGGTGGATCGGGGGTACCTGAAAGCTGAGCATTTATTCCCTTAGCCTTCCTTGGATGGCAGGGGACCCTCCAGGGCCTGTGCATTTTGACCTAAATGTATAGACTAGCAATAGAGAGGGTTCAGCAGCTTCTCCAAGACCACCCAGCTGGTAAATGGTGGAGATGGAAGTTGAACCCACTCTTTCTGCTTCCAAAGCTCCCACTCTCTGCCCTTTCCATTCCCCAGGATGCTGTGGTTCTGTCTTCTCTTCTGTCTTTTCTTCCTGGCCCAGACTTCCCGGGCTGTACTCTGGACTCTGTACCCTGTGCATTCACCAGGTGGGAGTGGGAAGTGGCTGGCTGCGTCATGGTGGAGTGGGCTGGAGCCCAGGGAAATGCTGTGCTTGGAGTCCCAGGCCAAGCCTAGGGGGGTTCTTTCCTTCTGCTCCAGTTACCATAGCTTCATTCATGTGTTGGATGGCTCAGGTGGGACCTAGAAGAAGCTGGTTTTTGCTGTTCCCAGGGCAGGATCAGCCAGGGAGGGTGGAGGCTGCAGGGAACTCCATTTAAGGGAAAGATCTTTCCAGGTATTTTGTTTTTTCCCTCCCCTCCCTTCCCCTCCCCTCCCCCCCTCCCCTCCTCTCCCCTCCCCTTCCCTGCCTTTCCTCCCTCCGTCCATCCCTCCCCTATTCCCTCTGACTCTGTCACCCTGACTGGAGTGCAGTGGTACAATCATAGCTGATTGCAGCCCCAAACTTCTGGGCTCAAGTGATCCTCCTGCTTCAGCCTTCTGAGTAGCTGGGACCACAAGCTCGTGCCACCGAGCCCACTGTTTTAGTTTTCTAGGGCTACCATATCAAATTTACACAAACTGGATGGCTTACAACAACAGAAATGTATTCTCCCAGTTTGGGAGGAATTCTTCCTTGCCTCTTGTAGCTTCTGTGACTTCTGGCGTGCCATACCTTTCTTTGGCTTGTAGATGCATCCCCCACTTTCTGCCTCCAATGGGCTTCTTCTCTCTGTAATGTCTCTGTGTGTCCTCTTCTCTTCATATGAGGACACCAGGTGTTGGATGTAAGGCCCTCCCTAATCTAATATGACCTCATCTCAACTAATGATATCTGCAAACACACTATTTCTATATAAGGTCATATTCTGAGGTTGGAGTGGATGTGACTTTTTGGAGAACACTATTTAGCCAAGTACATATTCCACTGTGCCAAGTTCAGGCAGGGGATTGGAAAGTCCTCGTGGAGGCTGTCAGCAGTGCCGAATTTCAGTGTTCCCGAGACTAACTCCAGCACGTGGGTCTGTCCCATTTGCAGTTTAGTGGCCCGAGCGTCAGTGGTAGGAAGCAGTGTCTTTGGAGCAGGGAGTGTGGTTCACGGGCCCTTGACTCTGCTTGGGTGTTGGAGGGGCAGGCACAAGCCCTGGATTTTCTGTTGGCTTTCTGCTAAGCCCTCACAATCCACATTGGCAAAATGCTATTGAATTCTTATTGCCCACATGGAAAGCTAGTCCTTGTCCTGCAGTACAACATGGAACAGGCAGGCAGGATTGGTTGTATGTGACGTTATCTCTCTGAGCTTTTGAGGGCACCTATAAAGTAGAGGTGATGATAGTTACCCTTATAGGGCTGGGTGGGGGTGGAATGGAATAGGGCATAGAACTATCCCCAGTGCCTCAGATATGTGAGCTCCTTTCCTCTGCATCTAGCCCGGGAGCTTCTGGAAAAAGGGATGCTGTCCACTCCTTCATGTGCCACCCAGGTTTGGCATAAAATTGCAGGCCAGGGATCCGTAAGTGGTGAACAAACCATTACCAATATCTGCTTTGTACCAGGCCAGCGCTCAGCACTGGGCTTTCAGACACAAACTGGATAGAACCACTGCCCTCAAGGAAACCCCGGACCGGGAGCTGGGCACAGGACATTCTGGCAACTCCGTGTCTGGGAGAGTTGCAGTTGCCGTAGGGGTGGAGTGGGATTGAGAAACAGAGAGGAAGGTGAGGAAGCCTCAGGGGCATGTTCAGCTCCAGGATGAGTCCTGAAGGAGGGGCCTTTCCAGGGAGGTGGGGAGGGCATTTCAGCCACACCAGGAGAAGCACAGCAGAAGCCTGGGTCTCCTGTGTAGCCTGGGCAGGCCAGGCCTGGGTGAGTCCTCACAAGAATGGCCAGGGTTGCCCATAGCCCCACACCCCCAGCACAGGGGTTCTGGAGTGCAGGGAGTGAATGTCAGGTGAGGCTGACCTCATAGCTAAAGAGACTCCTTTGTCTGAGTTTTTATGTAATACACAAAAATGCTATTACACTAGAATGGAAATAATAGAGCCAGACTCCATCGTTCTATTTTCATTTTCTATATTCCCTTCCAGTCGTTGGTCCATAGACATATTTTTAATCATGGCAAAACTACAGCTTTGGTTGTGACTTCCTTTATTATACTGTAAACATTTTTCACTGTTGCTACAGTTTTCATAATTATCATTTCAATGGTTGCATAAATTGGCCATTAAATTGATGTTCTTTAATTTATTTAAACATCGCCTTTTGTTAGAGGTTTAGATTGTTTTCCGTTTCTGGATATTATAAATCATGTTGAACATCTTTTTGAAGCAGTCGTTTCTTTCTAACGAATTATTTTCTCAGAAGAAATGAGATTATTGGGTTAAAGAATGTGGGCATTTTTATGGTACTTGCAATGGTAATGCCAGATTGCTTTTGAAAAGATCGTTTCCTGTCAGTGCGCAAGAAGATCGGTTTTACCACAACTCAGCAAGCATTTGATGTGGCAATTAAGCCTTTGTTTTGCTTTTTCTGCTGTTTTAATAGATGTGACCTTCCATTGGATTCCCAGAGAGGTGGATTCTCCTGTGTTTACTAACAGCACCTTCCCATGGGTGGATTTTCTGTCCCGCCCGTTCATCCGCTGGCATCTGGGAGTTTTGTTTTTTATAACCATTTGTGTGAACTCCTTATATTTTAGTTATCAATGCTGCCTGATGCACTGCTACAAATGTTTTTCATAGACTATTTTCATTTTAGTTATCTTGTTTCTTTCCTACAAAGCTTTTGTACTTTTTATATTGTTGAATTGTTATCTTTTTATTTGTACTTTTTTTTATCAGCATGAAACTTGAGAAGTTATCACTTCCTCCAAGGAATAGATAAATATTTCCTTCCATTTCCTGCTAGGTTTCTTTCATTTGACTTCTCTAGTTGACTCCTTAATCTCTCCACCGTTTATTTTCTGATGTGTGAGGAAAGGTGTGTTTCTGAACTAATTTGTTTTCCTCAAAACTATCAGCGCAATTTATTAATCAAGAATTCCTTTCCCCATGACTTGTTGATACCTGCTTTGTAATAATGCATTAAATTCTTGTATGCAATTAGGTCTTTTTCTAGATTTTTTAATTCTGATCCATATTTCAATTTTTGTGCAAGTTCTATAGTACTTTAATTATTATTGCTTTATAATGATTTTTATATCTAGTTTCCTCTCATTTCTTTTCCTTTATTGAATTTTATTTATTTTTCTCATCTATTTATTTTCAAAATGATTTTAGAATAACTTTATATAATTCCTTGGGGAAATCCTTTTGAGGTTTTGATTGAGATTGAATTAAATGTATAAGTTAACTTTTGGGAAAATTAACATCTTTATAACATAAAGTCCCATCTGGGAACAGTTATTTTCTCTATTTATTCAAGCCATCTTTTATAGCTCTCAATAAAGTTTGGTAGTTTTCTTTACACGGGTCATGCGCACCTCTAGTGAAGCTTTATTTCTAAATAGTTACACTCTTTGTTGCTTCTGTGAGTGAGATCTTCTTGCTCATTTTAAAAAATATTTTTGTCTGTGTAGAATACAGTAGTAGAATAAGTTTTATGTATGTATGTATGTATGTATGTATGTGTATATATATATTTATTTTTGAGATGGAATCTCCCTCTGTTGCCCAGGCTGGAGTGCAATGACGTGATCTTGGTTCACTGCAACCTCTGTCTCTTGGGTTCAAGCGATTCTTCTGCCTCAGCCTCCCGAGCAGCTGAGATTACAGGCACGTGCCACCACGCCCAGCTAATTTTTGTATTTTTACTCGAGGCAGGGTTTTGCTATGTTGGCCAGGCTGGTCTTGAACTCCTGATCTCAAGTGATCTGCCCGCCTCAGCCTCCCAAAGTGCTGGGATTAAAGGTGTGAGCCATTGTGTCCAGCCTATTTTTTTAAAATCCTACTTTTAATTTATTGTATAACCAAGATGGCAACAGCATTGCAGAATTTAAAAAGAAAACAAAGGAGGAACCACTATCTCACCACCTTAACAAGCAAATGGTTTTAATTTTTCTGTGGTTCTTTCTAGAACTTGTCCTCAAACAGACAGACATTAGGCACAGCTATAACCACAGTGGTGATCTGTTTTGTCTCCTGTGGCTTCTTCTATAATACCATAGCATTTTCCTTGTTGTCACAGGATTTTGCTAATGGTCCCAGTTAATGGTGAGCCACTGGGACTGAGCATTGGTTCTTAGATGCTCTGAAGAGTGTATGGAGACACTGGAGATGGACTGTGGCTGCTGGCCATAGTGTGGGAGCCACTGTGGTTAACTCAGGGCTGGTGGAGCCAGTGCTATGGGGAAACTGGCTCCTGCCCTTGGTCTGCTTCCTCTGCAGCTACTGTCCTCTGCGTCTCCTCTGCCGCTCCCCCACCCCCTTACAGCAAAGCTCTTGAAAAGGCTGGTCTGTACTCTCTGTCTCCTATGCCTTTCTCTCCATTGCTCCTGTGCCCACTGTGGTCAGGCATTTGCCCTCACGACTCTCAGAGCTGCTCTTATGAGCATTCTCATGACTTCTGTGTGACTTGGTCCAGTGGCCCAATCTCAGTCCTTTCCTTACCTGGCCTGCCCCCACTGTTCCCCGGGCTCAGGGCTGCAGCCTCCCTCCTCCTGGCTCTCTGGTGGGTGTGCCTTCCCAGTCCCATTGCTGGTCTCTTCTCATCTCCTGACCTTAAAACACTGGCATGTCCTGTGGCCCCAGCCTCGATCGTCTGTCTTCTGTTGTTCTCCTTTTCTTGGTGACTTCTGACTTTCTCACACCTTTGAATATCACCTACCCACGGAGGACTTCGCAGCTTTGCCATCTTTCATCTCTCATTAGCTCTAGGTTCTCTGTCCACTGCTTCTCCACTGGGATGACATAAGCTTTTTACATAAGCATGTCCCCATGCTGGGTGCTTCAGCCCACACCAGCCCCCCTGAGGCTTCTCCATCTGCCCTCCCTCCAGTGCTCAGGTCCAGTGCCTTGGGGTCCCCTTCACTCTCCCCTCTTCCCTTCCCCAGGAGCCCACCCTTCTCGCTCAGCCCACTGACCACCCCCATGGCTAAGCCACCACCATCTCTTCCCTGGATTCTTAGAATGGTTTCCTGACAGGTCTCCCTGCCTCCGCCCTGTCCCGCTTGGTCTGTTCTCATCATGGCACCAGAGTGATGCTGGTGCACACAGCTCACTCACATCAAAATCCCCAACAGCTTCCATCTCACTAGAGGAAAGGTCAGGGTCCACACACAAGTCGCCAGGCACTGTGTTGCCCGTCTGCTCCCCCAGGCCTCAGCGCTCACTGCCCTGGGCCACCTGCGGTGTTCTCCTTGCCTTCACCAGAACTGGTACACCTCTCTTAGAGACTCAGCCCCAGAGCTTGCCCCAGGACTCCCCGAAGCCTTTACTCTCACTTCCTGGTGCTGACCAGACCTGCCTAGCCTCCTCTCCATACTCCTCCAGCCTCTACCCTAGGCTCTTCAGATCCTCTGCCTCGATTAAGTTTTACCCATAACAGTGGTCACCCGTGAATGTACTCTGTCATCCACTCAGCCATATTTTTGAATTGACTTAAAATGTTTTCTTTGACTTCATTGCATTAAAATTTTTATTTATTATCTTATTGTTATTTTTTATCCATCAACCATTTTTATTTTACTAGAGCCTTAGCTCCAAGAATACAGACATCTATATCTGGTGCAAATGCACCCAGCACAGTGCCTGGACCAGAGACGTTTGTGGGGTGAATGAATGAATGAAGGAATGCATTCCAGCCCAGCTGCAGTATCTCCTCCCCCACCCCTCCCTATCATCTGAGTCTGTGTCTCTGTGCTGACAGATTGGTGTGGATGCAGGCTTCCTCATGCTGCAGCCCTGAATCCAGGGCCTGGTGCGGGAAGCAGCAGGTTGCTTTGTGGGGAATACAAAAGGTCTTTGCTCTGAGGATTGGTTTGGGGTTTTTGTTTGAAATGTAATATGCAGAATAATAACAAAAAAAGTCTTTAACATGTAAATGGTTCTGCTTGGCAGAGCCAACTAATCAAATGAAATGGCTCTTCTTCTATGCCTACCCCATCCCCAAGGCATTGCTGGCACCAAGGAGTTCCTCTGAGGCTTTGTTAGTGAGCTGGTGGGGGTAGCTGCAGGAGCCTGAGCAGTATGGGAGCCCTTCTCTTCAAGTCTCAGGGACTGGGATGCCTGGGCCAGGGAAAGACATGGGGAGGTAGGCGATGGCTCCTTCTCCCTCTCTGGCATTGGAGTGTGTGGCCTCCACGCCAGGGCAGCCCTGCATGAGCCACAGGGAAAGAAAGAAGGAGTGATAACAAATCTGGGAAAGGTTGGAGCTCTAGGAAGACCCTGGGCTTCTTGAGACCCTCCCACAACAACCTGCAATGGTACAGGGGTTGGGCGGAGGCAGCACTGGCACAGCTGGGGCACAGGACACAGCTCTGGGCTGGGCATGGTGCCAGGCTCAGGAGTGAGAGGCTGGGTCTGCAGCAGGGCCTCAGGGAGTCTGAGGTCTGTGATTTTCATAGAGCCCAGGCCCAGTCGACTTTCTTTCCACAAGGGTCCATCCATCTGCCCCCATCCATCTGTTCACACAGACACCCTCACTCACACCCACACTCACACGGCTACCTTCCACACCCATATCTGCCACACTCACAAACTCATACATATACAATCCCACACAAACTTACACATTAACATCCACATTCACACTCACCCACACTTGCATACACACACCCAGACACTGTCACACTCACACCCACTCCCACCGACACTCACACCTACCCACACTCTCACCCACCCACTTCCACACTCACACTCACCCACACTTGCACACACACCCACACGCCTCACACTCACTTGCACACACAGAAACACCTTGGCCCTGAGGAGAGGGAGGAAGGCAGGGGTGAAGGGAGGCACAGGTGGACCCCTCCCCAGCCTCAGGGCAGCAGACTGCTGTTCGCTCCGTTGGACCAGAGGAGGTGCCAGGGGTGACGCGTATCCCTGAGCTCAACTCCAGTTTACCAGCAATTGCCGTAGGAGCTGCTGTTCCTGAGAACTGAGCCTTTCTTCCTGGCCTGGTGATGCTTCCCTGGGGCATGTGGCTGCAGGGCGAAAGGGGAATCCATTTTCCCAACAGGGAAATGTCGCCCTGTGCATCTTGGCTGCTGTCAGTCCTGACAGTCTCCTGAAATGAAGCTCGCAGGTGAGCAAAGAAGAGCTCCCTGCAGCTCCGAGGCCTGCGGATGCGCCATCCTTCCCAAAGCAGGAAGTGGGGCTGGAGACAGAGCTGAGGGGTGGCGCCCTCGTGGCTTCTCCCCTTGGGCAGGTTCCCCTGAGTCTGTGCTGGGGGGTGGGCGCTTTTTCTTGCACAAGCCTGCAGCCTCTGTTTGTCAGGGTCTGACCTGGAGGGTGTCTGTGGAGGGGCTTCCCTGACCCTGTGTGTGGGCCCCAGTGCCTCCTCTGCCCAGGGTTCCAGGGCTGGCAGCCCCAGACTCCAGGTGATGATGATAGTGAAGGAGAGGAATAGGCCCTGGCTTGAGAATCAGACTGGCCTGGGTTTGAGTCCTTCTCAAAGGGCCCTGGCTGGGTAACTTGCCCTCGATTTTCTCTGTCGGGTGGGCATGATAATCCCTTGATTAGGGCCGCATGTTGAATTGCTACTGCCTGCCCCCGCCCCAGACCTTGCTGTGCTGTGTCCGTGTGGCATGGGCTCAGGGCATGGTGCTAGCATTGATGGAATGGTTACTTTGCATCAGCCTTGGAGGTGAGCTGATGTACTTATTCCCACGGAGCTCTCTGTTTGGTGGGGGAACCAACACGGAAACAGAGACTCAGCGTTGTGTATCTTTCACCATCTAAGATGAACAGGGGGTGGTGGTGGGGACAGCAGCCTAGGGCAGCCCCATATCCAGGAGAAGGTGTCTGGAGGGCTTCCTGGAGGAGGATGGCCTGTGCTGAAGCCCAAAGGCTGAGTGAGAGGCTTGTGCTGTGCCCCTGGGCTGAGGCAGGGCTGGTGCTGGGGAGGCTGCTGTGGGGTGAGCCTGGTACTACCCAGAGTTGGGGAGTCCCTCTTACTCAGCCTGTGCCTTCCCTGGGAGTGACTCATTTCTGCTTTCCCTGGGTTCCTCAGCTTCCCTTCCTCTAGCCTGGTCCTAACATGGTCTCTGGGCCAAAGTCTAGGGCCAGGCTAGGGCGAGGAGTCAGTGGGGTTGGAGGTCAGTGGGGGTGGAGAGTGGGGGTCTGGGTTTTCATCCCCTTCCTGCCTCTTGTTGTGTGCTCTGTGCACCGTGCTGTGGATCTGGAGGCCCTCTGGGCTCTGCTTTCCACCCCTCTGCCACAGGTCCCCTTCTCTGCTTTGCCCCTGTGCCTTGTGCCTGTGGCCCATAGTGGTCATGCTCCCTGGGGGCTCAGAGCTGCTGGGAGCAGAGCAGTGCAGACTTCCAGGATCTTCACAAGCTGTCCTGGTCCTGGGAAGCTCTTGGGGCCTGGAGCTTTGCTGCTCCTCCCTTTGAGCTTTTCAGGGACTGGGACTTGGACTGTCAGGATCTCATTGCTGCCCTAGGCTGCTTCCTCTCCAGGACGGCTTTCTGTCCTGGGTTTCAGGGGTGCAGTGTGGCCTGAGGAGGTGTTCTCCCTTGCTGGTCTATTAAACAAAGTCTAGGTTCATTAACAGAGGGAAAAGACCCTCACCTCATGATCCATGCTGACTCATCCTTTGCTTTCCACAACTGCCTCTTGCCTTATTGTTCATACTACTTCCTATTTCCCCCAAGCACATCGTGATCTTTCATGCTTTATCTTTGTGGCTCTCTTACCTGGAACGTGTTTTATTTTATTTTTGAGACAGAGTCTTGCTCTGTTGCCCAGGCTGGAGTGCAGTGTCATGATTTTGGCTCACTGAAACCTCTGCCTCCTGGGTTCAAGCAATTTTCCTGCCTCAGCCTCCTGAGTAGCTGGGAATGTAGATGTGCACAACCACACTTGGCTAATTTTTTAATTTTTATTTTTAGTAGAGACGGAGTTAGTCTAGAACTCCTGGTCTTGAATGATCTGCCCTCCTTGGCCTCCCAAAGTGCTGGGATTACAGGTATGAGCCACCGCACCTGGCTGGGAACATCTTTTAAATGATAGCTTTGATGTATCCTCCCCTGGGAGCACCCCAACGCTCTCAGCCAGAATGAGGCACTGCCTCTTCAGTGCTCACAAGAGCAATTTGCATTTCCTGTTAGTTTTATCAGGCACCATGTTTTATGAAAATTATTTGTTTATCTATAATCGAGTCCACTTATTTTTGCAAGCATGGGGAGATGTATTAATCAGGACTGTTGGTTGAAAGTGATAAAAATACCAGTTAAATTGGTTTAACTAAAAAAGGGAATTATTTTTAGCTTATATGACAAAGTGATGCAAGGATGTGCTAGCTTCAGGCATGGCTGGATCTAGCGGTTATGCCTTCTCTCTTGTTTTCTCTTTCTTGCTCCCTCGGGGTGTCTTGTTTCTCTTCTTCCCTCATTGCCTTGATTCTTAGGAATGTCCTCCCCACCCAGTGACAAAGAGGAACCACAACTCTAGCTTGTCTGGTCTTTGGTGTCCACAGTCTCAGCACAAGTAAGAGTCCCTGTTTGGAAAGCTCAGGCAAAGGCTTTAAGGATATAGTATTGGCCTAGCTGGGGTGGCCGCCCATCCCTGAACCAATTAGGCTGAGTAGGACACTCTAGCTGGGGTGGGCTGCCACTGCGTCTGGCCAGCCCACTAGAACTCATGGACTCATGGACTAGGAGTAGAGGGAGACGGCTCTGCAAAAGAAAATCGGGGTGGGAGGCTGGGCAGGATGGACAAGTGGCTGCCCCCTACAGGAGTCATTAGAGCTTGGTAAACAGGAGCTGGGGAGATCAGAGCCGTGTTTTAGAAAAATTAAGCCAACTGCAGTTAGGAGAGTGGCATGGGGCGGCTGGAGGTGTGGGCACTGGGCCACCGAGAGGCAGCATCCTGGGTCCTCTGGAAGCAGGGGTGGAAGAGGCCGAGGTAGCAGAGCTTGGCTTGGCCTGTGCTGAATCACCAAGGGCAGCCGAGGGTTCTAAAGGGGTGATGACTGCTTCAGCTGGCGGATGTTCTGTTTCTCAGGGATTCACAATTAGGATAATGACGCGAGGGATGACGTTGCCCCCAGTGGTCTCCAGGCCCTTCCCCTCTTCCTCACTCAGTTTCATGCTTCTTGGAGCCCTCTATTTTTCATGGCTAGGGCTGATGTTCCTGGGCATTAATTGGTCTTCATTAGACAGTTTGAGAGTTGAGGATGCTTTGGGCCTCACTGCATCCTCCCAGCCAGCGTCGGGGGTCCATTGGTCTGTCAACCTTGAGTGACAGGGATCTTCTGAGTCCACTTTTCAAGTGTGTAGCTCTAGTGACTGTGCTCCTGGGGCCCAGTGGGAGAAGAGGCATGGGAGGCAGAACAGTGGTGTCTACACATATTTTTGTTCACAGAGAAACCTGGACAGATATGGTGGGGTGAGCTGCGTCCATGGCCATGTCCCATTGCTGAGCAGGAGGCTGCTAAGTTCTAGGGAGTGGCGGGGCCTCTGTTCTCCTGCAGCCTTCACCCCATGCTTGTACGGGGTGTCTTGGTGCCTGCGCTGCCTGCTGTGTTCATGAGGTTGGCATAGCCAGTCAGCCCTGCTCAGAGAAGCACTCTGGCTGTCTCTGCACACTGAAGAAGAGGTGACAGCCACCCACTGTCAGATTGACATTATCTGGCAATTTGGGTGCTGCCGCTTTGAGGTTTGGGGTGATAATGGTGATGTTTGAGAGGGAACCCAGAGACCCAGGTGCTACTTTCCCCCCAGAACGTACCTGAGAGGCCAGCATGGCTGTTCAACAGGACTCCTGGGTTCTCACAGAGTTCCACCTTGTTTCTGGTTTCGGAGTCAACTGAAGAGCAAGTTGCTGAAGTGGATGTTGACCACATTCTAGAACAGCAGTGTGGTTGCCTCATAAAAGCCTTGTTTGTAGGCATATTAAGCTGAATGAACATTGCCAGAGAGAACCCCCTTCCTCAAAACTGTGACTGATCACACACTCTCCAAACAGCAGGTGCTGTTATTGTCTCTGGAGACTGGAGACTGTGGGCTCTCCTGGGCTCCCTGGGACATCCTTGGTCAGCCATGCCTGGCCGCTCCAGCTGAGGAGTTACTGTTCAGGAGACATGGGGGACTCTTGGTGTTCGCTGATGAACTCCACTCTCGCAGGAGAACAGGTTCATGGGCAGGGAGATCCTGACTTGTGGGGAATGTGGCAGGTGGGCAGATGTGAGTCTCTGCCCTTGCTTTGTACCCATAGACTCAACTTCTGCCAGGCAGCCTAGCATCTTCCTGCTGCCTTTTGCCCAGGAGGCAATGGTACAACTCTGCAACGAGCATCTGTGGTGGAGGCAGAGCATGACAAGGGCTGGGCAGGCTTGGAGGGCAGTGCTAGGCCTGCATGGAGCATGTGGAACTAGAGGAAGAGACCGTTACTGGCTAAGGAGCAATTTCCTGGAGTCTTGTGGGTACATACTCTAGTGATCCTGATGCCAGCCACCTTCTGCCATCCTAGATATGGGTGTCTAGGAAACCACAGAAAATCTCTGGCAACAGGAACTTTGGACTGAAATCATGTGGCTCAGAAGTTAGGCTGACCACTGAGAAACCACTTAAACTGGGAAACTTTTTAAAGTGAAATTAATAATTTCACTAAAGAACAGGTGCAACGGCTGTGCTGGGCAAATGAGGATGCACGGTCATCTGTTCAGGGCAGGCTCTGTGGAGGGGCACAACCAGCCCTCTCCTGTGGACTCTGATGGTTGTAGTCAGGGCTGGGGCTAGAATGTAAGGACCCAACATGGCAGGTTGGCCTGCGTATTGAGATGTCAGGACTGGTCCTGGTGCACAAGCCCATTTGATCCAGGGTGCCAGCGCAAGCACTGTGCAGCCGTTCATTTTCATTTTTTTTTCTCTGTTGCAGAAGACACTTGGCAAAACAATAGCAGCAGCTGCTTTTAGTTAAGTGATGAATTACTGGGACCAGGAATGGTGTCCAGGGCTCTCCCCTGATTATCTCTTGCTTTGAGGTAGGCACCCAACTTTTAGTTATGAGAGAATTGAGTCAGTGACCTGACTCAGAGGAACTTCCAGTCCCTCAGGGATACAGGGGGGAATCTGGGGACTGCAATTCAGGCTTCTCATATGACAAGGTTGCTTTCTCTCTCGTCCTGTTTCTGCCCCAGACTCACCTGCGGCTCCTTCCCCACGGGACCTCCTGTGCCCAGGCATTCCATCTATTTCCATGCCTCCAGAGCTGTCCTGTGCATCCTTCTGGACCTCGCCTTCTCAGCCTTTAGGGTCCTGCTCTGTTGTGCTCCCTGAGCCCCTACTGCACTGCCTGGGGTCACGTGTCTGCCTCCCCCACCAGCCTATAAGAGCATGGCTCATAGGAGCAACACCAGGTGGCGGTGTCTATGGCCCAAGATCTTGCAGGTGCCCAGGCAGTGGTGGTCATACCACAGTGGCCTTTCTGCTGGGAGGGGTCTTGAGGGCCCTAATTTCTGCTCCTCTGGTTTTCTGCGTGGGTGCTGACTTCTTCCCATTCACAGTAGAAAGCTGTCCATCCTGCCGGCGCCCAGAGTGGAGAGCTGTCAGGCTCTGCCCCTGGGGTAGGTACCATTGTTGTCCCACTTTACAGATGAGAAAATGAGGTGCAGAAGGCAGGTAACTCCCTCACAGTCACATGGCAGGGCAGGGCTACGATGGAATCCTGCCTCTATCTGACCTGATTCCAGGATCTTGACAATTTGCTGAGCTGCTGAGAAGTGTTTCCTGTCTGCCTTGCGATGCCATGGAGAGGCCCTTTGTGGAGCGCATCCTGTGCTACAAATTCCTGCCTGGCTTCTTGTGGCCTCTCTCGTGGGCAGAAGCAGGGACTTCGTGGACTCCATGGTGGTTCCCCCAAAACTAGTAAAAAGGCAGGAGAGGGAATGATGCCCAAGCCATGGAGGCTGCCTCATCTCCACCCAGGGAGGCACAGGCTGCTCCCTCAGCATGCTTCCTGGGTCCTCAATGAAGGCCCAGCACCCAGGTCAGTGCTGGGTGGTGGTCCAGGCTCACCATCATGCTTGTTTCCTCATCTGTAAATATCTGTCTCTTTATAGGGTTGTGGTGAGGAACAAGATGATTCTATAACTATACATCTACACTTCAATATACCTATGCACCTATATCTATGCCTCGTCTATACCTCTCTTTACCTACACCTACAGGCTACCCCAACCTCTACTTATACCTACGCCTACAGCCTACATCTAACGTATTCCTATCCCTATCCCTATCCCGACATCTAATTTAAATCTGTATCTATATCTACATCTCATCTATACTTATACCAATTTCTAGACCTAAACCCACATCTACAATACGTTCTTGCTTAATGTTGTTGATAAGTTATTGGAAACTTTATGCAAAACAATGTACAGCAGGTTCTCCAATAAGGTTTTGCTCAAATGTCTTCATTACAATGTTGATGAGAAAAAAATTTGGTTTCCATTATACATTGTTTCGCTTAAAGTCCTATCAGTGATGTAAGTAAGGACTTACCATATATCTAAACTATGCCTTGACCTACTTCTACTCCTATTCCTATTCTTACATCTAATCTGTACCTGTTCCTAGACCTACAGCCATGCCAACACCAGCACCTACACCTGCGCCCTCATCTCCAGTACATATCTCAGAGCAGTGTCTGGCATCCTGAAAGCCCCGTGCAGGCATGCTGCCATACGGTTATTATTACCGCAGGCCAGATGGTGGGCGCAGTGCTGGTCTCTCGGAGGTGGCACAGGTTTCCTGTACTGTTGACCCAGTCGGCAGGGGCCCTAGGCTGGGGCATTTAAGCAGCATGTTGATGAGAAGCTGTGCCCTTTGTTTCTGTGACAGGTGGTGGCTGGAGTCTCCCTGGCTGCATCCTCTTTTTGGGTCATTAAGAATGTCACATTTGGTTTAGGCAAGTGTGTCACTGCAGGGCTTCACCATGAGTGTCATGTGCAGGGCGATCCTGAGCATGCCATCTAGGAAGTCCCTGCTAGCAGCCTGAGACGGAGGCGGGAGAGGGTGTCTGGCCTCAGAGCCATCGCTGTCAACTGATATTCGCCTGGCTCAGGGGAAGCTGGGCCTCACAGGCTGTAGAGTCTGACACTACTGGTGCTGCGGTGGTGTTTGCAGGGACACTCTGGATGCTTCCTCTGGGCTGAGGAGGGGTAGAGGCAAAGGTCCCTGACCATGGGGGCTGGGGTGGGGTGGGGGGCTCACTCGTCTCCTCTCCTGACTCCATCACCATGGAGGGAGGACTGTCCACCTGTGGGCTAGAGAGGCATGGCATGGTCTTGTTGTACCTTCTAGCAACCCCATTACTGTTATCTCCATGGTTTAGGTCTTGACACTGAGGCTCAAGAGGTGGCAAGGCTGTCCTGAACCACTCTGCAGACCAGGGTAGAGCCATACCTGAGTGGCCACAGCCCAGTTTTCTTCCCCTATATCACAGTGCCCACTGCCCACTCTGCCATCTCCCTCTGCTGCGACCCTATGCCCCGTCCTTAGACTCTGACCCAGGATGTTGGCTCCTGACAGTGGATGGCATTGTGGCCTTTCCCCACAGCATCCGCGTTTACTGAGGGCGCTCTCTTAGCTTTTCTGCCTGCCTTGACTGCCACACTGAGAGCCTGTGGCCTGGAGGGCCCACATTTGCTGCTTCGGGAGCTGCTCTGAGAGGCCTGGCTGTGTGATGGAGCGCAGCAGCTTTGTTGGTCCCCGCCTGGGAGCTGGCAGAAGAGCTGGTTCACCTCAGCAGTGGTAGGGCAGCCCCTAGCTCAACAGTAGTGGAAGTGGGTATGTCCTGCGAGCTGGAGCTCTGGTTTTGTTTAAGAGGAGCATTTGTAGTCTCCATGGCTTGGAGATGGAACCTCTAAGTTCCTGTGTGCTTCAGTGAATCAGAGTCTGATTAGGAGGTGGCTGAGCTGCCAGAGGAGCCTCCGTTTGTAATTGAAAATGCAGCAGTGACAAGGATGGGCTGTGTGTGTGTAGAGGTGCATGTGTGTGCAAGTGTGTGTGATGGCAGACGTGTTGTGTGCAGGTGTGTGTGTGAAGGCAGATTGAAGACAGGTGTATATATGCAGGTGTGTGTATGAGGGCAGGTGTGTATGTGTAGGTATGTGTGTGAGGACAGATGTGTGTATGCAAGTGTGTGCCTGAGGGCAGGTGTGTATGTGCTGGTATGTGTGAGGGCAGGTATATATATGCAGGTGTGTGTATGAGGGCAGGTGTGTATATGCAGGTGTATGTGTGAGGGCAGGTGTGTATATACAGGTGTGTGAGGGCAGGTGTGTATGTGCAGATGTGTGTGAGAGGGCAGGTGTGTATATGCAGGTTTGTATATGAGGGCAGATGTGTATGCAGGTGTGTGTGCGAGGGCAGGTGTGTATATGCAGTTGTGTGTATGAGGGCAGGTGTGTATGTGCTGATGTGTGTGAGGGTAGGTGTGTATATACAGATGTGTGTGTAAGGGCAGGTTGTATATGCAGGTGTGTGTGTGAGGGCAGGTGTGTTTGTATATGTGTGTGCATGTGTGTGTAGCATGTGAGTAGCTTCAGGTGGAAGAGTGGCATGGACAGATCTGATTCTTAGAGGGTTTCTCTGCTGAGGGTGGAGAATGGGTTGGAGGCAGGGCTAGTGTGGACATCTAGAAGGGAGATAATGGCTGATCTTGGGCCATGGCAGTGGGGGGCTCAGAGGATGTGGCAGGGGAGCCCCCAGGGAGGGGCCACAATCCCTAAATTTAGGGGGTGTCCAGTGATAGAGGCCAGCACTCTCTCTTACTCCCTGGGAAGAGCCCTTGTGCCCACCCTTGGATACTGCCATGCTTAAATGGTCTTGCTGCTCATGGTCACTCTTTACTTACACACAAACGTCCTCCAGCACAGTCTCTTTTCTTCCTGGGCTGGTGGGGATTCAAGAGCTTGCTGGGGAATTGCACTCTTTGAACTGTGCCCTGAGATGGACCACGGATCCACTGAGAGGACAGACTCAGCCAGCACCTGGACCCATGGAAGGGCTATGCCCTGAAGAATCCCTGTCTCTGATTTCCTTGGTGGAATAAAGAAACAAAGGCCCAGTTCCTGCTGTGGTTTTCTCCATTTTACAGATGAGGCAACCGAGGCCCAGAGAGGTCCAGTGATTTGCCCAAGTCACCCAGGGAGAGAGAGGGACACCCAAGCCTCCTGCCTCTACCTTTAGAGGCTGGGATGGGAGCACGAGGGCACTGCTTGGACATCTGCTGTATGCTAGGATTTGCAGGGGCTTCATGAATTCACTTTCCCATTTCATTCCTCTAGCAGCCATGCAAGCTGACAATGGTCTTCCCAGTTTGCAGATGAGCAAACCAAGGTTCTAAGTGGTGGAATCACTTGTCCAAGGCACCACTCTGTGGGATTGGGATGCAAACCCAGATGACTAGATGCCAGGGTCTGTCTGAACCTAACCACTGGGCTATTGTGCTTTCCACTGAGGAGTATGGGAAGGAGTGGCATTTAAGCAGACCTTACAGAAGGCAGGAGGCCTCCTCCCTAAGAGTGCTCTGTCCCCATCCTAGAATAACTGTGGGCTGGAAAGAGTCCTTCCCAGGCCCAGGGTCTCAACCTGGCTGCCCAGCAGAATCATCTGGGGGAGCTTTTAAAGTGTGCTCAAGCTCTGATCAATTGAAATTGTATTTCTGGAGATGGGGCATGGGCATCTACATTTTAAAAACCTCCCCAGCTGATCCTGATGCCCAGGCCATGGGTCTGTGGGCAGTGGGAACCCAGAGCACCTGCTTCCTTTCTCTAACTGCTGGGCACTTCAAACTCCTGAATTTGGAAGATCTCATGAACAACAAAGTTGCTTTTGGCCATAGTTCCCCATGCTGATTTTCAGATGAACTCCAAATAAGCCAGGGTTAAGCACAACCGCCTGCCCAGTGGGTAGGAGAAGAGGGTAGATGAGGCAGCAGAAATGCTACAGTTTTCCTCTAGCCCAGGACAGCTCTGGTGAGAAATTCTCCCTGAAGAGCCAGCCCACCTTGCTGTACCCCGTAACCCCACTGTGGCCACTGGCCACAATAGGTGCAGTTCTACTGTGCACCTCAACTTCCTCTGCAATCCCAGCAGCTCGGTGTCAGACAGGAAGTAAATGAAAGATGCCTTCCCCTCACCACATCATTTCTTGCCTCTCTTTATCCAAGTATTCCATTTCCTTCCTCTTTCCAGATGAAGCCACTTCCTCCCCTCTCTTCCAACACTTACCAATGGTTTCTTTTGCTGTGCCAGGCCCTGCTGGAGGTGCTTTGGGTTGTATAGACGAGCCAGATATAGGCTCTGCCCCTTGCCTATTGCATTCTCAGTCAGTACAGGAATTAGACAAGAAACACGTCCCAAAGGGAAAGTGCCCCTGGCTCCAGGCGAGGCTCAGAGGAAGGGTGATCCCCATGGTTGGTAGAGTCAGGGAGGGCTTCTTGGAGAAGGAGGCATTTTCAGCTGGTCTGTAAGGGCCGAGAAGGATTTGGATGTGTGCAGAAGGAAGAGTAATTGAGGCTGGAGAATGAGCTGTAAAAGGAGAGAAGGAAGAAGGGAAAATGGGGGAGAGAAAATACATGGATATTTTATGCACTGACAAGGGAAACTGTAGGGGAGGTATGGGGAGCAGTGAATCCATTTAGCTGGCAGAAAGGGTCAGTGAAAGGAGGTTAGGGGAAAGAACATTGGAAAAGTAGATGGGGGCTGGATCATGGCCTTGAAAGCTGTGCTGAAGAGTCTGGGCTTGATTCTATAAGGAGAAGCATGATGAAAGCTTTTGTGAAATAAATGAAGAGAGGAGAGATGGAAACCACTCAGTCCCTGCTACAATGACTTAGGAAGGCTTTGCTCCTTCTGCTTTCACAAGGGTTCTCACCATAATGAATGTCTCCATGTTAAGTATTAAAACTCTCTTTGCAACTGATATCATTGCTATTCTGAATCTACTGGCCATACTGAGGAGCTTGTTAAGTTTGGTATTGACTGTGCTCCTGAAATGAAGAACAAGGAATCATTGAAGGAGCAGCAAGTAGAGGAGGGAGAAGATGAAGGATAAGTTGTGATGGTGGAAATTTCGTCAGACTAGTCCCTAAATACTCCATTTTTGATGCTATTGTGAATAATATTTTAAAAATTTTAAATTTGTAATATACAATTGAGTTTGATATATTGATCTTTCATTTTATTTGAATTTATTTTTAGAGGCAGGGTCTTGCTCTGTTGCCCAGGCTGAAGCGCAATCATAGATCACTGCAGCCTTGACCTCCTGGGCTCAAGCAATCTTCCCATCTCAGCCTCCTGGGTAGCTGGGACTAAAGATGTGCACCACTATGTCTGGCTAATTTTAAACTTTGTGGTAGAGATGAGATCTTGTTATGGTGCCCAGGCTGGTCTCAAACTCCTGGCCTCAAGTGATCTCTTGTCTGTCGCTCCCAAAGCACTGAGGTTACAGGCATGAGCCGCTGCACCCAGCCTGTATGTTAATATCTAGCAATGTTGCTAAACTTACTTATTGGTTTTAGCACCTTTTTTTAAAGGGTAGATTCCATCAAATTTTCTAAATAAATGATAATGTCACCTGTGAAGAAAGACAGTTTTGCTTTTTCCCAATTTGGATGACTTTTATTTCATTTTCTTTATTGCAATGGCTGGAACTTCTTGTAAAATGTTAGAAGTGATGAGAGTGAACATCCTTTTTTCTGATCGTAGGAGAAAACCACCCTATTCAGTCTTTCAACACTAAATATGATGTTAGCTGTAGGTTTTTATAAATGTTCTTTATCAAATCCAGAAGTTCCCTTCTATGCCTCATTTGCTGAGAATTTTTATTGGGATTGATTTTGGAATAGTCAAATGCTTTTACCATGTTCAATGAGATGATCATATGTGTTTCTGTTTGGGCTTGTTGATATGGTGATTTGATTGCAAATGTTAAGTTAAATGTTAAATCTTACTTAGTCATGATGTATTATCATTTTCATATATTATTGGATTTGATTTGCTAAAGTTTTTGCATCTAAATTCATGAGCGATATCGGCAGGTTGTCTTCGTTTATAAGGCTGCTATAACAAAGTGCTGTAAACTGGAAACTTATCAGTAACAGAAACTGATTTCTTACAGTTCTGGAGGCTGGAGGTCTGAGGGGGTTACCAATATGGTCCAGCATTGATGAGTGCCCTCTTCTAAGGTGTAGACTGCTGACTTCTTGTGGTACCTTTCCATGGTGGAAAGAGGGCAAGAGAACTCTCTAGGGTTCCTTTTATAAAGAATTCATCACATTCATGAGAGCGCCACTCTCATGACCTAATTTCCTTCCAAAGATCCCACCTCCTGATACCATCGAATTAGGGATAATACTTCAACATGTGAATTTTGGGGGAACACAAACATTCAGTCCATTACACATGTGGTTTATTATTATTATTTCTTGTAATGTCTTTGGTTTTGTTATCATGGTAATTTTGTCCTAATAGAACAAATAGGGAAGTATTCATTCCTTTACAATTTTCTGGAAGAAGCTATGTAGAATTGGTATCATTTCTTTCTTAAACATGTGGTAGAATTCATCAGTGAAGCCATCAGGGCCTAGAGTTTTCCATGTTGGATAGTTCTTAACTCCAAATTCCATTTCCTTCATGGATAATAAGGCTAGTCAGGTTATCTGTTTCTTCTTGAGTGAGCATTAGTAGTTTGTGTCTTTCAAGGAATCGGTCCATTTGATCTATGCTGATGAGTTTATTCTTGTTCATAATATGTCCTTATTATCTTTTTAATACCTGTAGGATCTATAGTAATGTCATCTCTTTTATTTCTGATATTGATAATTTATGTCTTTTTGTTTTATCTTGATCAGTGTGGCTAGATGTTTATTAATACTATTGATTTTTGAAAATAAGCCAGCCTTTGGTCTCATTGATTTTCCTATTGTTTTTCTGTTTTCTATTTTATCATTTTTTTGCTTTGATATTTATTATTTCCTTTATTCTATTTAATTTGGGTTTAATTTGCTCTTCTTAAGACAAATGCTTAAAGTAGAAACCCAGGTCACTGGATTGACCCTTTAAAATTTATGTACAATGACTTTCTTTATCTCTTCTTACAGTTTTGTCTTACAGTCAATTTGAAAAATAGTGTTATAGCCACCTCACTTCTTTTTTGATTACAATTTGTATGGAATATCTTTTTCCATCCTTTCACTTTTGACCTACTTATGTCTTTGGATGTAAAATGAGTCATTTACCTTGAATCATGTTTTGTAAAATGTACTGCTGCAGCCCCTGTCTTTGGTTGGAGAGTTTAACCCATTTACATTTAAAATTATTATTATTTTGATAATTATTAATAAGAATTATTGATAAGAATATACTTACTTCTGCCACTTTACTATTTATAGTTTAACCCATTTACATTTAAAGTTATTATTGATAGGAATATACTTACTTCTGCCATTTTACTGTTTATAGTTTAACCCATTTACATTTAAAATAATTATTGATAAGAATATACTTCTGCCATTTCACTATTTATAGTTTAACCCATTTACATTTAAAGTAATTATTGATAAGAATATACTTACTTCTACCATTTTACTGTTTGTTTTCAGTATGTCTATTAATTACTTTTTTGTCCCTCATTTTCTCTATTAATGGCTTCTTTTGTGTTTAGTTGATTTTTTTGGTAGTGAAGCACTTCGATTCCCTTTTAGTTTCCTTTTGTGTATATTCCTTGGATATTCTCTTTGTGTTTACCCTCAGGATTACACTTAACATCCTAAATTTATAACAATCTAATTAGAATTGATACCAGCTTCAACAGCATACACAACTATGCTCCTATGTAGCTTTATTTCCTTGTTTATGTTATTATGACAAATCACATCTTTATCAATTGTGTGCCGAGTAAAATAGATTTATAATTAAAAATTCATGTGTTTTTAAAATTATGTAAAAAATAAAAGTAGAGTTATAAACTAAAAATACAAGAATGGCTTTTATGTTTGTCCGTGTAGTTACCTTTGCATTTATTCCTTCATGCAGCTTTGAGTTAATGTGTAGTGTCCTTTCATTTCAATCTGAAGGACTTCCTTTGGCATTTCTTACAGAGAAGATCCAGTGGTAAGAAATGCCCTCAGCTTTTGTTTATCTAAGCATATCTTAATTTCTCTTTTTAAAAGTTGTGGTAAAATTTATATAACCTAAACTCTACATTTTAAACTATTTTTAAGTGTATTGTTCAGTGGCCTTAAGTACATTCATACTGTTGTGCAGCCTTTACCACCCTCCATCTTGAGAATATTTTAATCTTCCCAAACTGAAACTCTGTACGTGTTAAACAATAACTCCCCATTTTCCCCTCCCCCCGGCCCTTGAAAACCACTATCCTACTTCCTGTCTCTATGATTTTGATGACTTTAGGTATCTCAGATAAGCAGAATCATAAAGTATTTGTCCTTGGTGACTGGCTTATTTCATTTAGCACAATGGCTCTCTCTTTTGAAGGACAGTATTGCTGGATTTAGAACTCTTGAGATTTTTAGTTTTTTTATTTTTATTTTTCCAGCACTCGAAATATGTCATCCACTGCTTTCTGACTGCCTTGATTTCTGATGACAAATTGGATGCTAAATCTTATTGAAGGCTGGGTGCGGTGGCTCACGCCTGTAATCCCAGCACTTTGGGAGGGCGAGGCAGATGGAACACTTGAGGTCAGGAATTTGAGACCAGATTGGCCAATATGGTGAAACCCCGTCTCTACTAAAACTACAAAAATTCACTGGGTGTGGTAGTGGATGCCTGTAATCCCAGCCACTCTAGAGGCTGACGCATGAGAATCGCTTGAACCCAGGAGGCGGAGGTTGCAGTGAGCTAAGATTGTGCCACTGCACTCCAGCCTGGGTGACAAAGTGAGACCCCGTCTCCAAAAAAAAAAAAATCGTATTGAATGTCATGTGTTGAATCGTGTCTCAAAAAATTCATATGTTGGAGTGCTGACACACAGTACTTCAGAATGTGAACTTGTGAACTTATTTGGAGATAGGGTCAAAGTGAAAGGATGGAAATTTGCATCCCTATAGAATAGGAAAATTTGGTCACTGAGATAAACATACATAGAGGGAAGATGGTGTGAAGAGACACAGGGAGAAGATGGCAATCTATAAGCCAAAGAGATAGGCCTGTAACAGATCCTTCTCTCAAAGTCCTTACAAGGAACCAGCCTTACTGACACCTCCATTTCAGTCTTCTATCCTCCAGACTGTGAGACAAATCATTTCCGTTGCTCAAGCCACCCAGTTTGTGGTATTCTGTTATGACACTCCCAGTAAACCAATGCATTGGGCATCCCTTGTACATGACAAGTTCCTTCTTTCTTTATGCCTTTAAGATTCTTTCTTTGTCTTTGTCTTTCAATAGTTTGATTATAAAGGGTCTCTGTATGGGTCTATGAGTTTATCTTACTTGGAGTTCACTGAACTCCTTGGATTTTAATTTCATGTCTTTCATCATATTTGGGAAGTTTTTAGCCACTATTTCTTCAAATATTCTTCTTCCCCTTTATCTCTCTCTTCTCCTTCTGGAACACTCATAATGAGTATGTTAGTCTGCTTGATGGTATCTCATAGGTCATTTAGGTTCTGTTCACTTTTCATCTTTCTCTTTTCTTTCTGCTTCTCAGACTTGATAATTTCAGTTATCCTATCTTTAAGTTCACTGTCTTCTGTCCATTCAAATCTGCTCTTTAACCCCCTAGTGAATTTTTCATTTTGTTATTGTACTTTTTAGCTCCAGAATTTCTATTTGCTTCTTTTAAAAATTAATCTTAATCTTTTTATTGCTTTTCTCATTTTGTTCATATATAATTTCCTTGATTTTCTTTAGTTCTTTGTCCATGTCTTCCTTTACTACTTTCAGCATATTTAAGACAGTTGTTTTAAAGTTGTTATCTAGTAAGTCTGATGCCTGGGCTTCCTTAGGCATGGTTTGTGTAAATTCACTTTTTTCCTTTGAATGGGCCATGTTTTCTTGTTTCTTTGTGTCCTTTTTTTAAAAAGGACATCTGAGTATTATAATGTGGTAACTCTGGAAATCATATTATCTTCCTTCCCCAGAGGCTGCTGTTTCTTTTTTTTTTTCCAATTGTTGAAGGGAGTATACTTCTTTGTTTAGTAACTTTCTCAAAGATTGTATTTATTGTCTTGTGTGATCACTGAAGTCTCTGATCCTTTAGCTTGTGTTTGGTTAATGTTTTGACAGATAATTCCTTGAATGTCATGAGCTAAAAGCAAAACAACAACAACAAACAAACAAGAAAAACAGAAATACACCAGACATCTCTCTCAGTCTTCGCAGATTTCTCTGTGCTGGGGAAATCTTTCAACACTTAGCCAGGCTGGCATTGTGCCTAGAGATTAGTGTGCCTAGAGAAAGCTTGGGGTCTTCCTATTTCTTTTCTTAGCATGCATCTTGCCCTAAGCCTAATGTAGCTTTCTAAATTCCTCAGTATAAATAGGTACTTTTGAATGTCCCAATTTCCCAAAGAATGTTCCAAGCTTTTCCTCACAGGTTTTGTATGTCTCAACTGTGTCTTTTGTCCCAAGTGTCTGTGAGTTGTTCGCTTGCTTTGCAATGTTATGAGTAATGCCTGTTACTTTTTGGTCTAAGTTCCAAGTTAGGGGGAACATAGAAGAGTACCTTGCATCAATCCTTCAGGTATCCCTCAGACAGCCTATAACAGATAGTCACAATAATTTGTGAATAATATCTGCTCTGCTCCCTCTAGAACTAGAGATGAAGGTCTTACAATGGGAGCATGGGATGGCACCACTTCGAGATGGCACCACTTCAACATAACACCATGCTGGGGGAGGGAGGGGGCATGGGCAAGTAAAAATGCCACAATACCTCCCTAAAGTTGCCTTTTTCTTGACTAAGTGTTCTCTTGGTTGTTGTAAACCTTTGACTGTTTTCCAGAGTTTTGACAAAGTTGGCACTGGCAGTTTTTGCTTTTTTGTTTGTTCATTTTTTGAATGTTTCTGTAGGAAGATTAGAACTTGGAGTTGTCTACTCTGTCATTCTGGTCCACCATCATTTTTGAAAGATTTTTTTTCATGGTATAAAAATCTAGGTTGATAGTTTTTTTCTCTTTCAGTACTAAAGATGTTTCTGCATTGTGTTCTATTTGCACTGTTTCTGATCAGAAATTTACTGTCATCCTTATCCTTTTTCCTCTGAACATTATATATTTCTCTGGCTGCCTTCTCTTTATCTTGATTTTTATCATTTTGATTATAATGTGTCTTGATATATTTTTCTTCATGTTTCTTGTGCTTGTGATTTCTTAAGATTTTTGCATCTGTGCATTTATGGTTTTTGTCAAATTTGAAATTTTTCATGAATTATTTCTATAAATATTTTTTCTTTTTCCTCCCACTCTCCTCCCCTCTGGGACTCCAGTTACACATATGCTAGACCACTTGACATTGTCCCATTGCTCACCAATGTTACTTTCTTTCTTCTTTTCTCTTTTTTTATTATTTTTCTTTCTCTGTTTAACTTTGGATAGTTTCTTTTTCCATGTGTTTAAATTTGCTCATTTTTTCCTGCTGTATCAAATTTGACATTAATCTAATTCAGTTTTTTTTTTAAATCTCACATATTGTACTTTTCATCTCTAGAAGCTTGATTTGCATCTTCTTTTAAATCTTCCATGTCTCTACTTAACGTTTGAACATACGGCATGTAGTTATAATGACTGTTTTAATATCTTTGTCTGCTAATTTCAACATCTGTTTCAGTTGTGGTTTGATTTTGATCAATTGATTTTTTTTCTTCATATGGGTAAATTTTTTTCCTGCTTCTCTACATACCTAATCAGTTTTGATTGGATTCCAGACATTGTGATGGATATTTTTGCATTCTTAGAAATATCCTTGGGCTTTATTCTGGGATGCAGTTATGTGGAAATAGTCTGATCCTTTTGGGCCTTGCTTTTACTATTTGCTAGGCAGGACAGAGCTGCTACTACTGAGGCAGGACCTTTCTACACACTCTACCCAATGTCCTGTGAATCATGAGGGTTTCTAGTCTTGTTGAAAACAGTCACTGTTCTTGAAAGTACCAGATACTATTCCCTCAGATCTTTTGGATGATTCTTCTCCTGGCTGTGGGGTGTCTACTCACACTCTGCCGAACACTTGAGTGGGAGTTTCTGAAAGCTCGCCAGGTGTCTCTCTCTGTGCCCATCACTCTTCTCTAGTACTCTGTCCTGTGAACTCTGGCAGCCTTGGTCTCTAGACTCTGAGCTCCAAATCTGCAACTCAGGACATCTGCTAGACTCTGCCTCCTGTGTCACCCTGGGAAGTCCCTAAAGACAGCTGAAGAAATTGTAGGGCTTGCCTTGTTTGATCTTAGCCTCTGGAATCACCGTCCTTCATTGCCTTCTCTCCAATGTCTTGAAAAACCATTGCTTCATATATTTTGTTCATTTTTTTCTTTGGTTATTCCATGAATAAATTCTGATTGACAAATTGGATTCCTCTTACTTTAGTTGGGTTAGAAGCAGAAGTACAAATTATTATTATTATTATTATTATTTTTGAGATGGAGTCTCGCTCTATTGCCTAGGCTGGAGTGCAGTGGCACAATCTCAGTTCAACACTGCAACCCCGCCTCCTGGGTTCAAGCAGTTCTCCTGCCTCAGCCTCCTGAGTAGCTGGGATTACAGGCATGCACCACCACACCTGGCTAGTTTTTGTAGTTTTGCTAGAGACAGGGCTGTACCACATTGGCCAGGGTGGTTTTGAACTGCTGGCCTCAAGTGATCCACCCGCCTTGGTCTCCCAGAGTGCTGGGATTACAGGCATGAACCACCACGCCTGGACCGATTATTATTTTTTTTAATAGTTGTATCTGAGCTCATTTAATGATGGAGGGAATGGAGAGAATGAAGGGTGGGGGTGGTAGAGAGGAGGCAATTGTTGGAGTGAGGTGGATAGTGATTTAATGATTTAATCTGCTACTGATCACTGTTCTGTGCCAGGCCCCAGTGGGTACTGAATGGAGCAACTCATAGCCCCTGCCCTCGAGGAGGCCACAGTCTGAAGGGGTGAGGGAAAGTCTTTATCATTGTTTTAATCAGAAGATTCGGCTGCTCAGACAAAGCAGATGTTCTGTGTTTCCAAACTATTGAGAATTAGATTCATTTAAAATGCTTTTCATTGAATGCAATTATGAACACTGTTCCAGGAAGACCTACAAATAAGGATAGATTTGTTTAGTATTAAGGGAAGGGGATGTTTAATTCTGTGAGGGAGGCTGCAGGGAGGAGCTTGGGTCAGAAGACTCATGTGTGAGCCCCGTAGACCCCTTCCCTACAGGGGGTCTTAGTGCCCATAGCACAGTGAAATGGGACCTTGTATTACAGGCATCTTGCAGGGTTTTCATGGGGTACACCTAGGCGATGGTCAATAAATGTGGGTCCCATGTCTTAGAGGGATATTAAAAAGCAAACAGGATGTGCCCCTACCTTCAAGAAGTTGCTGCCAATCTGCCTCAGAACTCCAACTTGGGAATTGAGACTAAAGGGGAGTGAAAGCAGCCCTAGATGGGGCCTGAGGAAAGGGCCAGCTGTGACCAGGGAGGATGAGAGGAAGGACTGAGAACCGGGAGAGGCACAAGGCTGAGGCCAAGAGAACTCTTAATTAGCAAGGGGCCAATGCCAGCCAGTGTGCAGAGCCAGAAATGACGTCTCTCAGAATGTGTGTGGGTGAAGGGGTAAGGGAGCTGGGTGCATAACTTGGAGCATTGGCTTGGTGACCTCAGTGAGGCCAGCACAGCAGGAGCTGGGGCCTCTGTGTGCCCTGTGTGGGTGAGTGTCATCTTAGATACAGCCTATCCTCAGTTACCTGGCCGTGCTGGAGCCTGCCCAGGCCAGGGCTTGGGACTCAGTCCAGTTCCTTCTGCCCCCAGCCCTCCAGGCATCTTGGAGCTAATCAAAGGTTAGCCACCCTGAGCAATGGAAAATTCTCAATGTGCCAGACACTTTATATGTGATGTCTATGCTCCTGTTATTTTAAGAATGCCCTGGGAGGTAGGTTTTGTTGCACCTACTTTAGGATAAGGAAACCAAGGTTCACAGAGGTGAAGGGATTTGTCCAAGGTCACAGATGTGACTTAGCTTGGATTTGAACCCAAGTCCGCTTTCCAAACCCCAATCTTTTTATTTATTTATTTTTTTTGAGACAGAATCTCACTCTGTCACCTAGGCTGGAGTGCAGTGGCGTGATCTCAGCTCACTGCAACCTCCGCCTCACAGGTCAAGCAAGCCTCCTGCCTCAGCCTCCCAAGTAGCTGGGACTACAGGCATGTGCTACCACACCCAGCTAATTTTTGTATTTTTAATAGAGATGGGGTTTCACCATGTTGACCAGGCTAGTCTCAAACTCCTGACCTCAAGTGATCAGCCTGCCTTGGCATCCCAGAGTGCTGGGATTATAGGTGTAAGCCACGGCACCCGGCTCCAAACCCCAGTCTTTCTAACATGCCTCATGTGCCTCTTCCTTTGTCAGATTTCATCATGTGGTTATCATAGGGACACACCTGGCACTAAGCCTATGTAGAAAGCCAGCCAGTGGTGTTGGTGGCCTCCCATTAGAGTCCCTGACCCTTGTGCTGGCCTGGACACTGCAGGAAGCATGGTTCTTTCACACCTTGCATGGGTTAGAATAGACTAGCCCCCGTGGCAGTAACAAACAACCTCCACATTTCAGCGACTGATTCCTTGCTCAGGCTGCATGTCCATCGTGGACAGTCCTGGGCTATGCTCCCTCCCATCCTCTTCCTCCAGGAAGCAGGCTGACAAGCAGCCAGTATCCACATGCTGTTGGTGATAGCGGTAGAGAGGAACCGGGAAGCTGGAACCAGCTTGGAAACATCTACCAGGAAGAAATGCTTATCACATGGCTTCCATTTCATTGGCCAGAGCAGGTCCCTGGCAGACCTAGCTCTGAGGAGTGGAGGAGGATACCGGGTAGCAGTTGACTATGGATACCCTGAAAGTTCCCATCAGTGGTGACTTTCAGATGCCCCATGTGTGTTCTTCTGTGCAGAAACGGGGGCTGCTTGCTGGAGAGGGGCCCCTCTAGAAGCTTACTGTCTAGGGAAGGGACAGTCATAACCCAGGAAAGAGATGCCTACACGTAAGATGACTGTGCATGACACGGGTGAGCACTGGGTTGTGGGTGCGCAAAGCGGTGACACATTCTTCACAGGGAGAACTGCAGAGGCGACAGTGTCTGAGCCCCCAGGTTGAAGCTAAGAAATCCCTAGTGAGGCACAAGAATGGAAGGGCCTCTGCAGTTTGAGGTACAGAGTGTGAAAAGGTGCAGGGATGAGAGCGCAGTGCTGGGTGCAGGCTAGTGGCGTGTGTCTCTGGAGCTCTGGAGACCTATGGAAGTGTGTGGGCAGAGGAGGAGGCTAGAGAGCTGGGCAGGGCCAGGAGTAAGGCTTTCTTCATTGTGGGTGGGATGTCATGTGCCTTTTGCTGTCTTTCAGCTGAGCCATGGCTGTGGAATTCTGGCCAGTGGGTGTGGTGGGCACTCAGAACTGCCTGCCCAGAAACTATAGCGAAGGCCTGGACCCTGCATGCATCCATCCAGCCTGAGTGGCTCTAGGCTGCATTCACCGGTCTAGACTCTGCTGTTCACCCTGGGGGAATGAATCAGCTTCATTCTTCCTGAACAAAAGCTCCTGGGTTGCCAGGGAGATGTAGGGGCTGCCGCCTGCACTTCCTGGAGCTGCAGTTTGGTGTCAGGAAGAGATGGGCACTCAGCGGCCCTAGGGCGGGGCTGGGTTGAGCTGCCATCACCACTGTTGTCCTTGTTGAATGGGACTCTATGTGGATCAGAGACAGCAGAGCCTCTGAGTTTGCACAGATTTGGGTTTGAATGTGGCTCTGCCCATTGATGGCTACATGACTTTCAGCCGCAGTCTACTCTTTTGAAGCCTGTTTCCTCAAATTGAAGTTGGGATGATAATATCCAGCTTGCAGGGGCTGAGATATTTCATGAGGTAACAGTTGGAAGGCATTCCATCTATTCATTTATTTAATACATGTTTGTGGCTGTCTGCTGTGTGCCAAGCACTGTCCCGGGGTGGGAATCTATGCTGTGACGTGATGCTGACATGGCCCTGTGCTGAGTGGTCAGTCTGGCTGGCACCATGCTAGGCACACAGAGAGCCTCACTAAATGGTATTTACTATTGTTCTTGGGGACAGAGACTCTGTGGGGATAGGTGAAGAGTCCTCCCTGGAGTTTGCCTGGTCTTGGGCACTTTGGGAAAGTGGAGAGGTAGGGGGAATCCCACTCCCCAATCCTCCTATAGCCCAGCAGGAAGTAGTAGGCCTCATGAGAAAACCCTGACGACTTAAGCTCCATGCTGCCTGTGAATCCCAGGGTTCAGGGGACCGAGAGGGTTTCCTAAGCCTGTGAAAGCTGCTGCAATTGGTGTTGAGGCCACCACAGAGCCACAGTCCAGAGGCCCAGTGGGCCTTTTCTTATCTCTCTTGCCAGGCCACAGAGTAGGCTCTGGAGAATTGGACCTGGCAGCTCTGAGTTGGGCTGACACCCATCACTGACCTGGGATCATGGGAGTCAGGCAGGAGGGCCTTCCCCTGGGAAAGAATCCTCTCATCTGACTGTGGTGTGTAAAAGATCGGGAAGCCTTGAACTGATTAGGGCAGGGCTGGGGATAGGTGCAGAGTCTGGGGGCTCCTCAGCTGTGCAGAAGTGCTGAGAATGCATGAAGTGTATTTAGGGGTCAGACATGGTGGTTTTGGGGTTATTGATGGAATTTGGGGGTAGCCAGGGATGCCGTGTGTAAATGCTCTGGGAAAGGTTTGGGAAGAGGTTTGGGGGAATTACAGGGATTTGCTGGAGGAGCTTTCTGATGGCGTCATTGGTGCTGTGCACTGGGGGTTGGTGGTAGGTCCTGGAGTCATAGCTGGGGTCATAGGTGTGTTAGGGAGGCAGTGATGATGAGTTATTAGGAGGGGGAGGATCACTGATGAAGTGGGAGGTGGGAGCAGCGAGGATGGGATGGTGCTGTTGACCAGGGGGTTCTCAGTGACTATCCCAGCAGGTTGGCTTCAATTATAAGCTCTGGTGTGTCTGTTTCTTGTCTCAGTGCTCCAAGGGGAAGTTTAGGCCTGAGCCTCTGAGAGGGTTCGCTGGGCAGAGAGACTCTTGGATCTCAGAGGGCTGAAAGGGGAGGTGAATGGTAGACATGGATGGCAAGGGGCTGAGCCAGGGCAGTGGAGGAGTCAGGGGCGTGGGAGGCTGGGCTGCTGATCAGCGACTTTGCAGATCCTCAGGGTCATTACTTGCTGTTGTTGCCGGGGAAAGTTGCAAAATGAAAATTAACTGTCAGAGAAGATTGATTCGTTTGATGTCTAACCAGGAGCAGCCTTTTATTGCTGTAAAATGTTGATTTCCTTTTGCCTGCAATGACAGGTGAGTGTTAGTGGCACTGAAGGAAGACAGACCCCCGAAAAGAACCTGCAGAAACCATCCCCTGAGGGGCTCAGCCCTCTTCCTTCCATCTTCCATGGCTGCAGGAGCGGGACTCAGTGTCTGATTTTACTCATGGGGTGAGAACACATATGTGGGTATGCCAGCCATGTGGCAGGGCTGTTGGTAAGACCTGGGGCTCTGGATTCAGACACATCTGGTTCACATCCAGGCTGGGCCACTTAATAGCTTTGTGCCTGTGGGCAAGCCTCAGTGTCCTCATCTGTAAAACAGAAGGGTCATACCTAATTAAGTCCTAGATTTTAAAGCACTTGGCACAGTGTCTGGCACAGGTTATCAGGGCTGGGTCCAGTTGAAATGATCAAAAGCTGCTGAAATTCAGAACTTGGGTCACTTTTGCAATAGCAGCGTTGGTCAGGGGGCAAGGATGGGACCAAGGCATGACAAGAGTCAAGAGAGGGAGCAGTCAGTGAAGTGGAGTGGGAGGTGAGCAAGGACAATTTGTTATAATGGAACCATGCCCGAGGTGGGGGTATGGGAGCTAACAACTATGGGGGGCCGGGCAGGGTGGGCCACTCAGCCTGCAGGCCTGGGTCAGGCTAGCTGCTTGGAAAGGATGAGCAGCCCAGGTCTGCCCCTGCCCAGTGTGTGGCCAGGGGAGCCTCTCCATGCCCATGCCACTTGTCTTGCTTAAGTGTGAGTAGGAAGGAAAAGGCTGGCCAAGTGCAGCTCCTGCCTGGCTGATCCAGGTCTTGATGGCAGATAGCTATGTTCACAGGGTTTCCCAGGGAGGGGGGGGAGGAGCAACCCTTCTCCTCCAGGAGCCTCTGGTCAGCAAGGAGTGCATTTGGCTACAGGTTGGAGGGCTTCCTCATCTGCAGGGCCAAGCAGGAAGGGGCGGCGGTGACACAGACGAGCGAGCGTGTGGGAGGTCTCTGTGTTGGGCGTCTGTCTGCCCGCATGCCTGCCTCTCTGTTGCTCTGAAGGAGGCAGGGGCTGGGCCTGCAGCTGCCTGGGCAGAGCGGCTCCTGCGTGGGACATGGCTCTTCTCTCTGGTTACAGACTCACCACTTCGCTCCCAATCTACTTCCACAGTCAGCGTGGGGCATCAGGGCAGGCCCTCCTGAGCCAGAGAAGATTGTGGAAACCTTGCTCTCCAGGTGGAGTGGCCAGCCTCTGGGAGGTGTTCAGGGAATGGGCCCCTAGAGAGTGTGGTAACCTCAGGCTGGATCTGAGCTGGGCAAAGCTGTTTCCAAGGGGGGCCTGCATCCAAGGGACCAATTGGTGATGGGATTCATTGTTCTGGGGTAGTCTCCAGCCTGTGGGACAGGGGTACAGGGTACAAGGGGCAGACAAGATGTAGGGAGGACAGGCAGGAAGTTCCAGCAAGTTTCTGGGCCAAGGAAATGTTGTAGAGAACCAGAGGATGAGAGGAAATAACAAATGAAGGACAAATGAAAAGGCCTTGCCAGGCTCCGGAGTGGGGCGTGTTGAAGTCTGAGGGTCATGGGTCTCACCTGTTGGCGGGGCTGGGCTCTTAGCCCCAGCGTGGGGTGGTACTGCAGCTGCTGGGATGGGAGAGGAGGGTGCCCAGTGGTACCTTCCATGGGTCAGCATGACTGGCAATGAAAATGAGGTGAATGAGCATCCCAGGAGCTCATGCTGCCAATAAAACACCTGATCCGGCAGGTGGGCGGCCTGGATTTGGCTCCCAGCTCTGCTGTGAACTTGCAGAGGCTCCTGGACAAGTCCCTTCCCCTCTCTAGCTTTCTGTTTGCCCCTCTGCAAAATGTGAGCCAAATATTTTCAAGCAGTGGCACTCTGTTCAAATGAAATATTCCATGAAACCCACTTTTCTTAACTGAGTGAAGAGGGTTGAGGTGGGGAAACCCAGTGGTCTAGCCCATCTCCAAAGCCTACTTCCAAACATAAGCAATTGTCCTAGATTTTAAAAATTCATATTTTAAAACCAACTCTTATTGAGCACTTGATATGTGCCAGGCACTGTTCTAAGCACTTTATAGACAGTGACTCAATTCTCTCAACCCGAGGGGGAGGGAGGTGGGGAAACAGGCATCAGAGGTCAGGTGACATCTCAAGGTCCCACACCTAGTGAGTGGCACAGCAGGATTCCAGCTCAGGCAGTGAGGTCTAGGACGGGATTTGCCCTCTGTTCTCGCTGCCTGTAGGTGCTGGAGAAGGGGGCGGCTTGTTCTGTAGGAGAAAGGCCACGGCGCCCACGTGACTCGGTGCTGCGCGCTGGACCCCCGAAGTCAGTGTCTGGGGAACCGTCCCTTTGGGCCTGGATCCCGACTAGCTGGGAGAGGCGGGATCCTCCCCTCTGCCCTCTCATTTCCCAGCTGGCCCACCACGGCCCCGCCACTCCAAGGCCGGTTTACAATGGCAACGTTGCGCGCCGTGGCGCGTAGGGAATTGAATGCGGGAGCTTCTCCGCCAGGCACACACTCTAACCACCAAATTTATTTAAGCAGATAAAATGCAGGGGTGTAATGTCAGATTAGTGGATAAATAACCGTTCTGGTTTTTGGCACGATGACGGGGAGCTGTAGTGAGAAGCCTCATTATGTGCGGCTCTGCCTCGAAGAACAAGCCTCGTGCTGCAAGCCCAGCACCCGGGCCCGCGAACAGAGCATTAAATTGTTGGGAATGGCTCCCCTTCACTCGCAGAACAAAGATGTTTTCTCCAGAATAAATTGACTCCCTCCCAGCGCGCTGAGCCCTGGTTTCCCACAAACGCAGCCTATTTTCTCGGGGGAGGGAGGGCGGGCGGTGCGGGCCTGGGAACGCCGCGCAGGGAGCTTCCTGCGGGGGCGGGCTCGGGGCCTGGGCTCGGGGCCGGGCTCGGGGCTTCTGGCTCCTGGGCTCTCTGTCGCCAAGCCTCCGTGGTAAAGGAGCAAACCTTTAGTTGTGTGGACAACGCGGAAGTCTGGCGAAATCGGGGTTGGAATTAGGGTGCGCTGAGGCAGTGTTCCTTGGTTAGGGCTTTGCGTTTCATGTCCCTAGGTTTGCATGTCTTTGGCCAGCTGGGCGATCTTCAGGCAAGTTACTTAACCTCTCTTAGCTCAGTTTAACAGTGAAGTGGGGAAGGCGCCCTTCCTAACAGGGCTGTGGTCCAGAACACCCTAATAAGAGAACGCTTGGGGGTGGAGCCACGTTCCCTTACTGCAGAAGGCGCCCTCCGCTCTGACACTCTGCCAGCATCCATGCCCAAGATGGTGTGGTGGGGTGTGGGGACCCAGGAGGCTGCTGTCCGGCTGGGCCTAGACCCTGTGGCATGGACCAGGGGGCCGAACTGAAGGACTCAAGCTCTTTGAGGTGGGTGGGGGAATAAAGCCTCCCTTCCTGGGTACCCAAGGTCTGGCCAGTGCCTAGTAAGCCCCTGGCTGGGTGGGATCAGAATCTCAATGGAGAGCCTGGCTTTGCTCTGGGCCAAATTTAAAGACAGCCATTGCCCCCCGGAGCCACTGTGTTTGGTTTCTGCCTGGCTTCCTGGGCTCAGTAGGAGCAGAGCTCCAAGAAACTGCTGAGGGGCAGACTAACTGCTTTCAGATCAGCGCCTTTCTTCCCCTCCTTCCTCCTCCTGCTGGAAGGTGACTTGCACAGTGTAAAGAGTGCAGGCTTTGGGGCCAGATTCACCACTGTCACCTCCTCCTGGCTGTGTTACGCTGGACACACTGCTTCACCTATCCATGCCTCAGTTTTCACCTGTGGATGCCAGAATAATACTTTCACTTTGTAAGACTGGCATGAAGAGTGAAGCTCCTGGGCTGATATCTGGCACAGAGCTCTTTGGGCCCCAGTGTTCTGTAACAAATGCTTATGGAGCACATACTTGGTGCCAGGCTCTGAGATACAATGGTAAGCAGTGCAGCCGTGTGTGACCTCCAGGAGTTGACTGGGGAGCAGGATGACCTGGATGCTGGTGGCTGCCTGGATGTGTACGTGTGTGTGCCACCTCCATGCACCTGCTCAGGTGAGAGTGGGTGACCTGGGGTTTTGCTGCATCCCGCAGGATCTGGCCTTTGGGATGGTGGGTTGCCTCTGTCTTGTGCTGCCTTTTCCTTGTCGTTTTAGCCTTGCTGCTTCTTACCTGCTCCACCCCAGTTTCTCACTGACCTAACCAAGAGGTTGCAAAAGGAAAACGCCCCTGGCTTGGGGCAGGACTGTGGGTCCCAGCAGTTTGTGGAGTACCTCCTTCCCAGTGCATTGGGTGCTCTCCAGGCACTGGGGTCCCCGGTGAGCAAAGCAGATGAAGTCTCTGTCCTTGTGGTGCTTGCAGTCTTCTGAGTACTGACAGCTACTGAGCATTTGCCCAGTGCCAGGCTCTGTACTAAGTGCTTTTCCCATCTGATCCTCACTATGCAATGGATAGTCTGTGGCCGGCTTTGAACCCCACCCCTTTGTCATGCCGGCAGGTCCTGGGGGCCCTTTTTCTCCCCCAGGGGTCCTGCAGGCCCTGCCAGGATAGAGCTCTGGACTCAGGGAGGGGTAGCTTTGAGCTTGGTTCTGTCCTGTTATTTTGCAAGTCACATAACTTGTGTAAGCCTCAGTTTCCTCATCCACAAAATTGGGATAATCATAGTACCACCTCGCAGGGTTGTGAGGAGGAAGCACCAAGCATAGAACCTGGGTCACTGCAGGGGCCCAAGCCCTGGTGGCTGGGTGTTTTGCTCCCTGTGGAGTGGGCACAGAGGCTTCTCTGGGCTTTGCAGCCCCCACCCAGCCTTTTCTTTGGTTTGAGGAACGTGTGTTTAGGAGGCTAGCAGAAGGCTCTCCAGGCAGCACTCTTTCTCTCACGTGCTGGGTCTTTGTTTAGCTCCAAATTAAAGCTAAAGCAGAAAGCACGAAACATTTCCTCCATCGCAGGTGAAGGAACCATCTGTCTTATCAGCTCTGGAGCCGGGTGGTTTGGCATGCATTTGCTGGTAATTGTGGAGTCTGAATGAGGGGGTCTCTCTGGGGGCCATGCTTTCCATCACTGTCCGTGTCTGTTATGATTATCTCATTCCCAACCAGGCTCAAGGGAAGTGGGGCTGGGTGAGGATTTTCCGTTTTCCGGAGGCTCACATCCCATCTCCACCTGCTTACTCATTCCGATTGCCCAGCTCTTAGCAGCCCTCCCTGGGCTCTGCCTTGATCCTTCTAGGATGTTATCTGCTACTGGTGTCTATTCCAGTTCTGTCTGTCTGCATCTCTGTGAAGACCAGGAGCTCCTGAAGGTCCTGCTAGAGTCCAGGGATTATTGATGAAGCTCTAACCAGGAAGAGAGAGTGGGACACATGGTGGGGGTGGTGGGAGGATTGAAGTTCTTAGAGGCAGATCTGGCTTGTAAATCTAGCTTTGTCACTTGCTGTGTGACCTAGGGAAAGTTACCTAAGTTCTCTGAGCCTGGCTTTCCTGATTTCTAAAATGAAGGTGTTACCGGTACGTGCTGTTTGTAAGGATTGGTGTAAGTATTATCATGAAGTAATATCCACAGTGTGTAGCTGAGTGCCTGGCGTGGAATCAGTGCTTTGCAGTGCTGGCCCAAAAGTGGCAGGAAGCCATATGGGTGGTACTCAGATTTCCCTGTTGAAGGTAGAACAGAGAACAAGGTGCAGGAGAGGAAGGCTGGTTGTTGCCCTGACCACTCCACACAGGTGTTCCATGGAGTGGGGGCAGGCTCACTGTTATCTCAGCACCAGCTAGAGACCAGTTCACACTAACCAAGCTCATAAGAGACTGATTTTTGGCTGAACACAAGCCAGCATATTAATTCACAAGGAGAAACCACTGCCTGGGCTCTCATGTGCTTCCCCAGTGAGAAATCCTAGTGAACCAGGTGACTAGGTGCTTCCCACTGGATGGAGGGACCTGCAGAGGGACTGCTGGTGGGTCTCAGGGGCTTCTTGATCACTATATAGAGCCTTCTATGGAAGAGGTCAGAGTGTGGCCTCTATCTGGGCTCTTCCTCTCAGTTCACTTTCCTTACTGGACTCTCCTCACTTTGCCTTCTGCTGTCTTTCCGCCCCTGCCCCTGCCATTTATGCAGGCTTGCACACGCATGTGCGTGCACACATATACACATGCACACAGACGTGTTATTAGGAATGCAGCTGGACTCTGCACTTGATTGAATTTGAAATAATTGACTTAATTTCTGATTTGCAACGTACAGATTCCCCACTCCCCTATGTTGGCAGTACCCACGTTTTTCCTTGACAATTTGTATTTTTGAATTAATATATTTATACAACCTCATATGTAATGATATAGATATATTTATATAATTTAATGATATTCTTTAATAATTCAGAGATATTCAGCTTTCTGTATGCATAGTTTACACGCACATGAGGGAGGAAAGTCATTAGTTGTCATCAGTGAATATGGACAGGTATAGATTAAGGAGAGAGGGGAAAGAGAGAGAGAGAGGGAGAGAGAGAGAGATAAAGATTGCAGAGGTCTGGAAACAGAATCTTTTCTTTACATTTTTGGGTTAAACTGTTAGGGCTGACAGTTTGAAAAGAGGTCAGGCTAGGCCACCTGCCCTAGGGTAGGGGGCTGGGTCATCAGAGGAAACAGCTCCATGTTCTTATAGCTCCTCCTGCAGCTTCAAGGGCACAGCTGGGCAGCACATGTTGGCCTCTGTCCAGCCATCAGCGCCCACCTTCGTGAGGCCACAGCTGCTCTGTTTTCCTCATCAGAGGTTCTCTCTTTTTCTTTGAAATTTAAGCATTGTTCAATTATGAAACTTAGCATTAATTTCGGTGCATAAACTAAGACTGGTTGTGTCCTTTTGATTTCTAATCTGAGTTCTTCGTTCAGTTCCAGGAATTTTTCTATTGAGTTTATGATCAGCTATGATCAGTTTCTTATGTCTTTGGAAATCATGTCCCTGTAATTGGGTTCTCCCTGCATTTTCTCTTGTATGTGTCATCTTTCACATTACAAAAAGCCTCCACTTACTTAGTCTATTGTCTGGATATGTGCAGTAGATTGTTTCATTGTTCACAATATCCACTGCTTTTCTCTGTGGGAGGATTTACAGGCTGCCCTGATGATGTCATCCTTGGCCGTGTGACTTGCCAGGGCCAATGAAGTGAGGATGAAAGTGACAGAGGCCTCTTTTGAACAGAAGCTCCAGGAGCTGCCACATTATTTGTTTTTCCCTCTGCCGTGAGAGATGGGGGCTGCTCCCTGAAGCCTGGGTCTTGGAATAAAGATGCCATGGGACAGAGCTGCAGCCAACCTACAATAAATAACCTACAAAAAAACTGTGAGAGGAAAATCACTTTTTACTGATTTAAACCACTGAGATTTTGGGGTTGCTTGTTACAACAGCATATCTTAGCTTAAACTGACAAATACATTTCTCAAATATATTCTTTGTTTCACTGGTATGGTTTCTTGGCAATACCAATTTTGTTTTTTACAGCTCCCAACAGTGGTTCTATTAGAATCATACAGATATTAATTTTGTTTTGAATTATATCATTCAGTTGATGTATTTTTTTCTCTTTGAAAATAATTGGTAGTATTTTTCTAAAATCTTATGCTGTATATGTGAGTCTGTTTTAGGGTTGGCTATTCTCATGAAATCTTTATATTGGACTGTAGGGATTTTTATGTCCTTTACCTATTTACTACACTTTGAGTGTTCTCTATTGTTTCTTCCTGTTTTGCTGAGGGGCTTAGAAGCCTCATTGGGGTAGAAAGCTAAGTTGTGGGGCTGGAGGCGGGACACCAATCAGTTGGAGACTGGGCATGTGTTTTGCTCATTGCTGTTGGTGCTGCTGAGGAAGTCTTTGTTTTAGTACATTACAGACTGTTTTAATTGGGTTAGAGGGAGAATGTCCTTGGCATTGCTCCCCTGTTCTTTATCTTCCTGGAGGTAATCCTTTTAGGTGTCTGGAGTTGGCGCTCATGTCATCTTCACGCTTAGTTTACCTTCTCCCAGGGCCTCTCTGGGTCTCTCAGCCATGCCCCGTGATGAGTTCTGTGTCCTATACACCTGCCTGGCTGTCCCCTTCTACTTCTTCCCCATAGTATTACTGTCCCTACTGAATGTAGAGCCCAGAATGGATTTCAGCGCTCAGCTGCCATCTGGACTGTTTGGAGGGGATCTCTCCCTCCTTATCCAGGGTATGATATCATGAATTCACACAGTCGTGGCCACATCTGTCTGTTGGCTCTTATTAAGCTTAAAGGTGGTTGCATCCAGGTCTTCTCCCACAAGCTTCTAGTTGAGTCTTTTCCACCTGTTCTTATGTCTGTGACTTTCAGTCCATCTCTGTTGAGCTCTCTTTTGCTCATGATGGCCCATTGGTCCAGATGGCCAAGATCTTTTTGTATCCCAGACACCGTATTAACTCTCTCTCAAGTGGAATCAGTAGCAATCGATATCCTCTGCAGTCAGTCATAAAACTGTTGAGCATACAGGTTTGAGGATAGAGCCCTAAGGCCTGTCACTAGAGACTCTGCCAGTTGTTGTCTCTGAATGCACCTAATTGTACTAGCACTCAGCCCACCTCAGAGAAGATTGTGTGAATACCTCGTTGAAACTGCGTCAAAGCCTAAGTGTGCTGACTCTTGAGGTGCTCAGCACATGGGCTCCTGCTCCATGGGCTCCCCACCCACCTGGATGGTTTGGGAAGAAACACATTATGTATTCTAAAGGGGCACTGAACAGATTTGAATACAGAAGAACCCAGCAGGGTCAGGGAAGCACTCAGAGGGTATCAGTGCCAGGGAGCGGCACTATCCCTGGGCCTGAAGCGACAGGGGCTGTGTTGCTGAGCCTGAGAGAAGGATGCAGCGGGCAGAGAGTGGCTGCCAGTGGGAACTGTGTCCTTCATTGGGGAACACAGCTACTGTAAACCCAGGCCCAGCTCAGCCCTCTGATCTGATGCTTCCCGGTGGCTGAAGCCAGGTAGAAGCCAAGGGGCAAGGGAGCCCAGGAGCTGAGTCCATAGAGGCCAGCCTTGCAGGGTGCACAACAGAGTGGACAGGAGATGCCAGCACAGTAGGCAGCTCAGCAGGTCAAGCTGTAGTCTCATGTGCTTCTCTAAGCCTCCGTGTTGTGCTGCACTAGGTTACTTGTTATGTCCCAAAGAGTCTTGTGAATTATATATACATATATGGAGAGAGAGAGAGAGAGAGAGGAGAGAGAGAGAGGAGAGAGATTCCCTTGGGACAGAGAGAGAGAGAGAGAGAGCTTCTCTGTCTGTCATCACTTTTGGACCCTCTTGCCAACAGGGTGAGTTTAATTGCAGTCATGGGGACATGATGACATTTAATTAATTAATTAATTATTTAGAGATAGGGTCTCACTCTGTCACCCAGGGTGGAGTGCAGTGGTGCCATCATGGTTCACTGTAGCCTCAGACTTCGGGCTCAAGTGATCCTCCCACCTCAGCCTCCTGAAATGCTGGGATTACAGCACCCTGAGACGTTGACATCATCTTAACAAATTCAATGCCCATGGGAGCTAACTGGGCTGTTCCTTGTGGGAGCAGAGCCCCTGCTCTGGCCAGAGATGCAGCCTCAGGGTGACAATAGGGGAAAGAAGAGCAGTCAGAGTTGCTAGGAGTTGGAGCTATTAGGTGGGGGCCCATGGAGTCACCCTTCTGTCCAGGGCTGTCCTGAGCAAGACCCACAGACAAAATTCACACAGACCCACCTGTGGGGCTGCAAAAACTGTGCCAAATACTGCTGAGCTGGGAGATTTCTGTTTCATGCCTGCGTTTTAAGAAAAGGCGAGGGCTGTGATCCGAATGACCCTGGGATCCTCTCTAGGAGCCCTGGTTACCGGCTGTTGTGCACACCATGGGGAAGGCCGTGTAGTGGTTGGGGTTGCAGCAACTTCAGAAGACAGGGCAGACTATGTTGGACATGGGAAGTGAGATGTGGTGTGTGTGGAGCTAGGCAGCCCAGGCGAGGCCCCTGGAGCTCCGGCTCAAGTGGTCTGTCCACCTGCCGACTCAGCCCAGCACAGGTGAGTACACACCGCCATCTCTCTAGCTCTGACATCCCAGCTGATAGGACCAAACCAAATCCTTATGGGGACGTGCTGGGGACACCCTAGGTCCCCAGGGGGTAGTGCAAGTTCTCTCTGAGTTGACGACGGGTGTCAGTTTGCCAGTGCCATAAAGCTGGGCACTGGGCAAGAGAGTTTGTGACTGCAGGAGGAAAAGGGTAACCCGAGCCACGGGTGCACAGAGCCTAGCCAGATGTGCACACAGGTGGCAAGGGAGCTCAGCCACTGCATCCTGAGGGTGGTGAGCACAGGGAGGGCCTCCTGAGGGGCTAGTATATGAGTGTCGGGGGACATTGACCTTGGCCTTAGTGCACTTCTCTGAAAGTGCTACCCAGCCTCTGAGTTGTGCTGCACTCAGTTACTTGTTAATGTCCCAAAGAGTCTTGTGAAGTGTGTGTGTGTGTGTGTGTGTGTGTATATATGTATATATACTTTGATTCCGTTGGGATGGAGAGACAGCTTCTCTGTACAGCTTCTCTCGACACAGTTTGTTTCAATTATTAGTTTTAAAGTACATATTCAAAATAGATGCATGACAGAATCTTTGAAAAAGAAAGAAAAGAAAAACATGTTTGCATCTTGGCTTGCTTCTTGGCACGCCCTTCTTAAATACTTGTGATTCCCCAGGGAGGGGGGGACAAGGCTGTGGGGTGACATCCAGGTGGGTGGGGAGCCCATGGAGCAGGAAACACAGTGGGAAAGGATCAGGGACAGAGGCTATGACCAAGGGCAGGCCTGGTCTTAGGGGTGTGGAGGCCAGACTCGGGCTGGAGTTGTTCGTCCCGGGTTTCCTCATGTGGCCTGCTCCGGGGGCTGGTCTTTATCTGGGCTTCCTGAGTCCTGGAGGCGTTCCCCTGCTTTGGTGAGCAGGGCCAGCCTGTTTGGGGGGATCCCTGGCTGGGGCTGTTCAGCTGGCACTGGTTCAGCCAGGTCTGCTTGCAGAAGCTCTTGTCTCTTAGGCATTTCTGTGGTCCAGTGGGGAGCTGCTAGGCATCTGACAGGTGATGGCCAGCCCCAGGCTTCAATGGCTCTGCTTTAGTGGCAGCACAGCTGGAAGCCTACTGGGCCCTGCTTGCCATTGTGGAGAAGCACACAGGGCCAGGGTGTGGCCCCAGCTGCATACCCTGTGTGAACACTGACTCCAGGCTCCCACACTATGGGGCTGCAACGTGAGTATCAAGGTTTTTGAAGGCTATCCAGGTGATTCTAAAGAGCAGCTATGGTAGTTCTCATATTTTATGTGCATCAGTCACCTGGATCTTGTCAAAAGACACAATTACAGAGGCCCACCTCAAAAGTTTCTGATTTGTTAGGTTTGTCTGAGAATTTGTAAGAAATTGAAATCTAACAAGTTCCCAGGAGATGCTGGTGCTGCTGGTCTGGAGACCCCACTTCGAGAACCTCTGGCCTAGATGATGTGGGAAATTCTGGTTACCTCCAGAAGGCAAGGGCAGGTGTCAGCTCCCTCAGATGGTGAAGGCAGGTCTCAGCACTCACAGGTGGTGAGGACAGGTGTTGGTTGTCTCATGGGGTTGTGAGGGAGGAGGCTGGTTGTCACAGGTGCTGAGGGAAAGTGTTGGTTGCTATCCTGTGCTAAGGAAAGGTGTTTGCTGTCAGGTACCTAGGTGGTGTAGGAGGGTGTTGCCTGGTATCAGTAATAAAGAAAGCTGTTGGCTGTAGGTTTGGGTGGCAAGGGAAGGGGCTGGCGGTGACAGGTGACAAATCAAGGTGTTAGTGTTGGTGGGTGGTAAGGAAAGCTGTTGGCTTTCTGTACAGGTGGTGAGGGCAGGTGCTGCCTGTCACAGATGGAGCGGGAAGCAGCTGGCAGTCACATACCTGAAGTGAGGGAAGGTATGGCTTTGTCATAGATGTGAGGGTAGGTGTCAAGTGTCACAGATGGTGAGGGAGTTGATGCTGTGTCATAGATCATGAGGGAAGGTGGTGATGGTTACAGGTGGAGAGGGAAGGGGCTAGCCCTTCTAGCTGGCTAACATGGACATTGGCCTATTTCCCACTGAGGCTGAAGGTGCCTCCAGCTCCCAAGTTCCCTCGTGTGTCTATCCTGATCCCCTTTCCTGATGCCCTCCAAGCCTGGCCTTCTCATCCTCCCATGCTGCAGTGTAGACCAAGAAGGTGGGTGGAGCTCCAGGGCCTGGGTGGGTGTGTCTCTTGGCCTGGGAGGGAGGAGTGTTCGGGTGGGCTGGGGAGCAGCAACGTGGAGCTCTGTGCTGGGGAAGTGCTTTGCACAATTTCATACTGGCCTTCAATAATGCATCCGCCACAGAACGATGGCCCCAGGAAGCCTCACTCCCTGCACACATTCAGGAGGCACATTTCAATGCAGAAGCCACAGGAAGAGCGTTCTCATCTCTGTCTTTTATCATCAGTTTCCAATCAAGAATCACAGCAGCCTGTGTCCTGGGGCTCCAGCCTAGTGCCTGTGGGGAAAACAGTTCTCCCAAGAGCAGGCCTCCGATGCAGAGATGCAGGATGTAGAGCCCGGCTTTTGGAGACGGCCACATGCAGATGAGCTGGTCTTAGGGGAAAAGACAGAGCTGTCAGCCTGGCTGTGTCTGATGTCCCTGGTTTCTATAGCTACAGTAAATGTAATTACCAAAAAGTAACCCTTTTCGGATTTCATCGTAACCTCAGAGAGCTAATGACATTTACTGGGTTTCTAGCAATCTGGGACAAAATGCTCATTTTAAATTTAACATGAGTAATGCCATTTTCCATCTTAGTTAAGTACTTTGTGTCATAAAAGAGTTATCTGCCCAGAGCTCCTAGTTCTGTCAGTAAACATATTACAAATATTATCACCACTTATTTTCTGGATGAAAGATGTGGCGAAGGCCCAGAGAAACACTCCTCCTTTACATTTATGACTTTGCTTGGAGACTCAGCAAATTCAGCATGAAATCATTGTAGAGGTAATTCAGACTGTGCACCAATATCTCACACTCAGCCAGAGGCCCCCAGAGATAGTAATGTTATCTCAGGGAGCACAAACTATGTAAATACATCCTTCCACCACTCGACCACAGTAGGTGTCAGGTGGTGTCACTTGGCTACCAACAAAGGTGATAGATACTGAGGGTCTTTGGTGTAGAAAAATGGAAGTCATTGACTGCAGCTTGTTAGGGGGAAGATGAGTTTCTTCTCTGTTCCTGGAGACATACAGAATTTGCGCACCAAAGCAGAGATGGTGTCAAACCACATATTTATTTATTCATCTGTTTATTCATGCACTTTGTGGATCCATTCACACAGACCCGTAAATAATTCTTACAGTACAGTGTGATGGGTATTCTAATGGAGGGATGTACCAGGCTTGCTGCAGTGGAGGAAGCACAGAGCGGGAGGCACATGAACTGCCTGGGGAGTCCCAGGAGGCCCATAGCGAGGGTGATGTTGGACCAGGCCTGGGTGGATGTGACTGAGTTGGACAGCCGAGGCTGAAGGAAGATGCTGCAGGCTGGGCGTGATATTAACGCTCTTCTTGGGCCACATCCGGGTCTCTGCCGGAGTGAGGACTGGCATTGACCTGCCTCCCCTAGAATCCAGCACTGCTTTGCAGGTCCAAGGCAGAGGGGAGAGCACCTGAGGGCCCTGGGAGAGCTGGACCTGGGCTCTGTCTCTGGCTCTGCTACTTAGTAGAGGAGTAACTTCAGGTAAGGTCAGAGCCTCAGTTTCCTCATGTATGGAATGGGGACACCCATACCAACCTCTGCAAGTGATAGTGAGGATGACATCAAACCATAGTCCAAGATGCAGGTGCCACTGCTGGTCTTACTGCAGGTGGCTCCTTTAGGGAATGAGAGCACCCATCCCATGGGGGAGGTTTGTGCTCACAGAGTGCTCTAAGACAGCCCAGCCCTGAGCTGCTCAGGGCCAGGCAAAAGTATTTTTAGATGTGAATGTCAGGCCATGCAGGTGCTAAGCATCTGTGCCTCCTGACCCCTGGTGAAAGCCTGTTTCACTCTGGCTGATGCCTGGTCCTGGCTCTGACACTTGTCAGCAGTGATTGGCAGATTCTGAAGTGTGAGAACTTTGGAGGAGGAGCTTCTGAGCTTCCCTTCCTGAGTCAGTGCCCAGCCCTGACTCCAGAACCCCAGGCCACTCCTGTCTGGGGCCTGATATTCTAGGGAGGCAAGCAGAGGGGTGTAAATCTAGGGTTTTCCAGGAAAAGCTGAGGTAGTAGCCCTGCAAGGCTTGAGGGACCAGCTCCTGCAGACATGAGGGACTTGAGCCTCGGGTGTGAGGACCAGCCATGGCCCCAATGCTGTCAGTAATTTGGCATAATTGTGTCATATTGCCTGTAAAAATACATGCGATTTTTAAGCTTTCCTTAGATTAGCCTGCTGAGTGCCCCACGGGGGAGCCAAGACACAGCACACTCACACAAGCTGCCTGCTGCTCACTGAGACCATTTCTCTTGGCTGATGAATACACTGCAATGCTGAAACTGTCCTGAATGGCTCTTCTTCCAAGAAGGCCTGTGCATGGGGACGGTAACTGTAGAAACAGAAGGGCTGCTCAAAGGCAGCAGGAGGGGAAACTTAATGTTGAGGGGATGCTGGAGAGGTACTTCAGCCATCCCTCTGCCTTTGCTTAGGGCTACCTTAAATGCCTGGAACAGAGGGAAACCTGCCCTATTCCCAGTCTAGAGGAGACTGCATGGAGGGGATTTTGGCAACTGGAAGCAATGTCCCCACTGGCTTTCGCCTTTGCCTCTTCTTTATGTGACCTTCCTGTTGGACTCACGCATGCATGCATCCATCCATCTACTCACCCATCCATCTACTCACCCATCCATCTATCCACCCACCCACCTACCCACTCATCCATTCCATTCACCCATCCACCTACCCACCCATTCATCCATCCTTCCACCCACCCATTCATCCATGCATCCATCCATCTATCCACCCACTCACCATTCATCTACTCACCCATCCATCCATCTACCCACCCATTATCTACCCACCATCCATCCATTCATCCATCCACCATCCATCCATTTATCAAACATTGATGGGAGTTACTGTACCAGTAACTGGGGATTGGAAGGTTCTATTGTGGGGAGATAGACATAGAAGCACACATATGTTAGAGGACTTGGAGGCCCAGTGATGGAGGTGGTGATTGGAGGCTTTCTCAAGGAGGGCCATCTGAGCATTAGCAAAGTGGTGGTTGAGGGAGAGGAGTTTCAGACAGAAGGGACTGCATGGGCAAAGGCATAGAGGCCAGAAACAGTAATCTTCCTGTGGTGGGGGGGCAGTGGGGGGAAGAAATGGAGGTGAGTTAAGATGTGTGGAGGAGAAATGGAGGTGGAGTGTGGTAGTGAAGACCCTCAAGGAGGATGCCAACTGTTGTGCGGCTGGTCTGAGGGCCACGCGAGGGGCACAATCAGGTCTGTGTTCAAGTAGATTTGTCTGATGTCAGAGACTGGAAAGGATGAGGTGTGGGATAGGAGGGTCCAAGGATGGATCCAGAGCAGGCTCTGACTCAACTCTAGAGAAGTCCTTGAAGGCAGGACTGATGGTGACCTTGGGACTTGCTAGCCTATGGGTGGCCAAATGCCAAGCCCTTTCTGATCTCCCAGGTCTAACCCAAGGGCATAGGTCCTGCTGCTAAGGAAGGGGCACCCTGGGATCCCCCATCCTCAAGAAATAGGGAGGTCTCAGTATGGGACCCTCTCTCCACCTAATCATGGCTTTCGAGGCATCATGGCTGTCAGAAGGTGAAGGTGTTTGGGAACAGGAGGGTTTTCTGGGAGCCCTTGTGGACCAAAGTTAAGTGCCAATCTTGGCCCCCTGGTGGTCTTGGCTCCTCCAGTGAGGGAGACAGCTATCAGGCAGGCTGGCTCCTTTTCCCTGGGAAACTGATGGTGGGGGTGGCCCTGTTTCCTAGAGCCTGCATGGCTCGAGTGTTGTGAGCTGATTTGCTTTTTCAGCTCCTTCAATCTTGATAGCGACTGAGAGGTAAGAATTGTCATGTCCAGGCTGGGCACCGTATTCCTAACACTTTGGGAGGCCAAGGCAGGTGGATCACTGGAGCCCAGGAGTTCAAGACCAGCCTGAGCAACATAGTGAGACTCCATGTCTACAAAAATTAGCTGGGTGTAGTGGTGCATGTCTGTAGTCCCAGCTACTCGGGAGGGTGAAGTGAGAGGATCGTTTGAGCCCAGGTGGTGGAGGTTGCAGTGAGCTGAGATTGTGCTGCTGTAGCCTGGGCAACAGAGTGAGACCTTGTCTCAGGGAAAAAAAAAAAAAAAAAACAAGAGATTTGTCATGCCCAATTTACAGACAGGGAGCAGAGGTCTAGAGACATTGGGATTTATCCCAGGTTTTGTATGACCGGTGCAGAAAGAAAACTTCTTTCAAGTCTGCTAATTCTGAAGCTCATAGTTATTTTTTGTTGATTCACAATAGAATATTGTTTTAACTACTCGAGGTTATAATCCGTCCGCCCTCCTGCTCCCAGTTTGGTTCTGTAGATCTGTCTGAATATGGCCACCTGCTGAGGTGGGGCCCAGCACAGCAGTGGATGGTGCTGTGGGTGGGGCCTCAGCACTCAAGCAGCCCCAGCCTGCTGCAGGGGTGAAGGTGGGTGAAGGTGACTCCCGCTGGCAGGAGCTGCCTTATTAAACAGTACCTTTGCCATCTGAAGCCACTGTGTCTGCACCGTCTGCCTACTTTGTGGAAGTGGCTTTGGTTTATTGGGAAGAAATTTAATAAGCAAGCAGTGATTCGGAACATTCTGGGGGAAGTGGGAGGTAGTTTGAGGGGTGGGCAGCCCCTCTGTTGGGCCCCTCAGGGGCACCACTTGTTGATCCCTCATCTCTGTGGAGGTTGTGGGGGGACCTCGTTGTCAGGATGGTCATAACCACATTCTGGGCCTGCTTGGTGGATCTGGAGACAACTGTCAACACGTGTTTGGTGTTCAGAGGGCTTGGTCTTGGGCTTAGGTTGGTCCCTTCAGACTCTGCCTGGGCTCTGTGCATGTGCCAGACCTCCTTGAGGGAGGAGTGCTGGGCCATCCACTCTCTAGTACATGGCTTGGTGCTCCCTAGGGCCTCAGGGGCCTAGCTGGTGCTATTCTCTGCTCTGTCTAGTGTGCTTGTTCTCACACTCCTCAGCACTTCCCCCTCTCAGTCGCAGACTCTAGCTCCCACCTCTCTCATCTTAGTTTCCCAACTTTGAAAAAACTTTTAGGGGTAGTCATGGCCCCTTATTGGAAGACCCAGAGCGTTTCCTTCTAGCCTTCTGCCCTTGGAGACTGCTTAGCCAAACTTTCACTCTTATGGGGCCGGTTTGGTCTCTTTTTTGGTGACTAGTTTGAGAATTTATCTATCCATCTGTTCATCCATCTATCTGTCAATCCTTCTATCCCTCTTTCTACCCACCCATCCAACCATCCATCCATTCATCTCCTCATCTGTCCATCCATCCATCCATCCATCCATCCATCCATCCGTTCCTCTGTCCTTCCATCTACCCACCCATCTATTCATCTATCCACCCATCCACTCATATATCCATCCATCCATCCATCCATCCATCCATCCATCCATCCGTCAATCCCTCTGTCCTTCCATCTACCTACCCATCTATTCGTCTGTCTACCCATCCACTCATATATCCATCCATCCATCCATCCATCCATCCATCCATCCGTCAATCCCTCTGTCCTTCCATCTACCTACCCATCTATTCGTCTGTCTACCCATCCACTCATATGTCCATCCATCCATCCATCCATCCATCCATCCATCATCCACCCATCCATCCATCCACCTACCCAGTTGCCCACTTGTCCATTTGTCCATCTGACCATCAGTCTATCTAGTCATTGAGTCAACATGTATTTACTGACACCTGCAGTGTTCCAAGCACAGTGTCAGGCAGCATGGACCCAAAAAGAGATAAGGCTCATTTCTAGTTGGAGAAGCAATGTGCAGAGGAGACATCAGTCATTCTTATGGGGCCATATTTAGTGATCCAAGGATGCCACAGGGCTTGGTGAGCTGCCCAAGGGCTCTGAACGAACAAGTGGACTCATCACAGTGATTGTTACTGAAGGTGAGTGTGGAGGGGCATGTAGGAGCCAGCATGGGCTGGGGGAGGCCCTGCGTGGGGGTTGGCTTTGGAGAGGCGGCTGCTGTGAGAACATCAGGCCTAGAATAAGCTTTCAGGCCATGCCATTCCCTGTGGGTGGCAGGGTTGTCAGGAAGACAAGAGGGAGTTCTTGTGTGAGGTACATGGGGGTGGGACAGGGTTCTGGGCGGTGGAGGGAGGATGGAGGGACCTGGAAGGGGAGGCAGAGGCTTTGAGGAGGCTTCGGGTTAATGGTAGGGGAATGCCAGCAAGGGTAGATGGGTCAGTGGTCCCCACGTGGATGGGCAGATTCTCAGGCTCCTCCTCTTCCCTGTGAGCTGGCCCAGGTGCGGCCGGGTTGTGGTGGCCAAGACCCAGCTGGAGTCACTGTCAGGAGCTCCTTTGCTTGTTCCTTCATTGGTGGCCAGGGCTGGGCTCCTCTCAGGTACCAGACAGGCCAGGCTGTCCTCAGAGAGAGGCCACGGGAGAGTCAGAAGTGTCCACACAGGGCTCTCAGGGAGCCCAGGTGGGCCGTGGCTTCACAAGGCCCTGTGGCTTTACCTGCCTGGCTGTTATCAGTGGGGTCAGGGAGTGGCAGGGCCAGTGAGTGCAGCTGAGGGGAGAGCATACTTTGCCCTCTAGGCTGGCTGTAAGTCAAGGCCAGAGCGTTCTGGAACGGCACAGTCCCTGGTTCCCAGATTCTGGTAGCACTGCCCTTTCAGCCTCGTGTCTCCCTGGGAGGGCAGAGCTAGGAAGGACCCTTGTGTTTTTCCCTGACCCTGGGTCATCTTGGCCCCCAGGCACATGGGTGCCTGCCCCCGCTTTTGGTTCACCTCTCCCTTTTGCATGGGTTGTGGTGGGTATGGGAGTATGTGTGAACACTCTTGACATCTGTCTCGGGGAGGCTGGCTGCTGCAGCTGGAATGGGGACCTTGAGGGTTCCCTCTTCCTGCCTTCCCTGGCTTCCTGTGCTTCCCCAGCCTTCTCCTCCTGCTGACCTCTGGCCTGTGACTTTGTGAGTGCCCAAGGCCGGCCAGCTGTGGCTGGCAGGAAGCAGGGGCTTCCTTTCTGCCCAAGCTTCTCATGAGAAAGCGGGGCAGGGACAGCTTTGGGGCAGGTGAGTGGTGACTGCTCACTCATGTGGCTTCAAGGACCGCCTGAGATGCCCACTCACCACCTGGGGACAGTACTCTAAGAGGCAGTTCCTTTGGGTGGGGCCTTCTCTGTTTTGTGGAGGCCACTAAAGAGAGGAGGAATGCAGTAAAGCGAATGGTAGTAGGAGGTGCAATAATGACGGTGATAGGCCGTAGGAATGGGTGACTGTCTGAGGGGCAGGTGCTGGGACATGAGTCCCAGCATGGGCAGTTTCCTGACTTCCCCAGGCCACTGGCCCCCTTGCTCTAAGGGGTTTCTGTGCCAACCATGGGAGCAGCAGGTGGGTAGTGTCCCCTGTTCCCTCGCCTGGCTTAATCCAGTTCCCCCAGAGCCCAGGAGAGGAGTTTCCAGGTAGTGGGAGCTGAACACAGTTCCTTCGGTCTACAGGGAACCCCAGGCTCTGTACCAGGCCAGGTTCTTAGTGCCTAAGGTCCCCTGCCATCGTCTCAGGAGGAGAAAGGAAAAAATGAAAACATGGAATCAGTGCGACCGGGGTCTAATTATTCTAGGTAGCATCAAGCCTCCAATTTTGGGTCCTGGTGCTCCTTTTAATTTGGGGTGTTTAAATATTTACCTGCAATGGAGGGGAAAAAATCTTTTGGGCTGCAAGGCTATTCTGGTAGCAATGCACTGAGAAATTCATTAAACCACAGTTAATTAGGGGATGAAAGATACATATATAGCTCATTAGCTCAACCCACATAATTTACATCTCTGAGGATATTCGAGGACTAACTCAGTTTAGGCTCTCAGAAATGATGTCTTGAAAGGAAACCTCTCACTTTGGCTATTTATTTGGGCCTGTGGGGTTAGGGAGAGGCTGATGGCTGCCCTCCATCTGCTGTCTGTCTGTCTGTCCATCCACGAGAGGATGAAGGGGCTGAGGCCTCGCTGCCTCTCGTGTTCCCCGCTGGAGCCAGAGGTGGGGCTGACTGGCTGTGCTCCTGCTGCCAGGGATGATTAACGAGGGGGCAGCAGCCTCCTTGCAGGCGCGCTGCTTAGCATAATGGTGCGGTGTCTGCGAGGGCTTTAAGCTGCATTGAATCCGGTTTCTAGATCAGAGACATTATCCCCGATTTAATCTGTAACAGTCAGAGAAATCGGGGTGGGAGCATCAGATCCACATGTCTCTTACCAGACAATAGTTCCTGTTCTGGCGCCCGCTTGGGGCCTCTGAGGGGAATTGGGGGGCCTTGGCTCTGCTGAATCTGTGACCAGGCCTTGCACACCAAGCAGGCCCCCAACTCTGCCCGCTTGAAGGGCTGCTCCTCTGTGCCACTGTCCCACCAACTTGGGGCTATGACAGGATTACTGACCTTGGTAAGGGTTTCTGCATAGTTGTCATCTTTTGGTGGATATTGGTAGGAAGTGCAGTTGGTTAAAAAAAAATTTCCTGGCCAGGTCCCACTATCAGCCCTCACCCTGATTATGCCCTCAATTGAGGAAGAGAGGTAAGGAGAGGAGCTGTGTTTGCATACCCATGTATATGTGTATACAGGTGTGTACACATACAGGTATACATGCATGTTTATATGTGTATACACAGTGCACACGAGCACACATGTGTGCATATATGTGCAGGTATGTATGCATGTGCTTGTGTGCACGTGTGTGGCATGTGTGTGCAGAGATGGTGGCGAGGACTGGGGAAGGCTGGATTAAATGTCCTGAGGGATCAGCATGGCCCCTTCTTGGCCCTGACATCTGCCTGCGTTGTGCTGGGGGCTGCAGGTGAATGGAGATTGGCCAGAATCAGACTGGAAGGTGTGAACCCCATGCTGTTAATGGGTGGTGCTGGCATTTTGGGCAAGCAACTTTCATCTCCAGGCCTTGATTTCCTCATCTGTATACTGGCAGCAGCAATCCCTCACTCAGGCTATTTTTGAAAATTAAGGGAGATGATACAATTGACACTCTTTCTCCAGGGCCTGGCATAGACGAACTGCTCCCTATGTGTTAGCTCTTTTCATTATTGTTTTTTGTTCTTTACCACTCTGAGCCTCAGTTTCCTCATCTGTTAAGTGGGGTTGCCTAGCTCACAGGGTGGTATGAGGAGCTGAGTTCCCATCAGCATGTGACACACAGGATCCAGACAGCCCAGTGGCTTTGGGCCATGTCAATGAATGGGGAAGGGTGGGCACAGCCTGACAGTGCTTGGTTCTCTAGGCCCGGTTAGGGTCCAGGAGTAACTGAGCCCCTAAAGACTCCATCTGAGGACGCCTGACCCTTATCCTGGCCTACCCCAGTGGATACCTACCCTATTGAGCACGGGTCTGCAGAGCCAGGCCTCTGGGCCTTGGTGGTACCGCCTACTGGCAGGTCCCTTTCCTCTCCTTCTGGGTTTGCACCTGTTCCTAATGGCACCCACACCTGCATCGGGTTCCTTATATGAACCACCACCATGACTAGATAGCAGCAGCAGCACCAAGAATTACAGTTGATGTTGCATTCTGCTGGAATTGACATCCTCACACCCATCCTGGGAAGTGGGCATTATTATAACTCTTGTTTTACAGGTGAGGAAGCTGAGACACAGGGAGCTTGAGCTTGGTCCCAGCGCAGGCCTGCTGGAGGTGGGGAGTTGGGTGAAGTGGGTGGGGCTGGGTGAGGAGCTGATGGACAAGCAGTGTCCATCGGCTGTCAGTACCAGATCCCTGCCCTACCACTTGTTACTGTGACTGTGGGCTTGTTGCCTCTCTGTGCCTGAGTTTCCTCATCTGTAGCCTGGATGTCATTACTCGGAGAATGGAGCAAGGTCACCATGCAAAGCACCAGTATTGGACACATGGAGAGCTCTGATTTTTGGGAGTAGGGTGGGAAGAGTGTACTCCTGGAGAGGCCCTCTTGGAGGAGGTGGCCTGGACAGGGTTTTGGAGGTGGGCGTGGACAGAGGGTCCAGCTTGGCCACTCTTCCTATATGGTCTTAGGCCTTTGCACTCTCTAAGTCAGTTGCCTTACCTATATCCCTTTCAAAAGTGCCCCAGTTAGGGCTGAGCTAGGGCCTGTGGATGCCTGATGAGGGCATCCCTCCATCAGCAGGCAGCTCAGGATACTGTCAAGAGCCCTTGTCCTCTCCTGGATGTCCTGGGAGGGGAAGTGTGGCAACCCTCAGCCTGGCCCCCTGAGGCTCTCAGGGTCAGCGTCTGGGTCAGGAGGCAGTCTCCCTGTTCCTCCATGCCCTCATCAGCAACTTGTGGGGCCTTTTGCTCCAAACACTCCATGACCCAAAAGCTGGCCACCGTTCTGGAATGCCGTTGTCCTCCTCCGATCTTTGTTTGTGATGTTCCTTCTGCCAGGAACAACTGACCTTATTCTTTCCTTGGTAAATCTTGCTCTGCCTTCAAAAGGCTCAGTTTATGATTTAGCAACCACATACTTCCTACCAGGTGGTCTCATTGTTTCCATGAGGTTCCATTCTGTTGCCAGAACCTAGCACGGGGCTTGGCACGTAATAGATGCTCAACAAAAATCTGTGTAATTGAATTAGTGCACATTACTACAAGCCATCTGTTTCATGTCTCTGTTGCTTCTTCCATGTGAGCCATTGAGGCCAGGCCCCCACTGAGGGTTGGGGGAAGCTCGATCCTTGCATCCGGGGACGCAGCACGGGCATTGGCACATAGGAGGTGCTTCCTAAGTGTCTGTTGAGCTCAGCAAAATACCCGGGGCTCTGACCAGGGTCAGGTGGGGGTGTCATCTGCCCCATCCAAGCAGTCTGGGCTCTTGCAGGTGATGGCCTCCCAGGGGCAGTGGTCAGGGGTTTGTCTCAGCAGGACTTTGAGTAGGAACTTGCACTCTATCACTCATAACTAATTAATTATATCGTAGAATTGAGGCTCATTCCTATTATTCACTGATGAGAAAATTAAAGATCTATTGATATTGCAATAATTAATTGAATAAAAATGTAGAAATAACTATGCAAACTCTGTCTAGGATTAAGTTAGTGACATTAACTCCCCAGTGATCAGATAGCAGTGGGGGGGAGTTCTGCTTAAGGGGAGCATGGCCCAACTAAGGCCTGGAGGCCCTGCCTGAGGTAGTGTGGACTGATGGGTAGTGCTTGTTTGGCAGGGGCGTTGCCCAGAGGGGCTCAGCCTGCGGCTATAGGGGGCCCCCCTGTAAGGATGCCTCACTCTTAACTTACCAGAGGTGGAGTCCTGATGGCCAGGGCTAGCCAGAGGGTGGAGCCTTTCCCCTGAAGGGCTGGGACAGAGAGGGAGTTACCAAGAGGAGCCAAAGTTACTTCAGGGAATAGACAGCCTGGGTGAGGTGAGGAGAGGGGCTTAGGGGCCAGGGCATGGTGGGCTGAAGGGTCAGAGATAAGGCGAGAGTTCATAGCCAAGGCTGAGAGTGGTGAACAAGTGGGAGCTGGTGCATTTTGTGGGCAACAGGGCCTTGGACCCCTCACAGAGCACTGGGCAATGACCACTCATTCCAAAGAATGGTGGCTTCTCCCCAGATCCTTTTGCCTAGGCTTTAGCATCGGGCTATGTCTCCTTGTGTGCTTGGGTAAAGAGGCAGTGTCCATTCAGGCTTCATGTCCCCAGGGCCAGTGGGGCCTTCTCAGGGGCTCTGACCCAGCCTGGCAGGGACACCTTCCACGTCTTTCCACATTGGCTGCTCCTGCTGCTCTGTGCTTGGCTCCCCGAGGCTGGTCTGGGGCTCCCATGCTGCTATTTCTGGAGGATGGGGACCTGAGGTGACCACAGGTGAGCCACTGCTTGGCGGCAGCATTGATGCCATGACTGGAAAGCCACACATTCCTATGTTCACCCTGACGCACCTGGTGGCTGCTCCACTGAGTGCAGCTGCTGCTTGGACTCCTCATCTGGGCAGCACATTCCATAGGGGAGCGCGTGGTCTCTTTTCTTCTGGAGCTAAAATCTGCTTTTCAGGGGTCCCAGCTCTGCCCTGCCCGTTGCCCCCCCTCACTGCCGCACCCGCCCAAGAGGTGGGCCCCTGGACATATCTTGCTGTCTTCCATACAATAGCCACAGCTCTTTTTCAGAACCCGCTTCACTGACCTGCTGCCTTCCCTGACCCTTCCTCTGAGTGCCCCTGGCTCTCCAACATGGGGCTTAGTACAGAGGAGGCAGCACTCCACTCTCATTCTCCAGATGGTCCCAGAGTGCCCCTGTGAGCCGGGCACAATCCCAGGCCAGGTTCTAGCTCCCAGGAAGCTCATGTCCTAGTGATGTGTGTGCTGGAGTGATGAGGGGTGGACAGGGTGGAGGCCCAGGGCCCTAAAACCAGACAGCCAGGCTTGCCTCTCCCCAGCCATGGGCCTCAGGTACAGTGTCCCTTACTGAGCCACAGTTGCCTTATCTGGAAATGGGATATTTGGTTTCCTGGGGCTTCCAGAACAAAGTCCCTCAGGCTGGTGGGCTTCAAAAAATATATTTATTTTCTCACAGTTCTGGAGGCTGGAAGTATAAGATCAAGGTGTCGGCAGGGTTGGTTTCTGCTGAGCCCCTCTCCTTGGATTGTAGATGGCTGTCGTCTCCCTGTGTCTTCACATGGTCTTTCCTCTGTGTGTACCTGTGTCCTCGTCTCCTCTTTTTATAAGGACACCAGCCTTTCAAAGGTGGAATAGGGCCCACCTTCCTGACTCGTCTTAATTTAATCACCTCTAAGGACCCTGTATTTGATCATTCTCACATTGTTATAAAGAACTACCTGAAACTGAGTAATTTATAAAGAAAAGAGGTTTAATTGGTTTTGTGGGCTGTACAGGAGGCATGGCTAGGAGGCCTCTCTATAAGGACCCTGTAGTTGATCATTCTCACATTGTTATAAAGAACTACCTGAAACTGTGTAATTTATAAAGAAAAGAGATTTAATTGGTTCTCCAGGTTGTATAGGAGGCATGGCTCGGAGGCCTCAGGAAACTTACAATTGTGGTGAAAGGTGAAAGGGGAGCAGGCATGTCTTACATAGCTGGAGAAGGGAGAAGAGAGCAAGGGCAGGTGCTACTTGCTTTTAAACAACCAGATTTTGTGAGAGCTCACTCACTATTGCAAGAATAGCAAGAGGGAAATTTGCCCCCACGATCCAATCACCTTCCATCAAGCCCCTCCTACAACACTGGGGATTACAATTTGATATGAGATTTGGGTAGGGATACAAATCCAAACCATATCATTCTGTTCTTGGCCCCTCCTGACTCTCATGTTTTTATCACATTGCAAAATACAATCAACCCTTCTCAACAGTGCTCCAAGTCTTAACTAATTTCAGGATTAACTCAAAAGTCCACAGTCCAAAGTCTCATCTGAGACAAGGTAAGTACCTTCTGCCTAAGAACCTGTAAGATCAAAACCAGTTAGTGACTTCCAAGATACAATGGGGGTGCAGGCACTGGCTAAATACACCCATTCCAAGAGGAAGAAATCAGCCAAAACAAAGGGGCTGCAGGCCCCATGCAAGCCCCAAACCCAGTCACTAAATGTTAAAGTTTCAAAATAATCTCCTTTAACTCTGTCTCATGTCCAGGCAACACTGATACAAAGGGTGAATTCGCAAGGCCTTAGGCAGCTCTGTCCCTATGACTCTGCAGGGCTCAGCCTCTGCAGTTCTGGAGGATGGGGTGTTGAGTGCCTGTGGCTTTTCCAGGTACATGTTGCAAGCTGTTGGTGGATCTACCATTCTGGGGTCTGGAGGATGGTGGCCCTCTTCTCACAGCTCCACTAGGCAGTGCCCCAGTGGAGACTCTGTGTGGGGGCTCCAACTCCACATTTTCTCTCCACACTGCCCTAGTAGTGGTTCTCCATGAAGGCTCTGCCCCTGCAGCAGACTTCTGCCTGGACATCCAGGCATTTCCATACATCCTTTGAAATCTAGGTGGAGGCTCCCAAGCCTCAACTCTCACACTTTGCACACCTGCAGGCTTAACACCTGTAGAAGCCCACAAGGCTTATGGCTTGCACCCTCTGAAGCTATAGCCCAAGCTGTACCTTGGCACCCCCCCCTTTTTTTGAGATGGAATCTTGTTCTGTTGCCAGGCTGGAGTTCAGTGGCACAATCTCGGCTCACTGCAACCTCTGCCTCCTAGGGTTCAAGTGATTATCCTTCCTCAGCCTCCCAAGTAGCTGGGACTATAGGTATGTGCCACCACACCCAGCTAATTTTTGTATTTTTAGTAGAGATGGGGTTGTATTTTTAGTAGAGATGGAGGGCAGATGGTCTCAATCTCTTGACCTCATAATCTGCCTGCCTCAGCCTCCCAAAGTGCTGGGATTACAGACATGAACCACTGCCCCTGGCCACCTTGGCCCTTTTAGCCATGACTGGAGCTGGAGTGCCTGTGATGCAGGGTGCCACGTCCTAGGCTGCACAGCAGTAGGTCCTGGGCCTTGCCTACAAAACCATTCTTCCCTCCTAGGCCTCCAGGCCTGTGATGGAAGGGCTGCCACAAAGGTCTCTGAAATGCCTTTGATGCATTTTCCCCATTATCTTGGCTATCAACATTTGGCTCCTCTTTACATATGCAAATTTCTGCAGCCTGCTTAAATTCTTCCCCAGAAAATGGATTTTTCTTTTCTACCACATTGCCAGGCTGCAAATTTTCCAAACTTTTATGTTCAGCTTCCCTCATCTTCCTGTTTTCTTTTGAGCCCTCCAAACTGTTCCAACCTCTGGCAATTACCCAGTTCCAAAGTCACTTCCACATTTTCAAGTATCTTTATACCAATGCCCCACTTCTCAATACCAATTTTCTGTATTCGTCTGTTCTCAAATTGCTTTAAAGAACTCCTTGAGACTGGATAATATAATTTATAAAGAAAAGAGGTTTAATTCACTCACAGTTCCACAGGCTATACAGGAAGCATGACTGGGTAGGCCTCAGGATCATGGTGGAAGGGGAAGGAGAAGCAGGCATGTCTTACATGGCAGGAGAGGGAGAAGGAGAGAAGGGGAAGGTGCTACTTTTTTTTTTTTTTTTTTGAGATGGAGTCTCATTCTGTTGCCCAGGTTGGAGTGCAGTGGCGCAGTCTTGGCTCACTACAAGCTCCACCTCCTGGGTTCATGCCATTCTCCTGCCTCAGCCTCCCGAGTAGCTGGGACTGCAGGCGCCCGCCACCATGCCTGGCTAATTTTTTGTATTTTAGTAGAGATGGGGTTTCATTGTGTTAGCCAGGATGGTCTCAATCTCCTGACCTCGTGATCCACCCGCCTTGGCCTCCCAAAGTGCTGGGATTACAGGCGTGAGCCAGTGTGCCTGGCCAGGTGCTACATGCTTTTAAACAACCAGATCTTCTGAGAATTCACTCACTATCATAAGAACAGCAAGAGGGAAATCCACCCTCATGATCCAGTCACCTCCCACCAGGCCCCCCTCCAATACTGGGGATTACAATTGACATGAGATTTGGGCAGTGACACAAATCTAAACCATATCAGACCCTGTCTCCAAGTAAGTTCATGTTCTGAGGTACTGGGGGTTAGGGCATTTTAAGGGGGACACAGTTCAGCCCTTAACACAGGAGGTAATGTCACCTCCTCCCAAGAGTGTAGTGAGGAATGGCACAGTGTCCATGACACAGCTCCTGGCACAGAGGTCTCCCTGGTTCTCCTGGGCTGTGGGTCTCTGAGGGGAAGGAGTGTGGAAGCAGAAGCAGAGGACTATGTCGTGCAGGCACATGGAATTAGAAGTTCTTCCTGAGTGCATCTTACCATGTCTCCCTCCCAACAGCAGTGCTCAGGGGCTCCAGCATGGCCTGGCCCCCAGAGTGCCACTCTGCCTGCCTCCTGCTCTCTGATTTCCTGCTAACCCTGAGAGCCGGGCCTAGCCACACTTGCTGGGTCAGGCATGTAGCCCTTCCCTGGCACCCAGGATGTGCCATGCATATTTTCCTTCTCTCTGCTTCTGTTCTGCTGACCCATCTGCCAGGACATCTTGTCATCCTACCCCTACTCACACCTGTCACCTTTGAGATTGTGCTCCATTCTCAGTGCTCCTGTAATGGGTCTTGCCTGCTGACGTTGCATTTTGCTGTGTGAAGGCTGAGCTGGTGCCACTAATGATGTATGCAGGCCCTGGAGGGAAGATGCGGGGGATGCCAGGAGGCCTAAGGCTCAAGCTGTCCTAGGTCCTCATCTGTATTGTACTGGGTACTTCAAATTGAAGGCCAAGACAATGCAGACCTTGACTTCCAGGGATGAGGTGAGGACAGTGATGGTAGTGGTAGCTCCATATTTCAAGGCCATGTGCCAGGTCTGGCAGTAGGCACTCATCATCCTTGTTCTTTACTACAACGTGGTAAAGTATTATGGCACGTTCCAACTTGCAGGTGAAGACATTGAGAGGTTGAAATATTGCCTAAGAGAAAAAATGTGCAAATCACATATTTTATAATGAATTTTCTGTCCAGAACATATAAAGAGTCTTTCCATTCAATAAGACACCCACCCAATACAAAATGGGCAAAAGATTTGTATAGATACTTCACCAAAAAAGATATACAGATTTCACATACACATGCAGAAAATATGTTCAATGACGTTAGTCTTTAGGGACATGCAAATCAAAACATAATCAGATACCACTTCACACCCACTAGGATGGCTATAATAAAAAAGACAGTAGCAAGTGTTTTGAGGATGTGGAGCAACTGGAACCCTCATACACTGCCAGTGGGAATGCAAAATGGTGCAGCTCCTGTGAAAAACAATTGACAGCTTATTAAAAGACAACTTATATACTTCACCGTATCATTTAGCAATTCCACTCCTAGGAATTTACGAAAGAGAAAGAGAAGTGTATGTCTACACAAAGACTATACATGAACGTTCTTTTTTTTTTTTTTTTTTTTTTTCTGGAGATCTTGCTTGTCACCCAGGCTGGAGTGCTGTGGCCAGATCTCAGCTCACTGCAAGCTCCGCCTCCCGGTTCACGCCATTCTCCTGTCTCAGCCTCCCGGTAGCTGGGACTACAGCGCCGCCACGTCGCCCGGCTAGTTTTTTGTAGTTTTTAGTAGAGACGGGTTTCACCGTGTTAGCCAGGATGGTCTCGATCTCCTGACCTCGTGATCCGCCCGTCTCGGCCTCCCAAAGTGCTGGGATTACAGGCTTGAGCCACCGCGCCCGGCTACATGAACGTTCATAGCAGCATTATGTATGATGGCCTCAAACTGGATACAACACAAATGTCCATCAGCTGGTGAATAGATAAACAAAACTGGGTATTCCTATTCAGTGGAATACTACTCAGAAATACAAAAGAATGAAACACTGATACATGCTTAACATGGATGAACCTCAAAACATTATTCTAAGTGAAAGAAGGCAGACACAGAAGACTACATGTTGTATGATTTCATTTATGTGCAATTTCTAGAAAAGGCAAAACCACAGAGACAGAAACCAGATGAGTAGCTGGCTGGAGCTGGGGGTGGAAGCAGAGATCAACTGTAAACAGGCATGAGGGGACCTTTGGGGGGTATGGAAATGTTGTAAAACTGGATAGTGGGGATGGTTGCACAATTGTATAAATTTGCTGAAACTCAAAACCACACAATGGGTGAATTTCATAGTATATAGTTTGTACCTTAATAAAGCTGTTTAAAATAATCTTGCTGAAGACCATAACTAGAAAATGGTCAAGGCAGAATTCAAACCAAGACCAGCCTGCTCCAGGCGGTCTCTGGTCCACACTGCCAGGTACAGAGAGGTCAATCTTGGGCAGGAGTTGAGAGACCTCTGCCCTCTGCAATGTGGGAGCCACAGGGGAGGTGACAGTTGCATTTGGTGTTGGGTGGAGGACTAGGAGGTTGGGGCTGGGCCTTCTCCAGGGCCTGAATATTTGAGGAGGGTATGTATATGAGTGTGTGGGACCCAAGGAGAGAGCTGGCAAGGCTCTGGCCCGGGGAGTAGGGAGGCCAAGACAGCTGGCCTGGGCAGCTGCAATTCTTTTGGGAAAAAGTCTATCTGCATGCACGTCCGTGGAGCTTTCTCCCCTCCACTGCACTTTCTCCTCTCCACTGCACCTCCCTCCCTTTGAGGTTTCTCCACCTCTATTGATTTGGCTGGTGGTTCCACCATCAATATGCCTGCAGGTAGTGATTTTCCCCATGAACTGCATCTCGGCTCATTTAAGGAAGCCGATGGCTTCCTGTGTCGCCAGTATTCCTGCTGTATTTTGCTGATGGGCCCAGAGCTGTATGGGCCATGGAGGCTGCTTTCTCACCCTCCCATTCTCATCATTAGCATTCCAAAGTAGAAAATAAGCCTGATGTTTGCTGCCTAAATATTTATGGAATGCTGCTGGGGTCAGAGGACGAGAGCAGCAAGTGAAATTAAAGATTTACACCGCAACACCAACCTGGGGGGGCTTGGGCCTTGGCTTGCTTTTTGTGTTGCTTAGAGAGTTTTCTTTTTTCTCCTAGGAAACTTAGTTTTTGTAGATATTTGAAGCAAAATGTATGAAATTTTAATCTCTTGCTTCATACTGGATCTTCCTAAGTTGTTAGTTACTAAGGAGCCGATGAGTGAGAGGTGCAGACCCTTCCGTGTGTCTGGATGCACACAGGGATTCTGGAAAAACCAATGCCATTGTTTGGCTTTCATTCTTTTGGCTCCACTGGGGAGCAGGGCTTATTTGGTAGCGTGGGAGCTGCTGCCTGTGTAGGGATTAGCTGGGGGCAGACGTGCCTGTTGCTTGTGTCTTAATAACCCTGAAAGCTGCCCACTTCTGTCTTTCTAGGGTATCTCTGATGAAACCTCCCATTTTATATTGGAGGGAGGAAAAGGGGGATGGAGCGTTTCTCTCAGGCCAGGTAAGGTCTGGTGGAAAACAGACCCTGAACAGAGTTTTCCCAGTAGTATGGGCAAAGTTAAGGGCACCAGCTGTGCTGAAGTGGCCTCAGGAGCTGTTCCTGTTCCTAGTCCTGAAGGGACACAGAGAGGGGAAAGCAACTGGAGCAGGTAGTGCAGCCAAGGTCAACCCAGCAAGGAGGCAGTCAGGGGAGAAGCACTCCCACCCCCATCCACTCTCCTCCCCACCCCCACCCCCACCCCCACCCCCACCCCCTCTCTACTCTCTCATTTCCTGCCTGTGTCTCCCATTGGCCAAATCATCAAGGGACCTGGGGACAAGGGAGTCTTGGCCATGCCGTCCACAGCAGTCAGCCTTCCAGAGTCCCAGTAGTGGATCTGGAGGGTCCAATTGTCTCCGGTCAGATTCTCTAGAGGCAGAGCCTGGGACAGGGGTTGGGTGTCTTAAGATTTATGGAAGGAAGCAGGCTAGAGAGGAAAAAGAGACATGGAAGGATGTGGTATCATGTAAGTCTAGCCTGTCCCGATCAGGGACTCTGGAACATAGAGTTGTTTCCTCTGGAGGGGAGGAGGGGTGACCTCCTCTACCACCACCACTGTCCGACGTTGGTTGTGAGCTACCCTCGGGTGGGGAGTGGGCCATCCCCTCTGGCGGCGCCCCTGGGTGAGGGCAGTTTGCTGGAGAAGGGGGCACCTGTGAGGCCCAGCCGCCTAACATTCAGAGCAAGAGGGGATGGGAGTGTCCATCTGTAAAGGGGGCCTGGCTGGGACACCAATAGCATCTGCGGCTCCATCAGGGAACAGCCTCCGCACCACAGCCTGGCTTTGTGAGGACTGAAGTCAATTAGCCGACGCCTCTGGATTAAAGAAAGCGGCCCCTTGCTCCCAGCCATCTCACCTGGGGAATTAATCTGAGTGCTAGTCTTCTCAGAAGCTGCACCCAGCCCGGCTGAGGTGGTCACAACAGAAGCAGAGCGCCTTCTGCAGCTGACGGCTTTCTCTCTCTCGGTGGCCGAGGCCGTTCAGCTTTCCCTAAAACGCTGAAGCTGGCCACTTCAGTGGATGTCCCATCCTATCCCCCAGCCTCTGCCATAGACATCCTGTTCTCCTGCAAAGGCCTGGCTGAAGTACTCCCTTTGGTTATCCTGAGAAATTATCCTGAAGGGTTCCTGCAAGTGAAGAATTTTAGATGAGGGTATTTATCAGAGCCGAACATTAATAATAAATGATGCATGATTTTTTTATTAGAGGAGCCACATAAATGTGGCCGCTTCAACTTTTTAACTCTCAGGAAAGCTTGAAGTTGCAGGCTACTCTGCTGTGGGAGAGTGCCAGCTAATCAGGTCCCATTCATATGCAAAGTACTTGCTAAGCTGAGTTCATCAAAATGCAGTCGTTTCTTAAAAAAAATATTTATAGACTTTCCCTCCCTGCAAAAGACTGCAAGGAAGATGGATAGTGAAAAATACAAATTGTTAATGCCCTGAAAAGGAAGCCTCATTCTGAGTCTTGCTAAAGCATTCCCTATTCTTTGAGAAAAACTTAAAAATGGGCATTTGTACTCTAGAGTTCTCTACTTCCCTTTACTAAACTCTCTCCCTCCTCTTATTCTAGTCACTTCTCAGTATCTCCTTGGAGTCTAGTCTGATCTGTCAGACGAGGTGGTGGAGGGGGGGTAGATTCAGGGTGGGTGGGGAATACAGCAGGAGAGGCAGCTGGACTGTATTGAGTCCTGCCTTGACTGTACCTGGCACTGTGTGGTCTTGGGCTTGTGAAACCTCATTGAGTCTTTGCATGAAGTCTGTCCCCATTATAGAGACTGAAAAACTGAGGCTCAGAGAGATGCCCAGTAACTGCCAGCCAGAGAACCCTCAGTGTATTGGTTCCTAAGGGAGCAGCATTCCAGAGCGTGCAGGAACAAGACTGCTCAGCTTGCCTTTTCTCCTGGCTCCCTAATACAATGGCTGTGTTATTACCCTGGGGCTCTCCCTAGCCTCCCAGTTTTCTTCCTCACAGGATTGGGATGCTCTGTTTTCATTGCACCTAGGGATGAGAGAGGAGAAAACAGGGAAAGGGAAGCTGGGATTCAGGGCTTCCTGGCCCACTTCTCTACCCTTGTTTCTCCTCTCTTATCCCCAAGTGCAATGAGAACAGGGTACCCCAGTCCCTGGGAGGAAAAAAAATGTCCATGCAGCTGCACGGGAGGGTTTGCAGTATAGGAGCAACCCTCACCCCATCCCTCACCCAACGAGCATTTGTTGAGTGTGTTCTGTGTGCCGGCCTCGGGGAATCACGGTCACATGAAGGTCCTGCACTGCTTGCTTCCTTGGGGAGACATTAAATGCAGGTTACTGTGAAGAGGCTTGCTCATGAGTAACTGAAGACACTGCGTCTCCAAATACAATAGGAGGCACGGACTAGGTGCTGATAGACGTCAGCTGTCTAATGACCCCTGTGGTGGTTAATAATAGCTGCTCACTCTGCTTCCTTTTGTGGTAGCAAATACCCTTTGGAGAAAACACTTGGACAGGTTATTCTTCCCATTTATCAAGTGGGAAAGCTGAGGCCTGTAGAGATAACATGACCCGGCCTGTGCTCTTCATCCAAAGCTTTTGCTGTCTCATTGCTGGGATGCTTGTGGAGAGAGAGAATGGTTGACAGTAGGGCCCATGGGCCTGCCTGGTTCAGCACCCCCTGGCTCAGGGCACAAGGGTCCACTTAGGGGGTCTGGAATAGGGTTACCTGTGGCCTCTGGGTCAGGGGCCATCAGAGCCAGAGGCTCTGTCTTGAGTGCAGAATGACTTGGCTCTGCTTCCCAGGCAGATGGCTATGCCCTGAGTGTGCAGAGATGGTTGGGGGTCAAGACGGCATTTCTGACCTCCCGGGAACCAGCCCGGGCCCTTTGCCTCCCTCCCAGGAGACACTATCTTCAGATTTCCAGGCAAATTAGCAGCAAACCAGCCATTTCCGCTTGGAATTTGAAATTGATTGTGGACAATTTTCTGACATGCATGTCTCCTGCCATTTGCAAAATGTGTTTCACAGGCACCTTCTGGAAGCCTAGCTGGGCAGGCAGTTCTCCCTCTGTCCCCAGCCACCACCACAGATGTTTGGGTTTGCTGGAGCCAGAGTTGTGCTTACAGACCTTGGAAACAGCCCAGTGCTGAGAGGCCTGGTCCTCAGGAAAGTCTCAGGGAACGAGGGATTGCAGTTTGGGCAGAAGTGTGGCCACTTGGGCCTGTCACTGCCCACACCGCTGGGCACAGAGATGGGTGTGCATTACTCATGTCACCATCCATGGAGGGAGCCCATCTGCCAGCCCTGGGTGGGAGATGAATAGATGGGTTGGACATGATCATGCCTGGAGGAGTTCACAGACCAGAGCAGGAGACAGATCTGAGAACACAGAGGAGAGGTCTGGGAGAAATCAGGGGAGACTTCGTGGAGGAGGTGACAACTGAGCAAACTCTTGAAGTATGAGTAGGAATTTATAACGGTCAGAGGAGACTTATGCACATAGAGGAAACAGGGCATGCAAAAGTACAAAATGTTGAAAGGTGACATGTGTTTAGGGAACAGTGGGAAGTTCAGGTGTGGAGACAGAAAGAAATGCATGTTTTCTCACTCCAGGCTCAGTGCTGATGATGGCCTATCCAGAGTTGATCAGGAGAAGCTGTTTGAGCTCTGTCTGCTGTCCTTTTGTTGTGCATTGTCACCGAGTGGCTTCTGGGAGGGCTGAGGCTTCCAGCTCCGAGGGAAGCCAAATGTGGCACAGGAGTTCCTGGTGTTGTTGTCCCCACTGGAGACTCATTTCCTCATCTGTGATAGAAACTCACCCGGGCGCTTGTGTGACCAGAGAAGTGGAGACCTGTGGTGGCCTCTCTCCTCCGTGATTCTTGATATGATTGCCCAGTCTGGGGCGGGGTGGGGTGGGTGGTGGTTCTGGGATGGGGTGCGACTGTAGGGTGAGGTCAGGCAGGGTCTGGAGCCAGGTTTAGGAGGCAGGGGCAAGTTGGGCTGGTGGTGGGCTGCTTGAGGCTGGCTGGTCACCGTAGGCAGAAGGGCTGAGGCCGGGAGGAGGAGCTCTACCAGGAGCAGGATGCAGGGGCCGGGGATGCCTGCCTGGAGGCTGTTACTCCTTCTCTTACCAATGGTCCCGTGTTGAGTCAACAAGCACCCTCAGGGCCTGCTCTGGGCCAGGCTCTGGGGATCCCAAGGTGAGCCAGACAGATGTGGCCATATGGTAGAGTGACTGCCTGAGGACAGGACTCTATGTGTGGTGGTGTCTTACAGAGGACATAGCCTAGTGACTGCCTGAGAACAGGACTCTATGTGTGGTGGTGTCTTACAGAGGATTCGGGGCAGGTCATCTGAAGGAGAGGTGTCTGGGCAGGACTTAGTGAAGGGGGAATTTGTGGAGGAGGCTACAGCAGATGCCACGTGTGGGTAGGAGAACTGGGCTGGCACACCCGGCCATCTGCCCTGGCCATGCCATCAGAAGGGTTGAGGCCAGATGGATTGAGCTCCAGGCAGTGCTGGGCTAGGACAAACCTTCTTAAGAATGAAGCTTCCGGGGTCCCTGGAATGACTGGGGCCTGCGTACTCCCAGAAGTGTGCCCACTGCCACCCCCAGATCATAAGAATAGCTCAGACTCCTAGAGGGTGCCCTGTGAATCAGGCTTGGCTCTCAGCAATTTATACCATTTACTCACTCAGCCTGTGAGGCAGGGCTATTATTAGCCCGTTTTGCCAATGAGCAAATTAGGCACAGAGAAGTTAGGGGTCTTGCCCAAGGTCACAGATTTAGGTAGCTTTAACCTTGGCAGCCTGGTTTCTTCATCCTTTCTCTGAACCCTACACTCTACTTGCAGTGCTGCCTGGTGTTTTGGTGGCCTCAGACCCCAGCAGGTGCCTTCGCTGCTCCTCTGCCCTGGGAGGAGGGGGACTGGCTGTGCTGGCCCCAGGCAGTTGCTAGAGAGTGGGGCAGCCTGGCTTAGGCTGAAGCACTGGGGTTCCCATGGGAGGCACAGAGGGACATGGCTGGAGAGATTGAGGGAATGGGGCTGAGTGAGGGGTCACAAAGTAGAAGGCCCAAAGGAGATCATGTGGGGACCCTCCCCCAGCTACAAGCAGTCCCTATTTTGAGGGCACGGAGCCCCACTCTGGACGAAGGCAGCCCCTGCCTACTGTGAGTGCCCACTACCTCCACACCCACGCCCTTGTTCAGGGTGCCTCTGGGCAAGTGGAGCATTTAGAAGGGTCACACTTCTCTCCCTCAGTCTCTGCTGTTGCCTCTTTGGTGTTGAAGAGACCAATGCCCTTAGGGGTCCCTCCTGGGGTCCCAGCTCTTTAGAGCAATGAACCAGTTGCTAGGTGAGTGTAAGAGGAGAGTGGCCGGGCCAGGAGGGGACCCACATATCCACTTCCTGAGGGGTGACCCAGCTCCCTGAATGTGTGTGTGGGGGTGTCTGTTGGTGTCCCCAAGCTCTGCTGTGGGCTGGAGCTCCTGGGACACTGTTGTCCTCATTGGATCCCAGTGGGGGGTCCAGGAGATTGATTTTTCTGCTGGCCTTGGCTGAGCAGGCCCATCTCCTGCCATCCCTTATGGGGTCAACACCTGGTGGCTCTGGGATGCCTGGCCAGGGTGTCAGGTGGAATTAACCGGCAGCAGGGCCAGGTGGGTGTTGATTGAGGCTGATTGCTGGAAGGCAGCAGCTGCAGGCTGCACAGAGCTATTTCCAGCTGCTCCAATTGTATCAAGGAGGCTTAATCCTTCTAAGTGCCTTTGTGGTCGGGTGGTGTGGAGTGAGGATGGGGGACCAAGGCTGGAGCAAGGTCAGATTTCCTCTGATTATCTATGTTTCCTCTCCCATTGACCCCACCCACCCCTTTCCATGCACCAAGCCACCCCCATTCACTCCCTTACCACACTGTCCTCTCCCCTACCCCTCCATCCACCCACTTACATAATCCAGCCATCTACTCACCCACCCACTTACACATCCATCCACCGACCTACTCAACCAACCACCTGCACATCCATGCACCCACCTACTCACCCAACCACCTACATATTCATCCCTCCACCTACTCACTCACTCACCTCATATCTATCCATCCCAACCTGGTCCCCCATGCATCCTTGCATCCAACCATCTTTCCTTCCATCCATCCAATTATCCTTCCATCCACCCATCTGTTGATCTATACATTCACCCATCAATCTGCCCACCCATCCACCCGCCCATCTGTCTATTCTTTTATGGCCATCATTCACCGTTTTCCTCAGTGTTTACTATGTAGCCACCATGTGTCAGGCACCATGCTGGGCCTGGGGCTAAGCACAGATGAGGCATGGCCTAGGTCCTGCAGTGGTTCACAGTCTAGTGGTGGAAACAGTGCATGGAGCACCCATGATGGAGGGAGGATGGCCACCACAGGAGCTTGCCTTGGGAGGGGAGCCATGCTGAGGGCCAAGCCGGGACTTCACATATGGGAGCTGGGCTGAGTATCCTCCAGGCAGAGGGCTGGCATGGGCTGGGGTTCAAGAGGTGTGAGGAAGGACAGTAGGGTAAGGAATGGGGTGGGAGCAGGTTTTGGAAAGGGATTAGAGAACTGGGCTGGGCTGAGCTCATGAGGGTCTTGGGGCTGGGTCTCTGGCTGCTGGTCCTGTGAGAATGGGAGTCTTTCAGAGTCTTAAGCAGGGGTAGGTTTTAGGAAGATTGCTCCTGTGAGCGGTGAGCCCAAGAGTCAAGGCTGGAGGCAGGAAAATGAAAAGACCAGGAGCTCCTGCCTTGGTGCGGGGGCTGCAGCCTCCCGCTACTATGAGCGAGCTCTTAGGGAGTGCTATGAGCTATCCACCACCCCTGCCTTAATGCTGGGCTCCTGGGCCACCTCAGTGCCTATGGCCCACCATCCACCCCAGGAGGGCCCCTTTGAGGGGATGGGTGGCCCCAGTTGCCATTGTCTTTTGTCTTCTTTTTCTCAACTCCACCTTTCCAGGCTTCTCCTTTCCCCAGGCTCAGTCCCTCCTCTCAAGCCTCTTCCCCACTGGGAAGCTGCCCTGGCAGAGCAGGTGGCTTCACCCAGGCCCATATCAGAGGGAGGCTCCCTTTCTCGACTCTGTGGCTTCGGAGGCTTCCCCTTTCCACCAGTTGCAGATGCACAGCTCAGGGTGGCTCCTCTGGTAGATGCTTGATAATGTAGAGAAAGATAAACTGCAGGGCAGGAGGCCTGTGCCAGCAGGGCATGTAGCACCAAATCAGAGAAAGCAGCAAGGCTGAGGCCTGGTAATTCCCTGCAGTTGTCTCCAGGTAGCCTCTGGTGGTTCCATTTCCTAATTAGTGTGTGCAAGCTGACTGAGCTCAGGGAGGAGCGCTGGCTGGTTCAGGGGGCTGCGGGTGAGGGGAGGCCTGGCTATGTCTCTGCTGGGACTGCTGCTTCTGGAGGGAGTAGGTGAGGAGGCCAGGTCGGGACTTGGGGCTCCTGTCCACCTGTCCAAGGTAACTGCTGTTGCTGCCAACACCCCCACTCCACTGGGAAACACTGAAGATGGGAGGGTATGCTGGGGTAGGAGGGTGTGCTGGGGTGGCCTCTGACCGCTGCTTCATGGGGTGTCAGCTCAGAGAGGTGGCTTTTCAATAACTTTGCATATATGAGTGAGGTGTATGATGTGTGACGGTCAGGGGTGGGTGGGTAGGATCCCCAGTATGTCTGCGCCGGGAACAGGAAGGTCCCCTGTCCAGAGGCATGGCTCTGAGGTCTTCTGGGATGTCCTTCTTCCCTTTCATTCTTACCCTCTTCTTGCTTCTCATGCCTCTGCCCTTTGCCCCATCAGCCTACCTGTCCACTTGCAGAGTCTTGTCAACTTCATTAGGTGACTATTAATTGAATCGGGCCTGTGGAATTCCAAAGCCCCAATGAGTGGGTCCCCATGAAGCCCCCAGCTCTGTAGAAAGGGGTCAGGACCCCACGAATGCCTACAGCCTTCACGGTGACCTGATGCTCACACGTGGCCGTGATGTCATAGTTGCTGTAATAACATGCAGGTTTATTTGTTGAGGGTACATTGGCTTCAGGTCGTGATGAGTGCTCTCCAGCAGCAGGCACTAAAGTACAGCTACCTCATGTAGGAGCCAGTTTTGAACTTTATAAAAGGATCCTGTCACCCAAAGAGCTGGGGGATCTGTTTCTGGGCTTGTCCTTAGCAGATCTTTCTGCTCCTCTCCCTAACAACTTGGGACCCGTGGGCCTTCTTGGTCCCGCTCCAGGGCAGGGTGTCTGGCAGATGCTGTCTTTCATGCCTAAGTGGGGCTGGAGCTGGGACGCTAGCACCTCTCCTGTACCTTCCGGACCCTGCAGTCTCCAGGCCGGCATCCAGCCATTGGGCCTTCTTGCCTGCAGAAATATATGCTTTGAGAAGAGTGCAAATTGCAGTGAGCAATATATAGTCCTCATCTGAATACGATTATGCTTAAACACTATAAATATTCGTAATTCTCAGCCTTGAGTACTGCTTCCCTTGGTGTTATATCCTTTTAAAAAACACTCGAGAAGTCAACCATTTAAGGCAAAAAAGTGCTGAGCTCATTCTGGGCAGTTTCCCTGGCTGGTGTCACGGCTGGAGAAATGCCAGTAGTGAATCGAGACTCTTAGCTCTTAGTCTGGTTTACCTCAGGCTCCTGGACAAGTCAGTGAGCTATTCAGCTCTCCCCTGGCCTGGGAGGGGCTGGGAAATGTCAGCCCCCACCTTCTTGCCTGCCCCTCTGTCTTCACACTAGGGTCGTCTGCTGGAAAACTGGAGGCAGGGTTCTATAGGGCAAAATCGATGCTTTCTATGTGAAACTAGTCCTGTGCACCTGGGCTTGATCTAATGCAATAGTTTCATTCGCTCCTTCAGTAAACATTCCTCTGGCACGTGTGCCTTGGGGACCCTGAAGTGGCTTCAACACGGTTCCTAAATTCCAACAGCTCACAGCCTGGTGGTGGAGACAGAGGGTGATGATTCCGAGTGATAATGCCTGGGCTGTGCTCTGGATGTTGCGAGGGTGGGAAAATCCTGGGGACTTCCTGGTGGAAGGGGCACTTGAATTGAACTTTGAAGGGTGAGGAGCAAGGGACAGAGAGCTTGGGTGTTGGTGTGTCAATAGCTGGGCTTATTTTAGTGGCCAGTGCCCTGGATGGCTGTGTAGAGGGAGATGAAACCTGGGTGCATTAAGGATAGCAGCTGGCTGTCTCCCCAGCTTATACCTCCCTCTAGCTTCCTAGCGCCCCTAGGGGTTGATGGAGGTGCAGGATAGGTGCCATCTGGGCTGGGATCTTTGAGAGTAGAGCACTTCTCTCCTATTTGTGTGCTCCCCACATCCCATCCTGCCCAGTCCCCATGAGAACCTGTAAGAGCAGAAGTAGCTATGGACCCAGCTGTAGCAGGGCAGTGGGTGGCAGCATCCCCATGCCTGGGACTCCTTGTGTCCTCCTGTGGGGACTCCCAAGCCCTGGAGCCTTGGGTTGGTCTGTTTTCTCATGAGCTGAATGGAGTGTGGGCCGCCTTCCAAGAAGGCACTGGCGGAGGAGGAGGCTTACCCCTATCTGGTAAGGCTCTGCCTGGGTAGGTGTGGACGCTTGGGCTCACTCAGCCAGTCAGCACACTTACCTTCAACCAATGCTATTGTGATTTAAGCAGATGCAGAAAATAGGTGTGTGCATCTGTGTATGTTGGGAGTGTTGGGGGTGGAAGCTTGGGAGGTTGGGAATTCTGGGAGTTCAAGAGGTTGGAGGGGTGAAACCGGAGTACAGTTGGTGGGAACATGTGCCTGGGATGAGAGCAGGAAGGTTTTCCTTCTTTCATATGACTTGGAATATCAGTATATCACCTGCTGGTCCTTGGTCTATCACCTTCTGGTCTTCGGTTTATCACCTGCTGGTCCTTAGCCTATCACCTCCTGGTCTTTGGTCTATCACCTGCTGGTCCTTGGTCTATCACTTGCTGGTCCTTGGTCCCTCACTTGCTGGTCCCTGGTCTATCACCTGCTGGTCCTTGGTCTATCACCTGTTGGTTCCTGGTCTATCACCTTCTGGTCCTTCGTCTATCACCTTCTGGTCCTTGGTCTTCAAATGCTGGTCCTTGGTCTTCAACTGCTGGTCCTTGGTCTATCCCCTGCTGGTCCTTGGTCTATCACTTGCTGGTCCCTGGTCTATCACCTGCTGGTCCTTGGTCTATCACCTGCTGGTTCTTGGTCTTCACTGGCTGGTTCCTTGGTCTTCATCTGCTGGTCCTTGATATTGACTTGCTGGGCCTTGGTCTAACCTGCTGATCCTTGGTCTTCACCTGCTGGTCCTTGGTCTTCACCTGCTGGTCCTTAGTCTATCACCCGCTGGTCCTTGGTCCATCACTTGCTGGTTCCTGGTCTATCACCTGCTGGTCCTTGATCTATCACCTGCTGGTTCCTGGTCTATCACCTTCTGGTCCTTCGTCTATCACCTTCTGGTCCTTGCTCTTCAAATGCTGGTCCTTGGTCTATCCCCTGCTGGTCCTTGGTCCATCACTTGCTGGTCCCTGGTCTATAACCTGCTGGTCCTTGGTCTATCACCTGCTGGTTCCTACTCTATCACCTGCTGGTCCCTGGTCTATTACCTGCTGGTCCTTCGTCTGTCACCTTCTGGACCTTGGTCTTCAACTGCTGGTCCTTGATCTGTCACCTGCTGGTCCTTGGTCTATCATCTGCTGGTCCTTTATCTATCACCTGCTGGTCCTTGGTCTATCACCTGCTGGTCCTTGATCTGTCACCTGCTGATTCTTGGTCTATCACCTGCTGGTCCTTGGTCTATCACCTGCTGATTCTTGGTCTTTGCCTGCTGGTCATTGGTCTTTACCTACTGGTCCCTGGTCTATCACCTGGTGATCCTTGTTCTTCATCTGCTGGTCCTTGGTCTTCACCTGCTGGCCCTTGGTCTTCACCTGCTGGCCCTTGGTCTTCACCTGCTGGTCCCTAGTCTGTCACCTTCTGGTCCTTGGTCTGTCACTTGCTGGTCCCTGGTGTATCACCTGCCGGTTCTTGGTCTGTCACCTGCTGGTCCTTGGTCTGTCACCTTCTGGTCCTTGGTCTGTCACCTGCTGGTTCTTGGTCTGTCACCTGCTGTGGTTTTGATTCTTATCTGTGCCACTTGGTAGAGTGGGAAGAGAGTCTGTAAAGTCAGACTTACTTGAGTTTGAACTCAGATTCCATTGCCTTCTTGTGTGACCTTGGGCATGTGACTCTGCCTCTCTGAGCCTCAATGTCCTCATCTGAGAAATGGCAACAATACTTCTTACTTCAGAATTGTCAGGTGGATCAAATGAGATGAGGAAGGGAAACTGCTAGGCACTGAGTGGTTTGCTCTGTGTTTGTAAGAGGGGTTCCTCCATTGGCCTGTGCTTTTCTTCGTGTCAGTGTGTCCCTGAGTGAGACACAGCATGCAATTGTCACTTGCTGCCCGTGCTACCTCAGTCACTTCTTGGAAAGCAGACCCAAGCTGGGCTGGAGATTGCCCACTCCCATGGGCCTGTGGGAGGGAGTGCCCCTGCCTCAAAGCCTGAGCTGAGCTGTCCTTTTTGGAGACAGTGCAGAAGCAGTCCTCAGAGCCCCTCCCCATACCTCCAGAACTGCCTGGAATCATCCGTCCAAATCTCCTGAGAGGCTCAGTGGCCTTGGGTATGACTGGGACAGCTTCCCACACCATCATGGGAACTCCTCCTCAGTGCAGAGCAGCCATGTGTGCATGTGCGGGGGGCCATGTGCCTGCAGGTGGTGTGCTTGCACGCGTGCCAGGCAGGGCATTTGGAGGGGCTGAGCCCCCAGCCACAGCTCCGCAGCTTCCTGTTCCTTCTCTGGTGTGTGTCCTGGCGCTGTGTCCTCCTGCCTGTCATCCCTCTGTCTCTTTCTAGGGAAGGTATCTGGGCAGAGGGTGGAGAAAGGGAGCACCATCTTCCATGTGCAGGGCAGGGCTGGAACTGAGCACCAGAGCAATCTACTGTGCCCTCCAGACCTAGCCATCCCGCACGCAGCCACTTTCCCAGCAGGAAAAGGCCCTTAGGGAAGGCAGAGAGCAATGAGCTGTATGTGGTATTTTCGGGGGATTCTCAGAGCCCCCCTGCCTTGGTTTGATATGCCATAGTGCTCCCCAGAAGCAGGTCAGCGGCATGGGAGCATACATGCCCAGGCTCCTCTCCCAGCCAGGAGCCCATAGTTCCCAGTGGGGTGGGGACCCTATGACCCCAGCTGAGCTTGCTGTGGGGTGGGGAAAGCAGTCTTGCACATCCCCCCAGGGGGTGTCAGTGTTGTTTTGGGTGTGCACCTGACACTCCTATCCCTTGCCTGACTGGCCGTGGTGCCCTAGTGGCTTGGTGTTGTGGTGGTAAGGAAGGGGGTGCCCTGCCCCCACTTAAGCTGGGAAGTGCTCGGGCTCTGTGACTTGTGTCCACTCCAACTTGGGGAATTGCATAATGCAGTTTTGTCCATGCTTACACCCTTTCTCCTCTTTGGATTCAGTCTGTCCCAGTGGCTGACCCTGGCACTTAGGGGCTCCTATAACTCCACTGCCCTGAGTGGCTAGGCTGCCTCTCCTGGGGTGCGTCTTTCAGAGGCCCCTCCATTTTTCAGTGAACAGGCCTGCTCCCCAGCTGCTGGGTGGCCCCTAAGCTCAGCCTGGCCTGCAACATGCATGGTCTCTATGGGGCTTCTTCAGGACACAGTGGGGTGAAGGCCCTGCTTTTCCTTCCCACCTGACCCACTGTTCCCACCACACCTTCCCTGGGCACTTAGATGGCACCGAGTCCCTCAAGCCTCTGAAGGCAGCTAAGGTGCTGACTGGAGGCTGAAGGGCTGACCATGCCCTCCCCCTGGGTTGGGAGGCACCTGGAAGCCCAGGCTTGGGGTGGGCAGAGTGTGCCCCTTGGAAGGCCTGAGTTCTTGGCCTAGCTCACTCCACACTTGCCACGCAGTGGATCATATGTGGCGAGAGAGCTCACATCGCCAAGCTTCAGGTGCCCCCTCTGCAAATGGGTGGGGGACAAGTGGTGGCCCCCCCCCCCCAGGCCGGGGAGGACGCCACGAGATGGCATGCAGGAGCCTTGGGGGCCACCGGGTGGTAGGTGCCCTCGCCTAGTCCTGCCAGCTTTGGGATTCTTGGGGCTTGGTGTCTGTCCTTGGGCTGTCCCCTTCTTCCCCTCATGCTTCAGCTGGCTCTGCCCCCTGTTTCTGTGATGGCCATGATGCTGTTCCCGCTGCCTCCTACCCCCTGCCCTCCCTACCCCTGTTCCTGCTGGGTGAGGAGGAGGAGTAGTAGTAGGAGGGGGCTTCTGCCTCCAGCCCTCTGGCTGCATCCTCCCTGTGGTCACCTTCCCAGAAGTAAGCTCTGAGCAGGTCCTCCCTCTGCTCTGAAACCCTTCAAGTCTCCCTGCTCCTCCTGGGATCAAAACAAAGCCCCTCAGCTGATCATCCAAAGACTTCTGGGGACTCCATCCTCCCTTTCTTCCTAACAGCCATTGCCCAACCTCTCACCCCAGTGTGAGGGGGCCATTCCTGGAGGGCGCTGGGCCTTGGCTCACAGCAGCCACTGGCCTGGGTTGTCCTCTTTCTCTGCCCCAGCATCAGCTGCTGTCCTCTGTGAAGCCCCCTTGACACCCCAGGCTACATGACTGTTCATGCCCACTCCACCTGCCGGACCTCCACCACTCCCCAGAGCACAGCCTGGCTTCCTCTCCAGATAGCCTTTGCTGGGGCCTGTGCTGGGATCTGCCTCAGTTCTGTGTTCCCAGCATGGGGTGCTTGGGGAGATTTGTAGGGGACTTCCGGGAGGCAATTTGATTACCTGCTGGGAGAATGTGGCTCCCAATCTGTCTATTGTGCCTAAAAATGTGCTGGTGGGAAAAATGTAGCCTTACCGACCAAGATTCTCTAAAGTTCCTCTCTGGTTTATGAGTTTTGTTGTATTATTTTTCAATTTTCTCTGAGCATCTGCTACTGTGAAAATTTTCATTATCACTGGCAAAGAGCCCCTCTCATCCCTGCTGGCTGCAGGAGATTTCTGATTTTGCTCCCCGACTGCTCTGAAGCACCTAGGGGCTGAGATGGTAATGTCCCAGGGCCAACTGGGCTCTTTCTCAGAAAATATTAGGAGCAGGGCCAGCCTGAATGGCCAGGGAGGCGCTGGCCATGGCTTGTGTCGTGATGGCTTTGCCTCCTCCTGGAGATGCAGGATTGGTCAAGCTGAGAAAGCTGGATTTGGGGGCCAGCCAGCACATGTACCCACTTTTCCATCTTGAGAGACCCTTGGCCCCAGGGTGATCCCCTCAGATGTTGGTGCTGGGTGCATGGTGCACCCCTAACACCTGGCTGACTCATTCTCTAAAACAGGCCTCATGTCAACAACTTCACAGGCTGTGTGCTGTCATGCTGGCTGTTAGGATGGTAATGAGGTGTTGGAAAACAAAGCCCATGCAAAACTTAGGGTGAATGAGAAGAGCTCCTGCACCATGTGGGACCCAGGCTGGGTGTGGCCCCCCTCACCCCTCACCTGCAGAATTGCACCTGGGCATTCTGCTCAGAGGTGGTACCGATGAGAAGAGGATGGTCTTGGACATGCCCAGGCGTCTGACCATCAGCCTAGACCTCACTCTCCTAGCTTGGTTTTGAGTTTGAACCTAGCCAGGCTGCTTTCTTCTCGCTCTTCTTGCAGTGGGTGGTAAGTTACCTGCACTTACTGGTGCTGGGTGAAGTGCTTCCTCAGTACTAACTTGACTCTCATTATCGCTCTATGAGGTCAGGACTATCATAACCCCATTTTCAGGGTAGGGCACGGAGCAGGTGTGACTTGCTCACAGCAGTAAGGTGCAGAGCAGGGATTCGAGTCCAGGTAGTTTGGTGCCAGAACCTGTCCTCTTACCGCTGGGCCAGTCCATCTCTCTGAGAGGTCTGGACAGCCTCCTTTCTCTTGTGTTATTGGACGTCCTCTGCACTAATGTGGTTTTCAGTTTCAAAGGGGCCAAGAAGGAGTGTGTTTGGCACTTGATTGGTAAATGAATGAATGAATGAACACTTCCTGAGGAGGAGGAATTAGCATTTTAGAACTTACTCAAGATCTATTTTGTGCCAGTGGCTATATTTTTACATCTATGTGTGGTGCAGGTGCCATGACCTGTTCTTCGCTGCCCTCCCCCAATTTTACAAAATTAGGCATGAGGCATGACCAACCCAGGCTCTGGGCTGCTGTGTGGTAGAGGTGGGCTGGGGCTTGGGCTTCGTGATTGCCAAGTCCGTTCTCTTTGCACAGCCCAGGCTGCCTCCCGGGGGGAGCATCTGTGGACTGGCTGGACAGAGTTAGTTTGTAAGAGATGCCTTCAGCTTCTGTGGTGTCACTTTGCCTCTTCCTCATTCTGTTCACAGTCCCCTGGAATTAGCATTTTGACCAGTAAATGTGGACAATGGTCCACTTGCACTTGGCCACATAAGAATCACAACAAGAAGGATATAAAGAACAGAAAGGACCTGGGAACGGGGAACCTGCTCCATTTACCCCCACCACTTCCCCAGCCTCACTCCAGCTCTCTCCCTCCTGCCCTCACTCAGGGACGGGGGAGCTGCACATGACGAGGGCTGTAGGGGAGTAGCATGCAGAGCAGGGAGAAGGGGAGCAGGGGGGCTGCCCCTCACGGGTCATCTCCCTGGGCTTGGCTGCAAGGCATGCTGGGGGCTTGCTGGCAGCCAAGGTCGGTAAACAACTAGGCTGAGCAGAGTGAGGCAGGGGCTGCATCTGTGGGGGGATGGCCCTTGAAGAGGGACCTACAACCCAAATACCTGGTTTAAGGGCCATTGGGCAGTTGGCAGCATTGAACTTATGCTGGAGGGTGGGCACAGTCCCCTGGTAATGGAGTCAGGAAAGGTAGACAATGGATTAGGGGTTCTGGGTCAAGAGACCAGCAGCTGGGGGTGCAGGGGTGGCACCTTCCCCTTGAGGGAGTGGGCTAGACCTGCACATTGGCAGGCTTCAGGCCAGTGCTTCTGTCTTGATCCCTACCAGGCGACAGGCCAGGGAGCAGCACAGAGGCTGCATGCACTCCCACCTGACCTGCCCAGGCAGTTGTAGAGGGAGTGAGGTGGGTGTGGGCGTCGCTGTGACTCTTACCCTAGAGACAGACCCATAGGGTGATGACTGGCTGCCATTGCCTATGGTTTGCCTGGTGAGCGCAGCTGTCTTGAGCTGTCCTGGCGATAGTGGGTGGACCACGGCCAGGCCAGGATGATGCACATCCCACATTGTCCTGTTGCTGCCTGCTGCTCCAAGGCATCCAGAGCTGGGGGTCCCACTCCGTGCAGGGTGCTAGGGAGAGACAAGTCCTGAGGGAGCTCAGTGCAGGTGGTAACAGGGACCCAGGAGCAGTCAATGACACTGAGCTGTAATCATATATAAAGCAGAAAGTGACATCAGAGGAAGGGCCTGTGTTGTCCTGATTGTGGGTAAACAAGAAGGTCCCTGGAGAGGAGGAGGCACTTGTCTGGGTTGATGATAAGGATTCACCATGTAGATAGGAGCCAAGAGGGAACGGTGAGCTTATGACAGGGGAAAAGCAGGTGCAGAGATGAGGACACAGCATAGCCTCCAGACCCTGTGCTGTATCTTGGAGCCTGGAAGTTGCCCTGGGAAGTCTGCTGGCCATGCTGCAGGATTAGTACAAGGCCTTGGAGCTGGGGCTTGGGGCTGGTGAGGCAGGCAGAGTGGGCCACTCCAACCTTTCCTAGAAGGGCTGCTGGCCAAGGTGTGAGTTTTGTTCCTGCTGCACGAATCCCTGGGAGGGGAAAGACTAGACAGCTGAGGGCCTAGCAGGGGGCATCCTGGTCAGCTTCCAAATCCGGGATGGAGACAAGAGCCTTGGCACAGACAGGAGCTCTGGAGCAGTCAGCCCTACCAGGGAGGCAGGACATTGGCTGCGGTGGGGAGAGTGATTTCCACCTACATACCTGCATATACCTTCGCTGGTATGTACATGAAAACACACACACACACACACACGCACGCACACACACACAGAAGTGAGACTCAGAAAGTCAGAAGTAGTGATAAGGAAGATGAGACAGCCAGAGAAAGCTAAAAACAAAAGTCGGACATAGGTTGAGATGAAGAGGGAGAGCCAGAAACTTCACAGAGCCTAAGTTCTCTATCTGGGAGGGATGCTGGGGCCTGTTGTCTGGATGTTCTTGTCTTTCAGGAGACGAATGCAGGTGGGGTAGGGGAGAATTGGACATGGGATCGGGCCTGGTGGCCCAGGGCTGCGGGGAGGGCTGAGGCAGGCTCTGTGGTGTGGCCTGTCTGTAGGAGTCTAACCGCAGGCTCCAGTTCCTCAGACCTGGTCTTCAGGGGCTTCTCAGTTGTCTGTTGCCAGGAGAGCAGCTGGCCCAAAGGCCGACAGGAGGAGAGACCACCGTGCAGCTTCTTCCCTGAGCCTGTTTTAGAGTGCAGTGGACATTCTCTGTTCCCATGGCCCAGTGACTTCTGGAGAGGTATTGCTTATGAGGTGTTGCTTACAGGAGCACCAAACCCGCAGGCATGTGGAATTTCTGGGAAGCCGGCTGCGTCTTTCCTAGGGCCAGGCCATGATTGGTGTCTGGCTAAGAGTTTTCTGCTCAACAGTGCTGAGACTACCTCTCCCCGCCCAGACTGAATGAAGGAGTTGGCCCCAATCTCCTCCACCCTCTACTTGGCTGAGTCTCTAAAAACAGGATCCCATATGAGAGGGCTGTGACTAACAACAGAAGTTGATCCTTTTTTGAATACTTACTATATACCAAATGTTATTCTAAACTTTTTACATGAATTGGTCCGTTTAATCCTCATGTCAGCCCTAGGAGGTGGGGACTGTTATTATCCATTTACAGGTGAGAGACCGAGGCTCCGGGAGGTTAAGTGGCTTGCCTGAGGGCACACAGCTACCACAGTGGCCTGTCTCCTGGGCTGGTCCCCTAACTTTAAGATCAGAGACAGCTCAGGGTTTGAACCCAGGCTCCCCTGTGATTTTAGGCAATGCTCTAACCTAGGATCTCTGCTCCTGTTCCTCCTGTCTAGAATGGGGTAGTAGTACCCACTTCCCAGGGAGGCCATGAGGTTTGGCGATTAGGTGAGGGGGCCCTGGCACGGCTCTCTTCCTCCTCTCCCACTGTCTGCAGCAGAAGGCATGTCCTTGCCCCACCCTGAGCCCTGCCATAACCTTATCCTCTTTTTCAGCCTTTTTCTAAACAGAGCTGGAAACACCTCCTTGGTTAGCCTAGGGATCCTTTTCTGGCCCCAGCCTTCCCTGGATGTGTCCACATCTGTCCCTTTCTTTCCCCCTCAGTCCATGTCCTGGGCATAGCTGAGCTCCTTGGAGAGCTCCATGTGCTGCCCAAGTCTCCGTCCTCCCCAAGCCAGCTGTGCTTCATAGTCTTGGGACCCGAGTTGTCCTGCCCAGGGCCCCATGGAACCAGGGATTCTCAGATCTGGCTGCTTGTCTCTCCCTTCCTTTGCCAGCTCCAGGACAGCATCGTTGCTTTCTCCCAAGCTTCTTGTTTTCCTTTGCTGACCCCGAAACACTCTCTCCTTCTTGGGCAGAATTAGATGAAGTGAATTGCCCAGGACTCCTGACTCATTCATGCAGGGACTGGATTCTGAACCAAGTCTAGGAGGCCCTGCATTCCAAGATCTTTTCTCATTGCGCTGCTGAAGGCAAACTCTAGCCTTGGACAAGACAGAATTTTCCATTGCCTCATTCCTAACATGAGTCCCATCCCATTGGTTCTCTAACTTAATCGTTTACCTTGAAACACTAATATTTCAAATGATTTCTCTAGTATGGATGTATCTGTGCTTTCACTCAGCTCATTCAATCATTCCGTATCTTCTGAATATCTCTGCATCAGGCCCTGACCCTGAAGATACATAAAGCCATGGGCCTCAGCCTCTCTTCTTGTGACCTTAGGGATTAAGCATGAGATAATATGATATGTATACAATAGAAGTGTGCTAGGATAAAGTATTCCTGGACCTGCAGGAAAAGGAATGGTGGACTTCGTCTAGCAAGGGGAAAGTCAAATAATGGCAAAGAGCAAGAGGCATTTGAGGTAGGTTTTGGGGAATGAGTGGAAGTTTGAAAGGCAAAGTAGGGGAGGAAGAGCATTTCAGGAAAAGGGAATCAGCATATGCAAAGATAGAGATTAGAATGGGCATGTCTACACGTAGAGAGCATGGGACATGTGAAGGTTTGCAAGTAGACTGGTGCCATTGTGATGTGTGGAGCTGGGGAGCAGTGGAGGATCTCACAAACTGGACTTTGATCACTTGCAGTGGGGAGCATGGCTGGTATTTCAAGGACATGCTTGTCGCTGAACTTTGGTCTGTAGAGTGGAGAAAGAAGGACTGGGAGGCAGGGAGACCAGTTCGCTGATAAGGGAGGGATACAGACATTCAAAGGCAGAGTGAGGAGGTAACGTCTTGTGGGCTGGCCAGGGGCTGAGGGGATGCCCAGGAGGAGCTGTCTGGGTTTGGGAGTGCTACAGGAGGCCCTAGTGCTCAACTCCTTTCGAGGTTCTCCAAGACACTCCTCCGTGCAGGCATGCCCAGGACTCATTACTGTCCTGATTTAACTTTGACAGTGTAGGCTTCCGTGTGAATCCTGGCTGGGGAGCCTAACGTTTCATTGGCGGAGCAGTAAAAGTCATTAATGAGGAGCTGGAGAGCTATAAATAAGTGAACATGATCCCACCCAGTGTTCCCTGTGTTTCCAATCTGCAGGAGTAGGGAATTGGTTTTGATTCATTAATTGTTAGAGGAATGAGGCCTCAGAGATCCCATGGTGCTGCCAGCTCTTCCCCACCCTCCTGATCTGCTTTGTGCATCCTGATTGCATGAGCTGCCCACCTGCCCTGGATGACAGTCCATCATTCCTCAGGACCATTTGGCTGTGCTCCCCTGGGCCTCCCTGGGCCTCCCTGGGCTAGGCTGAGCTTGAGGCCAGGGAGGCTGGGACTCCCAGCCTGGTGGTGCTCCTGGTGAGATATTTGCACAGCTGCTGCTGCCTGAGCCAGGCCTCAGGCTCATCCCTCTTTCCTCCTCACTGTCTCCTTGGTTCTTTGGAAGCTCTCAGTGAACCCCTCCTTAGAGGGAGTGTCACCTTTAAGGAACTGGCTCCCCTTCTCTAAATTGTGGGATTCGGCTTTGCCTTTTGGTGAACATGAGCACTGTGAGACCTTGGCAAGTTTGAAAACTTTGTGTCTTACCCACGAAATCTGGACTCCAGTTGTGTTTATTTTCCAGAGTTGTTAGGATTATGTTCTTCCCTGCCCTGCCCTGCCCTGCTCTGCCCTCACCTCCCCCTCCCCTTCCCCACTTCCCCTCCCCTCCCCTCCCTTCCCTTCCCTTCCCTTTCACTTTTTTGATACGGAGTCTTGCTTTGTAGCCCAGGATGGAGTGCAGTGGCACTATCTTGGCTTACTACAACTTCCACCTCCCAGGTGCAAGCAGTTCCATACCCCGGGCTTCCGAGTAGCTGGGATTACAGACATGTGCCACCATGCCCAACAATTTTTTTGGTAATTTTTTTTAAGTAAAGACAGGGTTTCACCATGTTGCTCACGTTGGTCTCAAACTCCTGAGCGCAGGCAGTTCGCCCACCTTGGCCTCCCAAAGTGCTAGGATTATAGGTGTGAGCCAGAGATTACGTAGTTTCTTGCTCTGCTGTGCTGTGCTAGGTGCTGGGGGTCGGGCCGGGGGGGGAGGTGGATAAGAAGTGAAGGTGCTTCTGCTTATGGGCAGAATGAAACCACAGAAAATAGTCCAACATTTGCCATTCCAACTGGGCAGTTGGAATGGCAAATGTTGGTTAGTGCCATGAAGGCAAACCATGGTGAGGGAAGATTGGGGACCATGTGGAAGGTTCTCTAGAGGGAATGATGGTTACCCACCCAGCACACAGGAGAAGGAGAATTAGCCAGACAAACATAGCAGGAGTACTTTAGGCAGTGGGGGGGAGTGTGGGAAGAGTCCTGGCAGTGAGCAAGAGCTTGGGACGCTTGAGTTACCGCACAAAGGCCTGCTACTTGGAACGCAGTGCATAGGGTGTGGAGTATGCTGGGCCTGTGGGTCCCATTAGGGTGTGCATTTTGTTTTAAGGCCAGTAGGAAGCTCATGTGATTTTAAGCAGGGACAGCACTGTCTGGTTGGTGCTTTATAAAGGCCAGTCCACTAGTGTGTAGAATGGACAGTGTGTCCATCTGGGACAGGTAGGGAGGTTGGAGGTGTGAGGGTCCACTGGGGAGGTGACAGTGTTCTGGACCAAGGCGATGGCAGTGGAGTGGAGGAAAGTTGACAGACTCAAGATATATTTGGGAGATAAGGCATACAGGCCCGGTGGTGGCTTGGGTGCAGAGGGCCAGTGAGAGAGAAGGGTTAGAAACTAGTGGGTGGATGGGGCACCACTTTACTGAGGTTGGGAGACTGGGAAGAACAGACCCACACCCTAGGCATCTCAGTGTTGATGCATCAAGTTTGAGCTGCCAAGGGACTCATTAATTGGAGATCTCAGGCAGATGGGTGGGTGGGGGTCAGGACCCCAAGGGGAGCCTTGTGGGCTTGAGCAATAATGGTGGAGCCCTCAACAGGACTGGACTTAGGGTGGGTCAAACATGCAAGAAAGGTTGATGATTCCATAGAGAGAGGGTATAGATGATGGATCTGGGTGTAGGAAAAGGCCAGAGGAGGGAGCCGCCAGAGCTCAGGAGCAGGGACCAGCCTTAGGAGAAACTTCTCTCTTCAGCTTTCAGCACAGACAGGGAGGTGTGGAGCTCTGGAGGCAGGAAGTCACGCGAGATTGCTTGTGATGATGTCTTCTGATTCATGAAAAGGCTGTAAGTCATTCGTTGAACTTGGGGAATAAGCCTGGGTGGTTCAAGAACAGGGAGAGAGGTGGTAGAGAGATGTCAGCGTGGGAGCCCTGCTGAGATGGGTGACTGCCACGTGGCCAAGGTCACCAAGTTGCCAGGGTGTGGCGCTCTCTGTGGCCCTCCTCTGCTTGCCGGCAGTGTGGAGAAGAGCGTGGGCAGGTTGATCCACCCTGAGTTGACTCCTAGTTAGGATTTCAGCAGCCAAGCTACATAAGGAAAGAGAGGGAGTCTGTAGTGGTGTGACTAGAGAGGAGGAAAGCAGGCTCCAAGGAAGGAGGTGGGGTTGCTGCAGGTCTCTGGGAAGTCGGAGAGTGGGCAGAGAATCACTGAAACACACAGTCTGTGGGACAGGATGGACGACGCCTGTCAACTGTGTGTCCTGTGCTCTGGAGGGAGGCACCTTCTGCAGGAGGGGCAGGAGCGCCAGCTCACTCCGGGGCCCGAGCTCTAGCATGGGCCTCTTACGGCACCACCACCCATTCCCCCCCAATTTTATGGTTTTGGTTACCTTTTAAATGTCTTAATAAAAGATGAAACGTATTTACTCTCCATAGATCAATTATTTACTATGAGTTATGACAATACTAAATTTGGTCAATTATTCATCAGCTCTAAAGTATTTATAAATGCTACCTTAATTTGAAGCATTAGCCATTGGAATTCAAATATTAATGTAGCTGTTTCCCATTTAAAGGAAGAAAGGAAGAGTACAGATAGTGAGGGTGGCTGGGGGCAGGTGGGTGCTCGTGGAGGTTAAGATTATTGGAGGAACGAGGTGGCTCATGGAGCAGTCTGGGGGTCGGCAGAGGTGCTGAACTCCCTTGGGGAGAGACCATTCCTTCTGGGCAGGCAGGGCTGAGCCCGGGTTTGCTCAGAACCTGGCTGTCTTTTCTGCTGCCCACGGAGAGGAGCTGAACCTTGCCAGGTTCCTCTGAGGTTAGGGCATCAGGTCATTTCTCCCCAGGTGGAGGCTCTCTCTTGCCTCATCCATTTGGGAACATCCTGCTGCTCTTTAAGGTGGCACCCAGAGGCCGGCTAACACAGGGGTTGCCAGTTGAGGGGGTTGGGACCTCAGAGTAGCAGGGGCTGCATGGGCAGATCTTCTTCCAGGGTGAGCAAGCCTGGGAGCGATTCCTTAACGGCACCTGACAGAGGGAAAGGCTGAGCTGGCAGTGGCCAGTATCATGACCAGGGGGTGGCACCAGGAACTGTGGGTCTCTTCTAACACATGCCTTCTGAGGTATTGCTTCTCACAGCCTTGTTCTGAGAATGTTCCAGAAATCCCCCTGGAGATGGAGAATAGTGGGCATGGATTAGTGATGGTGCCCAGAGTGACCTCAATTTCTGGGGCACCTCTCTCACCTCCAACACCCACCTGCAGGCACCCAGTGACTTGATGAGTCAAGGATCTGCTTTCAGGGGAGACAGGCCTTGTTCCTGCCTGCCTGCTCCTTCCCTGGGGCCAGCACTGAGCTGGGAGCTGCCCTGGAGATTTCTGTCCAGGGACAGTTGGGTAGAGTCAGCCTGGAATCCTGGGTTCTGTCCCTACTCGCCACTTTCTCTTTGCAGCATTGGATATAGAGGTGCCTGGTGGTCTGGGGTTCTCTTTGCTGTTTGCTCTCTGGCTGTGTGGTCCTGGCCAAGCAACTAGCACTCTCTGTGCTGTAATTTTTTTTTTTTTTTTTAACCAGGAAATCAGAAAGCTCACCTGGGGTGAGAGTTACTGAGAGTTTGTCCTGTGAAGTGGCCAGTACCTCACCTGACATATCCCACCCCTGAGAGTCTGCTGTCTGGAAAATTTTTGCCTGTATGAGTGGGATGCGAACATCTTCTCCAGGGAAGGAGGTGGGAATGTGACTATGGATTGTGGAGTTGAATTGGGAATGCTGGCTGCCCCCCACCCTCGCCCATGAGCTCTGAGTAGCCCTTTCTTTTGTGGAGACCTTCCACTTTCCCAGGACACAGGGTGCAGGGGAGGAGGCTGGAAGCTGCTCTTTATAGTTTGTCTTACTTTCTCAGCTGACGGATGGGTCATTCTCAGGGGGCCCTTATCAGTCCATCAAGCTTGTGTTGTAATCAAGAGAGACATCAGCTTTGTGACCCTATGATATGGAGGCAAAGAATTATAACAAAAGCTATTATCCTCTAGAGAGCTGTGCAAACATCTTTGAGCATCATCCTAGGTAGTGGTGACTTCTAATTTGCTACTGTGTGCGAGGCAGCATGAATGACTGTCCACATATAAAGACCTTTCATGGCACACGTGGAGCAGCCCTGTGAGGGAGCCGTCATCTTTATTTGACCCTCACCAAGAAGAAAGAAAGAAAGAAAAAGAAAGAAAGAAAGACAGAAAGAAATAAAGAGAAAGCCAACCAGTAACCCGGAGAGGACAAGCCCTCACCCACGGTCCCAGTGTGTGACCAGGGCAGACCCTGGACTCCGGCAGGTGGCCAGTCCTGGTCCTGGGGTTCAGCATCTGTCACAATAACCAGGGCATGCATTGTGTAACATCCCATCACACACAACCTTGATTAAGCTAATAGCTGATTTGGCTTTGATCTGATGTATTTTGATCTTATTATTTTTATGTTAGAAGCCTCCAAATAACCATCATTTCAACAGTGCCCCAATTAGCAGGCCATTCACAGTGGATTGGAAATTGACTCACATCAGGCCTCTCCATTAGCGCCTGGGAGAGGCTTCCAGCCTTAATTACCCACCCTGTTTATGAGGCCTGGCGCTTAGGACGCTGCAGGTGGCTCCATGAGGGGTGGGCAGGCAGTGCCCACCTCCATGGGGAGGGCAAGATGGCTCTCGCTTGGGACTACTAATACTTTAGATCCTGGGCATGACTTTGATGGAGAGATGGGATGTCCAAGGAAGGGGCAGGAGGGTGACATCTGTTCAGCATCTTGTGCACTGTGAGGCATTGGCACTTGCTGTCCGTGTCCTAAGCCAGTGCTCTCATAGCTCTGCTGGGTAGAGATTCTTATTCCTATTTAATAGAAAATGGAGGCTTAGAAAGGGACATACCCGTGGCTGTGTGGCTACTGACTGGAGGAGCCAAAACTGGAACTTGGGTGAACGCGAGATCCGAATGCTCTTCCCACCACCCTTGGTGAGGTGGTAGCTGGTGAGGGTTCTGCCTGGCTCTATGTCGTTGTCACTCTGCACCCACCTTGTGCTGCTCTCCCTGAGGGACACCCTGAAAGTTTCTAAATCCTTTCCTTCATTTGAGGCCCTGGTGCTGACCGCAAATGAATTTACCCTCCTCTGTGTCCCTGGGAGCTTCCTCTCTCTTTCCTCCAGTTGAGTTGCAGAGTCTGTCTCCTCGGTGGATCCTAACCTCCTCAAAGATGGGACCTGTGGTCCTCCTGCTTTTCCCCCTAATAGTGCTTAGGGCAGGGGCTGGCTTGTGGGGGTGCAGGCAGGGATACCAAATGTATGTATGAGACAAGGAGGGCAGGAGCCAGTGACATGCGTGCCCTGATGGGGAAACTGAGGCTCAGAGGCATTCTGCAACTTCAAAACCTGACATATATGGAGTGAGGACAGATGATGACCTGGGAGGGAGCCGGGCAGGTGGGGCAACAAGAGCCAAAAGTGACTGAGGGCTGCAAGGAGGACTCTCCATGGGAGTCCTGGGATGGGAGAACTCCACAATTGAGCATTGGAGTTCCTGGACAATTTACGTCCCAGGGATATACAGTTTATTTTGTACAATCGCTGTTTAAGATTAAAAATGTATAGCATTGGCATTAAAGAGAGCATGCACAAGAAAAAATATCCATGCATTGTCGTAGCGCCTTAGCCTGTAGTGTTTTCTGTTGCCGTTTTCATGGGTGTGCTTTCTGCCTAGCTGTAATCATAGTTAGCATATAATTTTGTGCCCTGGTATTTTCATGTGGCCACCTCTCAGAAGCATTTTCCCCATGTCTGTGGCAGTGTTCATTGTGTGGCCTCACATCTCATTGTCTGGAAAATGGATGCAATGATACCTACTCTACACAAATGTCCTGAGAATACTGTGAATTCACATGTACAAAGGACACCAGGAGAATTTGGCACAGAGGCAATTCTCACACAATAGTCCTTCCTCCTATGTAGTTTTCATACTTGTCCATTATCAGAGGATTATTTTTCTATTTAAAAGGAATTATCCGTTTATGTCACAAAATTTTGGCAAAATATAGAAAAGAAAGACCACTTTCAGGTTTCTTCTAAATTGCAGTGACTTTTAACATTTTGCAATATTTCCTTCTGGTTTTTCTTTCATGCATGTTGACATTTTATTTAATTGATAAAATAAAATACAGACAATTTTTTATCACTTTCACCTACTTTTTTATGACAGGCACTTTCCCATGTTATTGTAGTATCTTCTTGAGTAGTTTAAAGGCTGTGTATACTTTCAGCAAATGGGGCACTTTCATAACCACTCACCTATTTGCATCTTTTAGATCGTTAGCAATATTCCAAGAGTACGGATAGTGTCCTCTGAATGGTTTTGGATTGAATGCTGTTCCTATGGTTTGGACAGGTACCCAGAGAGGAATTATTGACGGGGCCCATGGAAATTCTTGCATGGTATCCTTGCACGAGTCTTTATTGCCTTTGTGAACTGGGCTTAGCACGTGTCTGGGAAAGGATGGTGAACACAGCAGGCATGACACTTGTCATCCTGGAACCTGGGGTCAAGCTGGAGAACCAGCCAGTAACACAGGCAACATGTGGCCCATGACAGGGAAGTGCAGTGAAGGGGGATCATGCCAAAAGGATCATGAGCCAGTCTGGTGATGCTGAGTCTGAGTTTTGAAGCAAGAGTGAGCATCAAAATTGAAGAGGTGAGTTTGAGGGTCTGGGGTGGGCAGTTGGTTGGGATGTGGTGGAAAAGGGTATGATGAGGAGCGTGAGGCTGCAGGCATGGGAGCTTGCAAGACCACTGTTTCAGGAGTGGACTTTTACTTTATCCCTAAGGCTAAAGTAAAATGGGGGCACAGCAGGGCTTTAAAGAGGACATGCAATAGATTTCTGTTTAGGAGAGAACTCAGCAGACTGGAGCTGGGGTAGGAGGGGGCCAGGGCATCTGGGGGGCTGTGAGATTCACAAGACATCATTATCTCTTGTTTAGCTACACCTGCCGGTGGCCTTGAAGAGGAGAGAACCATGGGATTTGGGTTCTCGTTCTGCTGGTGCTCATGCCAGTGCAAGGCGAGCGCCCTTACCCGGAGGGCAGCCAGACTTTGCTGCTGCGGAGTGTGGGGGGACCCTCCCTTTTCCCACATGTTCCCCTGCCTCCCAGTGCCTTGCTCCCTGGGGTCAGTTTCCCCTGTTCTTCTCTCCTTCTCCCAGCCTTATCTGAGGCATTACATAAACCCAAGAGCTCTTGACCGAAAGAACTGCATTGTCAAAAGTCGTTCAAAGTCTGCCGTGTGCAGCAGATGGCCTGCTGCCATTCACAGGCTGTGTTTTGAAACTGCATCTGCTTCTGCACCTCCTTGCCATCGCATAAACCATTAGTAAGAAATGTTTGCTTCAAAACTGGTGCAGTGGGTTGTGGCGTTGGGAGTTGCATCTTTCTATTAATTGGTTGATATCCCAAAAAAGTGTAGGCACATGGCTACAAGGGGCGCCTCTTGCAGTTATAGGAGAGCTTGGAAAGATGAGCCCCTGAGTGTGTCAGCCCTAGAAGTGGCTGCTGGAGCATCCGTTGGGTTCGTCCTCTGCACCGGTGGTAACTGCCTGAGCAGTGGGAGCGTCTTTCTTTGTTATTGTCAAGTGGCTTTTGAATAATCCTTCTGGAACAACTGCTTCATCTGGGGTTTGGCCCAGTATTTTTATGATATGGATCAAGTGGACTTGGCCAGAAGACCTAGGGTTTCTTTTCTTTTTTAATTTTTTCCTACATCTTGGGTCCTCTCGGGTAAGTGCCTCCCTGACTTTCGGAAGCCATTTAGTCCATTCAGTCCCAATCAGTTCAGTTCAGTCAACAGTTGTAGAGCACACAGTGTATTCTCAACCCACAGCTAGGCATGAGGATACACAGATCAACACAATGACGTTTTGGCTCTTAATGGGCTTATAGTCCTAGGCAAGAAACTGAGGATGGCTGAGTTTGGCTGAGTGAGGATGGCTAATCTCACAGCTCAGTTGGGGAGTCAGGCAGATTTGCGATGAATCTGTTCTCTACCATCCTTCCCTGACTAGCCTAGGGCAAATGGTTTTACCCCTTTTGACTTCTATTTTCTCATGTTAAATGGGTACAAGAATGTCTAGTTGGCATTTTCACCAAGGATGTCAGTGAGGCTGTGCTCATGAAAACCGCTGGCCTGGCCCAGGATGGTTCTTGGTCCTAGAGGGAGGCAGCCTCTCTTGGGAGTCCCGGGCATGAGCTGCCAGGCATGGGGCCTGCAGGCTGAAGCTGGTGCAGCATCACCCCGATGCTGACCCCTTCCTCTCTCTCTCCTCTCTTTCTAGCCTGTGACCTCATGACCCAGGGGATTTTGGCCTTGGTCACGTCCACTGGCTGTGCATCTGCCAACGCCCTGCAGTCCCTCACGGATGCCATGCACATCCCACACCTTTTTGTCCAGCGCAACCCTGGGGGGTCGCCACGCACCGCCTGCCACCTGAACCCCAGCCCTGATGGTGAGGCCTACACACTGGCTTCGAGACCACCCGTCCGCCTCAACGACGTCATGCTCAGGCTGGTGACGGAGCTGCGCTGGCAGAAGTTTGTCATGTTCTACGACAGCGAGTATGGTGAGTTGTCAGGCAGGAGAGCCAGGGCTGCTCAGGGGCAGGGATGGCCAGATGCTGGGAGACCAGAGAGTGGGTGGGGCCCTGGACTGGTGGTGGGTGGTCTGTGCTGAGTGAGTCTCCAGGTGATAGGGTCAAACCTCAAGCTTCATGAGTCAGGAAGAGCTGTAAAAACAGCTCCCTAGATAGGCACTAAAGTTGCCTAGCAACAACACCTTATCATGACGGCTGAAGTTTGAATCGTCTTAGAGGTTTCAATAAAATATTAACAAACTGCTGGCAGGGATCCAAAGGGCTGTGTGCTGGCACAGGTGGAGGCCGGCCAGCATGGTTCCTCCTGGAGGCTTCCTCTCCAAAGAGTGCCCTTCACACTGGACGATTGCCAGGCCTTCCTGGCTCCTTGCCTCCATCCATCCCAGTCGGCCTTCAGTTTCAGGGTTCCAGGCTGGGGCAAAGGTCAGGGGGAGGAATGCCCTGAGTGTCATGGAGCCAGGCTGGGGTTGGTGGGTTGGGGACACGGGGTAGGAGTGGGCATGGCTTCTTTGAAGGCCTCTCATATGAAAAGAAATCATCATTTTCTTGTTAGGAAACCACAAAAATGGGTTTTGGAGAAATGGCTTCAGGTTTTCTTATGACTGCTGTGTAAAAACAGACTAGTCATAATCCTGAGATAGAATGGTTTCCATGTTTAGTGTTTAAACAATTTTTTTTGAAAATTATGAGATAACTTAGATTTACATGCAATTACAAGGAGCAACCCAGAGAGATCCAGTGTGCCCTTCACCCAGGTTCCCCCACGGTAACATCCTGCATAGCTGTAGTACAATATTGCAACCAGGATTTGATACAGCCCATAGGCCTTGTTCATATTTCAGTAGTGCATGTGATCTTGCAGGTATGGATTTATTGCTATGCGTTTTAAAAATCACATGTGTAGATTCCTGTGACCACCAGTCAGGATACAGAGTATTTCCTTCACAAGGATCCTATGCTACCTCTGTATAGCCACAGACACCCCCATAACATGTTAGAGGGTGTGGGAGACTGATGAGGGTTGGCAGCCCCACGGCCGGTGCCAGGATGGAATGGGTGGACCTTCGAAAGTCCCATTTTGTCTCTGGGTGATATAATTTCTTTGCCAAGAATGTAACTAAGAAAAGAAATCAGCATATGTTTGCATTTGCCTAAATACCCTTCTTCTCTAAGACTGGAAAGTTGTCCCCAGCTCTTGAGCAAATATACTGTTTGGAGTCTTCCAGGAAGAATTGAAAGAGCAAACAGTCACTGTGCTGAAATAAAAATGAGGTGGATGGGGACAAGGGTGGGACCCGAACTGGACTCAGTCCAAGACCTGGCCTCTCCCTCCCACCCTCCCACTCCTGCTCAGTCCCTGGCCCTTGGGGAGGAGTTGGAGGCTTTGTAAGAGCCCTAAGTTGCCTGCAGGGATCTTTCAGGGGCCAGGCCTTCCCCTGAGAGCCCTTGGGGCTGGTGGCTGAACCCCAAGTCCAGCCTGCTCTGAGGCTGGGCCCTGTGGAGAGGCATGGACACTGCCAGGGATGGGGGTGCTGTGATCCAGTGTGCCCAGGCCCTTCCCACTCCACTTTCTCTGGGCATCATTGCTCTGTTTTCAATCTGGCCTGCAGACACAGTTTTCCCCTAGAGCCTGGAAGGCGACCTTGATGGGAACCTCAGCTGCTGGGAAGGCAGGTTATCAGCTCTCTAGCCTGCCCACCCGTCTGTGCTCCTGTGACTCCTGCAGACTGAACAAGACCTGGTGGCACTTGCCCAAGTCCTGTTTTCTTATTACACTCCTTACCCTCACTCTGCTCAAGATGCAGGTCCTCAAATAAAAATATTCCTGAGCCCCACCTGTCCTACAGAGCTGGCAGCTTGGTTACATGCTCTCGCAGACATGCTCGTCCTGCCCTCAGCCTGCTCTCGGCTTGTCCTGACTCTCATGAGGGCTGGTCCTCCATGAGTGCTGGACTGCCTGGTGAGGCAGTGAAGTCTGGGAGAGTGGCTGTGTACTTCCCACCACAATGGCCCTGCTGTCTGCACGCTGCCTGGCACAGAGTAGCCCCTTGACACATTCATAGATGGGGACATGGAGTTGTCAAGCCATTTCAAACAAGACAAAGGAGGAATGGGGAGAAAGACAAGGGTACTGGATAGTCTGACCTCTGAATATGAGGTGGCAGCGAAGGGATATAGACTAGGAAACGTGGGTTTTATTCTGCAGACACATTTCCCCACCCCTCTTCTCTCCTCCACCCAGAATCTACAATGGGACCAAAAGCTGTGTTCCTCTTTTCTGACATGGACACCTTTGCTACCTATGGTGGGGTTGAAGTTAGTTTTCAACCAGACTGCTCCTTATCAGTAATTCCATGAAGTTGCCAAGTGACCAGTAACTTTCTTTTTTTTTTTTTTTTTTTGAGACGGAGTCTTGCTCTGCCGCCCAGGCTGGAGTGCAGTGGCCGGCTCTCAGCTCACTGCAAGCTCCGCCTCCCGGGTTCACGCCATTCTCCTGTCTCAGCCTCCCGAGTAGCTGGGACTACAGGCGCCCGCCATCTCGCCTGGCTAGTTTTTTGTATTTTTTAGTAGAGACAGGGTTTCACCGTATTAGCCAGGATGGTCTCGATCTCCTGACCTCGTGATCCGCCCGTCTCGGCCTCCCAAAGTGCTGGGATTACAGGCTTGAGCCACCGCGCCCGGCCGTGACCAGTAACTTTCATCTGGAGGACCACTCACTGTAGGTGGTTGATTGAGGCTGCTTGGGAGCTGTGCTGGGAAGGATTCTGAGTCTGTGTGTGGGCTCAGCAGCAGAAAACACCATGGTCGGTCTGTGAGGCTTCCATGGTGCAAGAGAGGGATTGGCAGAGACCTGTCATGTTTGCTGGTTCAGGCCTGGAGGGTGGAGGTGAGTGGAGAACCCCAGAGCTGGGGTTCTCAGTCAGAAGACAGCGTCAGAGCTGTGTGCCCATGGCGCTGTCCAGGGTGCTAGCCCTTCTGGCTCTCCGCTTGCTGGAGGCCAGAGAACTCTTTTATTGGATTCTGTGCAGGACCTCCTGCCTTTGCCTGCCCTGGTCATCGGCCTCCTGATGTGACAAGCAGTGAGACTTGGTTTCTGCCTCCACACATTTTCTGTAAAATTTTAACTCAGTGCACAGTGCTCGTCCTGGCTTTCCCCTTATGCCCAGCCCAGCTGCTGCCCATTTCCAACGTGCCTGAGCCAAGGCAGCACAGCCTATCTGCTGTTTGATGCAGCACATTCAGCCCTCGGAGTGCGAGTGTGGCTGCTCCCTTGGCATGGCTGGCTGTGGCCTGTCCCAGTGTCACTTCTGGGTGGATACATATTGCCAATACAGCCAAGACAAACGGTGCCTCCGGAACGCCTCAGCACTAGCTGCAGATGAGCCCAGTTAAAAAGCAAATTAAGTGTAAAGACTGTTCTATTCTTTCCAAAGTCAAACAGAAGTGGTTTGGGGATATAGCAACTTTTTTTCAATGCTGATCTGCAAGTATCTTTATGTATTTTACTTCACTCTAGCCACCCAACATCCCTCTGAGGTTGGATTATCGCTACATTTTACAGATGAGGGAAATGAGGCTCAGAAAGGTTCTTTTTGACTTTAGTACCCATGCGTTTAGCCAAGGCATCATCCTGTTTCTGTAATTTGGACCCTCTAGGCTCTAGCTTCCTGCTGCTGTCCCCAGCCAGTCAGAGTTGATGCCAAGAAAAAGGGAGGTAGTTTGGAAGGGACATGACATGCTTTAGGCTGGTGCACTCACTTCAGTGAGCATCACACATAGGCTTCCTCCTTTGTGGGGCAAGGCCTGATTCTTCCTCATTTGCTCATCAGCCTCCCTTTAAACCCAGGAATGTCCTGCCCCAGGTAGAGCCTGAGGACTGGGCATTTCAGTCAGGAGTTAGAGATCAGAGCAGGAAAAGCCATGGGCTCCAAGACAGAATTTGGCAGAAGGGTGAGAGAGGAGATGGTATGTATATGGTTTACAAGATGTACCATTTGGTAAAATTCCACTGAAAATACTTGTATGCTTGTTGTGACAGTGAAAGGAAAAATAAAAGAGAAGATGACATTTGAGAGAAAATTTGCAACATTAAAATACCAAAAGTTTGGATCGAAAAGAATGGAGAACTTTCTGAGTTGCCACTTCAAATGCTGGGATATTCATGTGTGTATGCATTGGCAGGGGCCGGGGTGGGGATGTGCTAGTAGCTGTATCCACAATTTCCCTCTAGTGAATAAATTTGGATGAAGGTTGTAATTATGATGAGCTCTTCGATATCATTGACTCATTCATTCAACAAATATTCACGGAATCCCTACCACATGCCAGGTATTTTGCTAGGCACTCATTTTCAATGAAGACATAGATGGGTGGAGTAACTTGGCTAATATTGCATGGGCTGGCATTGGAAGTCAGGGCCCAGGGCCCAGGGGCATCTCCAGGGCATGGCAGTCCCTTCCTGGCCTCTGGGCTCGCTCGCAGACCTGGGATGTGTTGGAAGCTGTGATTCCACAGAAGCAAAACATCAGGGCTCTGTATGAGTAACTACTGTCTATTTGTACTAGTTTAAAAATTATTTTTTAATTGAAAGCTACACATGGTTACAATGTATATGTTCAATTAAAAGACTAATAACCTGAAGACTCATGAACACACAATCAGTTTAAAAAATATCAAGGAGCCCTTGTGTGCTTTACCTTGACCATGTCTCCCCTACAGAGGGACTTAAACACTCTCCTGATTGTGTGCTAACAAGTCCCTCGCTTTCCTTGATATATTTTTTTTCTTTTTATGTGTCTGAAGTTTTGCCAAGTTGTATCTAAGCATGGAAATTTTAAATTTATGCCTCATATTTTTAAAACACTGTACATGTATTTCACTGTTTTAGAGGATTCCAAGCCAATGTCTTTTTTTTTTTTTTTTTTTTGAGACGGAGTCTCACTCTGTCACCCAGGCTGGAGTGCAGTGGCCGGATCTCAGCTCACTGCAAGCTCCGCCTCCCAGGTTTGTGCCATTCTCCTGCCTCAGCCTCCTGAGTAGCTGGGACTACAGGCGCCCGCCACCTCGCCCGGCTAGGTGTTTGTATTTTTTTTTAGTAGAGACGGGGTTTCACCTTGTTAGCCAGGATGATCTCGATCTCCTGACCTCGTGATCCGCCCGTCTCGGCCTCCCAAAGTGCTGGGATTACAGGCTTGAGCCACCGTGCCCGGCTGTCTTTTTTTTTTTTTTTAACTTTTTTTTTAGGCTTAGTGGTACAAGTGCAAGTTTGTTACATAGGTAAACTCGTGTCGTGGGAGTTTGTTGTATAGATTATTTCATCACCAAGGTAGTAAGCCTAGTACCCATTAGTTGTTTTTCTTGATCCTCTCCCTCCTCCCACCCTCCAATCTCCACGCTCCCTCCACTCTCCACCCTCCCTCCACTCTCCACCCTCCCATAGGCCCCAGTGTGTGTTGTTCCCCTCTGTGTGTCCATGGGTTCTCATAATTTAGTTCCTACTTAGAAGCGAGAACATGCCCTATGTGGTTTTCTGGTCCTTAGTTGGCTTGGGATAGTGGTCTGCAGCTCCATTCCTTGATAGTTTATCATACAAGTATGGGGCCCATGGTTGGTTTGTGACTCATATATGTGGAATAACACTTCTGCATGCTTCTAGGATTTTTTTTTTATTTTCACTCATCATTAGGTTTTTGAGATTCATCCGTTTGATGCAGGTCGGTGTATTAATCATTTTTATTGCTGCACTGTATGCCCTGATTCATTTATCCACTTTGTTGTCCATGGGCATTTGTGTTGTTTCCAGGATTTTGTTATTACCAACAATACTGGTAGGAACATTCTCATATTTGTCTTTTGGTTTTTGTGTGCAAGAGCTTTTCAGGGTCTATTCTGAGGAGCAGAATTGCTGGACTGTTGGGTCAGTGCGTATTTCACTTTATTAGGTTAGACCAAATTGTTTTCCAAAGCATTCCTAGCGATTCACACTACCACCTGCAATATGTGAGAGTTCCCCAAGTCCTCTAACCTCACCAACACTTGTCTTCTTGTTACTTTTAGGTTTCTAGTGCAAAATGTAATCTTATTTTGATTTTAATTTACATTTTCTTGATGATAGATGAGGTTGGGTATCTTTTCATATCTTTATGGGCTATTTTTATTTTCTCTTCTGTGAAACACCTGTTTACAGTTGATTTTTTTGCCCATTTTTAAAATCGAGCCTTTTCTTTTTAAGCGTGGCAATATCTTCTTTAAGTTAATTGTTTGTCTTAGTGAACAGAAATTCTTTATTGTATTGTTGTCAAATGTAGTCATCTTTTTTCCTTTTTTCTTTTTTTATGGCCAGCTCTCTTGCTTGTCTTGTTTAAGAAGTCCTCTCCTACCCGCATGTCAGAAAGAAATTTTCCTGCTGAAACTTCCCTCTCTATATGGAGAGCAGATATTGCCCACCTGGCTAGGTGTCCACAGCTAGGGTCTGGCCAGGCTGCGCCTGTCTCCCCTGCTCCTCCGTGAGCCTAGCAAGCCTACCTCTCTCAGCAGCTGTGGGTTGATATTCCTTCCACTCTGACACTGCTCCACTTTGCCGTGCCTTTGGGCCTGTCTTTTTCTTGGTGGTAACCGAAGAAAGCTCATGCAAATTCAGTGTAGCCTATGGCAAGGTGGTTAGGAAGAGCTTCCTGGAGGAGGTGACATTTAAGCAGGTGCTTAAATAGGAGTAGTTTTTATTTTTTGTTAGGCAATTAAAGGGCACTGGGGGCTGGAGGTGACATTTAAGCATGTGTTTAAATAGGAGTAGTTTTTATTTTTTGTTAGGCAAGCAAAGGGCACTGGGGTTGTAGGAAGAGTATTCCAAGCAGAGGGAAGAACTTGCTTCCCTCTTTCCTGAGGAAAGGCCTAGGAGCAATGGAGAGGAGGAAAGATCATATGGCTGGAATATGGGAATTGGCTAGGGATGAGACTGGAGAGACAGTCGGAGGAGACTTTAGATGCTCAGGATCCCCAGAAATCCCTGGGAGCCATACATTGCTACCTTGGGTGGCACTGTTGGGTCCTGTTCTTTATACCCTGTCCAAAGATCTGAAGGCAGACAAAGGCAAAGCCTTCATCTCTAGAAGGCTCTGGTCCTTTCACTGCCTTCTGTCTGAAGTCATTGTCTGCAGACAAAAGGGCAGAAACTGACACATTCTCAGGAATGATGATCTGTCTCAGGGCAAACCACAGCCCCAGAGTCTAAGCCAGATGTAGGGCCTGCATTTCCCAGATGACCCAGGCGTCATGCCAGCGGGTAACAGCTCCAGTCCCTCTAGCCCTTGCTTTGTCCTGGGTGCCCTGAAAGAGTGTGGAGCTGCCCTTGCTCATGTCATCCCAATAGCAACCCCACATGGTGGGTTCTGTATTCAGAGAAGTAAAGGGGTTTGCTCTAGGTCATATGACTGGTGAGTGGGGGGCTGGCCAGCTCTGGTTCCCAGAGGGTCCACAGCTCTGTTCACAGCCTCTTGGCATATCTGTGAGGAGCAAACACTGTGGTAGAGTGTTTGCTTGATGTACTAAGATTTATTGTGGCATATTTGATGACATCAGAAATTAGCAACAATCTAAATGTCCATCTTCAGCAAATTGGTTAAATATATTATGATATGTACATTTAATGGAAAACTCTAGTTTATTATGTACTGAGTGGAAGTAGTTCCAAAACATGGTGCTGTTAGCTGACAATAGAGAAATGAGAATGGTGACGTAGGTGTTGCTTTGTGTACAAGTGAGCTTCTGTGTGTGTGTATCTGAGTGGACACACAGTCACTCCAAGGAAATGCTGTTTAAGGGAAGGAAACACAGTGGCTTGAACTGGGATGGGAGATGAATTTTTCACTGCATAACTTCTTGTACTTTTTGAGTGTTGCATCAAGTGTAAAAAATAAATGAGTAAATAAAAAAATAAGCATGGATCAGCACCCCTCTCTGCCTCCTGCTTCCTATGCAAGGTGACTTCTCTGAGCTTCAGCTTCCTCATCTATAGGGTAATTTCTGAGCTGTAAGGGCAAAACACCCAGTAGAGTACCTGGCACATGGTAAGTGGTCTATATGATCACAGCAAACCATGCGTGGGGACCAGGAGTGGCAGGAGCCAGAATTCTTCCCTCATGGCAGTGCGTAAGGGCACTAGGCAACTTTGGTAGAATCTTGGTGCAAGAGATTTGGCTGTTTGCTCCTCCAGTCAGGCTCAGGATAACCCTTGCATTTAATAGTTAGGGGCGTGGCATCCAGAGCGGTCTTCTTGTTGAATCCCAGCTCTGCTGCCTTAGCTGTGTGACACTGGGCAAGTCACTCAACCTCTCTGTGCAACAGTTTTCTCCTTTGTAACATTGCGATACAGTACTCATTTCTGCCTGATGGGGTTAATGTGTGGATTAAATGAGTCAATAGATGTCAGGGGCTTAGCTCAGTACCTGGCAGGTGGTAACTGCTCAGTAACACTTACTACTCTGGAGCTGTGCCCAGCGGTGGTCCCATTGCTGTCCATTCTTCCTTGGCTGCCCAAGGCAGACCTGGTGAATCCCAGTCCTGGCTTGTTCAGCATCCCAGAATGCAGCTGTATTTTGGTTATGTTCTTGGTGCTTGGGAAAACAGAGAGAGCTTGGGGGTCAGCTCTCTCACCTGCAGGGTATACACCTTGCCCTGTGGAGGAGCTGAGCTGCCAAGGCTTCCCCAAGGTCTCCTTGCACAGTCACAGGTGGCTCTGAAGAGCCATCGTGCCTTCTAAGCTGGACAGCTTAACTGGTTTTCATAGCAAATATCTGTTGGGATCTCACCCCCAGAGTCTTCCTGAAATAAAATTCCCTGAAAGAAAGGGAATTATTAGGGCAAATGTTACTTTATAATCAGTGCTCCTTGCTGACATCTCCTTTGCGGCCCCTGGCAAAGCAGTCCAGATGACTGAACTGCCATGCCCGCTCTCATTAATAACACACATTGGATCATTATGGCATTAGTTTAAATTGAAGTAATACATACTTTTTTCAGACGAAATGAGCAAGTGGGTTTAATTGCTAGGAAACCTACGGAAGAAGTTTGACAATAACTTTACCTGGACGAGTGTTTTGGGTTTTGTTCTTCGATCTAATTACAAAGTAACTGTACTTTAGGGTGTGTTAATTGTAGTGTGCACTAGAAGATTACAGTTTATTAACTCTGAAGTTCCCTCACCCCTCTGTCAGATTCCAGAGTGCGTCTGGAGAAGTGAGGAGATGCCTGATACAGGCGTGGATAGAGGACTGGAAAGTGAGGCTATGCCGACTCCCACACATGCCCCAATGTGCCACTGGGTCCTGCCGGAGTTGAGGGAGCAAGAACTTGGCCAGATCTTCCCCTGTTTCCTCTTCTCACCACACACTGTTGTGCCCTTGCAGGACCAGTGCAGGCTCCTGTTGATATCCCTCTTCTGCCAGACCCACACTCCCCAGACCTCCTTCACCCCACACATGAGAGGGAACAAGGGAGACGTGTTGTTAAATACTAGAATTTCAGGAAGGGTACCACTGAGATGTGGCTGCAGACTTCTGAAAGGATCACTGGTCCAGATGGGACCTCCCCTCCTCCCTCTCCCTGTCTGCTCCCCTCCAGCTCCGGCTCCTTTGTGCTCCGTGAGCGTGCCCGGCACAACTTGCTGCAGAGACTTTGGACTGGCTGTTTCCTCTGCCTGGGACACTCTTCCTGCATGTGCAAACGTCTGCAGGCTGCACCTCTGGGGCTTTGCTTCAATTCCGTCTATCCCTTGGGGCCTTCCCTTTCTAATGTATTTAAAAATGGAGCTCTATTTTCTCTTGGTACCCCTTTCTCCCTTTTTTCATTGAATTTATTCCCATTTACTCAGTTTTTGATATCTGTCTTTCCCCAACTAGAATGTGAGTTCCATGCAGACAGGCAGTTTTGTTTGCTTAGATGAGTGATACTGGACCCACAGCGTTTAGAACAGCACCTAAAGCTTAGTAGGTGCTCATTAAATATTTGATGAGTGAATGAATGGATATTTTGGGGGTGTTTCATGGCCCATTTATTGGCCTAGAAGCATTTGTTTCTTTCCTTGAGTTTACCACACAGCAGTAATATATGCTTCCTATGGAGTCCGAGGACGTGCAAAGGCAAAGCCCCTCCCTCCTCCACTTTCAGCAGAGCACTGGCTTGTTCAGCCTGCTGTGTTTCTGTCTATACCTTCCTCCTTGTCAAGTGTGTAGACTGCCAGGGGTAAGGACTAGATCGTAGTTTAGATGTGCCCAGCCCCTAGAAAAGTTCTTCCCATAGCTTCAAGAAAAGAATGACTGCAAAACACATATGAATCACAGTGAGATGGCAATGGTGCTGCTAAGGTCTGGTGGGTGAGCCTGGCTTGTGTTGGAAGACTTAGTTCTCTTCCTGGCTTTGTCTTTTTCTAACGTGCCTCTGGGCACACTCACAACTCTTTCTGATCCTTTGTTTTCCCACTTTGGTAGTGGGGATAATAAAAACGCCTACCTTGGAAGGTTCCTGTGAGGCTGAAATGAAATGAAATGAAGTGATGGATTTGAGAGTGATTGCACTCCCCAAGGTCCCAGACCATTTCTCGTTTTTCTTACTCCTCCGCAGTACCCAGGACAACACTGGGTACAAGGCCTGTGATTGAGCCAAGTGCTGAACAAACTGTGCTGGGATCCCTGAAGCCTAGAGCCCCAACTCTGTCCCGGGAGGCAGTGGGTTTTGAATTACAGCTGGGAGCAAGAGGGCTTCTGCAGATGGAGGAAACCTGTGACTAAAATGCCAGGGTATGAATGGCATGGCATATTTGAGAGGGAGGAGGTACGGAGGGTCAGTAGCTTATGGGAAAGGATGAAGGGGTCCATGGAAGGGAAACTGCGCTGGCAGTCTCAGAGGCCAGGTCGTCGTGTCTGTCGTAGGGTTTTTCTCTTCTGATGTGAGGCATGTGCTGTGACGTTGAGGCTTGTCCTCTGTGTGCACTTTCTCCTGTGTAGTAAGGATGCTCAAGAACAGAAGCCTGTCCTCTTTGGTTGCATTACTCTGGAATGTTAAAAGGATGAAGTTGCCTGTATCTTGTGTGGCTAGTTCTGGACTGCAGGAAGCCTGGTGGTTTTGATCCAGGCGGCAACTTCCTGCCCCGTATTTCCTGCAGAAGGCTCTGCAAGTGGTGACAAGGCTACTTAGAACCAAAAGGTGGGGGTCATGCCCAGACACAGCCATGTGGGTAACATTATGTCTCCTCTCAGCCCTTCATGTACCCAGTTCCTTGCTGGAAGTTAGTCTCTTACCCACCTGATGGCGTGGTCGCCACGGGGGCTTGTTTGCTGCCAACCCCCAGCCAGCATAGGAGGCTGCACGTAAGTCTGGCACGCTGCCTCTGATTTTTGGTTTGATTGTTTCAGGTTGCATTATCTGCCTGTTTGCTTATTTGTTTATTTCCTGTGATATTCAGAGAGAATTTGCAGAGGCTTCTAATGTCTTCTTAGAGAGACACTGAGGTTAAGAAAGCAGCTGCATTAGAAAATCAAGTGGTGCCAAGGACGGCTGTGGTCATGCTCTTCTGGCAGCCACAGGTTACAGAGACCACAGTCCCTGGGTGGGAGGAAGCGGAGGGACCAGGCCCCCCTCAGCACTGCAAATAATCCTCCCTGAGGGACCTGATCTCTGCAGGAGACCCTGAAGGACAGAATGGATGGCAATTCCGGCTCAACCTTTACAGCAAATGCAGAAGTGGGTTTTGCTTGGCTGTTTCTCATTCAAGCACAGTCGCTGACTGTGGAGTGTGGCCCTCTCATGGCTCAGCTGATCCCAAGCTGGAACTTGCCATTCCTGGAAGAGAGTAGGAATAGGACTTGTCCCTACCTAAGCTTCCTCTGGGCCGGACTTGTAGCGGGTCACAGTAAGGGTGTGTGTTCCGGCACTCCTTGCTGCCCATGGAGGTGTGTTCCGGCACTCCTTGCTGCCCATGGAGGTGTGTTCTGGCACTCCTTGCCGCCCATGGAGGTGTGTTCCGGCACTGCTTGCTGCACATGGAGTGAGGCTTCATGTTTCCATTCAGTTTAGTTCCATTGGACAAATGTCCTCTGAAGGCCTTTGCAGTCCCAGGTGCTGAGTGGGGCTCAGGAGGAGAGCACGGCAGGCATGGTCCCTGCCCTGATAGGAACTGCTGTAAGTGGGACAAAGGGCATGATGGGGGCTGTGCAGTGCTCGCCACAGAGCTGTAGCAGAATCTGGGGAGGCCTTCATGAGCATTGGTGGCTGAGTCCAGTCCTGATGGGGTGAGGAGGGTGGAGCAGAGACCAGCCCAACGTGAGGGGTTCCAGCAGGGCAGAGGGGCTGCCTTGTATTCTCAGGGGAATGGGAAGATGTGGAAGGGGAGACCACTCTGCTTTGGGACTTTTGCTTTGAAATTATTTTTATCATATACATAAGTCATACGCAAAATGAATATGCTCTTGTTGAAAAAAAATTAAAACAACATAGTCATTTAAAACAAAAAGCAAGCACTCATTAGGCACGTGTTCTCCCTCTCCCACCTATCTGCCTTCCTCTCTTGAGGTGAGTAAAGGCCTTGCCTGGACATGCCACATGTGCACACAGACACCGTGCTTTGCAGACGCAGAAGGGGGAACATGTCCCGGGCATTGTTTGGTGACATGCTTTTACTTGATGGGCTTTGCAGCTTTTGCTCCATATCGCCCACTTTGTTCTACCCCATTCTTTTTGCCTGCTGCACAACATTCTGCAGGGTGGACCCCATGGGCTTTATTCCTCCATGTCTTGATTCAGGTGGCTTCTAGTTATTGGCTGTCACAGAGGGCTGCGCAGCCGTGGACACACATCCTCATGCATGTATCTAAGTACTTCTAGGGGTTGGATTGCTAGAAAGCAGAGCAGCTGGGCTGCAGGGGATTCTGTTTTCAAATTAGGAAGCTAGAAGACAGTGATGAGATGCCAGTTACCAAAATAAGGCAGGGAGAGGAAAGTGTTCTGGAGGAGAACAGACCTTGTTCTGGCCCCTGCTGTTTCCATTCTTGGGTGCCATCTTGCTTAGAAGTGTGATTGGACAGAAGGTCAGGGACAAAATCCAAAATCAGAGAACCAGATAAAATGCAGCAAGGACCCACTTAGGCCGGCAGCAACTCTTGTGAGAAGCGATTTGAGGGTTGAATTATCTGCAGCTTGGTGGGAGTGAGCGGTGGGAATGAGCAGTGGGAGTAAGCAGTGGAAAGGAGGGAGGGAGGAGGTGAGGGCTGGGTAGTCCCTGTGGTGTGTCCTGCCCCGAGGGACATGCCTCTCTGGTGGAATGGAGACAAGCTGGCAGGAATTCAGAAAGGAGGGATTCTGAGGTCGCTGACAGGCCTGGAGCTAGGGGAATGGGCTAATGTGAGCCGAGGGGTCCCAGGACTGGGACTAATGAGGAAATGCTGTAGAGAATAGAGTGCAGTATGTCAAGGAACTTTCCAACTATCAGAGCCGATCTGAACTGGAAGGGGCTGCCTCTCTCCCCCAGGGACCCACTCTGGGTACTATGGCAGGAAGGGTTCTTAGCTCTGGTGTGCCCACAAGCCCCTGGCCGATTGGCCATCATGAGATAGAGGTTCTCCCCAGAGATCCTGGCATGGTTTCCCCAGGCCTAGAGGCTCACCAAAGGCCATATGGTTGAACTTTGCTAATGGATCATAAAGAGAATGACGTGCCCTGCACTGCTTCTCCCAAAGGAAGCAAATCAAACATTCACTGTGTAGTCACTCTGTGCCAGGCACACAGCCACAGTTCCTGTCTTAGTCTTTATAGTAACTCAACAAGGTAGGCATCTGCAACCAGGTCACATAGGGAGCAGACTGGGGGGACCCCAGCGGTAGGTGGCGATTCAGATCTCAAGCTCTCACTCTCCTGACTGCAGCCCAACCACCATGAGCTACAGGTGAGCGTGTTCCGGATACCATGCCCTGGGAATGAGGAGAGAGTGGAGGGTGTAGGTAGGGTGAGCTCCTGAAGCCCTGAGTTAGGAGATGCTGAGGCTGGATGGGGCTCAGGGAACTGGGAGGCATTTTTTCATTGCCTCACCTTCTCTTCTGTTCTCCTTGCTCGCCATCCTCACGGGCTCTCCTGAGACACAAGAGCTAGCCTCTCACACGTGCCATTTGCAGAGGGACCTGCACACAGTGAAGCCTTAGGCCTGGGACTTGGGCTCTGGGAGGCTGCATCCCCACTGTGGGGCCTTTAAGGATTTTGTTGCTGGAGACCCTCATGGTTCTGTGGAATCACCACATATATCAGTGTGAACATCACCTGTTGGCCCTGGTCCTGTGTGCTGGATTCTACCTGTGTTCTGGTGGGAAGTTCCTACTTTACTTTTGTAGTTTTTTTTTTTTTTTATTGTGGAAAAATATACATACAACACAAAATTTACCATGTTAGCCATTTTAATGCACAGTTCAGCGGCATTAAGTACATTCACCTTGCAGTCACTACCATTCATCTGCAGAAGGTTCGCATCTTCCCAAACCGAAACTCTGTACTCATTCAACAAACACCCCCATTCCCTCCTCCCTTCAGCCCTCCATACCCACTGTTCTCCTTCCTGTCTCTGTGACTTTGACTGTTCTAGGGGCCTCATGTAAGTGGACTCATACTGTATTTGTTCCTTGAGACTGACTTATTTCACTTGGCATAGTGCTCTCTACGTTCCTCCACACTGAGGCATGCGTCAGAACGTCCTTCCTTTTTCAGGCTGAGTAATATTCCATTGTGTGGATAGACTGCATTTTATTGATCTATTCATCCATCAATGGACGCTTAAGGGTCGCTTCTACCTTTGGTCCACTTGGCTTTCTGAGGGTGTTGGGAGAGGAATGTTGTCTCTTGGAGCCTCTGTGTGTGTGCGTGTGTGCAGGTGTGTGTGGGTGTGTGTTGCTGCAATAGGATTGTATGTGTTTGTGTGTGGTGGGCATTTTCATGCTACACTATTTGGAAGACATCCATTCATCCTTCATTCTGCCACCAAAGTCACCTTCCTTAACTCACTGCCATGCTTAGACCCCTGAATGGCTACCCATCTCCTTAAGGATCAAGTTCAGATCCCTTCTCACAGTACACGGGGCCTCCAAGGTCTGTCTCTCCCTGGCCTCTTCTCTCATCACTCCCTCAAGACCTCTGTGTCCCAGCGATGCAGGATGGAGCAGCAGGGGTGCCATCAGGAACACATGGTCTACTCTAGGTCATTCAGAGGAGGGGATTTACCATGAGGAACTACTGACAGGTGTTGGCAGAGGTGAGGACAGGTGGAGTGGAAGCAGCCCAGACTAACAACTGGGCAGGGCTGAAGGGGCTCCCAGGACTCGAGGGATGAATGGGAGAGATGGTCCTGGAGCCATGACTGCCCAGTGGGTATTGAGACCTCATAGAGGGGCCACCCTGAGGGAACTGGGAGCATGTGGGAGACCCAGCCATGGCCAGAGACACTGGAGGCAGAGAGAGGATGAAATACCTGGCTTCTTCTTCCTCCTGTCCCTGAGTCTCCTGATCATGCTTCTCAGTGGTCAGTGGCAACCAGAAGGATAGGGAGTCTGGGAAGGGGAGTTTTTTTCTGGGGGAGGGGTGGACACTCCAGAAGGCAGAACAGGGGAGGGTGGGGGGTGGATGTGACTACAATCTGCACTCTCCACCACACCCAGGGACTCACCTTCCTGAATGTGTCCCAGTCACACCCCACCATCCCACATGGCTCCCCGACCCGGACCAGCCACCTCACTGCCTGAAAGCTATTCCTCCATCCTCAAGACTTATTTGGCTGTCTCCTTGTTTGAGAAGCTTCCTCTGTTCTCCTTGTTCCCCTGCCAGGTGGATTGTCCCTTCTCCGGGTTCCACAGCTCTCTGTGCATCTCACCCCAGGTTACTGGGCCATAATTACTCACTTCTTTTCTCCCTCCCTCTGGACAGTAAGCTCCTCCAGGGTGAAAAGCCTGCTTTACCTGACTTTGAGTCTCTGGCATCAAATGCGTGTAACAGGCCTGAGCAGATGCTTATTGTGTGATTCAGCAACTAGGTTAGAGGTGACAGAAATAAAAAGCCCAGAGATCTGGAGCTGTCTCTCTCTCACACACGCATATATGCATATGTGTTCACACAGGCACATGCATTTGAGCACACACAGATGCACGTGTGCATGCATGTACACACTCATGCATGCGTGCATGACTATGCACACACGTGCACATAGACACGTGCATGTAAACACCCACACATCTGAAGTGCCTGTGGTCATTAAAGTCAGAGGCGCAGATGAATGTGATCTGAGGCTAGCTATGAATCTTGCTAACAGTCACCAAGAAAGATCAATAAATTTATCTCCTTTCTTCTAAGTTGGCACAAGGTTTCACTGGAGGGCCTCAGGCAGCTCAAGGTGAAATTCTTCCTGAGGTCTTCCTTCTAGCCTGGCCTGTGCAGGGAAGGGAGAGCCAGGTGAGCTCCAGGGGCCCTGCACACCTGCAGGATGGGGATGGGCATGTCAGGGGTGCCTTTGGTCCATCTTGGACCTATCCAGATCTTGGCTACTGCCACTGCAGTCAGAGGCCCTGGCTACAGAGCCAGGCTGTAGCCATGGGGCACTGCCCAGCCCCTCCCTGACACCAGCATAGCCAGGCTTCGTGGGCCCCCACACCTGTTGTGGGGTCCGGGGTCAGCAAAGGGAGGAAGCATGTGGGGTGCCCTGGAGCCTGTGCACAGGGGCTCGTGCGAGCCACCGTGCCACCTCTTCCCAATTCCGTGTTTGGTGACAGCACTTCAATCAGTCCTGGTGGGAATATTTACTCCGCGGAGGCTAGTAAGTGCCGTACGTCAGAGTTTCTTATTCTGGAGGGCTGGTTAAGATCACACCATGTGTCCCACTCACAGAGTGTTTGTGACCTGCTTGGGGATGGGTGACCAGATGGTGACACATAGGATATTCAAGGTAACAGTGTGTGTTGAAGGGAAAGCAGAAGCCTGGGGCTGAGTCACGGAAAGCGTGCTGTGGACTTCCACTGGACTTTGGAAGGCAGTGAGGGCTTAGGCAGAGGGAGACAGAGGTGCCCAGGAGGGGAACAGCCTGAGCTCAGAGAAGCACGAGGGTCAGAGAGTGGGGCGTTAGCAAGGAGGGTTAGGTGAGTTTTCAGGCAAAAGAGAAGGGCCTGGAGAGCCATGTTAGGTGTTGGCCTTTGTCCTTGCAGGGAAGGGGTTCTTAGTGGGTACAAGAGCCTCCTCCCACCTCTGGCCCTGGGGACATTTGGCAATGTCTGGGGACATTTGTGTTTCTCTGTCATAACAGGGGATGGGGAAGAGTACTAGTGGCCTCAGTGGGTAGAGGCCAGGGATGCCAATAAACATCGCACAGCACCCGCTTAAGACAGCCCTTGACAGTAAAGATCTTTCTGGCCTCAAATGTCAATAGTAGGTAACAGGGCATAGGTAATAGGGAGCTATTGCAGGTTCATGGTCAGGGATCTATAAAATTGTGTTTTCAGTGCAGTTTGTGGAATAGAGTGGAAATGCATGCATGTGGGGTGTGTGTGTGTGTGTGTGTGTGTGTGTAGAGGGTAGGGATGCTGGGGACAGGGAGACCACAGGCAGGGGAGTAATGAGGAGGCTGTGTCAGGATTTCTGGGATGGTGATGAGGGCTTACTGGGGGTGGTAGCAGTGAGATCACAGCAGAGAAGACACATGGGACTTTGTAACAGGAAGTGATGTGAGCTGGAAGCAGACTGGTTAAGCCAGGTGAAATGGGAAAGTTGACATCAGAAATTCCCCAAAGGTCCCATCACTAGCCTAGGAGGCCAGGGGTTCCATCATCCTGAAGAATACGAGAGAGTTGAAAGGAATGATGGCGAGTCTGGTTTGAGTCCTGGATTCCAGGGTCACAGAATGTCTGAGCTGCAGACATGACCCCCCCTTTTAGAGAAGGGGAATAGAGCTTTGAAAGTGCCAGCAGGTGCCTGTGGGTGTTGAGATGCAGGAAACCAGAGGGAAGTGCCTTTGGATGGTGGAAAATGGGTGTTTCAGAAATCTGCCTGCTTCTTCACTGGTGTGGGTCAGGAGAGCCCTGGGCCTGGCAGAGTGGGGCTTCAGCCACAGCTCTCCCTGTGTCAGACACTTGGTTCCCCCTGTGGCTCCTTGTGGTTAGAGTTCCAGACCTGGGCTCAACTTGTGCTCTGACACTTATCTAGTTGGACCACTCTGACCTTCAGAGTCTTCATTTATCAAACAGAGATAACACTGGCACCAATCCCATAGCTTAAATAGTGGATTAAATGGGATTACTGATGTGCCTAGCACAGGGCCTGGCACATTTGGGGGTCTGTTATGGTTATTCTTTAATAGAGGAGGTTGGCAGTGGTGGGTGATGGACGATGAGAAGAGTAGATACGTGTCCTGTAGCCCCAGGACAGCCCTGCCAACCTGCTCGGGCCCCGAGGGAAAGGGAGGTGCTGTATATGCTTGTCCTTATCCCTCCCAGCCCTCTGGCACCCTTCCTGTATGCCTTGGGCACAGAGGCTTCTCTATTCCTCAGGGAGTGGGTCTTAGCAAAGGAACCTGTTTCTAGGCTCAGACAGTGGGCTGGCAGGGGGATGAGGTAGCTTGGCAGAATGGAAGGTATGGGCAGGCCAGGCCTAGCAGGGGCTGCTCTCCTGGTGGGCTGCAGCTCCCATTTTCCCTCTGGCCTGGTTTGTTGGGGGATGAACTGGTCCCTGAAGGGAGAAGAGCCTGAGCCCTTATTGGCATGGGGATGGCATCAGCATAGCTGAACGGACATTCTAGCCATGCAGGGACTCAACCTTGTGCTAGGGGAAAAGTGGGGTTTAGATGTATGCAGCTTTTCTACTTATTATCTGGGCACCTTTGAATTAACTTATCTTTCCATCTGTGCAATGAAGAACTGGTGCCCAATTTGCTGCAGTCCACATAGGAGCCATACACGCTCACACCTCTATTCACTTCACCATGTGTGTCACTCATCAGTACTAATTGAGGATCTGCACTATAAGGAGCTGCAGAGGATGGACAGGGCAGGGCAGGGCAAAGATCTGGAGTCCTCCTGGAGTCTTCACCCAGCCCTTCCATCACCCACCAATGGGCCTTTGGTGGGTCTCTTCCTTCAAGACTTATTTCCCTTCCTTCCACCAATTAGGACAGGGCTAGGGGTGGTCCCTGTGGCTCTGACATCTCTAGTTATGTGTCTTATGTAGCATCTGTGAAGTAAAAGCTCTTTAGGAGATGGGTGGTGGGAGCTTCTTGAATTATTCCTCCCATGTAGCTGCTTTATGGAAATGAGCCGATAATGGCCAATTCCATGTGCAAATCAGCTCTGGGCTCAGCTCAGCCTGAGCAGGCGTGATGCCTCCTGCACTATAAATACCTCCCCTGGAACTAGGGCAGCCCCAAGAGTAGCCCCAGTGCTTCTCAGCATGCACAGATGCCAAGAACATCACCTGTTCTTCCTGGGGCTCCCCACCCTCTGGCTGTTCCTTGGAATCTCACATTTCCTGGTCTAGTTCAGTGCTGCGTCCCTTAGGTATATTTGTTAATTCTCATAAAACCCTGGGAAGATAATGCAATTAGCAGCACTGGATGGTGATTTAGCACTAAGACTCTAGTGCTGACTGTCTGAGTTCAAATCCTGCCTCCAGCCTTTCTAGGTAGGATGAACCTGGGTGAGATACTCAATGTCTCCATGTCTCAGGTTGCCTATAGGCATCTACATTGGAGCCTTCTTGTAAGGCATAGAGAGCTGGCACCACAATAACACTCAGTGCCTGTCCCATAGAAAGTGCTTATCAGGTGCTTGATATTATTATCAGCCCCATTTTACCAATGAGGAAATGGAGACTCAGGGAGGTGAAGTAATTTTTCTGAGGTCGCAGAGACAGCAAATGGCAAAAGAGGTCTGACCCCCGCCCCGCCCCACCCCCAATGACCATGCTTTTCCTACCACAACCCACCTGGATCTCTGTCCTCTGGGGATGGTCAAATGATAAGGTAAAAGCTAAAAGAGATTTGGGGCTACCTTTCCTTGGCTCTTCTCTGGAATGTCCACCAAGTCATTGAGTGTCATAGAAAACCTGGTTTCCCCAGCTTAAAATTCTAAAGCTAGTCCAGAGGAACATTTGGTTCTGCCTGGGAGTTAGTCTCTGTACCTCAGTTTGCTTCTCTCTAAATGAATAGATCAGATCTGCTGGACTTTCTTGTGACTGCATTGATCTCTGTGTTTTGTGGCTATGGTGTGCTTCTTATGTGCTGTGGGGTTGTTACCCAAGGAAGTGATGAAGTGGTTGCTTGTCATGGGGACAGGAAAGAAGGAGCATTTGAGTAATCACTGCATGCCAGCATTGGGTTTAGTGTTTAAAAAACTGGCCCCATTGAGTTTTCATAACACCCCGGTAAGTTAGGTACTTTTGGCACCATTTTCCAGATGGGAAAACTGAGGTTCAGGCAGGCTATTGAACTTGATTGAGGTCACCCATCAAGATAAACAAACACTGGTGGCTATGTGGCTTGAAGTCCCCTTGTCCCTTAGGAAAGCAGAAAGTCCTCAAATTACCCGAGCTTCCACCTAGGAAGCTAGGAAAAAAGAGCAAATCAAATCCAACATAAGTAAAAGAAAGAATAAATGAAGATTAGAGTGGAAAATGATGAAGTGGAAATCAGAAAAACAATAGAAAAAATAAATGAGACGAAAAGCTGGTTTTTCATGAAGGTAAAATTGATAAACCTCTGAACAGACTGACCAGGAAAATACAAGAGAGAAGACACAAATTACCAACTTCAGAAATGAGAAAGGTGATATCACTATAGATGCGAGAGACATTAAACAATCATAAGGGAATATTTTGAAAAACGTCATTCCTTGAAAGACACAAATTACTAAAGCATAATCCAGAAGAAATAGAAAGCCTGAATGGTCACATACTGATTAAAGAAATTGAATTTCTAGTTTAAAAACCTCTGAGAAAGAAAACTCCAGACACAGATAGCTTTGCTGTTAATTCTGCCAAATATTTAAGAGAGAAATATTTCCAATTTATGCCAATTTATCCAGAAAACTGAAGAGAATACTTCCCAACTCATACTATTAGATCAGTGTTATCCTGGTACTAAAACTGACCAAAACGTGACAAGCAAATTAAACTGATGTCCTTCATAAGAACCTCAACAAAAGATTAATAATAATATATAAACAGAATACTTCATTGTGAGCAAGCAGGGCCTAGTCCAGTAATACAAGGCTGATGTAACATTCGAAAATCAAGTGACGTAATCCCCCATTATTATAGACTCAAAAAGAAAACACATATGATTATGTTGCAGCATTTGATGAGATCCAACATCCAGTTATGTTAAAACTCTCAGCAAACTGGAGATAAATAACTTCTTTAACTTCATAAAGGGAATTTATAAATAATCCACGAGGAACATCATACTTAATAGTGAAAGACTATATGCTTGTCCCTTGAGATCAGGAGCAAGACAGGATGTTTACTCTCACTGTATCTATTCAATGCTGTAGCTGAGGTTTTAGCCAGAAAATTAGGCAAGAAAAAGAAACAAAGACACCCAGATTGGAAAGAAAATGTGAAAACTTTAAATTTACTGATTATATGATCATCTTTGTGAAATTTTTTTTTTTTTTTTTTGAGACGGAGTCTTGCTCTTTCGCCCGGGCTGGAGTGCAGTGGCTGGATCTCAGCTCACTGCAAGCTCTGCCTCCCGGGTTTTACGCCATTCTCCTGCCTCAGCCTCCGGAGTAGCTGGGACTACAGGCGCCCGCCACCTCGCCCGGCTAGTTTTTTTTTTTTTTAGTAGAGACGGGGTTTCACCGTGTTAGCCAGGATGGTCTCGATCTACTGACCTCGTGATCCGCCCGTCTCGGCCTCCCAAAGTGCTGGGATTACAGGCTTGAGCCACCGCGCCCGGCCTGTGAAAAATTTAATGGGATCTACAGAAAAGTACTAGAATTAACAAATGAGTTTAGCAACATTGCAGTCTTAAAAATATACAAAAATCCATTGTATCTACATACTAGCAATGAACAATTGAAATCAAAATAAAGAAGAATACTATTTACAATAGCATACAAAATGGGAACTATTTAGGGATCAGTCTGACAAAAATCAACAAGATCTGCACACGGAAAACTACAAAACACTGCTGAGAAAAATTGAGGAAGATCAAGATAAACGGAGAGACATACTGTGTTCGTGGATTGGAAGACTCATTACTGTTAAAAATATTAGTTCTCCCCAAATTAATCTATAGGTTCAATGCAATCCCAGTAGAAATCTCAGCATGCTTCTTCTTTTTGGTAAAAATTGCTAATTGTAAAATTTGTATGGAAATGTAAAGTACCTAGGATAGTCAAAACAACTTTGGAAAGGAAGAATAGACTTGAAGGACTAATTTCACTACATGACTACATGATTTCAATGATCCATTGCTAGTTTATAGATACAATGGATTTTTGTATATTGATGTTTTTATACTGCAGGGTTGCTAAACTCACTTGTTAATGCTAGTAGGTTTTTTGTAGATTCCATTGAGTTTTGTACATAGATCATCATATGATCAGTAAACTAAAAGTTTTAGTTTTTCAAAGTTACAGCTTCAAAACATTTAAAAGCTACAGTAATCAATACAGTGTGTTTTTGTGTGAACACAGAGAGACAGATTACTGGAACAGGAGAGACAATCCAAAAATGGACCCCCACTTATATGGACAATTGATTTCAACAGGGTTGCAAAGGCAATTCAGTGAAGAAAGAATAAATAACCTTTTAAACAAATGGTGCTGGGACAACTAACTTTCTGTGTGCAAAAAAAGAAATATAGTTCATTCATCTTGCCCATATGGAAAAATAAGTCAAAATGCTTCACAGACACAAGAATAAACCTTAAAAATGTAAAATTACTAGGAGAAAACACAGTGGAAAATCATCATGACCTTAGATTAGGCAAAGATTTCTTAGATGTAACACCAAATCACAATCCATAAAATAAAAAAATTGATAAGCCAGATTTCATTAAAATTAACTTGCACTCTTGAAAGATACTGTGAAGAGGACAAAAAGCCAAAACTGAGGAGAAATATTTATGAATCACATAACTGATAAAGAAATCATGTATAGAATATAAAAAACTCTTAAAACTCAGTAATAATAAACAACACAGTGAGAACTGGGCAAAATGTTTGAATAGACACTTAACCAAAGAGGATACGTGGATGACAAGCACATGGAAAAATGCTTATTATTGATTAAGAAATTGCAAGTTAAAGCCACAGAACATGCTATGTCATAACAGTGATTAGAATTGCTGAAATTAAAGATGACTGACTATACCAAGCATCAAGAAGTTTATGGGGCAACTGGAATTCTCATTTACTGCTGGGGGGAATGTAAAATGCACTACCAGTTTGGCGAACTGTTTGGCGGTTTCTTAAAAAGCTAAACATATACCTATCATATCAGTCATTCTGCTCCCAGGTATTTACCTGAGAGAAATGAAGGCACAAGTCCACCTGAAGATTTCAGTAGCAGTTTAATTCATAATAGCCTCAAACGGAAAACAACCAAAATGTCCATTGGCAAGTGAATGAATTAAAACATTTTGGGCTGGGCGTGGTGGCTCACGCCTGTAATCCCAGCATTTTGGGAGGCTGAGGCAGGTGGATCACTTGAAGTCAGGAGTTCGAGACCAGCCTGACCAACATGGTGAAACCCCGTCTCTACTAAAAAGACAAAATTAGCGGGGTGTGGTGGTGCATGCCTGTAATCCTAGCTACTTGGGAGGCTGAGGCAGAAGAATCACTTGAACCTGAAAGGTGGAGGTTGCAGTGAGTTGAGATCATGCCATTGCGCTTCGGCTCGGGCAACAAGAGTGAAACTCTGTCTCAGTAAATAAATAAATAAATAATTGTGGTACATTTATACAATGAAATACTACTCAGCAATAAAATGGAATCAATTATTGGTACAAGCAACAACATGGATGAATTTCAAAATAATTAGGCTGAGTGAAAAAAGACAAAAAGAGTACATACTGTGGGATTACATTTATACAAAACTAGAACATAGAAACTAATCCACAGTGACAGATTGCAGATCAGTAGTTGCCTGGGGACTGGGGTGGGGGATAGGGAAAGAAAGACCACAAAGAAGTACAAGAAAATTCAGTATCCTGATTGTGTAATGCATATGTCAAAAATGCATTAAACATTTACATTGTAATACGTGCAGTTTATTGTATGTTGCACATTCGTACCTCAATAAAGCTGTTGAACAAATTCCATTGCCTTTTCCTGATACCATGCTCCCTATCACAGGGGTTCTGTGTCCACGCCAAAGAAACCATCACACCTGAATTCATTCAAATAATCGCGTATCCCTTATGGTCTGCAAAGACTTGTTAGTTTGAGAATCCATCTGTGTAACGTCTACCACATAAGCAAGCTGTGCTGGCTTGTTGGAATTCCTGTCACACACAGGACAGAAAGGGTAGACCAGTCAGGATTATATTATAGCAGGGCCCCCAAATGCAATGAGCAATTTCAACTACTAGTCCTTGAAATATATGACAAAGGAAGCTAAGTGCATTGCGATATAGAAGCTGACATCACAGTTTTTAATCTCCATGTTATAATTTTCTTCCTTTATCACCAGTCTGCATTAAGGTTTATTAGTACATCTCTGGCCTGCTCCGAAGCCATCAGGTGGGGACAGATTAGCGTGTCAGTTATGGAACAGTGGTAGGCAAAAGCCGATCAGATGAACTCAGACAGCACGGTAATTAGCATGCCTGAGACACCAGGCTGCCGCGCTGGGGCGGCCTTGGCCAGTCTCACTGTGGAGCAGTTTGTTCCTTTCCTCAAAGAAATTCATTAGTGGTGATCAATGGCATGCAGTGTGGAGGCTCCCCCACCGATGCCTGGAGTCTCCATGGCCCAGAGTCGCCCCCTGCTTGGGGCTGGGAGACAGAGGTATCCATGCCAGCTCTCTGGCTGCTCTGCAGGGCCGCTCAGCAGCCCCTCAGGGCTAGGCTACAGGGAAGCACCCGCAGACACTGGAATTCTGCACGCACCCATGGTCTCACCCCACAGTCTCAACGGAAGGACGAGCACACAGCTCTAAGGCTGTCTGCACCCATGGAGACTGATGTGGAATTGATGCGGGGGTCGAGTGCAGAGTCTGAAGTCATTAAGCTCTTAAAGAAGCCAACTTCACTTTTTGATGTTTGCCCCATGCCAGCAAATTCTAAGTACTGAAACATTAAGTTGTAAATTCGTGTATTCGTCCAATGAGTATTTATTGTGTGACTTTTGCATGCTAGATTCTGGGGATTCATGGAGAATGCAGGGGCCAAGATTCCTGCCCTCATGGAGCTTATAGCCTGGCTTAGGAGACAGAGAATAAATAACTAAGAAAGCCAACAAGATAAGTATCACTGACACTTAAGAAAACTTGTTATTATGTAATGCCTGGATACAGCATGACTTTCTTATTCAGAGGTTCTTCCCCTGGGCTCGTAGACCCCATAAGCTCCTTGAAATCGTATGGAAAAGTATGTGTGTCTTTGTTTCTGTTTTTTTTTTCTCTAGGGAAAGTCCATACTTTTCACCATATGCCTAAAGTGTCTATACTCCAAGGAAGGGTGGACAAATGACTCTAGTTCACCCCTTAGGTGTCCATGGGCACAGGCGTTCTTTCCTAACCCTCCTAACCCTCTCCTGGACCCACTGTGACTGTCTCCTCCTTGTTTCTCTAAATCACTCCCAGAGAAGTCTGTTCCCATGTCCCAGTGGGGCTGGGAGCTATTGCTTCTCTGGGTTCATGTCAGTGTCCACTGGAAGAGGCGACCTACCTGCATTCGATCAGCATTGCTCTGCAGCATTGAGAAGAAGCTCTCCATTTCTCAGGGGAGGGCCAGGTCCTGGGGGCCACAGCTTCAGGGGCAGCTGGATGGGAGACCATGTAGCCCTGCGCCACCAGCCTGATCTCCTGGATTTGTAAGGTGATGGCTGCAGTGGGAGGCTTTGGGTGGGTGCAGGTAACCAAGTTCACCTGTGGGATAAGAGTGAGGGGTTTGCAAGCAAATACCAGGGAATGTGCCCTGCTCCTGGCACCTGTACTGGGGATTGCTCTGCACACCTGCATGGTTGGGGGTGTGTGTGGCTTGTATAGCCTCATGGCTGTATCCTGCCCAAGCACTGTGTGTTCAGGTGAGGTTCAGCCTGGGCTTGTCTGTCCTGATGGCCAGCATCCAAGTGAGGACCCTTACTTGCTTGCCCTGGTCCTCAGTACCACCTCTGCTCCTCCAGGTTAGCCTTCCCTGAGCTCAGAGTTTGCCAGTTCCCTTACAGAGCCTTTGGCCTCTCTGGTCTGGCACTGGGTTCCCCAAGCCCTATCTCAGGAGGGGGCTACAGGGATCTTGTTGCCATTTGTGTCACAATCTCTGAGGATGTTCACAGCCCAGTTCCCGGGCCTGGCCTCAGGTGGTGGAGCAGGCCCTCCCTTTGTCCAGCCCTGCTCCTCTGAGCTGCAGGCAGCGCCTTGTTCCTGCCTGCATGTCACATGGAGAGGGGGCCTTCTGTGGAGCAGCTGTTGGAGTACATGGGGAAGCCTAGGAAGTGGGTGCACTTGGGCTTTGTTCTTTAAAGCTCCTGGGTGCTCAGGTCTCTGCCCAGCCCAGCTTGGGACAGGGAGCACATGGGGCTGGCAACCTTGGTCCTTCAAAGCATCATTGCCCTTGACCCCAGGACCTGTCCTCTGCTCCGCAGACCAGTTTTAATTATGGTTAGGATGTGGTCAGTATGGGGCACTCTGAGGACAACCTCTGTGGTCCTAGAGTCACTTTTCTTACAGAGGATATAGGACCGTCACACCTGCCCAAGCATGGCCCTGGGCAGCCGCTCGATCACCCTGGGCCTCTATGCCATTTGTCAGTAAAATGAGGGGCTCCTGTCTGTGGCATGGAGGAGAGGAGTTGCTGAGCCAATCACTGTGGGCCACAGGCGTGGTGCCCACCCCCGGTGTTCTCTGGGTGTCCTTCTGTTGCACCAGCCAGAACCTTCTGCTCACAGGCTAGCTGGCGTCCACCTCTCCTGCACCTCTCCACCACTCCACCACTGGGCTGGCCTCCCTTTGTCCAGCCTGCTCCTGCTCTGCACTGCCCACGGGCTCCCAGACTCTTGACTTGGCCTCTGCCATAGGTTGATGGAGCTCTGGTTTCTTTGTGGTGCCCTAGGCCTCTGCAAGGGATTCAGACCCTTCTGCATCTTTCTGGACTCATTCTTTGGCTCCCTCCTGCCTGTGCGCCGCATGGGATTCAGACTGAGGTGTGTGTGTAACAACTGTGGGCCTCCTCTTCTCTCCACTTTTCGGGGGAAGATGGGCTTCCTCATGACCCTCTGGAGGATGCCCTGGGGAGGATCATGTGGTGGCATTTCATTGTTAGACTTCGCTTGATTAAAGTGGCTGAAATCCTAGTGGAGGTTTATTTAGACATAATGCACTGGTTTGGGCCAGGAGACTCATTGTGATTGATCGGCTGTGGCCCTGAGGTTCATACAGATGTTTCCATAGAGGGAAGGACGCTGTCCCATGGCCAGTTGGAGCAGTGACTGGGGACCTAGGGAGCAGAAGGGGACTTGAGGCCCCACAAACTCTGTCAGAGAAAATGAAACGCAGTTCTCTGTGGCTCTCCACTTGCAAATTGTGTGACCTTGGACAAGTAAGTAGAACTGTCTGAGCCATAGTTTCCTCCCTTGAAAGCTGGGGTGGAAGTGACTCCCTGCTGGGGTCGTGGTGAGGACCAGAGGAGGTCACCTCAGTGAAGCTGCCTAACACACCATCCCGGACAGCCTCAGAGAAGTTTAAATGAGTAAATGTCCGGCTGATCCTAGGAGAGCAAGGAGAAAGATGGAGGGAGGGGAAGGAGGAGGAGGGTTGCAGTCCAGGGCTGGGGCATGGGTGGGGGCTGCTGCAAGATAAGCCTGGCCAGTCTGGGTTTGTGTGCTGGTGGCAGGAAGAGGAAGGTAGCCAGGCTCCCTTTGGGAATGTGTGTGCTGTGGGCCCCAGTGAAGGCCCTGGAACTTAGCCCTGGGCGCTCATACTCAAATGTGTGTACTGTCTTGGGGGGATTTCTGCCTTCTGGGTGAGAATTGGGTCTGGAGCCTGGAAACACCTTTGGTCTGATGACCCAAGCCCTGGGCATTCCATCCCATCCTTGGCTCAGACTAGGCTGGGACCTAGGATGACTCCAATCCCAGCTCTCCTATTGGCCCCAGGAGTGTACGGCTGGGGCAAGGCCTAAGGGTAAACCACACCCTCCAGCTTCTGCATGCCTGCCCAAGGTCAAGGCTCTTGGCTCAGAGTGACAGAGAAAATTCTCCCCATCAGGAACCACTCAAGGCTTCCCTGGACAGGGCACTGACTTTGAGGGTCTCTGGGCTAAATGGTCTCACTCCAAATCAAGCAGGGAGGCTGGGGAGAAACCGTGGGTTCGGGGAGGGGAGTGAAATCAGAGCCTCTCAAAGGCAGAAAGGGCCAGGAGGCCTGGAGGGGGCTCCCAGGGTCTGATGCATGGAAATGAGGAGTGGCTTAGTTTAAGGAACCCGGAGTTCTCTGTGTGTAGAACACCCCGGGATGCACGAGCCACCTGCTGGTCATCTGGAGGCGGCGCATGGGCTCTCTTGGGCCTGTCCTCTGTGGCAGGGCCCTTCCTGGGCCTAATACCCTCATGAAATGGCCTATGATCTTGAACCTGGGCCTGAATGTCCTCACTAATGACCCAGCACTGTTTGCCAAAAATCAGGCCAGGTTGCCCCTGCAGAGCCTGTTAACTGAATGACTTGCTGTCACCCAGCCTTGCTTCTTCTCCCCCTGTACCCCCTCCACTGCTCCCGCTTTTGTGTGCAAATAGGCAGGCAGGGGAAGGTTTGGGGCCATGTCCAAAAGAAGGGCACGATGAATATAAAATGTAAGAAAAAAAATTCGCAATAATTTGGTGATCTGGAAAATCAGCCAGAGGTCATTTGGGAGACAAATGATTTTGTGACCTGGTTTCTGGTGAGTTAGCCATTAGAACTGCTCACTTGAAGATTTTGTCTCTTGGGGAACTGAGTTTGGAGATTTGTTTTTTGTGGAGTGGAACTGATTTCTTAAGTGAAATCTCAGCACAGAGGGTTATAGGAAGTCAGAGTCCTCCTTACTTGAAAACTCACATCTCACCCCTGGTGCCCCTCAAGGCTATGTCTCCGCTGTGTCCCCATGGAGGGGAGCATAGTATGTTCTTCACGGTGGTGGATTGGGATCTCTTTGTCTCACGCTCTGTCTCTTTTACACACATACTGGAGCCTTTGTTTCTGTTTCTCTCATGCACACATACACACATACACTGAAGTCTCTGTCTCTCTCATGCACACACATATGCATATGCTAGTCTCTGTCTCTGTTTCTCTGTAATGCATGCACACACAGGCACACACACACACAGTCTCACTCCTGCACATATACACACACTGGAATCTCTCTCTGCCTCTGTCTCTTTCTCTCATATATACAAAATGGATCTCTGTCTCGTTCACACACACATGCATACACATGCTAAAGTCTTTCTCTGTGTCATGCATGTGCACATACACACTGTCTCTGTCTCATGCACATATACACATACTGGAATCTCTTTTTCTCATGCATGCACACACACACTGAAGTCTCTGTCTCTCATGCACACACGCATGCACATGTTAAAGTCTGTCTCTCTCTCTGTAATGCATGCACCCACCCCCCTACACACAGTCTCTGTCTCTCATGCACACACGCATGCACATGCTAAAGTCTGTCTCTCTCTCTGTAATGCATGCACCCACCCCCCTACACACAGTCTCTGTCTCTCATGCACATAAACACACACTGGAATCTCTCTCTGTCTCTCTCTCTCTCTCTCTTTCTCCTGCCTGAAGCCGCCAGAGAAGTAAGTTGAATGTTGAGCAGGGTTTTCCCATGGGGTGGCTCAGAAGCAGCCATAATTGGAGGGAGTAGGGAAAAGACAATGCACTGTAATTGGTCTAAATTACCCTTTTCGCTGAGTGTTAAAGGCAAATAACTTCTCAGGAGCAGACCTGGCTTTTTCCTCCCTAGGATTTTCTTGCTTGTTCCTGGAGGGTGTTTTCATCTCTCTTGGGGGAGTTGGGGATCCTGGGTGCTGTTGGGGTTTGCTGCTGTCAGGGGTGGGGGCGAAGGGCACCAGACAGTGATGTGGTGGAAACTGTACCGTGCATGCCTAGGGCTGTCTCACAGATGCTGAGTCTGAACTCACCGTTTCTCCTCCAGATCTGGTCTCCTTTTGTCTTGGCTGGTGACATCACTGCCACTGGATGATATTTCTTACTGTTGCCACGGCCACTGAGAAAGCTGACACCTTTTCACAGCTTTCAGTGATTGAACATTGACTCTTTTCAAGCATCCTTGCATCTACTCTTCCATCTGCACCATTACAGTCCCTCATCATTTCTTTCCTAGACTGGCACAATAGCAGTCTATCAAGGCTTTCTGCTATCAATGTCTTCTTTCTCTAATTCACCCCGTTGGTCACTAGAGGGGACTTGAGAATATGAGTCTGATTAGTCATATCCAAGCTTGAAAACCTTCGGTGGCTCTTCATTGCCTCAGGGTCAAATTCAAGCTTTGTAACTTGACATCCAGGACACTTTCCTACCTGGCCCCTTCCTTCTTTTGCATGATCATCTCCTCGTCTTCTCCCTCATTTGCCTTTGGTCTCCGGCAGTCCTGAACTGCTTTAGCTCTCAGAGCATGCACAGGATTCTCCTTGCTTATGCCTCCACTTTTTCAGGCCTCCGTGCCTTTGCACATGCTGATCTTCCTGCCTAGAAATACCTTCCTTTCACCTCGTGCCACAATGAATTTAATTACGCCAAGTTCCCTGTTCTTTTAGGTAACATTAGATACACTCTTCTTGTGCTATTTCTGTTCTTTTTTTGATGACAACTATCATGCTCCAACACTGTGCTATTATTCATTTGTTTCCATATCCTACTCTCCTCCTCCTCCAGCCCCAGGACATGGTGTTCAAAGGCAGGAAATATGCTTTGTTCACCTCTGTATCCCCAGCATCTAGCCCAGAACTCAGCCCAACAGCTGGTCTTCAAAAATTGTGATCCTGACCGGGCGCGGTGGCTCACGCTTGTAATGCCAGCCCTTTGGGAGGCCAAGGCAGGTGGATCACAAGGTCAGGAATTCAAGACCAGCCTGGCCAACATAGTGAAACCCCGTCTCTACTAAAAATACAAAAATTAGGCCGGGTGTGGTGGCTTATACCTGTAATCCCAGCACTTTGGGAGGCTGAGGCGGGCAGATCACCTGAAGTCGGGAATTCGAGACCAGGCGGTGCATGCCTGTAATCCCAGCTACTTGGGAGGTTGAGGCAGGAGAATCACTTGAACCCGGGAGGCGGAGGTTGCAGTGAGCAGAGATTGCACCATTGCACTCCAGTCTGGACAACAAGAGTGAAACTCCGTCTCAAAAAAAAAAAAAAATCTATATCTATATCTATATTTATATCTATATATACACACATATATATAGACTCATTCCCCCTAAATGAATTGTGAATTCATTCCACAAACATCTACCAAACACTGCCCTATGCCAGGCACAGCTCTGGGAACTGGGGGTGCATGGATGTGAGTGTCGACCACTGGGTTTACAGCAGTGGTGTCCTTGACAAGAGCCGTTGCAGTGGGGCAGTGGGCAGATGGGGTGGGTTCGAGAGATGGCAGGAAGAGAGGAAGTGGAGCCAGCTGCCTAGATCATATGGAATTCTCTTTGTAAAGGGGTGTGGAGGCATGGTGGCCATTGAAGGAGGGGTCATGGTATCAAGAGGGAGATATTTTAATAAAGACAGAGGGTAACTTAGGCCACCACTTTCTTGGAGTCTTTTTTTTTTTTTTCTTGCTTTATTGAGGGCAAGGAGGTAGAGAAAATGACCTTTTGGGAGTAAGTAAGTGAGAAAGGGGAGAGAGAAATACACAGAGAATAACCAGATCCACAAGTCGAGACAATGTATCTGTAGCTACTTCCCTATAGCTATTGCTGCATCTATGTGTAAACACATATACCTCCTCCCCCACACACATGTTCACACACACATCTTTACTGAACGTTCAGTGATTTCTAAAGGTCCTGTGGAATGCTGGTGTGCTGCCTTGTGGGGAGAAAAGAAGACCGAGGAGGAAAGTTTAGACTAAAAGTGATTTAAGAGATGTATCAAACAACTGGCTATATGTATAGACTTTGTCAGGATTCCGATTTGAAAAAAATTACAAGAAAATATTTATGTGGCCATGGGGAAATATGAATACTGGCTGGATACTGGAAGATAGTAAGGGTTTGTTTACTTCTTGTAGTATGCTTATGGCATTGCATTAAAAAAATTTCTTGTCAGGCCAGGTGCAGTGGCTGACGTCTGTCATCCCAGCACTTTGGGAGGCTGAGGCAGGAGGATCACTTGAGCCAGGAGTTTGAGATAAGCCTGGACAACATAGCAAGACCCTGTCTCTACAAAAAACAATAAAAATTAGCCAAGCATGGTGGCACACACCTGTAGTCCCAGCTACTTGGGAGGCTGAGGTGGGAGGATTGCTTGAGTCCAGGAAATCAAGGCTATAGTGAGATGTGATTAGGTCACTGCATTCCAGCCTGGGTGACGGATATTCTGTCTGTTCAAAACAAAACAAAACAAAATAAAATAAAACAATAACAGGGAAAAATCCTTGTTTTTTTGGAGATACAATTGAAATGTATACATCACTGAAAGACGTGATGCTGGAAATTTTCTTCAACGTAATTTGGAGTGGGTGAGGTGTAGGCGGTAACAGTTGAAGCTAGGTAAGAGATACACAAGGCCCACTACCCTTTTTTCCAATGTTTAAAATTATTTTATAATAACAAGTAAAATAAAATCAAATAATAACAGTTTTTTCTTAGTTATACAGGACTCCTGTTTGCTTTTTATTTTAGGTTTTACGGCCTTAACTTTTCTGGAATATTAGGTGCTGTTATCACTTGCCGGCTAGAGAGAGGAGCAGATGGCAGGATGGATGGATAAGTAATGAGCAAATATTAATGAGAACAGGAAACTATCAATCGAGTTTCCTGGACAGATTGCTTTTATCCCTGGATACTTCTGCAAAATTACATGCATATAATATAGTCATATTATTTTTTACTAGAAAATGATTCATACCATGGGATTAAGTAGGGCAGTACTTTGTGGTGGGAGGAAGGTTTATAGAGGCTTACGTGTGGGCTCTGGAGGCAGACTGCCTGACTCTGCACTCAGTAATCCTCTGACCTGGGGCAGTAACTCCCTGTCTGCAAAATGAAGATAAAGTAGGTGTATGCATGAATATACACCTGATGTATACTCACACAATGGAGTATTATTTGGACACAAAAAATAATGAAGTACTGATGAGTGCTACGGTGGCGATGAACCTTGAAAACATTATGCCAAGTGAAAGAAGCTAGCCACTAAAGACCACAGATTGTATGATTCCATTTATATGCAATGTCGAGGATAGCTGAATCCATAGACATAGAAAGTGGCTGCCAAGGGCTAGGATGGGATGGGGGTAGAGGAGTGTAGAGAGTAATTGCTGATGGTCATGAGGTTTCTTTTTGAGTTGATGGGAAAATTCTGAAATCAGATCGTAGTGGTGGTTGCAGGAGTCTGAATATAATAAGCCATTCAATTGTACACTTAAAACAGGTGAATTTTTTGGCATGTAAATTATATCTCAATAAAGCTGCTTGAAAAAAATACACCACCCACATCACAGAGTTAAGGATTAAATGAAAAACTGTGTGTAAAGTATTTCCTGGCATGCCATGTAGGGTTTCTAACTCCAGGTGCTTCGCCGAAATCATTAGGGAAGAGCGTGTTCCTCCGGCGTTTGCTTTCTGAAATGCTTGATATGAATCATGCTATGAAGACTCTGGAAGTGAGTGGTTTAGGTAGAATTACCATTTCAAGTTTCTAATGACCACATACTGGTCTAGAATTAAAAGCCTTCTTAATGGCCCTAAAGTAGATTATTCATATTGCTCCAAATTTTTGGTCTTTAAAACCTTCTCTCTTTGAAGCTTGGAAATCTTTTAGACAGTCTACAGTGTGGAATTTCCTCGCACAGCCCCCACCCTACGCACCTCTGCAGACCCTCCTCTTTTCCCATGGGACTTACGTGAATGCCTGAGCCCTGCTGACGTCTTCACCCTCTGGGTCCCCACCTCAGTTAATAGAGATGAAGCCAATTAGTAGCTAATCTAATGGACTAGTGATGTCCTAGTTTATCTCTCTTTCTTCAATGCTTCCTTAATTGCCTAAAATGTTGTGAGAGAGGCACAGAGCTAGCTGACCCACAGAACTGATGGGGTTGGCCTTGGACTTGGGGATTTTCTTCCTTTCCAACTTTCAGGCTTAAAGACCAAATCCCTGGGCTGGAGGCAGAAACACTTCTGCTGCCCCAGGTCCCTTCCCCCGTGGTTCTCTTGAGCTTGAGAAGAATGTGAACCATCCCTTTTTTTTTTTTTTTGAGATGGAGTCTCACTCTGGCGAGAGTGCAGTGGCGCCATCTCGGCTCACTGCAAGCTCTGCCTCCCGGGATCACGCCATTCTCCTGCCTCAGCCTCCTGAGTAGCTGGTACTACAGTCGCCCGCCACCGCGCCCAGCTAATTTTTTTTGTATTTTTAGTAGAGATGAGGTTTCACCGTGGTCTCGATCTCCTGACCTTGTGATCCGCCCGCCTCGGCCTCCCAAAGTGCTGGGATTACAGGCGTGAGCCACTGCCCCCAGCCGTGAACCATCCCTTTAATTTAAGCTCTTGCTGCCCTGGCAGGGCCAAAGCATGCTTTCTCATAGTGGCTGCACCTTGGGATCACTTGGTAAGTTTCAAAAAATACAGGTGCCTGAGTCCTGCCTCTAGACGCTCTGATGTAACTGGTATAGGGTAGAGAGTATTAAAACCTTCCAGGTGATTCTGGTATGCCTTGAAGTCTGAGAACCACTGCCTCAGAGGGAAGTCACGCTGAACAGGTGGTGGTGGTCTGAAGGCAGGGAAAAGCAGAAGTGCTTAATGAGTTGGGGGAGGAAGCGCGGGGGGTAAACGTTTTTCTTGACTTGAGTGTAGAGGAGAACCTGTGAGTAAACATGCTGTTTTAAATGGGTTGGCCATTTGGCTGAAAATACACAGGAAGCACGGGTCCAGCAATCCATTCAGCTTCTAGAACGTGACCCCAAATAGCTTTACTCCTGCTCTGACCCATCCACAAGAAGGAATCTTCCTCCTTTGTCAGCCAAACATGTCAGCAGTTGTCTTCTGGCACTTGGAGTGTATATATGTGTGTGTGTGTGTGTGTGTGTGTGTGTATGTGTGTGGGTGTGTTTGTGTGTGTAGGAGAGAGAGAGACAATAGAAAGGTTGTGCATAGCTGTGGCAGACTCTGCACATGCTTCTTTGTGGTTCACTGGTCCCTTGGAGAGCAAAGTGGGGACCCTCCTAAAGATGGGCAGGCCCAGCAGGGAGAAGAGCAGGTCCATTCATTAAAGAACAGGGCATTGCCCTCTCCTGGGGGAGCTCACATTTGTGACGGGGCCTATGGAGGCAGGCACTGTCCTAGGGCCGTTATCTCCTGTAGGCCTCAAACAACACTCCTGTGAGAAGCTCCACTTTACCGGGGAGTCAGTTGAGGCTTGTGGTGCATCCAAGGACATACAGATGGTGGGTGATAGGGCCCTGATTAGAATCGCTGTCTACTGGACCATGCCATCTGCCTGCTGGCTCAGAGGTGGCTGCTGTGGAGTTGACACCCCTAGATGCTCTGGGAGAGCTGATACAGAAACCCAGTCCTGTGGGCTGGGCCAGAGCCACGCAGGCTCTAGGTGTCACCTTGGGCACTGTTGTAGTCCTTTTTGGCTCTGTGATTTCCTCAAGCCCCAGGCTTGCCTGGAGACCTTTTTGGGAGAGATGGCTTGGGATAATGCTTTTCATTAAGGATGGGCAGAAAGGCCTGTCTTCTGAGAGTCCTTGGCAGTGCTGATTCAAAACCCAAGCGCCAGGTGCCCGAGTCTTGCACAGGCCCCTTTCCTGCCTCCCCTTTGCCTCTGCAAGCTCCAGCTGTGCTCTGAGCAGGACAAAGGAAGTGACTGTACCTTGAAGAAGAGGGATCCTCAGAAGCCCCAGTGGAGCCCCATGGGCTGCCGCTGGGCTGTTTCAGCGGTAAAACTCCCTGGATGGGGTATCTTTGGGGAGTTCCTCCTGCAGGCCATGGCAGGGCTTTGCCTGTAGCACTGGGGCATCTTCTGGGGACTCTTGAGTTGAACTGGCTGGTGGGGTCTTCTGCCTGGGGATTGAAAGTGAACGTGTTTCAGAAATCCCAGGCTGGACTGCTGCTGGAAACTGCTAGAGGAATTTTGTGCTCTTCTGACTTGCTGGACTCAGCAGGCCTTATGGGTTGCCCTGTCTGCTTTCTCTGAGGTTTCAGGCTTTGGTTCCCACTCTCGTTTTCTCCTTGGCAGCATCCTTTCCACCACCCCTATGATGCACCTGGGCACATGTGGGTACCCCTGTGCAGGGGTGTGCTGGAAGCTGGCATCCTAACTCCATGCTTAGTAATGTCACTTGGTAGCTTGAAATCTACCATGGTGGAAATATTTACATCAAGGAAGTTGGCAAACACTACAAGTTAGGGGTTTATTTACTTCCAGAGAGCCAGTTAAACCTCTCCTAGTACACCACTGCCCCGGGGGCTACAGCGTGGCTTGATAAGCTCAATAGTGCTTACCTCATTCTCTATCTGTTTGGCCTAGGGTCATTGCCAGAAGGCACTTAGCTATCTCAGGGCAGTGTTTCCAGAGGCCACTGTGGCCCTTTTGGTCTGCTGTGACCAAATCCCTAGCTTTGACACAAGGCCTTCTTGTTGCAGTCAGGCCTAGCTCTTGCCATGATCCTGGATTGGCCTGGACCAGTGCATTGAAGCATCTTTTACGTCAGACACACTGTCCTTCAGCCTTCCTGCACTGGCATTGTGCACCCATGCAGGTGTGTGAGGGTGGGGGGCGAGGCCCGGCTCGAGCTGTGGGCCTGGGCCCCGTTTCTAGCTTCAGTTTCTTTCCCCACAGAACGAGCTGAACTCACAAGGTCCAGGTCATACTCTGTGCCCAGGGAGTCTCCCTGAATAGTGCTGCCTCCTGTGCCCCTTGCCTGGGATGCACGCCTGCCTTGGGTCTTTGCCCTGCCCTGTCCCCCAGGGTAAGTGGGTGAGTTAGAAGGTCTTTCCAGAGGCGGATATTTTGTGAGTCTTTGAGTATGTGACTGGGTATTTCTGTGTGTCTGTGTGTGCAAAACCTGAGTGTGTTCTTTCCCTGCCAGCCTTACTCGCCACTCTGCCCTGGGCTTGCTGAGGCTCCCTCAGGGCCAGGGTGTGTGAGGAAGGGCACCTCCTCAGGGTGCAGTGGGCATTTGGCTTAGAATCCTTCCCACACCTGACAGAGGGGATTCTGCATCAGCAGGTGTTGTGTGGACAGCAGGCTCTTGGGTTCTAGAGATTGTCATGGTGTCCCGGTTTCTAAGGGCTTCCCAGGGTTCAGATGCACCCTCAGTGAACACAGCCCACAACTTGGGCAGGGCCTCCCATCTCAGTGCAGCGCTCGAGGGCGGGCGAGGTTCATTTTTCCCAGCCTAGGGTCATGCCCCTTGCCTGCACTGTCTCCTCGGCTCCGCACACAGCCTGGTGAGATCGTGTGCCTATTTTTCAGTAGAAACTGAGGCTCAAAGTGGTTAAGTCCCTGTCTACAGTCACACAGCCCATAAATGTCAGGAGGAAGATTTGCCTTAGACTCAAAGGTCCACGCTCTGTCTCACTGTCACCACACTGCCTCAGGCAGGGAATGGAAGTCCACTCATGCAGGCTCACCTTAACCTGTGGTGCCTCTGGTGGAGTCCAGATGTTTTTGGGCTATATTCATTTCAAACCCCTGATGCCATGTCTGCCTCCACTGAGCAGCCTGCCTAACTGCTTCCCCTCTCCTTCGGTTTTCACCACACTCAGTGTGCTCAAGGCTGTGGGGGTCTATGGGGCTTCTTGTAGCTCCTTCTGTCCTGGAGAACCCACTGTGAGCCTGGCCTGGTGCCTCCCTCAGTCACAACTGCTTGCCTCTGGGCCTCCTCTGCTGGAACACAGCATTGTCTTCTCACAGATGTCTCCTGAGAGGCTCAGGCAGGAATCCTGGGTGGTGGCTGCCCAAGCTGAGCCTGGTGCTTCTGTGAGAAAGGCAGAATCCGTCCTGCTTTGTGTCTAACATCAGAGGCTCAGGACCAGGCTGAGGAAGGCTGACTCTGCAGTGATGATGGGGCAGGAAGACAGCAAAACCTCAGTTTCCTCATCTGTAAAACAGCTACAGTGCTATGGACCCTGCCTGGCGGTGGGGAGGACCAGCTGAGATGGTGCACACCTGACACCTTGGCCAAAGTGTGAGGCTGCTGCTGGAAAGCCCGCCACTCCCTCAGCAACCACTGTCCCTATATGATGTTGGCTCCATTTGCTTGGTCCCGAGGTCCTTGGGAACAGCCAGGGACAGGGTGTCTGTGGCCTGTGGGATCTCTCCTCTACTTCCTGGGGAGATGCATGGTTCTCTTCCAGAGTGGGCAAGCACACATTCTGGGGCCAATTCGGTGGTTCCTTCTAGAAGGCAGGCACTCTTTCTTGGTAGTGCCTGCACTCAGGCCTTCAGGCTTCCTCTGTGACCCCTTCTCCCTGCTGCTCATCCTCAGAAAGAAAGCAGCAGGGAGGATTTGTTCTCCTGACTGGCTGGACACCCTCCCAGGGCCTAGGCCCCTCTGTCCTGTCTTACTGGCAGCTCCTTGGCCTCCTCAATAGATCAATGCTCTCTTGACTGTGGAAAAACCTCTGGTATCCCTGATAAGATGGTGCAGGGTTTGCAGGGAAGATGACAGTGCTGCAGGGAGGGAGAGAACTTTCCCTTCTACCCTTGTTGGCTGGGTCTTTTCTGGGCTTGGTAGGGGGTGCTCCCCATTCAGCCTCTCTGCCAGTAGGCCTCAGATTCCTTGCTGCAGCAGAAAAGTAGCAATGCCCGTAAGCTCCTGAATGTAAAGGCAGGAAGATTTGGTGCTTGAGATTTGGAACTTTGGGTTTGGGGCCTGACTCAGGCTTAACCGTTTGGGAGGTAAGGAGGTACTGGGGGCAGAGCAGCAACCAAGCCTGGCACAAATAGTGTGGAAATAGAGATTGCCCAGCAAAAGCTTAGACATGGCTGTGAAGACTGAGGGGAACTGCATTCTGCTCACATAAAACCTCCTATTTTGAGAAAGCAGAGATGGAGTATTTGGTCCCACCTAAATTTTAAATGTCGGCCAGGCCAATTTATACTGTGGGGCCAGGAACTGGGCTGTCCTGACAGCAGGTCCTGCTTTGCCACTTCCCAGCTATGGGACTTGTGTCAAGTTACTCGTCCTCTCAGAACCTCATTGTGCTTATTTGCAAAATGGGATAGTAATATAGGCCTTGCGAGTTCTCCTGAGTACTAAGTGAGAAAATATCTGCAAAACACAGGTAAAGCTGCACCCCCCGGCTCAGTAAATGCTGCTAAGATAGTGACAGTGACATAAAGAACTGCTGAGAATGACATAATGCATGTGATGGAGGCCGATCCATGGGTCTCATTTACTCCATAGTTAGCCAAGGCGTAATGAATGTGAAATGTTTCCCTGTGTCTTCAGCATTTTGGTGTCTCCCTTTGCTCTCATGTCCAATCAACATGACCTGAGCCTCCTCCGATTGTGGTGGGAACCGTTGCTCTGCACAGGATTTCTGGGGGTGTGAACGAGGAGTGAGTCTTACCTACTGAATCCCAGGCCCTGCCGTATGTCGGCTCCCACTAGCCACTCGCAGCACCACCTTGCCCTAAACAGAAGCTGCCCTTGGTTTCCTCCCATGAGCACCTCCAGGGAGGTGGTCAGCAGGACAGTTTGTCACTTAAAATTTGAGAAAACAGGGAAGGATGGCTACCCACCTGGATCTCAACTCCAAGAATTCTAACCCTTAGCCCTAGCCCCAGTCTTTATAACCTTAAACCCAACCCAGAACTGGAAACAACTTACCACCCAATATTGGATCTCCGTCTTTGTAGATTAGGCCAGCCACAGGCAGCCTCTTTGGCCCTGGGCTTCAGCAGGGATGGGCTCTCAGTCCTGTCTCAGCACTTCCCCTCTTCTCCCAGCCCTCTGTCTCCAGGAGGCCAGCAAGCAATGCTGCAGTTCTGCCCTGCAGGGCCCGTGTGCTCCCTTTTCCCTCTCTGCCTTGGTCTAGCCTGGGCCTAGTCCTTCACACAGAAAAAGGGCTATTCAAGCATTTTCCTCCAGAAACCTTGAGCACCGAGCAACACAGCAACTTGCAGATGCTTTGACACAACCATTTGTCTTGGCCTCCTCTCAGATCTAGTTCTTCATCAGGGCTTTCTGCCCACTCTGCTCCTCCTCCTACTACCAGGATGTAATTAATACAGGAGCATGGGAAATGTGCACCGAGAGCAGCCCTCCAGGTTCACAGATTTTGTTTTCCCTTCTATTGGTCGTAGCTGGGGTTGATTGAAACCCCCTGTGACTGCCCCGTGGCTGTTTGTCCTGCCAGACACAGTCTGCCTCTGGAGCACACAGCAGGGCAGAAGGTACTTCTGCCATTGTTGGAATCCCCAAATTTCCTCTCCCCCCGCCACTGCACATTCGCCTCTGTCCACTGTTCTTTGCTCCATTTCTCTGGCCTTTGGATGCCTGGTCTGCCTTCTGGTCCCCATCACCCAAGGACATGCTTTATCACCACCCGTGCTGCCTCCTCCATGCCACTGATGTGCCCCCAGCTTTATCCACTACTCCTTGGGGCCCCAAAAGAGGGGCTAAGTAAGTGTACGGCTGACTACATTGGAGGGAATGGCTTCCATCGGTCCTGGAGGAAGCCAAGCCTCCAGGCTTTGTTCATGCTATTCCATCTGCCTGAATGCTGTTCCCTCTCCCACCTCTCTGCACCTATTGCAAACTCCTCCTCCATTCCTCTGCTTAAAGTCATTTTCTTGGGAAACTCTCCCTGACCCCCTGACAAAGTTAAGCTTTGTCCTTGTTTAATTATAATTTAACTATTTGATTGTGCTGTTTTGGGCTTAATTATACTTCTGTTTCCTCCACTGTGCTGGGTGAGGGCAGGGACTGTCCCTCTAAGACTGTGCTCAGCAGGCTGCCTGGAACAGTGTCACTTAGTAGATATTTATCCTTTGTGCAAATGAATGAATGAATGAATGCTCCAGGCTGCGGGGTTCCGGGCTGGGCCTCAGCACTGAGCTCTTTTGTTCTCTGCTCCCTGGTGCTGCTGGGGGTAGGTCGCCCCAGCGCTGGCATCCTGCGAGTCTTGCTCACGTCCCCGGTTCTGAACCTCTTTTTCCTCCTGGTTCCTGGGCTGCTGTTCCAGGTCGCTGGGCTGGAGCCTCCCCCAGATTTTGTCCTTTAAAACTCATTGATTTTTGTGCTGACTTTTACAGTACAAATGTCATCGTTAGATAAAATAATTGAAGCGGGTAATCTATTCGCTGAGCTCACACAGCCCCTCCCACTCTGCTCAGCCTGGTGCACTGGTGAAAGCACTGCCCGGGTTTGTTTTGACAACTGTTCCCCACCTGCGGTCCAAAGACTACGGCCAGCTGGAGTGAGCAGCACCCGGTGGTGCAGGGGCCTCAGGCCTGAGACCCTTCCCTGCCACGCCAGTAGCTTCCGAGATGGACAGGGTGATGCAAGCAGATGGGTGAGGCTGAGCAGGCTACCACAAACCAGCCGGGGGTGCTGGGCCACTCTTCCTCCTCTCTGTTCTTCATCCTCTCAGCCGTTTGGTGGGGATAATCATACTTCCCTAGAAAGAAGATTAAGAGACCACAGATGGACTGCCCCCACCATACCTCCTACTGAGTGGGGACTCAACAGACATTGTCTGACCCAGGCCTCCCACACGGAGTCCCTGCTCGTGACTCTGGGCCAGAGGGCCAACCAGAGACCAATTGTAGGGGCAAGGCTCAAAGTCTCAGCCTCTGACCCTTTCTCTGCCTGCCGGGTCGGTGGCTGACGCTATCAGTCCAAAGAATCGTGTTCACGGTCTTCATCACTGGCTTAACAGCTTATGTGTTAACAGAGGATCTTTAAGAAATGCATCAAAAAGTGCTGCTCTGGGGCTTGTGCTCACAGGACAACTATGCCCCAAAGCCCCTAGCTCTGCATCTGCTGTGGGCCTCAAGGACAGGATGGGCCATGGAGTGACACACCTGGGCCTGATGGAGACAGCTGGCAGTGCCATGGCCCAGGGCAGCCATGGGCTCAAATGCAAGTGCCAGGCCAGGCTGTGCTGCTCCTACTCCTGTTGTTCCAAGTGGTTCCAGCCTGCCCTATGCCAGCCTGGGATGCATAAAGGGCACTGAGGGCACTGGCCCATTGGAGGTCCACAGAGTCACAGTCACTCCCACTCCCTGCTTCCACCTCTCCAGTGTCCTGGCCCTCAGTTTTGGAATCTCAGTCCCTGTGTTTCCTCAGGTTCCTGTACCCTAATGTGCTACTTACTTAGTACAGGCCTCTCCAACTCAACAAACCCCTGACACTGGCTTTCAGAAGGCTCCTTCAGGCCCATGCCCATGATGGTGGATCAGATATACGCCCCCTGCCAGGCTGCCCACCTGGAGAGAAATCTGCAACCCCAGGACTCTGTTTACAGTAGCCCTTCTCAGCCCTGGGCACAGGGCATGGCCCAGAAGGTTCTCTCTGGGTGTTGGGACAGATACCCAAAGGCCATTCCCAAAGAATAGTAAAGCCAAGAGGAATGGTGATTTCTCCATGCAGTGGGTCATGGACAACCCCAACACCACCCTCACCTGCCCACTAGTGTGCACCCTGCTGACTCCAGGTCTAGACATACTTTATGCTTCTATACTTTTGAAAAGGTGACCCCAAGACCCTTTTTATGCACAGGACACCCCTGTTTTTAGGGTTGGATTTGCAGAATTGGGAATGGAAATTGAGTTTGAGCTACGATGTGGCTTATCAATGGAAAGCTTCTGAAAACAAATAAGATTGGCTGCCCTTTGCTTTTAGGTGAGAGAACACACAGTTTGCAGTTAGCTGGCCCCAGTGGGCTTGGGAAAGGAGGAGCTGTTTGGCTGGGCTTTGGGTGGCTGGGATGGGGATGTATGGCTCTTCTTCCTGTTCCTTGCATGGGGTGAGGGTCCCTAGGCCTCAGCAGGGATGCAGTCATCATGGCCCCATGATTTTGCCCTTTTCCTCTCTTTATTCCTGGGGCAGTTCCCTCCTTGTGATGGCTGCACCCTCTTCCCTTTTTCCTCCCTGGGCCTTGCTGCCTGGGACACCACCCACCCAAGGCCCCAAAGGGTGCGGGGGTCCATCTGGGTAAATTACTAACCCCAGGACACATTCATACATATTCATTTGTTCAATATTTAATTTTAATTAGAAGTGAAATGGCATTGCAAAAACACCCTGCCACAAGCCTACCACTGGTCGGGTGTCTTGCTGTCCTTCCAGAGCAGGCCAGCTGCCAGGAACCCTTCCTGGGTGACCACCAGCATTTTCCTTCAGTAAACAGACAGTGACAATTGGAAGTTTGCACAAAATACAACACACTTGTTTTTCTGCCTTCTCTATTGATTTGGTTTTAGCAGGAAGAAGCTGGATGTAAGTTTTGTTTGATTTTTCTCTTGGTTTCTGAGTGTACTGAGATGTTGTTGTCAATTCCTCCACCTCCAGCCATCTCAGTAATCCAGTTCCATTGTGACCACCATCACCTGCTTGCAAGCCTGTGGCTTGCACAAGTCAGCCAGCAAGTTGTCTCCACCTGCTTGCTAAAAACCCTGCTCAGAACCAGGGTGATGTGGTGGAGATGTGCAGCATTTTTGGGAAGGCAGATTCTGACTGATGAGAGATAAGCCCTTCTAGAGACTCCCTCAAGCACTCATGGCCTGCAGAGACCCTCAGTTCCCCAGCCTCAGCTCCTAAGGTTACTTTTTGGCTTAGGGCACTCACTGAGCCTCACTGTTCTCATCTGTGTAATGAGGTTAGGGCATTTCTCATGGGAGAAACAGGAATGCTCAGTGGGGTTAGCACACATCAGCCTGCCCCAGAGCCTGGCACTAGGTGAGAGCTTCATAAATGCTGTTCCCTCCCCACAGTTGCCTGTTCTGGCTCAGCTTCTCAGACTGAGTCACTCCTCCAAGTGCCCTGTCTTCCCTCTTATACCACCCCCTACCCAGGCTTCACAAACCCCTAGCTACCTGAATGTACCTTATGCAGCCTGGGATGCATAAAGGGCACTGAGGGCACTGGCCCGTTGGAGGTCCACAGAGTCACAGTCACTCCCACTCCCTGCTTCCACCTCTCCAGTGTCCTGGCCCTCAGTTTTGGAATCTCAGTCCCTGTGTTTCCTCAGGTTCCTGTACCCTAATGTGCTACTTACTTAGTACAGGCCTCTCCAACTCAACAAACCCCTGACACTGGCTTTGAATGTGCCTGAATGTGCTAGGATGTCAGGCCCTGTATTTCCCTCCTGACACTCCTTGCTACCAGCTTATTTTCTCATGCTGTCTCTTATTCCTAAAAGCGTGGCTCACACCTTAGTTCTTTGGGTCACTGGGGTTGGGCGGCCAGGGTGTGGGAGTTTCACATCGTGTAGCCTGTCTGTTGTTGGTGGTGCTATCAGCTGAGAGGTGGGAGGCCTGGGACAATGCACAGCTTTCCTGAGAGCCAGCAGGGTAAACACTTTTTCTTTTTTTTTTTTTTTTTTTTTTTGAGGCGGAGTCTCGCTCTGTCGCCCAGACTGGAGTGCAGTGGCCAGATCTCAGCTCACTGCAAGCTCCGCCTCCCGGGTTTCCGCCATTCTCCTGCCTCAGCCTCCCGAGTAGCTGGGACTACAGGCGCCCGCCACCTCGCCCGGCTAGTTTTTGTATTTTTAGTAGAGACGGGGTTTCACCGTATTAGCCAGGATGGTCTCGATCTCCTGACCTCGTGATCCGCCCGTCTCGGCCTCCCAAAGTGCTGGGATTACAGGCTTGAGCCACCGCGCCCGGCCGGTAAACACTTTTTCACAAGAACACCCTCGTTCTCGTTATTGAGGGGAGCACCCAAACAGATGTTGAGAGATCAAGGCAGGATTTTGGCCTCTAAGAATAAAGATGCTCCAGCATGCTGAGTGTGTGCTTGGACAGTGGGCTACACTGTTCTAAGAGAACAGCTTTTGGACTGGAGTCTCCTAGACTCCATTCCCTGCTTTGCTCCTTATACCCTGTGTAACCCTGGGCAAGTCACTTCACCTCGTTGAGCCTTAGGCTACTGATCTGTAAAAATGGGGTTATTATTCCCCCCTGGAAGGACTCTTGCAAGGGCTAAATGAGGGAACACATGGTTCCTTGCACATTGTAGGCCCTCAGCTTATGCTGTGGCCTTCTTCCTATGGCACTAGGGGTTGCCGATGATGAGCTTCTTTCTGCTTGGCATGTCTGGGCAGGCACCTGGGTCTGAAAATGGTGACCACCAGCAGGTTGCTGGTTTGTGACCAGTCAGCCTTCTGGACCTTTGTTGATCATGCCTCCTTCTTCCCCTCCACTCTGAATGCCAGAAGATACACAGTGAACTTTCTTTTTGTTGGCATAATTGTGCAAGCTCTTGATGTCATTGGTTCTAAAGAGTTACTCCAGAGTGGCAATGCTAGCTAGTTGGTCTGCAGGAGGCATGGCAGCTGGGAGAGGAGGGGCGAAGTAGGTGATCTGGACTGAACTGGGAATTCCACGTGGTTGAAATGAAATTTGTGCTTTGGTGAGGTGCATGCAGCAGGGAGGGAGGACAGGCACACAGTGAGCATTTGCAGGATGCCTTAGGACTCAGCTGTGGCTTTGGCAAGACCGAGCATAGCATACACATCTATGGGTGGCTCCTTTGTGTAGAAATCAGACCCATCCTGGCTTAATCCCCCAGTTGAGGGCTTGGTGTTCTGGAGGTATGGCATGGACAGGTGTGCTTTGGTTCACTTGATGATGACGATGATAATGATGATGATGCTGGTGTTGATGGTGGTGATGTTGATGGTTATGATGATGGTGGTAGTGGGGGTGGTGATGATGAAGGTGATGGTGAAGGTGATGATAATGGTGATGATGGCAATGTTTATGATGATGGTGATGATGGTGGTGGTGGTGGTGGTGGTGATGGTGATGATGATGATGGTGGTGGTGATCGAGCTAATTCAGCTCTTACCACATGCTGGGTACATTTACCTGTTTTGAATGTAGATTTAATTCTCATAAGAATCCTATGGGGTTGGCTTTGTTATCATCTCCATTTTATAGATGAGGAACAAAGGCAGAGAGAGGTTAAAATTGTTCATTGCTGAATGGTTGGTAAGGGGTGGAGTCCAGTGTCCACCTGGCTCAGATAGGCTCATTGTTGTGCTTAAGTCCACCCTGGCTGACTTAGCCCAGTGCCGCCTACCTCTGTTCCAAGAATGATGAGCAGGCATGCTGAGCAAAGCTGTGTTCTGTGGCACAGACAACGCTCTGGCCCAGCGCTAACAGAAATATAGTCGTGCATTGCTTAATGATGGGGATACACCCTGAGAAGTGTGTCTTAGATGGGCTCATTGTTGTACTTACTGTGTACTTACACAGACCTAGAGGGTACAGCCACCTACACACCTAGACTATAAGGGACAGCCTATGACTCATAGGCTACAAACCTGTACAGCATGTTACTGTACTGAATACTGGAGGCAGCTGTAACACAGTGGTAAGTATTTGTGTATCTAAACAAATATAGCAAAGGTAATGATGTTACTGTGGCTATGATCTCACCAGGCAATAGAAGTTTTTCAGCTCCATTATAACCTTTGGGATTACCGTGTTCATTGTTGACCGAAATGTCATTTTGTGGTGCATGACTGTATAGTGTGAACCACATATGTAATTTAAAATTTAAAAAGTAAAAAGAAAAATGTGAAATTAATTTAGTATGTTTATTTTAGCCCATTATTGTCATTTCAACATATAATTAATATAAAAATAATTAATGGGAGGCCGAGGTGGGTGGATAACGAGGTCAGGAGATTGAGACCATCCTGGCTAACACGGTGAAACCCCGTCTCTACTAAAAATACAAAAAAAATTAGCCGGGCATGGTGGCGGGTGCCTGTAGTCCCAGCTACTTGGGAGGCTGAGGCAGGAGAATGATGTGAACCTGGGAGGTGGAGCTTGCAGTGAGCTGAGGTCAGGCCACTGCACTCCAGCCTGGGCGACTGAGTGAGACTCTGTCTCAAAAAAAAAAAAAAAAGATAATTAATGAAATATTTTGCATTCTTTGTTTTATACCAAGGCTTTGAAATTCAACCTCAGCTTTACACTTAACAGCCGATCTCAGTTGATTCCACCTCATTTCAAATGCTCAGGAGCCCCCTGTGGCTGGTGGCTGCCACATTGGACAGTGTAGGATCACCCAGACTCTGCCTCAGGGTGTACAGTATGACTGGGGACATCTGCTCATATTTTGCTTCCCATTGGTCACACAAACCTCTCAGCCATGATTCAGTGTCTCCTGACTTGTCCCATGGCCTCCTGAATTGCCTCGTTGAATAATTTCCCATCTCTGTAGTACCTCTGTGACCTCACACAGGTGCTTCTTTTGGTCTGGGAGCCCTTTCAAGTGGGGTTGGAGCTGAGTGCTACAGAGCAGAGAGAATTTGGAAAGGTCAGGAGTCAGGGTGCTGCTGAAAGCCAGGACAGGCAAGGGCACATCAGCTGCTTCCCAGTGGCTTAGTAGGTGAGTGAGTAATTTCTGATGATGGTCATCGTAGGTGCAGTTCACTGGGCACCTCCACAAATGCCTGACCTTTAATTCTCACAATAACCCTGTAATGCAGATACATTTCCCCTTTTAATTGTAATCAGTGTTTTCATTGGTAGGGAGACGAAGGTGCAGAGAGGTGAGAGGTACCTTAGTTGATGGGTGGTGAAGCCAAGACTGGGGCCAGGGCTGACTGACTCCCAGGGCCAGGCCGTTCCCCTCTGTCAGGGTGCTCAGTCTCAGGCCGATGAATGAAAATTCTTCCACCGACCCAGGAGCCCTGGAGGCTTGTGGGCAGGCCTGTGTCAGGGAAGAAACACTGCGTTGGGTGGACAAATCTGGCATGAAATGACACAGCAGAAATCTTGAGAATTCATGCTGTTTATGAAAATCCCCTTGATCACTGTCTAGGCTGTGCTGGTCCCATGCTCTGGGGGCCCAACATCCTTTCATGGAGACCACAGCTCACCTGTGGGAGCAGCTGGAGCCAGAGCCCAGGCAGCCACGCTTATGGACAGTCCTGAGGAGGCTACTATCTTCTATATTTTGGATAATGATGGAGGGGGTGCTGACAACACCTTCACTGACTGTTGGCTGTCAACTTTCATTTATAATTTGGGAGGATTCCAGGTTGTCTCTAGGGTAACCTCACTGTTACTACCTAGACTTTCCATCTGCTTTCTTCCATGGAGCCCACAGAGGTGGCCTAGGAACTCAGGTTACTGGGAAATACTCCCAATTCCAAGCTGTCCATGGGAGAGGTCCTGCTGGTGAGCACCTGGAGGAGAGACGTGTTTAGGGAGATAAAAGGTTGAGCATGGCGTACAAGCCCTTCTTTACGTTTCTCCATTTGTCACTCCACTGGAAGTTCTCTGGGGGACTCGCCATCATTCATGGCACAGGCAGCACCGTTTTGAGCTCATCATCCTTGAGCCCTCCAGGCACCCAGTGGTCTTGGCCACCCTGCTTACTGGAAATGCCCCCTTTTCCTGCTTGGGGGGCATTTGCCTTCTGGGTCTCATGCCATGTCCTTAGCCCTCATTCTGTCTTGCTCTGTATCTCTTCCTGGGCCAACATTCACATTTGTGGCTTCAGTTGTTCCTCTGGTGAGGACACAGCAAGTTACATCTGTAGCCCTGATCATGTTTGGATTCAAGTTTTCAAGCATCTGATTAAGATGTGCTTCAACACCTCACAGTAAACAAACCCCCATCAGAACTCACAGCTTCCATCCTAAGCTTGTTCCTCCTTCTCTGTTTTATGGATTCACTATTGCCACCTTCATGCTTCCAGAGGTCCTGTTTGGAAGCCTCCAAGCCATCCTAGCCTCCCCTTTCTTCCCCTCTCTCCATCCAGACAGTCAGCTTGTTCACTCTTCCACTGAGCGCCTCTTCTCCTTTATCCTTATTCGCTCCTGATACCCCTCCCCTTGGAGTCTGCCTGTCATCCTCTCTTGCCTGGTCTGTTGCCACACCTCCCACTCCTGTCTACTGTTCCCTCCAGACCACTTCTGTTGGCCCAGCCCTGTTTATGTCCTTCCCCAACTTTAGGATCTCCCTCTTATCTGAGGGTACAGACCCATCATGCTGGCCTTTGAGACGTGAGATCACCTGGACATGACTTGTTCTAGATGTCTCTTCTGACATTCCCTTCCCCATCTGCTCCCACATAGCAACATTAATCACAAGTCATACATTTTCTTGCTTCTGGGCTTTTGCTCTTGTGGTTCTCTTTTGGCAATGGGTGACAGAAACTCACCTTGAGCTACTTTAGTTAAAGGGCCAGAGCCATCTGAGCCTCTGGCTTTGTCAAACCAGGAACTCAAATGTTGCCCTTTGGTTTCTTTACCTGTATATCGGCCAATTCCCTCACCCTGGCTTCCCCCATTGGACAAGAAACATGACAGCTCTCACCTCCTGAGCCTCCTACCAGCTTTTTCTAGAGGGCCATCCCTCTTCTTTTAGTTACAGTTTGAAAAAAAATCAGGGAAGGGCTCTCACAGGCTGTGCCTGAATCATGTGATCTCTTCTGGACTGATGAGCTATGGCCAGTGCCTGGGGGCAGGTTGCATGGATGGCAGCACCCACTAGAGCTACAAGATCAGATTGGAGCAGGATAAGGAGGAATTCCCCCAAACAAGAGCAGGGAACTGTTTCCAGAAGAAGAGGGATGTGCTGCACACGCAACAAGTTGTGCATGCATGTGCTGCCCCTCACTTCTCCCCTTGCTCACACCTTCCCTAGAGGCCAGGCATTCTTTTGGGCTCTCCTAGCATTTGCATGTGGATGGAGTTCCGAATTTTGCAGCTGTTGCAGCTGTCTCTACATCTGACACCTTCTCCAGCCTGCTAGCTGGAGAGTGCTCAGCTAGGAAGGTCAGACTGGGGACTGGAACTTGCCTTGGATGTCTGGGGACTTTGTCCTCCCCATCAGCAGGCACGGCTACCCTCGATGCCTTGCACCCATCCTGTTGCTCAGAGGTTTCCCTGCCTTCCCATTCTCCTCAGGCCTGCATCCTGCCAGTGGATTATCAGAGCTTCCTGGAGACAAGCTTCAGTGGAAAAGGCAGGGGAGTGGAGGTGAGAATGGGGGACTTCCACCAGAGCTTCTGATACCTCTGATTGCCCCAGGAACCTGTGCTAACCCACAGACGATTGGATCTCCCCTTTATCCTGGTGACAGGGCTTGCGATAAACTGCTCATATTTTATTCCTCAGGAAGTTTTATTGCTATTCCAGAATGGTAGAATTCATTCTAAATGCTTTCTGGGGTGTTCACTTCCCTCCAAACTGGAAATCACTATAATTGCAATGAAAACTCTGACTCAGAATCTGAATCTGCCTTTTCAGTTGCTCTTGCAAAGTTGGTTTAAAAAAAAAACAAAAAAAAAAGTGGGGGGCAGAGCAAGATGGCCGAATAGGAACAGCTCCAGTCTCCAACTCCCAGGGCGAGCGACACAGAAGACCGGTGATTTCTGCATTTTCAACTGAGGTACTGGGGTCATCTCACTAGGGAGTGCCGGACAATCGGTGCTGGTCAGCTGCTGCAGCCTGACCAGCGAGAACTGAAGCAGGGCAAGGCATCGCCTCACCTGGGAAGCGCAAGGGGGAAGGGAATCCCTTTTCCTAGCCAGGGGAACTGAGACACACAACACCTGGAAAATCGGGTAACTCCCACCCCAATACTGTACTTTAAGCAAACGGGCACACCAGGAGAATATATCCCACACCTGGCGGGAGGGTCCCATGCCCACGGAGCCTCCCTCATTGCTAACACAGCAGTCTGCGATCTAACCACAAGGCAGCAGCGAGGCTGGGGGAGGGGCGCCCGCCATTGCTGAGGCTTAAGTAGGTAAACAAAGCCACTGGGAAGCTCAAACTGGGTGGAGCTCACAGCAGCTCAAGGAAACCTGCCTGTCTCTGTAGACTCCACCTCTGGGGACAGGGCACAGTTAACAACAGCAACAACAAAAGCAGCAGAAACCTTTGCAGATGCAAACGACTCTGTCTGACAGCTTTGAAGAGAGCAGTGGATCTCCCCACATGGAGGTTGAGATCTGAGAAGGGACAGACTGCCTGCTCAAGTGGGTCCCTGACCCCTGAGTAGCCTAACTGGGAGACATCCCCCACTAGGGGCAGTCTGACACCCCACACCTCACAGGGTGGAGTACACCCCTGAGAGGAAGCTTCCAAAGTAAGAATCAGACAGGTACACTCGCTGTTCAGCAATATTCTATCTTCTGCAACCTCTGCTGCTGATAGCCAGGCAAACAGGGTCTGGAGTGGACCTCAAGCAATCTCCAACAGACCTACAGCTGAGGGTCCTGACTGTTAGAAGGAAAACTATCAAACAGGAAGGACCTATACCAAAACCCCATCAGTACGTCACCATCATCAAAGACCAGAGGCAGATAAAACCACAAAGATGGGGAAGAAGCAGGGCAGAAAATCTGGAAATTCAAGAAATAAGAGCGCATCTCCCCCTGAAAAGGAGCGCAGCCCATCACCAGCAATGGATCAAAGCTGGTCAGAGAATGACTTTGACGAGATGAGAGAAGAAGGCTTCAGTCCATCAAACTTCTCAGAGCTAAAGGAGGAATTACGTACCCAGCACAAAGAAACTAAAAATCTTGAAAAAAGAGTGGAAGAATTGACAGCTAGACTAATTAATGCAGAGAAGGTCATAAACGAAATGACAGAGATGAAAACCATGACACGAGAAATACGTGACAAATGCACAAGCTTCAGTAACCGACTCGATCAACTGGAAGAAAGAGTATCAGCGATTGAGGATCAAATGAATGAAATGAAGCGAGAAGAGAAACCAAAAGAAAAAAGAAGAAAAAGAAATGAACAAAGCCTGCAAGAAGTATGGGATTATGTAAAAAGACCAAATCTACGTCTGATTGGGGTGCCTGAAAGTGAGGGGGGAAATGGAACCAACTTGGAAAACACTCTTCAGGATATCATCCAGGAGAACTTCCCCAATCTAGTAGGGCAGGCCAACATTCAAATTCAGGAAATACAGAGAATGCCACAAAGATACTCCTCCAGAAGAGCAACTCCAAGACACATAATTGCCAGATTCACCAAAGTTGAAATGAAGGAAAAATCTTAAGGGCAGCCAGAGAGAAAGGTCGGGTTACCCACAAAGGGAAGCCCATCAGACTAACAGCAGATCTCTCGGCAGAAACTCTACAAGCCAGAAGAGAGTGGGGGCCAATATTCAACGTTCTTAAAGAAAAGAATTTTCAACCCAGAATTTCATATCCAGCCAAGCTAAGTTTTATAAGTGAAGGAGAAATAAAATCCTTTACAGATAAGCAAATGCTTAGAGATTTTGTCACCACCAGGCCTGCCTTACAAGAGACCCTGAAGGAAGCCCTAAACATGGAAAGGAACAACCGGTACCAGCCATTGCAAAAACATGCCACAATGTAAAGACCATCAAGGCTAGGAAGAAACTGTATCAACTAACGAGCAAAATAACCAGTTAATATCATAATGGCCAGATCAAGGTCACACATGACAATATTAACCATAAATGTAAATGGACTAAATGCTCCAATTAAAAGACACAGACTGGCAAACTGGATAAAGAGTCAAGACCCATCAGTCTGCTGTATTCAGGAGACCCATCTCACATGCAGAGACATACATAGGCTCAAAATAAAGGGATGGAGGAAGATCTACCAAGCAAATGGAGAACAAAAAAAAGCAGGGGTTGCAATCCTAGTCTCTGATAAAACAGACTTTAAACCATCAAAGATCAAAAGAGACAAAGGCGGCCATTACATAATGGTAAAGGGATCAATTCAACAGGAAGAGCAAACTATCCTAAATATATATGCACCCAATACAGGAGCACCCAGATTCATAAAGCAAGTCCTTAGAGACTTACAAAGAGACTTAGACTCCCATACAATAATAATGGGAGACTTCAACACTCCACTGTCAACATTAGACAGATCAACGAGACAGAAAGTTAACAAGGATATCCAGGAATTGAACTCATCTCTGCACCAAGCGGACCTAATAGACATCTATAGAACTCTCCACCCCAAATTAACAGAATATACATTCTTCTCAGCACCACATCGCACTTATTCCAAAATTGACCACATAATTGGAAGTAAAGCACTCCTCAGCAAATGTCAAAGAACAGAAATTATAACAAACTGTCTCTCAGACCACAGTGCAATCAAACTAGAACTCAGGACTAAGAAACTCAATCAAAACCGCTCAACTACATGGAAACTGAACAACCTGCTCCTGAGTGACTACTGGGTACATAACGAAATGAAAGCAGAAATAAAGATGTTCTTTGAAACCAACGAGAACAAAGATACAACATACCAGAATCTCTGGGACACATTTAAAGCAGTGTGTAGAGGGAAATTTATAGCACTAAATGCCCACAAGAGAAAGCAGGAAAGATCTAAAATTGACACTCTAACATCACAATTAAAAAAACTAGAGAGGCAAGAGCAAACACATTCAAAAGCTAGCAGAAGGCAAGAAATAACTAAGATCAGAGCAGAACTGAAGGAGATAGAGACACAAAAAACCCTCCAAAAAATCAATGAATCCAGGAGTTGGTTTTTTGAAAAGATCAACAAAATTGACAGACCGCTAGCAAGACTAACAAAGAAGAAAAGAGAGAGGAATCAAATAGACGCAATAAAAAATGATGAGGGGGATATCACCACCGACCCCACAGAAATACAAACTACCATCAGAGAATACTATAAACACCTCTACGCAAATCAACTAGAAAATCTAGAAGAAATGGATAATTTCCTGGACACTTACACTCTTCCAAGACTAAACCAGGAAGAAGTTGAATCCCTGAATAGACCAATAGCAGGCTCTGAAATTGAGGCAATTATTAATAGCCTACCAACCAAAAAAAGTCCAGGACGAGATGGATTCACAGCTGAATTCTACCAGAGGTACAAGGAGGAGCTGGTACCATTCCTTCTGAAACTATTCCAATCAATAGAAAAAGAGGGAATCCTCCCTAACTCTTTTTATGAGGCCAACATCATCCTGATACCAAAGCCTGGCAGAGACACAACATAAAAAGAGAATTTTAGACCAATATCCCTGATGAACATTGATGCAAAAATCCTCAATAAAATACTAGCAAACTGGATTCAGCAGCACATCAAAAAGCTTATCCACCATGATCAAGTGGGCTTCATCCCTGGGATGCAAGGCTGGTTCAACATTCGCAAATCAATAAACGTAATCCAGCATATAAACAGAACCAAAGACAAGAACCACATGATTATCTCAATAGATGCAGAAAAGGCTTTTGACAAAATTCAACAGCCCTTCATGCTAAAAATGCTCAATAAATTCGGTATTGATGGAATGTACCTCAAAATAATAAGAGCTATTTATGACAAACCCACAGCTAATATCATACTGAATGGGCAAAAACTGGAAAAATTCCCTTTGAAAACTGGCACAAGACAGGGATGCCCTCTCTCACCACTCCTATTCAACATAGTGTTGGAAGTTCTGGCTAGGGCAATCAAGCAAGAGAAAGAAATCAAGGGTATTCAGTTAGGAAAAGAAGAAGTCAAATTGTCCCCGTTTGCAGATGACATGATTGTATATTTAGAAAACCCCATTGTCTCAGCCCAAAATCTCCTTAAGCTGATAAGCAACTTCAGCAAAGTCTCAGGATACAAAATTAATGTGCAAAAATCACAAGCATTCTTATACACCAGTAACAGACAAACAGAGAGCCAAATCAGGAATGAACTTCCATTCACAATTGCTTCAAAGAGAATCAAATACCTAGGAATCCAACTTACAAGGGATGTCAAGGACCTCTTCAAGGAGAACTACAAACCACTGCTCAGTGAAATCAAAGAGGACACAAACAAATGGAAGAACATACCATGCTCATGGATAGGAAGAATCAATATCATGAAAATGGCCATACTGCCCAAGGTTATTTATAGATTCAATGCCATCCCCATCTAGCTACCAATGAGTTTCTTCACAGAATTGGAAAAAACTGCTTTAAAGTTCATATCGAACCAAAAAAGAGCCCACATTGCCAAGACAATCCTAAGTCAAAAGGACAAAGCTGGAGGCATCATGCTACCTGACTTCAAACTATACTACAAGGCTACAGTAACCAAAACAGCATGGTACTGGTACCAAAACAGCGATATAGACCAATGGAACAGAACAGAGTCCTCAGAAATAATACCACACATCTATAGGCATCTGATCTTTGACAAACCTGAGAGAAACAAGAAATGGGGAAAGGATTCCCTATTTAATAAATGGTGCTGGGAAAATTGGCTAGCCATAAGTAGAAAGCTGAAACTGGATCCTTTCCTTACTCCTTATACGAAGATTAATTCAAGATGGATTAGAGACTTAAATGTTAGACCTAATACCATAAAAACCCTAGAAGAAAACCTAGGTAATACCATTCAGGATATAGGCATGGGCAAGGACTTCATGTGTAAAACACCAAAAGCAATGGCAGCAAAAGCCAAAATTGACAAATGGGATCTCATTAAACTAAAGAGCTTCTGCACAGCAAAAGAAACTACCATCAGAGTGAACAGGCAACCTACAGAGTGGGAGAAAATTTTTGCAATCTACTCATCCGACAAAGGGCTAATATCCAGAATCTACAAAGAACTGAAACAAATATACAAGAAAACAAACAAACAACCCCATCAAAAAGTGGGCAAAGGATATGAACAGACATTTCTCAAAAGAAGACATTCATACAGCCAACAGACACATGAAAAAATGCTCATCATCACTGGCCATCAGAGAGATGCAAATCAAAACCACAATGAGATACCATCTCACACCAGTTAGAATGGCAATCATTCAAAAGTCAGGAAACAACAGATGTTGGAGAGGATGTGGAGAAATAGGAATACTTTTACACTGTTGGTGGGATTGTAAACTAGTTCAACCATTATGGAAAACAGTATGGCAATTCCTCAAGGATCTAGAACTAGATGTACCATATGACCCAGCCATCCCACTACTGGGTGTATACCCAAAGGATTATAAATCATGCTGCTATAAAGACACATGCACACGTATGTTTATTGCGGCACTATTCACAATAGCAAAGACTTGGAATCAACCCAAATGTCCATCTGTGACAGACTGGATTAAGAAAATGTGGCACATATACACCATGGAATACTATGCAGCCATCAAAAAGGATGAGTTTGCGTCCTTTGTAGGGACATGGATGCAGCTGGAAACCATCATTCTTAGCAAACTATCACAAGAACAGAAAACCAAACACCGCATGTTCTCACTCATAGGTGGGAACTGAACAATGAGATCACTTGGACTCGGGAAGGGGAACATCACACACGGGGCCTATCATGGGGAGGGGGGAGGGGGGAGGGATTGCATTGGGAGTTATACCTGATATAAATGATGAATTGATGAGTGCTGACGAGTTGATGGGTGCAGCACACCAACATGGCACAAGTATACATATGTAACAAACCTGCATGTTATGCACATGTACCCTAGAACTTAAAGTATAATTGAAAAAAAAAAAAAAGGCATTTATGGGTTAGGAAAGAGCCCATGTGGTGTCCTGGGCAGAGACTGTGTGGTTGACACCTTGAAGAATGGCAGGCCAACTGTCGAATGGGCCTGGTTGAGCCGGACAAAGTGGGCACCCAGCTATTGGCTGCAGGCAGGGGCTGCACAGACCCAGGGCCACCAGAGGGCCTTCCCCAGACTTCAGCAAACCATACAGCCCATGATGCTGGCCTGGGCAGAGGGCATCTGGCAGCGTGTGGATTTATTTTTGATTATTGTTTTTTCTGGAAGGTGAAGGGGGCTAACAATAATGAGGGGCTTCTTTATAGGAGGCATGTTCCTAAATGTCAGAGAGACTCAAGGTAGGGGCTTTGGAGTCAGATTGACTTGGATTTGAACTGTGGCATTGGCACTCACCTCTCCAAACCTCAGTTATGTGTAAAGTGGGGATAATAATAGACCTGCCCTCCTGGGGTTGCTGGGGTGAGTAAATGAGATGGGGAGTGCATGGGGCTTGGCACAGTGCTGGGTGCACTGCTGGAGTGTCCCCCGGTTTTGCTCCTGGACAGGTGGCAGTGAGGAGAGGTGTGCGCTGTTGCCCATCCCACGATGACAGCTCTTTCAATTCCTCCTCTTCAGTTTGCGTAGGCTAGCTCAGGTGTGGGCTTCTGCATCAACCCAGTGGGCTGCTGTTGGACTTGAGCTTCCATTCCTGGACAAGGAATTGCATTTCTGTAATTAATTTGAACATTTTTTCCATGTGACTTTTCTGAGCTGCTATTGCATGCCAGGCTTCATGCTTGGATCTGGGGATATGCAGTGCTGAGAAAGATGCCCAGGATCTGGGGCCACTCTCTAAAGACACCTGCTGCTGCTGGGAGGGACCCCCTTGGATATGGAGGTTGGTTAAGAAGTCAGGGGCCCTCCTGGAGACCACGGTGTGGACTGGGGTCCTTGGGGCTCTACATTCTGTTGTATCACTCTCCTGGAGGCAGCAGAGCTGGACAGAATCAGACCTCCTGGTTCAGCCCTTATTACTGGAGTGCCTGAAGCTCTCTAGGCCCCAGTTTTTTCCTCTGTAAAGCAGGAATGAAAATCCTGCCCTTGTAGGCTTGCTGTGAGGAGGAAATGAAGGGGAGAGTGTGGGACAGTGCAAAGAAGGTGCTTCATAAGCCATAAATGGGGGCTCACTTCCCTACTCCCCTGGCCCAGCATTCCTGGCAGGAAGGACATCTGCCCTCGGGAGGAGGAGAGGGGACAGTGTTGGTCCCAGCAGCCGTTTCCCATGACTGCAGCCCCACCCCACTGGCATTGATCATACTATTAGTCCAGTTGTCTGCACCTTCCTCAGAGCCCAAGAGCAGCCCTGGCATTTCCAGGGCCTTCCGGCGGCCTGTGATGGATGGCCCCACGGTCCAGTCTTTGCTTGTGCCAGGCCTGGGCGGGTGCGGTATGTGATGGATCAGACCGAGGATGGTATTTTGGAAGGAAAATTCAAATTATATTTCAGGATAATACCCTGCCTCCCTGGCCCCCACCCTACATCCCATTTGTAATCTGGCCCAAGAGGTTCTGGCAGGAGGTAACGAGTTTGTGATGGATGGGCAGACAGCCCCATTAGGCCTGCGGATCCTGCCTCTTAATTAATATAGATGTGGCTTTAATTTGGGGGCTTAGCAGGCATGTTTTCGTGGCAGGGCTCTGTGGGGTTGCAGAGGCCCTGGACCACCTGTGTTGCTCCTAGCATGGCCGGGCTGCCTGGGCTGGGGTATCCAGCTGTGTCACCGCTCCGTTCTTGCAGAGCTCCCCGCCTCTACTGACCACCAGCCCCATCTTGAGCAGCATGATGTCCCTGGACATGGAATTGGGAAGCAATGACACCCATTATTTCTGGTGTTTCAGATAGGATAGACATTAATAGCCTCAAGAGCACAGATAATAGTAAAATGCAGCAAAATAATTAGGGAATGATGAGCTTTGTGTATTTATCAATTTTGTTTGTTAATATAATTTGTTTAATGATAGGTTTATATAATTTAATCCATACTGGCTCTGTTTAATAACTGGCTTGCAAATTCCCAAAAATGTAACAATAGGCTCTGGCAGAGTGGTAGGATGGGCTCCAGCCCACTAAGTGTGTGTGAGTACAGGTGAGTGTGAACACTGGTGAGTCGGAATACCTGAGCGTGTGTGTGTGAGTGAATGTGTCAGTCAGGGAGGCCTTCCTTTGCACCCAGACTCAGGCCTGGGGCAGAATCCCAGATGCCACCTGACCTGGCACCCACTGGGCTCAGTCACTGGAGGCTCTGTGGCACCCTGGAGCTCAGACAGAGTGAGATCCCTCTGCAGAAGTGGCGTCGGGAGGCCCACAATGAGGGGTGGTGGCATCTGTGGGCCCCTTACTGTGGCTTCACTTCCAGCTCTGGTTGCTACTGTCCCTTCAAAGACAGGTTCCCGAGGAAACAAATTAAACCCGAGTAAATATCAGAGAGCAATTATGTAAATTAAATACATAATTTAAAGAACACTTGTCATGAGGTCAGTGGAAAGCTGTGAAGACAGAAGCCTCCCTGTCAGGGCTGGCAAGGCACAGATGGGTGAGGGGCGGCAGCCACACTGGAGAGCATGGGCTGCTGTTCCGAGTGGCCTGCCCCTCACATGGGCTCCGTCCCAGGTGCTTCATAGCTGTCCTTCCATGTGCCCCTTACGGTGGTCCTACCCCTAGACAGCCTCACTCTGCCCAATTTAGAGGCAGTGGCTGAAGCTCAGGGAACTTAAGAGCCATGCCCAGGCCAGAGATGGCCACCCGTGAGTCCACCTCCCCTGTGGCAGGGCCCAAAACCCAGGCTCTTTCTCCCACGGGGGGCCACAGCCCTGCCTTGAAGTGGCCTCCCTGAGAGCTAGGCAGCAACTGCTCAGGCTGTGGGGACTCTTGGGCGCAGAGTGGGGCTTCAGGTCTCACTCCAGGGCAGTGGCTCTGTTGCTGTCATCCTTTCTCTGCCTCAGAGACAGGAGGCAGTGGGCAGGAGTGGTGGGCTTGGCATGGCTGGGCCCTAGGCCCTGGTCTCAGGGTTTTCTGGCACCCTTGCTGTCCAGAAATGCCACTGTGGCTATCCTATTGGGGGCACACAAGGCCCCACACCCCTCATACCAAAATAGAACCACGCACAGGTCTCCACCTGGGCTGTTGGGTTCCATGAGGCCTTTGATCCTGACATCCTCTCGGTCTGGAATACTCCCTCTCTTGTCCATGCAGAAAATGCTTCTTCATCCTGCAAGTTCCAACTCCTGACTTTCTGAAGGCTTTCTTGAGACCTTCCGTCTGTCTGGGGAAACAAATCCCTTCTCATGCACTCCCTGGTGTTCCTAGTACATCCTCAAACACTGTTTTCTTGTCCGTTTCCTGTTGGACTCACTGACAGAAGGACAGGATCTGATCCTTCTCTCTAGTATCCACAATAGGGCATGGCCTGGTTGGGCACCAGACATAGGCTTGGAGCAAGCCTGAGTGGGTGAGATAGTGTGGGACAGTCCCATCACCCTGTCACTGAGAGGGTGGGAGTTGTGGACAGTGACCAGGGCAGGCCCACACACATTCCCCACCAGAGCAGATCTCGAGACACTGCTGGTCCCAGGGATCAGGAGGGCCCATTGGGTGGGTGGGTGACAGCCCCTGGGTGGCCCTCGGACAGGTCTGCAGAGGTGGAACCCAGCCCAGGTTGCTTCCAAGTTAACTCAGTTGGGGCTGCTCTTTCTAGTAGAATGGGCTTTACTCAGAGTGATAATTTACAGAACTAATGAAGATGCTACATTTCACTGTGTAATGTCATCACTTATTAATACTGATTGCAAATTAACAGCTGGTAATGGCATGCATCACGGTTTCCTCTTGCCATTCTTAAATGCCAGACTCCAGCGTTTGACCAGCCTGCTGCACTGTCTCTCTGGAGTTCTGTATGCCTGTGGTGGCCACTAGATAGGTCTGGGGTGGGGATGGGGGTTTCCATGTGTTGGTGCACAGAGAGCAGAGCCCCTTATGCTAGACAGATCTGGGGTTGAATCCCAGCTCTGTTCTGAGCCAGTGACTTATCTGTGAAATGGGCATACTCTGGTAATTCCCTATGGGTGCTCAGGCTCAGGTGAAATGTGTGTGCCGGGCACCTACCTCAGCATCGCAAACCAGACCATTGCAAACATGATGGGGTTTACAAACCTGCCTCCTTCTCATCCCTTCCCAGGTGCCTTCAGCTTGTTGGTGAATAAGGCTAAAGACCTCTGGCTCTGGAGTCAGAGGCCCTGGATTTGAGCCCCTTCCTAGGCTGGATAAACTCAGGCAAGACATGAGGGTGTCATGGGGATTAAATGAGACAGTATATGCAAATTACTTCACATGGTGCCTGGCAAGAAGGCAGACCTTGATAAGATGTGCTGTGTCCTAGTAAACTTGGGCTGCTATAACAAATACCTCATGCTGGGGGGCTTAAACAACACACATTTAATTCTCACAGTCTGGAGGCTGAGAAGTCCAAGATCAAGGTGCTGGATCTGACGTCTGGTGAGGGCACTCTTCCTAGTTTGCAGTTGGCCATCTTCTCTCAGTGTGTACACCTGGTAGAGAGAAAAAGATCTCGAGTCTCTTATTTTCTTATAAGGCCACTAATTCCAACCAGGAGGTCTCTACCCTTATGACCCTAGTTACCTCCCAAAGCCCCCTCTTCTAATACCATCACATTGAGGGTTAGGATTTTAACACATGAATTTTGGGGGAGCACAAACATTCAGTCTGTAACATGCTGTTACGATTATGCCATCATTGGTTTGGCCATACCATGAAGAGACGTCATCGGGCTGTGGCATTAACAAAATCCAAAGGCATCAGCTTTGGAGTCCCTGGAAATTCACATGTGGCTGTTTGGACAAACACTTGGAAATTACTTCTCTAGATTTGCTTCTCTACTTAAACGAAAGAGGGATCCAGAAAAATACCCAGAGCTCCTTTAAAGCAATGATGTGGGTCGTTCCTCTGTGTTCTGAAGGAGGAGCTCAACTTCTCTGGCCTTCAGTTTTTTCATCTTTCATGATATGGTTAGCCTTCCTAACAAGCCACAGAGAGGGAGAAAAGAAACGAAGCATTGAAGAATCCATCAGCTCAGGGAGAGGGCACCAAGCACCCAAGGACTGGAGGCGGGCCTCCCACTGGGCGCCTTCGGCTGGGGTCTTGCTCCTGCCCTGAGGGGCCTGTTGATGCAGGAAAGAAGCTTGTGGGGAAATGCCATGCTGATTCCTTGTCCTGAAAAAATGGCGTCAAAACAGCAGGACTCTGAAAACCATCCCTGTAAATCATAGAGGAAGAACTGCTAAAATCATTACCAAATACCTCATAAGTGAAAGGTGACAGGAAAATCAAACTTTATTTGTGAAAATTCTAAAAATCATTAGCATATTATGGATTCCTTAAAAATATGATCTCACTCAGTTGATGGAAGGGAATTGTAAATCAAAGGGACTATTTATTGCAGTGGGAACAAGGGACCTGCCAGATTAAAAGAAAATATTGAAGGAGCCAGAGATTTGAAACATGAAAGACAGTAGCAGATAAACACTATGGAATTTTATCCAAATACTGGAACCCAACTTGGAACACAAGTTGGTGAAGAATTATTTTATAAAGTCATTTTCATCATAACATGTGTAAAATGCAAATCTTGATAATTATGTAAATTAGTTACTTGGCATAATTTACTTAATTCAAAGCACTTAATGTAGCGTGGTATGTTTTTTCCAAAGTGCCAGAGTAGACGTTTATTTTAAATTGTTTTTAATCTCGATCTTCCAGCCTGATTATTTAAAATGTTTTTCCCTGTGTTTGTTTTTTAAATGGAAAGGAGTAGAACTTTGTGGGAAATTGGAACATGGTTGGATCAGCCGAAGCCTTCCATTGTCAGTGCCCCAGGCAGGGGGTGTGGGTACGGCTCATTCAAGGTCCCTGTGTCTGAAACAGCACACATGTGAACACACAGTGTGAACGTGCCCATATGGGGTCATCCAGACCACCCACTCCCTTTCCTGAATCTGCCCTTACGTGGCTCTGTGGCTGGTTCTGAAACCTGTCTGAGCAGAAGGCTCCTCGGTACTATCAGCCCTTATTACAGGCAGAAACGTGTTTCCTTTCTCAAAGAGTTTTCAACGACAGACCTTCCCCTTCAAGCCACTTTACAACTTTGGAATTTCCATGATCACAGAAGGGAGAGATGACCTTTTTAGTTTTCTATTGTGTCACCCAATTGTCAGGATGGCACCTCCCTTCTTGATGGGACTCTAGAACAAGAGAGATGATTTGTTCATTTGGGAGCCCTTTTGGGGGCGTTCCCTGCACTGATGAGAAGGTTGGAAGGGAGCTGACAGCCGCTGAACATCTATTTTGCACTGGGCCAGCTGTGATGTATGCCCCTCATTGAAGGATCTAAGGCCTCCTAGGAGGAAGGTGGGGTTGGCTCTGCTTTGCAGGTGAGAAAATGGGCTCAGAGAGGTGGTTGCCCAGGATCACCCAGATAGTGAACCCAGGCTTGTGCTTATTCTGTGCACCCCTGGGGCGGCAGGGCAATGGGGCTGCTGCTTTGTGCCTTTTCCTAAGCTGTGAATCTCAGACCACCATGGAAGATAGTGTTTTTTTTTTTTTTTGACAAGTAAAAGTTATGTTTTTATGATATACAACATGTTTTGATATATGCATACATTGTGGAATGGCTAAATCAAGGTAATCAACATATTCATTATCTCACCTGCTTATTTTTTTTTGTGGTGAGAACACTTAAAATTGACTCTTTTATGAATTTTCGAATATGCAATATATTGTTATTAACTGTAGTCAACATTTATATAGTAGATCACTTGAACTTATTCCTCTTGCCTAATTGAAATTTCACCTCCTTTGACCAACATCTCCCCAATCCCCTAACTCCCCAGCTTCTGGTAACCACCTTTCTATTCTCCATTTCAAGTTAAACCTTTTCACATTCCACTTGTGAGTGAGATCGTGCAGTATTTGTCTTTCTGGGTTTGGTTTATTTCACTTAGCATAATCTGCTCCAGGGTCATGCACATTGTTGCAAATGACAGAATTTCCTTCTTTTCAAAGGCTGAAGAGCATTCCATTGTGCATGTACACCACGTTTTCTTCATCCATCCATCGACTGGCGAACACCTAGGCTGATTCCCTGTCTTGGCTATTGCAGAGTGCTGCAAGGAGCACGGGAGTTTTAATACAGGTTTTATTATGATTTAAGTATGGCAAGGCCAATACATTAGGAGATGACTACCATTGAAAAGATCGTTTGTTATACTTGCAGATTCCCAGAGACGAGGGCCTGCCTTGCCAGCGGGTGCCACAGGGAAGCAGAAGGGAGGAGGGGGGAAACTATGGGCAAGAGTCGGCTGTGCTTTCCATGGGGAGGAACAGGCAAGGCAGAGTAGGCGGGCTTAGGGTTGGCTGATGGGAATAAGCCCAGTGGGCTCTGGGGCATAGGGTTGTCCCTGGTTGTCTGGTACCTGGCCCTGGGGTGATTGGGACAAGTGTATAGTGTCCCTGAGTGTGAGATCCCAATATAAAATGTGCTTGGGGTTCTGGGCTCTGGATTAGTTGGTTTGCAGATAAAAGGCAAGCTCTGGAGCAAGTTGCTTACTAACCCAGGGAGAGACAGGCCCTCCAGGGTAAGCAAGGCCCCAGATGTCAAAGCATCAAAAGGTAAAAGATGTAAGGAAGGGGTCCAGTTTTAGTCTTCTGCATATGGCTAGCCAGTTATCCCAGCCCCACTTAGTGATAGGGAGTCCTTTCCCCATTGCTTGTTTTTGTCAACTTTGTTGAAGATCAGATGGTTGTATGTGTGCAGCTTTATTTCTGGGTCTTCTTTTCCGTTCCATTGGTTTATGTGTCTATTTTTGTACCAGCACCCCTATGCTGTTTTGGTTACTGTAGCCTTATAGTATATTTTGAAGTCAAGTATGTGATGCCTCCAGCTTCGTTCTTTTTACTTAGGATTGTCTTGGCTGTTCAGGCTTTTTTGGTTCCATATGATACACTCTGAAACTAAAATAAAAGTTAAATAAATAAGTTCATATCTTTGGGGAAATGATATGGTTAATACAGAGGGTGGAGGTTTTTGGGGTGAGGGATGGGGTGTCAATCTGGAGGACCTCAGGGCCGGGCCACCCATGAGTGTTGTCTGGGCAGCTGGGATTGTGATGGGGACAGGGGAGGCCTCCCTCCCAGACAGGACTCTCCCAGATGAGACCTTGGGCAAGAAGACTTAGAGCAGTAGCCCTGTGCTGCTGAAGCTGGCGGGACACCATCATTCTACTCACCTGAATGCAGCCCTTGCCTAGGCTCTGGGGGACCTTGTCACCCCATGACGGGGGAGGCCTGCTTCCAGTTTTACCAACAACTGCTGGATGTGCCATACCTTTGCTGAATTGCCCCTGGGCCTGCTTGGTACCCCTCTGACTTCCACAGAGAGTCATCTACATGGATCGATTGCAGGGAATTCATTTATTTATGAAATACTCTCTGCAAATGGAGGTGCTCAAGAAGTGGCAGATGGGAGCCACTCCTTTCTTCAGGGTCAGCGTCAGTCTTACCCTCAGGACCCAGAGCTCCTCCAGGACAGGGCTGTGAAGTTTTAAAATTCTGCTCTTCTGGAACCAAGCATAGGGCCTGGCCCAGGACAGTGCTCAGGAAATATGTAAGGAAGGAAGGAAGAGGGCGGGAACGGAGGAAGAGGAAATGCATAGCTGAGAAGCCAAGGTGTGAGGTATGTGGAGGTGAGGCTCCAGATGGATTCCAGCGGGCAGAGGGCAAGGGTATCCCCTGTGATTGGAGCCACAGCGGGTAGTTCTTTGGGTTCTCTTGGAAACGGCAGACCCTGCCACCATCACACCTGCTCTGCTTGCAACAACTATGGTGACGTTAGGAGCTGGTGGTGGGAGGGGAATGTGCAATGAAAGAGGAGAGGAGGCTGGGCAGGGCTCTTAGAAATGAACTTGAATTATGGGTAAACTACATCTGGGAAGAAATTCAAAGCATATCTTTGGGAGCTCAGATAGGAAAGAAGTAAAAAAAAAAAAGAAAGTCTGTGGAATCAAAGTTGTGTCTCAGCCTTTGGAAAATTTGCCAATAATCCAAAAACACTTCTAACTGTGAACTTCTCCTGGGTGTGAGGTGGCAGCATTCATACATATATATGTACATTACAGATGGTAAAATATTCTCTATAAGTACTCTCAGTGCCTGGGCCTTTCTCAGAAATTGAAAATAGTAGGGGAAGCAATTTGAAATGTCTTCTTTCACTTCAGTTACTTTTCAGAAAGAAAGTATTGAAAATACCCAGTATTAAATATACTATCTGATATTTTTCAGAGGGAGTGGAGGGATAGTCACAGTTATAACCTTAGATTTTTGAAAAAATGATTTTCCCGACTTCAGTTCCTTACTAAGTAGGGCTTTGCCTCCGCCTGATACGCGGTCATCGTGTGGCTGCTGAAGTCACTCCGGGCTTCAGGCAGGTTCCCGCTGCGGTTCAACTTGATTCCGTAAACTTTTACTGTTTCTGACTCTATACTAGGCACCAAGCCTTGGGGTTTGATAAAGAACACAAATGAGAAAGGCCTAGCTCCTGTTACCCATATATTATGATTTAATGTTATTAATATTATTTAATATTATTAAATTTGAAGGAGGCATGAATTTCAACTTGAGGACTTGAGATGGCCTCAGAGGGGAAGTTTGAATTGGGTCTTGGTAGAGGAGTAGGGCTCTGTAAATTTCAAATTGGGAGCATCCCAGTGGAGGGTGTGTGTATGGAGGATGTCCAGGAGTGGGCAAAGAGCTTCTTTTTTTGGAGCCCAAGGTATATGGTTTGAGGAGGTCATGGTGGAGGCAGGTGATGAATGTTAAAACAAATAGAAAATGCTGTTAGGCACAGTGAAACCCTTACTAAAAATACAAAAATTAGGCGGGTGTGATGGCAGGCGTCTGTAATCCCAGTTACTCTGGAGGCTGAGGCAGGAGAATTGCTTGAACCTGGGAGGTGGAGGTGGCAGTGGGCTAAGATCGCGCCACTGCATTCCAGCCTGGGCAACAAGAGAGAGACTCCGTCTCAAAAAAACGGTATTAGGACCACAGTCTCTTAGGTACTCAAAATGTCTGGAGTCTATTTTGTGCACAATAATGAAGTCTCTAGAAGACTTTTTGTTTGTAACTTGATTGACTGATAATTTTGAGGATATTAATTTCTTGGCAACTCTTACATAAATTGTGTTATTTGTTGAAGGTTTAGAGGAGGGCTGTATTGTGAGCAGATATAATCTCAAGAGAGAAAATTCTTGCGGAATGTGTTAGAGGGCAGATGCTAGGATCAGGGGACCCTGCAGGACACTGTTGCATGAATCCTAGGGAGGAGGTGATAGTGCTGAACCTGAGAAGGGAGAGTGGAACTCGGAAAATGTTTAGGAGGAGAAGTTAAAAGCCTTCCGCCAGTCCAGGATGTGTGCCTTATTAGTACATGTGTGGTGATGCTCTTCTCAGACACGTGAGAACAGATATTGCAGGTAGTACCGGGGGGAAGTCGAGGACTAGTGGGAGTGTGACTGGGAGTGTGTGAGGGAGGAGAAGGGGAAGCGAGTGGGAGCAGAGGGGCATATCATTGAGCTTGCAAGTCCAGGGGGAGAGTGCATTAGGCAGGGCTGCAGGCTGGATGCTGGAGAACTGTGGAAGACAAAGACCGAGGAGGGCCCCTGTTTGTTGATGACTTTGGCAGGAGCTTTAGAGCAGAGTCATGGAGCCTGATGCAGGGGGAGAGGGCGAGTGGCCGGGATGTGCTGGGCAAGCAGGGCCAGGTGTCAGAAAGCTGGTGTGGAGGCAGGGAGGGACCTGTGTCCTCTCCTCCCCATGGGTGGTCCCTGGTGCCCACTGACCCTCAGCTTCCTTTCCTGGCAGTTCCACAGTCCAGCCTTGTCATGGGGCGAGCAAGGATCTTCTTCATTTGATGTCAAAGATGCTTCATTCTGGAACTTTCTATGTACTGTTTCACTCTCCTGGAATGTTCTTCCCAAGGGTTTTCCAGAGCTGCTTCTCCTCACCGAGGCAGGGTCTTTCCTGTCCCACCCTGAAGTCCCCTCCAGGCCAGCATTTCTTTGGCTCTTCTCATTGTTGGCTCTTATTTCTTTGGCTCTTCTCATTGTTGGAAATTATCTCGTTGTCTTTCCTGCTGTTGATTTGTTCTGGTTTGTTCTCGGCCTCTGAAATGTTAAGTTCTGTGATACAAGAACCCCAGGGGCTCATTCAGTTTTGTTTTCCCATACCCAGGGGAGAGACAGATACAGAGTGCTCAGTGAGTACTCGGGGAAGAAGGAACGGGTGGGTGCTGACAGGACTCTGGCAGGCTTGGGTATTGGGAAGGCCTGGTGACGGGGCCCCTGAGAGCCCACAGAGGGTGCAGCGAGGCTGGCAGGCAGAGAGGCGATGTCAAGGTCTAACCCGGGCACCGTCACCTTGCATTCCTCGCAGGAGTGGACTGGCCCATGCTCCCCAAGCTTCCTCCTTTCTCTAAGGCACAGGACTCCTCTCTAGGGAGCTCCTCCCTATCCCTGCAGTGTCCAGTGGCCTTTTCCAGAGTCCATGCCTCTCCTGGCTGCCTGGAGACCCAGTGGCCATTGCCTTTCTCATGCCTGTTCTGGATCAGGTTAATGTGAGGCCTGACAAGACCTCAGTCAGCAACCTTCCCCAGGGGCGGGTGGAGGTGCGTGTGGTTGGTGGAAGCTGCATTGGTGATGGTGGGTAGGGCTGGCCAGTGTGTATAGTGAGCTTGCTGGGGAGGCCCTGGGACAAAGTCCAGAGCCCTGTGGGAGCCAAGGGATTCCAGGGGAGGGGCACTCACTCTGTGGCCCAGTGGGGGAAACCCCAGATCTGTTCATTGTCTACCCTCTTGGGGAATTCTCTGTGAGCAGCAGCAGCAGTCAGGTTTTTTTGGGGGTGGGGGATGGGGTAGGGTGGAATTACAAATTCGGTTTCTTGAAGGGAGAAAAGGACTGTGGGAGAAGTGGGCTTCCGTGGCCCCATTCCTGGAGAGTAGCAGGAGGGCTGCAGCATGGGCTTGGGCTCCCCACTGTTACTCTGCCTCCAGCCCCACCCCAAGTGCAGCTGGACAGAAGCTTCAGGGAAAGGAGGCTGAGAGTTGACCTTGTCAGCCAACTGGTAGCAGGTGGTGGTAGCCAGGGGCTGTGGTCCCTCAGGAACACGAACACTGGCTTCAGCTGGCATCACTGATTTCAGGAGTGAGGAGCCACCGCTGGCAGGGAGCTTAAACTCTCTCTGATGGATTGTAAACCCTCAGCTCCATTAGGGGCTGCTGGAACAGAAGCCAGAAATGCAGCAGTGGGAGGTGAAGAGGAGCTCTGAGGGCTTGTGTCCTCCCATATTGCATGTTCTCATGTACTCAGGATGCCAAGACAGTTGCTACCTGCCCATGGCATCTCCTATTCCCTGAAGAAATGAAATAGTCCTATGGGTTGAGATGGTTTTAGGTAGAGGGAGCTCAGAGAAGGGACTGAAGGAGACTTTAACCCCAGCCTGAGAGGACTGGCCATGCTGGCATGAGGCATAAGGTCCCTGGGGCCACATGGGTGTCCCTACCAGACTCATGGACTTATGCAAGCCCTCATGGTACATAGATGTGGAGAAAGGTATGCTCTGTAGACATGGCCAGTCTCTGCCCTTTTAAAGACTTGCAGTGGCCTTAGAAGATGCTGGAAGGAGCAGAAGCTTATAAATGACAGGTCTCAGGATCCCACCTTCATGCCCATCATGCAGCTGTGCTTGGATCTGGGTCACAACCAAGGCCATGGGCCATGAGGACCACTGGTGTTCTAAGGAAGGGACAGGGCTGCAGAAGCTCCCTGTGGACATGTGGCCTCATCCTGGGGGTGACTAGCACTCAGCCCTGTGTGGACAGTTCCACAGGTAAGCTGTGGCAGGGCAATTTTTAAAGGCAAAGGTGTTGCTCTTTCACTTAACGTTTTCATAAGCTATACCAGATACAGTGCATCCAATGACCTTGATCTATCAGTTTGTTATTGCTGGGAAACAAACGATCCCAAAACTTAGTGGCTTAGAACAGCAGTCATTTATTATTTTTTATGAGTCTATAGGTCAACTGGGCAGTTCTGCTCTGGGCTTGCTCGTGCATCTGAGTTCGGCTGGCTTGCAGCTGGGGATGGCTCCCTGGGTGCCTGCCTCACTCTCCTCTGTGTGTCTCCAGCAGCTGGCCTGTGGATATTCTCATGGTGGTGGCATGGTCCAGGAGTGGAAATGGAAATGCACAAATGCTTTTTTCAAACCTCTGTGTGCATCAAGTTTACTACTGTCCCATAATCAAAGCGGGTCACTTGGCCGAGGCCGGAGCTGGAGCTGGAGGAGTCCTCACAGTGAGAGAACAAAAAGCCTGGGATTAGGAGCCTTTGCCAGGGGCCTGAAGGCAGCCAGTCTCCCATATTTAGGAATATCGTTTACACCACACTGGTTAAAGGTGGTTTCTCCAGGCAGTACCAGGCAATAGGACTTTCTGTGATGATCAATCTCATATGATCTATATCTGTGCTGTCCAACATGGTAGCCACCAGCCAGATGTGGCTGTTGAGTACTTGAAATGTGGCTAGTGCACCTGAGGAGCTGAGCATGTAATTGTGTTTCTCTTCAATTAATTGAAGTTTTAATGGCCATATATGGCTAAAAGTTGTGTTATGTACAGCCCAGATCCAGGGGGAAACCCTCATTGGCACCCATGGAAGGCTGTTATGTGCCCAGCACAGCTGCCCACTGCTGGTTTTGGTGTGGGTGGCCGCTGGGTGCTGAAATGTCCTGCAGCTTATGATGGACAGATTTGCATTGTGCTGTGCTCCAGAGAGGGCAGGACTGGGGCTGACACCAGCGCTTGTGTTTCTGGTTGGAGCTCCTGAGCCATCTCTGCACGCTTGCCCTGCTACTCCCTCTAATTGGTTAAGAAAAGGTCTTTATCTTCTTCACCTTTTCTTTCAAGAAGCTTGGGAGCTACAGATCTGCACAGCCCTGAACAGGCTGATGGAGACTGAATTGCCTCTCTGGGAACCCAAAGGGTGTTGACAGCCTGGGGCTTGTGTGTTGGGGGCCTGGAGCGCCGGTGCAGGTGTAAGGCACCGTATTGTCCTCAGTTGGCTACCTTTCCTCACTTTGGGGGAGCCCTGTGCTGGCCACTTCATCCCGGCCCTGGGGCTGGCTCTCCTTCCTGTCTGACACAGTGGGAAGAGCAACACCGAGACCCCTGTGCTTTGTGAAGCCAGTGGGTTAGGTCACATGGCTGTGCTCCAGGGACCAGGCTGCTGATGGACAAGGGGCCAGCTGAGGACATGGTTGGAAGGTCACACATTTACCATCTCTAGAGGGCCCCAGGGTTCTCATTTGTATGCTACTGTGCCCTCCCCATGCACCACCAGGAGGTGGGCTCCCTGTACTCCCAGGTGCAGGCTCCTGAGACACAAGCAGGTGGCCTGCACAGGAAGTGTGGTTCCTCAGAGTCCCAGGAAAATGGTAGTTGGCGATTTTCATCCCCATTTGACAGAGAGCCCTTCAGGCTCAAAGGGGATAGTGATTTGCCTGAGGGCTTCAGGGACTGCACTGAGTCCTAGGTGTCAGGGTTCCTGGCAGGTGCTGAGGCCCTAGTCCAGGGCTTTCCCCCTGCAGTGGGAAGGGGGTCCCTGTGCACAGCTCCTAGCACCCTCATTACGATGGCCATAGTGCTCTGCTCTCCTCCTTCGTGCTGCTTGATTCCCCATGATGGCTCCTGTCACACAGTCCAGCTGGGACTACACTTAGTGGTGAGCCTGTCCTCTTGGCACAACAGGGAGCCTGGGACTTCTGCAGCAGCTTGCATGGCACTTGGCATGAGTGTAGACCAGGAAGTTTGCAAAATGAGTACAGAGAGAGTTTTGGAGAGGGACTGGTCAGGAGCAAAACCTGGTTGAACTAACACTGTTTATTTGGATTTCGATCTTGGTGACTGCATGGGCCAGGCCGTGCCTGTGGGCATCCCAGGGCATGGGGACAGTGAAGCTTGTGGATCTGGGCAGACCTAGAGTGTCCTTTGGAGGGTGCGACTCAGGCATGGGTCTTGCTTATGGGAGGTGAAATGCAAGGATGGGCCAGATGCAAGAAACATCCCAGGCTGTGAAAAAATGGTCTGTGGATTGAGACTCTGGGCTGCACATGACCCACCTTTGGCAAGCAAAGGCATTCACTGGCTCATGAAACTGGAAATTCGGGAGAAACAGGCTTCAGCCTCACATGGACCCAGGGGCTGAAATGACATCGTCAGGACCATGTCTTACTCTCAGACCTGCCTGCCTCTGTTCCTGGGCATGTCTCTTTTTGGGAAAGCCAAATGGCTTCTACAAGGCTGCTGCTAAGAGATGATTTTGGCACTGGTTGAAAAAACTTTAGCACCCTCAGGCCTCACAAGGATAGATTTGTAGCAGTGTGCAGTGCAACTATGTTGGCTTCCAGGTTCCTTCTTGTTGAATCTTCCATCCCTGGGTGGTTTGTGCCTACAGGCCTCTCTCCCAGTGATCACCAGCGTGCCAGGATGGGCTCTCTCTGTACCTCCTTGAACCCCCCCGCTCATCCCTGATCCAGTCAGGATGTGGGCTTCTGACTGGACTTGGAGTGAGAGTCACTCCAGCTGGAAACAGGCAGGAGGAATGTTTCATCCAGGAAAATCAGGTCCCTGAAGCCAGATGGGGTCCCACACCTCAGGGCTGGGGTGCCGTGGTGCAGGCTGTACATTTGCAGGATTGGTGCAGGGACTGAGGGCTTGAACTGCCCATCTGCTGAGGCCAGGCCCACTCCAGTCAGTGGCCTCAACTCGCCATGGTTGGTCAAGGAGCCTCATGTGGGGAGCAGAGGGAGTTGGAGGGGACTGGGGATGTCAGGCCCAGGGACCTCCAGCAAATGTGGCCTGAAGGCCAGAATTGCTGTGATTGGGCCCATATAGGGAGAGAAAGAGAGCTTGTCATGAATCAAGGGCACGTTCTGGCCATAGGACCTGTTGGATGGCATCCAACCTGTTGGGGGAGACAGTCAGCCAAGGCTGAACACTGGTGAGCGTGACTGAGTCTACGCTGGTATCCTCTAACCTCTGTTTAGGGCAATCCCTGAGGCAGACTTGGACCCTTGTTTTTCGCGGTGGCCTGCAGGGGTGGAACGTGTTGGAGTTAGACACCCTCCCTGGTGCATTCCCACTTAAAGGTGATTTTTCTCCTCCTCCTCTTCTCCCACTGCTCAGATATCCGTGGGCTTCAAAGCTTTCTGGACCAGGCCTCGCGGCTGGGCCTTGACGTCTCTTTACAAAAGGTGGACAAGAACATTAGCCACGTATTCACCAGCCTCTTCACCACGATGAAGACAGAGGAGCTGAATCGCTACCGGGACACGCTTCGTCGCGCCATCCTGCTGCTCAGCCCGCAGGGAGCCCACTCCTTCATCAACGAGGTAGGTCGTGGGGGCCTGAGGCCTCAGGGGCCTGGTGCCCAGGGCTCTGCAGAAGATGGCTCAGGTGGGCTGTAGGGCACAGTCGTCTTATGCACGGCCTAAACGGACATGGAGATACTTGGGTGCTCGGCCTACAGCACACAGCCTGTGAGGGGGGATTCTCTGAGCACTACTTGGCTCCTGATTGTTCCCGAACAGGTGACTCAAGGCCTGCCCAGCCTCTGAGAAGCTGTGGGGAGGCTGATGGGAAGCCTGTTTGCAAGTCACTGCCAGAGATTTCTGAGGCAAGACTCAGGCCGTTTTTTTTTTTTTTTTCTTTTTAATTTTCCTCTCTTTGTTGACAGGTGTAAGCCTCTAGGGATAAAATAAATTTCCAGCTTTCTGCAGAGGTGGGTAGGTCTGCCTTGGGATTTCTTAGCACCTGGAAGAGGTGTCTTTGCCTATCGTTGAAGGATACATTAGACGTTCTTATGTTTTTGGCACTTGGGCTGATAATCAGTGTGTATTTCTTTTATAAACATCTCTGTTCGAGATTGGAGCCTTCAAATGAAGACAGGGCCCATCAGTTTAAGAATCCATTAGTTAGTAAAGAATCCATTCATTTGTAAAGAATCCATTAATTTGAGAACGAACTAGAAATAACCTATGAGTTGGCTGATTGGTGCCGGCCCAGGTAGTCTAATGGCAGAGAGGTGATGGGCTGGAGTTGGCAGGTCTCCCTCTGGCCTGGGTTGGTTTTGGGGGTAAGCTGGAGATGTGGTGTGCCTGGGAGCAGAGGCGGATTGAACAGGTCACGGGGTGGCCAAGAGCTCCCTGCAGATTCTCCAGACAACCCCAGTCACCTTGCTGGTCCTCTCTGATTGAAAGTAAACTGAAGTGAAGCATGGCATTATGCTAATTCCATTTGATGTTCTTTGCTTGCTTATTCTGCTTTTCCCTCTAATTAATTATTACTCAGAATGCTACCTCATGCATCAGGAGCCAGCCCAAAGCCCACTGCTGAGGAACTTAAAATTTGAAATGCTTAATATGGTACAATTGGCCGGCAGCCCTGATGCTCTCTGCTAAGCAGGCCCCGAATCACGCCGGTGGTCCGTCAGGCTGTGATGTCCTGTCGGCTCCCGGCATTTTCACCAGAACATGTTGCCCTGTATGAAGTGATTCAGTCCAGTAATGGGCAGCCTGGGATTAGCAGCACTAACATGTCCATTCTTTCTCAGAATATACCCAGCTGTGCGTTTGCAAAAGTCTGCTCAGGGGATGGCTCTTCTGGCAGAATTTCCCCAGCTGGAGTCTGCACTGGTGATGGTGTCCGCTAACCTCATTGCCATTCCCCTCGCTTCTTGCTTCTCGTCAGTTCCTTGCCCCTTCCCCTTGCTTCCTTTCCTCCTTGCTCTGCTGTGAAGCTTGGGGGTGGAAAGACTATTGGCTTTGGAGCTGAATGGATTTGGGGGCAAGTCCCAGCTCCCTGAATTATTATTTGTGTGACCTTGGGCCATTTGCATCACCGTCTTAGCCTCTGTTTCTTCATCTGTTAAAAGGGATGAAGGAGACAGCTATGATAAAGCATTTAGCGTATAGCTTTTTAAGAAGCATCTGTTTTCTTTTCACTGCACATATTCATGCATTTTCCTTCTAGAGGATTTTAGCCCTTTCCTGTTTCTAGCCCTGTGAGGATTTAACACATAACTAAGACTGGCCTAAGGGTGTTATTTCCAAGTGGTTAATTATGCAAGCGCCTGCAGTGGTGGATTCGCTGGGCTTGCTTTGTCCTGCTCGCATTGCTGGGTGTGATGGGACTGGGGATGCCTCTGGGGTGGCCACTCTTTTTTTTGTCAGGCCATTATTTTATTTTTAAATTTCAACTTTTATTTTAGATACAGGGGGTACATGTGCAGATTTGTTACATGGGAATCGTGTGTGATGCTGAGGTTTGGAGTACGGATCCTGTCACCCAGGTGGTGAGAATAGTATCCAGTAGGTCGTTTCTAAACCCCCCACTCTCTAGTATGCTACAGTTTCTTTTGCTCCACTCTTAACTTCATTCAAATCCTTGGGAGTGTTGGCAGGAGATTGGGGGGAAGGATGGCATTCGGACTTTGGGCCAACAGCTCCCACCATAGTCTTCAGTCTCCACTGATGATAAGAGTCTTGATCCCTGTTCCCATGTGCCTGCTATTGGGAGGGAAGAAGCTGAGGTTTCTCAAGTGCCCGCGATGGCTCTGGCCCTTTGTGCGTTCTCTAATCCTCACACTTTGCAGACGGAGGAAACGGAAAAGCTAAACATGTTAAATGACTTGCTTAAGGTCACACAAGTAGCCACTTAGGCATTGAACAGGATTCAAGTCCAGATTTTACTCCCTCCAGAGCCCCTCTCTTCCATCTGTGATGATTCCAGGAACACAGCGTACAGCACTGCATTTGCTGGAGTGGGGAAATAGGGCATGCTGGCTTCATGGGGAAAGATATGGTTCCAGTGTCTCTGCCCAGGGTTTGGTAGAGGTTCTCAGGGTACTTATACGCAAAGCATTTTAACGTATCTCCTAAGTGTGGTGAGGAAGAAATGTGGATTCTGGAGTAAACATGAGCTGTCTGACTGGCTAGCCCAGCAGGTCCCCTAGGAACACCTGGGAGTGCTGTCCCTGCATGAAGCCTTCCTCACCACCTGGAGGCATTGCATGGGCTTCTTGAGCAGACGACCCAACCTCCTCTTTGTTGTGACAAGGACAAATGATGCTTACAAAGATGACACACTGCCAGAACATGTCCTGAATTCTATGAAGCCCAAAGCACAGTTAAGGAAGAGTAAATGTCCCCTCAGTGCCCCCCCCCACATCGACTGCATGTCAATGTTATGCCGCATCTGGGATGGTACGGATGAGCTACAGTTGGCGTGGGCTCTGTGGCTCTCCTAGTTGTAAGTTCTCCTCTTCCCTACTCAAAAAGCCTAGCCACATGGGAGAGGGAGGGAGTGAGGAAGACAGAGCTGCTGGAATCTTTTACATTTTGCAAAATGGCATTCATTCACTGCAGGTGGCTCTTGGCCTGGGGGCACATGGCACCACCAGCCTCTCTGTGATTCCACTTCATGAGGGGCTGTGCTGGCGGGGCCTACAGGTTCTGTGAGCCTGGCTTTGGCAGTGAGTGGGTGAGTAGAGGAATTGTGGCAGGCCAAGGTGCTGGGGCCTGTCTGGGGACACTGTGGGCTTGTGTGTCAGGCCCCACCTAGAGACCCCTCACATCCCTCGCTCAGTCTTTATTCCACATTCATCCTCTCAGGCCTCCTCATCACCATCTTAGTAGCCACCACAACACTGCATTGTCTTAAAGACATGTGGAGAGGCTCCCCTTGGGGAGGATGGGCCTGAGGGTGATAGAACTCAGGTCTCTGGGTCCCAGGCCTGGGGCCACCATGGGGCTGCTCTGGGGGCTGCCGAGGGTATAGGCTGTGGAAGGTCCCTTCCTCCAGGGGTTCCTGTTCTGTCCTGGGGTTGACCTTGGGACCCTCCATGTGAGTGTGGGTGGCTCTTTCCAGTCACACCCTAATTGGGGAGTGGATTGGACTCATTGGATCCTCAGCTGGACCTTGGTTCTCTGGGCCACAGGTTGCTCAGTGGGACTTCAGTGCACAGTGACAACTACCTGTGATGTTCTCCTCATGCAAGCCTGTCAGCTTCCTCACCAGCTGGAGATCACGGCCCATGGAATGGCTGATGTGACCAAGGCAGCAGCTGCTGAGAGGGGTCTTGCTCTGGGAATCTTGCCGGTGGCTGCTGGAGCTTTCTGTCTTCTGCTCATGGCTCTTCCTGTCACTTCTCTAGCATTTACTGAGCCCCAGCCTGTGCCAAGTTCTGTGAGGGCATGTAGGCTGTTGCCCCTGCTCTCACAGGGCTCCCAGCTTGGTGGGGAGGACTGAGGTGTGAACAGACCCCTTTACCTGTAATGGCAGAGGTGTGGCCAGGTCTTGTAAGAGCACGGAAGACAGAGAGATGTCCTCTGGCCAGGGACAGATGGGGTCATCAGAGGGTCAACAGAAGCTTCCTGGACTAGGTGATTCTGGGTCTGGGTCTGTAGGAATGAACTTGCACTAACTCTGTGGACAAGGAAGGGCTGGAGAGAGGGGTCAGGAGATGCCTAGTGTATTCAGGAACTTGTATGTCATGCAGTTGCAGTCATGGGTGTGCAGGGGAGGGAGTGGCTGGAGTTGAGGCTGGGATGTCAGCAGGGAGGGCTACCTAGCCTGGGGCAGGAAATCCAGACTTCAGGACTGGTGTGTTCCAGGGGTTCTTTCCAGGGTGTTAGAAGTTAACACCCTACAGTTTACATGTCTTATTGTTCTTGTTCTTGTCTAGGTCAGGCTTGATGGGGAGAACTCCAGTCCACAGTCATTTGGCCCTGGGCTTCATCTCAGCTTCCTGGAGGGATTCTGTTCATCTATTCATCTGTCATCCATCTCTCTCCGTTCATCCATTCATCTGTCCATCTACTCATCCATCCATCCAATCATCTACTTACCCAGCAAGTACCAATTGGGAGTCTCTTATGGATGAGGAACCCTATCAAATGCTGGGGGGCATGGAACTCAGGGGCAGTGCCTCCTCCTCTCCAAGATTGGTTATGATATGGAAAGTCATGGCCACATACCATGCCACTGCTGGGCATTATGATATGCCACATACCATGTCACTGCTGGGCATTCCAGTGGATGGCAGAGCAGCTGTGCCCCAGGGCTGTGATCACTGAGGCCTCTCTCAGTGTCTGTGGGCATTTTGAGGACTCCAGGGCTTTGTCCTTTCACCTCTTATTTATTGGTTCTATGCCACTGTCTCTACTGTACATAGGCCTCCCTCTTTCCTTTTGTTTCCTCTGTGTTTCCTCTTCTCCCTTCTAGTCTTTTGTTTCACTGGAAAGAGTGGAAAAATTAAATGATTTTAGACCATTTGTGATCTTTATGGGGAATAGTTGCTACTCCTTCCTTCTACTTCCCAAGGAGACGGGGCAGCCTGCCCAACCCTGATGCCCAGGCACTGTCCGTTTCTGTATGTCCTGCAGATGTTGGACAATCTGTCCCTCTAACTAGAACATGCTGCCTGTAGACCAGGGACTGTGTGATGTTCACCATTTTATTTCCTGAGAGCAGTATGGGACCTTGTCTACAGTAGTGTTGAGGGAATAAATGAATGGGCATTTTATGTTTCTTACTTCCAATAGAAATGGGGTAAGCTGTTTTTGTCTGTGTGTATACTTTGGTTGCCTGTTTGGCTGGTCAACAGCTCCTAGGCCAGCACATCAGCAAGGGCTTTGGTCTGAAAACTTTGGCTAGTGGGAAGGCTTACCTTTGACTAAGAGTGTTGCCTTAGGCCTGGGTGGGTCAGCAAATGAGGCCAGGGCTGCTCCTGCAGGTGAGACATTCCTGGGCCCAGCTGTGGCACATGGCAGTGGAGCATGGGGTGCAGAGAGATGAGCATGTGTGGGGGCGGTGGGGGTGGTAAGCAGCAGTGGAGGAAGGTGTGGGAGACCAGGCATTTGTGCACACACACACACACACACACACACACGCACACATGGACACAGCCTGATGCAATGATACAACCAGCAGCCACATACACTGGTACAACCAGACCTTCAGACTGGCACAGCCCAACAGGAACTGACACATGCACATTACCCGTGCAGATCCACACATCAACATGCACACACATCCACCAGGAGGAGAGCATTGCTGGTGGCAGAGCAGTCTGGGAGAGGTATTCTGTCTTTGAAAAAGAAATGGCAGCTACCCAGTGTCAGTTGCAGCAGATGGCATTGACCTCTGCGGTTAGATACCAGTGATCTCTTTCTGTAGAGAGAAAAAGAGGAGAAAGAACAGCAGAGAGAGAATAGCTGGTTGGTCGGACGGCTTTCCATTGCTCTGGTGCAAAATGTTACTTTTCATCCAGGCTGGATGGAGTTAGGTGAAGGAAAAAGTTGGAAGGGGCCACTCCCAACACCTCTCCCAGATTGGCTTCCCAGGCATGGTGTGTGCCTGGAGGTCAATTTAATCCTTCATAGAAACCCAGCCTGGGTTTAGTCCTGTCTTCAAATCAATTGCTTCTCAGAGTTTGCTGCAGTGACTGAAGCTCTCGCAATTTGAGTATAAAGACTGTGCTTTTTAATACATTTACAGCAAAGGTAAATTAAGTAATCTCAATGTTCTGTTGTCCCACATGATATATGCAAACATTTCTCACTCTAACACGGTAAATCTTTAGCAGACGACTTTATCACTCAGAGCTAGGATAATTCTGTGCCATTTAAGTATCATTTACCAGAATATTTTAAATTACTAATTAATTATAGGAGATTAATTTTTGAATATGGCCCTGCATTTGCATTTAATTATATCCCACTGTTTACGGATTCTAAAGCTTTAAGCACTTTAGTAAAAGGGCTTCCAGTCTGAGAAATTTCTATTTTCTCTTAGAAATTCTTAGAAATAAGATCACAAGAAAGAAATGTTTCTAGATTTTGTTCTGATAGCTTGGAACTCAGCGGCTGCAAGAGGGAGCCAGAAGGTGGGGCCTGGCTGAGTTCAGGAAGAGAAGAGAGAGCTGTCCTGTTAGGGTCTGTGTTTAAGGATCTACATGGCTCTGTCCCTTTCCTCCTCTGTCCCCACCCTCCTGCTCATCTTTCCAGAGTCTCTGAGTGCTGGGGAAGCTGCTGTGAGCTCTGTCCAGGTACCAACCAGCACTGGTCTTGCAGGCCTCTGGCATCCCAGCCCACTGTCCCCTTTCTATGACAGCACCATCACATCCCTCAGAGCCTGCTGCCTCCTGAACACACCTCCATTGCCACCTCATCCCAGAGCTAGCCCTGCACCCAGTGCTTGTGCTGTGACCATCTATTGCATCTCCCTCTTTGTGTGACCTGGGAATGCTAAGGGCAGGAACTGGGGCCTGTTAATCTTTTTTTATCACCTTTTCAGGGGCCATGTGTTATGGTTGGTAAACAGATGGAGGGTGGGACCCCAGGAGCACCGACTTCTGCCCCCACACAAACATTGTCTGGAACTTCGATTGCCCACTGGGCAAATGAAACACATTCTTAACACTCCAGCCAAGCAAGGGCGCCTGAGTAAAACATTGTAAGAATTTAATGTTTGATTTTTGATATTTCAAAGGAGCGTCTAAACAATCATCAGGGAAAAAGGCCTAAGTGCTGCTGGACTTTCTGGTGTTTATTTTCTGGTTGGGTGTTGTTTCTATTTTGAGTTCCATCTCAAATCATGCCATCCCATTCTTGGTGCTCAGGGGTGCTGAAAGCCTTACAGAGATTGTCTGGGAGGCCTGTCTGGGGTCAAAGAAGGCTGTGAACCTGAAGCATGGGCCTGAAGACACCTGGTGGCCTTTCCTTCCTTTGTGGGTCATTAAATAGCAGAGCAGAGTGTCAGCTCCTCCCTGCAGAGTCTCTGTGGCTTATTAGCAGGTAGCCCCTTGAGGCAGCAGACATGAGAAATAGGCATTTACAAAGGGAAACAGCCTGCAGCAGCCAAAATGGCTCAATTACCCTTTCTGCTCGGATCCCCAAGGGTTTTCAGCCTGGGGGGGCCTCGCCCTGAGCCTGAGGTGAGTCAGCCTGTTTGTTGACTGAAGAGCTGATTGGGGAGCTCAGCAGCGAAGCTGTAAGAAGACATGGTGGGAGGCCGGGGGGAGGGGGTGGGTCATGAGAGGCAGAAATGAGAGAGATTATCTAAATTGGTATGAATTTATCTCAGAGAAGCTATCTGTGCCATGTAGTCCACATCTGGTGCCATCCTCTGCACATGGCATCCCCAAACAGAGCCCTCTCCTGGTGCTGGTGAGATGAGAGACTTCCCTGACCCCACTCGCAGGACGTGGGATAGGGATGTGGCTCCTTTGTTCTGCTGCGTGCTCCTTACAGGAGGGGTCCTGCAGAAGGGTAGGTATAGGAGCTGGGGTGAGGGCTTTTGGACTCTGGCCCCATGGTAGCATCTAGGGGTGGGTGCCTGTGACTCCCAAAGCCCCAGTGGGTGTGTTACAGTGCTCTTTTAGCTCTGCCATCGGCAGATGGCTTAAGTGTTAACCAGCTCAGTGCCCTCTTGGTACTCAGGTCCTTGTCTGGCATCCAGGAAGAATCGGGCCACATGGACAAGTTGAAGGATGGTAAATGCAGGGGATTTTATTGTCAGAAGGAAGTGGCTCTCAGCAGGGTGGATGGGGAGCTGGAAAGGGGTTGGAGTGGGAAGATGATATTCCCCTGGAGTTCCACCATCCTGCAGCTGATCTTCTCTCTGACTGTCTCCAGCCAAACTCCTCTTGATGTTCAGATGCTCCTTTTCTTCTCTCCTTCTCTGCTGTATCACTCTTCTGTTCCTCTGCCCTTCTGCTTATGGAGCCTGGGGTTTGGGGTTTATATGGGTACAGGATAGGGGGGCATGGCAGGCCAAAAGGCAACATTTGTGTGTGAAAACAGGAATGACTGTTCCCATTTCGGGCTGTGAGTTTCCAGGCTTGTGGGTGGGGCCTTTGCTGGGGAACTTCCCTCTTCTACCCAGTATTTCTCGGCCTCCTGTCTGTGTCACTGGTAGGAACCTGGCCTTGGTCACCTGCCATCTGTGCTTGAGCTGCCAGTCCCCTTGGAGAGAAGAAGGGCTCTGCATTAGCTAGCTGGTGCAGTGTAACAAACCATCCTAAAACTCAGTGTCATGTGACAGTAAGCATGTGTTATTACTCGTGAACTTCCTGGTCAGTAGACCTGGGTTAGACTCACTGGATCTCAGCTGGGCTGGCTCATGCATCTGGGCTGGCTGGTGAGGATGGCACTGGCTAGCTGTAAGCTGGGGTGATGAGCCTTGCCCCTTGACAGGCACACTAGCCCAGGCTTATTCATGTGGCAGCAGCGGAGTTCCAGGAAAGCAAGTATGAGTGCTCAGGGCTGCTTGAAGCCTGAGCTCAGACCTGGTGTGTTGTGACTTCTGCTGCAATCTCTTGGCCAGAGCAAGCCATGAACTCAGCCCAACAGGCAGGGGAAAGAGACTCCTCCTCTGGATGGCAGACTGCTCTTGAAGGGGGAAGTGCAAAGTCACATTGCCAAGACAGTGGCTGCATTAAGGGATGGAGAGTTGGGACCATTTTTTTGTCCATCTAGCATGGTCCTAGTGTGCAGATGAGCTTCCTGGGTGGAAGCAGATGGCAGCAGGTCTGCGGGTGACCTGGGGTCATGTACCTCTTGACTCTCACTTTGCTTCAACATTGCTCAACTTTGGGGTGAACATGGCAAAGAGGGGGATGCGGGGCAGAGGGAGGGATAAAGGCAGCCTATATTTATCAAGTTCACCATATTTAGACCTTGAAACTCATGAAATCTTCTCAACAATGCTGAAGAGAAGGGCTCGAATGGAGCTTTGAGCCTGCAGGGATTTTGGGGTTTGCTCATGGTCCGGAAGATGAAAAATGACAGAGCTGGGCTATGAATGCTGAATACCCTGACTCAAAACCCAGCCTTTTTCCACCACTGTGTGCTGTTGGGAGAGGAGGCTTGTTGCCATTGACAGATCAAGGGTGAGCCCACTTTTCTCCTGGAGTATAACACAGAGCAGACTAGGTGAACATTGCCACAGAGTAGCAGGTAGCATGGGGAGGGGGACTGGACACTTCTGAATGCTCGTATGGAGATGGGGACAACCCCCAGTCCTCTCTCTGCCAGCACATCTGCAGAGAGCCCGAGGGGATGGATGGGCTGCCTCTGCCTCTCCATGGACAACTAGAAGAGCAGTTTCCACAACCTCCCAGGCACCTGAGAGTCTGGGGACATTTTATATAGGCTTTCTGTCTACAGGGCAGGGAAGGGCAGAGTTCAGGCAGACCCAGCCCGTTTCCTGCCCCACTTTCTCACCATGTGGCTTTCTGAGCTCTGGTTCCTCATCTGCTCAATGGAGTTAATACTTGATTCACAATGTTCTTCTAAGTACAGGTTATTTTGGGGTGTAGGTTTTCCTTTTTCCTTTCTCACAGTGCTTGATGTGGGTATGGGTACCCAGAACATGCCCAGTGACTGATGTGTGAGTGGGGAGATTGACGAGTCTCAGAAAATGTAAAGATATGGGTATGAAGGGCATTGAGAAAAGTGAAAAGATCTTCTGTGACCCTGGGCAAGGTCAACATTCTGAAATTTGGGATGTGCTAGTGCTTGACATCAGGGATTGGGCTGGTAACCGGCTGCTAGGTCGGTGGACCTAGGAGAGAAGTGGCAAGGTCAGTGGGCTGTTACCAGGCATATGTACCCTTCACCTCCAAGTTGCCTGCTGTGCAGGGCATGGTGTGGCCTCTCCGTCTCCCCATTGCATTACTTATATCTGCACTATCACCAAAGTATGCTGTGAGCGATGTCGGGGAAAGCAATGTACAGGGTTGTGGTCCACAGTTGGAGTCACAGAGCCTGGGGGAAGGGAGCTGCTGTAGGAGACAAGTGTGAAGGTGCGAGAGAAAAGAACTGGAGGGAGGTAGATCATCGCAGGAAGAGCACACATGAATTCCCCCAACCCCATCCAAGAAGCCCTGGGTACATGGGCACAGGGAGGGAAGGTGGACTTGAACAGGGAGATGCAGGACTTGAACCACTTCGATTTAAATAAGAAAAGGCAGGGCAGACCACCTGAGTGTCCCCCTCCTCACACACCCATTCCACCCACTCTCCTCTTCACAGAGGAAACCTGAGGCTTTCAGATGCTCAGCTGGGGCCATGATGATGCTTTTTTTTTTTTTTTTTTCCCCAGGGCTGGGGCTGCTGGTGGCACAGAGGAAGGGGCATTGTCCTTGGAGCAAATGGACACAGAATCAGAGCCCAACTCTGCTATCAGTGCCATCTTTTTGAGGCTGTTTACTGGTCATAAGCTGGAGTATTAACACCTTCCCAGAGGGTTGCCATGGGAATTAAATGAGGGAACACGCTTGAGAGGGCCTGGTGCAGGGGTGGTGCTCTGCAAATTGTAATTTCATTATTGTGCCTGTGGATGGTGTTTGGCTGAGATTGTAGAACCAATCTGGGACTGTTGGGGTCAAGCATGGAGGTGCCGGTGGCTCAGAGATGGGGAGCTGTGGCCAGCCTGGCAGAAGGATAGCTCCCACTCACTCTGTGTCAGGAAGCATAGCTCCCAGAGCCAAGTGAGGAAAGCCAGATGTGGGGTGCACCTTGGGTGGTAAGAGGAGGGGCTAGGAAAAAGTGACAAAGTGCTCACAATCTCCAGCCAGCCCAGCTGGGTTTGAGAACCGGCTTGCAGTCCAGCACTCAGCTGGAGAGGATGTTAGAGTCCAAGGGAGAGGGGGAGAAGAGGAGGGCTAAGTGCTGCCTGGGCTCCAGATGCTGGCTGGGCACTTTCGGATCTTGTTCAGGAGCAGGGTGGGAATTCACAGGGCACCTCCCATCTGGGCTGTTATTGGAGCACATGAGTAGGAGCAGCTACTAGTGACTTTTCAGGAGTGCTGGTTACTGGGCTGATAGAAAGAGGGACAGCCGCTGATGCTTTCTGCCTGCAGAGTTACTCTTCAGATGAGAAGGCATCTCTCAGCAGCCTGTCAGTGGCCAGTCCACCACTAAGACATAATGGGCTCTATCCCCGGACCTCTTACACTGGGTGCTTTGGGGGAGAAAGACATGGTCTCTGCCCATGAAGCACTGCCAGACTACACTAGAGAGAGAAAACAGTGAATACTCAGTTGGAGACTGCCCTGCACCTAGCGAAGCAGGGTGGGAAGGGGCTGCATAGCTGCCGCTCTCTCGCCCTGTGATGATCAAGTGGAACCATCCCATCCGGGCCACCACGTGAACCACTCTTGGATAATTCTGTAACTTGGAGCTTTTGAGGACAATCAAAGGGTCAGAGAAGAATGGCTAAAGCCACCCTTTGACATGATAGCAGGCCATAAATCCAAATGCCTATGGCATCCAGGCAGGGATATTAAGGCAGACAGCAGGTAGACTATAAGAACTGAGAGTATTGCAGCTGCAGGCACCTGGGGAACATCCTTCTCCGAAGAGGACTGTTAGGCTCTGCCATGATTCCCCTGAGAAGGCCTGGTGTGGTCACTATTTCTTGTGTCTCAAGAGGAGCCAGAAATTTGGACTTCCTGTGAAATCTCTTAGTTTTTAAATGTTTGTAGCTAATTACAAAAATGCTGAACTCTCTGTTGGCCAACTCTGCCTGTGGCAGGGCTGATAAGGCTTGTAGACTGCCAAGTGGCAATGTCTGATTTATTGCATATATACTGTCAACTTAAGCTCATTAACTATGAGAATAGTGTGAAACAAGCCCTGTTCTCCTTTCCCAGTCCTTTCTTGCTGAGGATCGGCAGTCATTCTTAGCACAGTGGTCCTAGGAGTTCCTATTTCTTTCCTTTTCTTTTCTTTCTTTTTTTTTTTGAGATGGAGTCTCGCTCTGTTGCCCAGGCTGGAGTGCAGTAGCGTGATCTTGGCTCACTGCAACCTCCGCCCCTCCAGGTTTAAGCAATTCTCTGCCTCAGCCTCTGGAGTAGCTGGGATTACAGGTGCGTGCCAGCACACCCAGCTAATTTTTTGTATTTTTAGTACAGATGGGGTTTCACTATCTTGGCCAGGCTGGTCTTGAACGGCCAACTTTGTGATCCACCCACCTCGGCCTCTCAAAGTGCTGGGATTACAGGCATGAGTCACCGTGCCCGGCTGAGTTCCTGTTTCTTTCCTTGGCTCCTCAAGGTACCACCCCTGTTTTCTGTGATTCCAGCACCCTTCTTACTTTTGTTAGTGGGTGCTGACCTGCCTTAGGGGTCTCCTTTGTGCAGTTGACCCTTGAACAATGCAGAGATTAGCGGAACCAACCCCCTATGCAGTCAAAAATCTGTGTATAACTTTTGACTCCCCCAAAACTTAACTCCTAAGCTTACTGTTGGCCAGAAGCCTTACCAATAACATAAACATTTGATCAACACATATTTTGTATGTTATAGGTATTGTGTACTATATTCTATGGTAAAGTAGAGAAAATGGAATTAAGAAAATCATAGGAAGAGAAAATATATTTACTACTTATTAAGTGGAAGCGGCTCATCATAGAGTTCTTTGTCCTCATTATCTTCATGGTGAGTAGGCTGAGGAAGAGGAGGAAGGGTTGGTCTTGCTGTCTCATGGGTGGCAGAGGCGGGAGAGGTGGAGGAGGGATAAGCGGAGGAAGGAGAGGCAGTCACATTCGGTGAAACATCGATTGAAAAAAATCCACAGGTAAGTGAAGCCTCACAGTTCAAATCTGTGTTGTTCAAGAATCAACTGTAGTTGCCAGAAGCTCTTGTTCTTTTTATCCACCATTGCTCAAATTCTACCCTAAATGTGAACTGAGCTCTTTAACCATTACTGGCACTTTTGGTCTTTCCTGTGTGAAGGTCGGCTCTTTAGATGGGTGGTGATCATTGGCATTGGTTTGCTCTGCCTAGCAGTACTCCACAAGGCTGCTGCTGCTTGTTAACTATCTTGGGACTGGCAACTTTCAGTTCGTGGGTCTTATAGCTTTTTCCTTTCTGCATTTGGGACACACTGACTCTGCTGGTTCCCTCTCTGTACTGGGGTGGGGAGGGTTTCGGCCTGCCTGACCATTAGCGTGAGAAGTAGCTTCCTACTTAGGGCCTGAGTGGCAAAGTCTTGCCCATTGACAGTCACGTGGAAACCATGGTGCTTTTATGTTCTACTGTCAGATTTTCTTCCTCCAGTCCCTGTTGTGGGTGCAGCATGTCCAGGGAGCCTGTCCAGGGAGCCTGTCCAGGCCAGTGCTGAGGCATTACTGCATTGGACTGTGGCCTTAGTTTTCATGTTTTTCTAAAACCGTGTCTCACTTGCAGGGAGGGACCAACCTCACCTTACGATTGCTCCCTGAAGTGCATTGAATGGGCCATGCAAAGTAGATGCTCAGCAAGTCACTGACTGCATCAGCCAGGCCAGTAGGGAACTGCCCACTTCCTCATATCACACCTAGGAGCTCTCCAGAGCCTGGGACTAAGGTTCGTACAAGCTTTTGCCCTGGCTATGTCCTGTTCCCTGTATGACTATAGGGCACTGCCTTGCCTTTCTAGGTCTCATTTGCCTGTCTTGAAATGGATTCAATATTAATTGGGCAGCAAATATGGACCAGGCTCTGTTCTAGACCCTGAGAATATAAAGGGACTGAGACAAACAAGGTCCTTGTCTTCAAGAGCTGACATCTTAGTGGAGGTGGTGGTCAGACACTAAACAAATAAATGAGTAAACCAAAAGTCATGCAGGTAGTGATAACCCCCATGAAGAAAAATACAGTAAGGTAAGAAGAGAGTGGTTTCGTGGGGGCACCACTGTAGAGCCATGGTCAGGGACAATGATGCCAAGAAGGAGGCATTTATTGGGTGACCGGAAGGGTGTCATGGAGCCCCCCAAACAAGATCTGCTGCACAGGGATTGTGGCAGCTGGAGTGGCATGTGGTCCTGAGGCTGGAATGAGCTCAGCACATTGGAACATCAGTGAGGAGGAGGATGTACCTGGTGCCAGGTGAGCCAGGGGGAGAGTGGTGGCAGGTGACATTAGGAGGTGTCCAAGATCAAAGCACTGGGGGCTCTCAGGCCTTTGTCAGATTTTGGGTTTGGTTTCAATTGAACAGGAAGTCACTGGAGGTTTGTGAGCAGGTGAGCAGCATGATCTGGAAAGGGACCAGGGTTAAGATGTTGTCTCTGCCACTTTCTGATTCCATGGGAAGCAGCTCAGGAACACAGAAATCCTAAGGAAATGGTAATCTATAGTTGTCAGCTAACAGGGAGCCTGGGAGCTGAGAATGGCTACCCTGGGGAGGTGCTCCCTCTATCTTCCTACTTGCCTGGGCCACGAGGCCTGGATGGTCAGCCCCCTGCCTGGCAGCCTCATTCTGGGCTCCCTTCACTCAGGCCACCTGCATGGGCCCTTGGTGTGGGAAGCCAGGCTGGCTCCTGCTTTGTGCCTCATGGAGCGAATTCACAGGGGTGAGCTCAGCCTCTTGGCAGCCACCATGGCGGCTTCCTGTGAGGAGCAAGCAATCAGCCTAAAGAGCTTTGCACATTATTAATGTGTGTGCAAATGGGCCTGCCTTGCTGTTCCAAGGACTCTCCTTGTGAAAGGGCTGAGAGAGGACGTGCCCTTTCCAGTGCATCTTTCCTTTTTCCTTCAGCAGGGAATTTGGGGAAGCAGCAAAAGCAACAGCAATAACAAACCCCAACCACACAAACCTGTTCATCACCTAATGAGAATCAGGCAGGGCTGCTACCAAGCCCAGTGCAGGGCCTCCCCTCCCCAGGACTGTGATTTGTTTGCCCTTGTGCCAATAGGTAAACAAAGCAGGGATGCCAGTGTGTGGACACGTGCGGGTGTGGGTGTGGGTGCAGAGTTTGCATTTGTTCCACCTTTGTCTGCCTGTTTCCACACTGGCCTTTGAAACTGTGTGATGCTCCTACCTCCACCATAAAGGACTCACTGACATTGTGGGGGATAGTGATGTGGGCCATCCCACATCCCATCCCATTCTTTGTTGCTCCCAGCTGCTTCCCCTCCACTCTCAGCATCACTGGTAGGTTCCAGGCTATGGCCCTCTGTCCTCTGTTCCCTAGGTTTGGAGTGTAGCTTTGCCCTTAGGATAAGGTGGTTTTCAGTAGGTCCCCCTTCCCCTCCTGTGACCCAGTAGACTCCAATCCTCATCCCCACCATTCATTCCAGATCCCCCAGGGCACTGGCAGTGTTGGGGCGGAGAAGTAGTCAGGCCTGGCATTGCACGGGACCAAAATCATGATATGACTTGATTCAAAAATCAAGCAGTTGCCTGGTTCATCCTCAAAGCTGGGTACCTTTCAGAGCCTTTGCAGTGATGCTTGGGTCCCTTGGTTCTGCTGCCATGGCTCTGAAGTCCTGTGTCCCTGGACTCTGGACTTGATCACTGCTCAGGCCCGCACGGCAGGGCACTAAGTGCTGCAGAAAGTGGGGCCCAACAGTTCCAACTGGGTTCTCCCCTTGTCTCCACCCCTCCCTCATGTGTGCTCACACCCCAGGGGTGGCCCTGAGGGTCAGTCTCATCAGAGGCAGTAGCTGTGGTACAGACATACTGGACCACAGAGGCCAATTAAAAGGTGAGGAAAAAATAAATGTATCTGTGAAATGGGGAACACTATTTGCACATTTATTTCAGTGACCAATTTAAAAAATCATGACTGTTTCTTTCTATGAGGGGCAGTGTCCTTTCAAATCTGGCTAGTTTTAGCTTCCAAAGGAAGATAGGTAAAGGGAAGTTGTATAAGCTATCCAGGCACCCAGTGGAGCTCCAGTGCCAGGGAGAGGCTGAGCAGGAATTCCAGCTCCAGGGCTGCTCATTCCTCTTCCAGTTGTTGGATATTTCTTCCTATGCAGAAGGGGCCATGCCCAGGATGGCCATCAGCCCCTGGAAATGCAAAGCAAGCACATCCTGGCTCATTAATTGCTCTAAGTGAATGTGCAGGGAATGATCCTGCTTCTCTGACAGGGTCAGACAGAGGGACCTTGTCCCTGGCTCAGCATGCGGTACCTGTCCTCAGGGTAGGGAGGGGGGAACAGTTGGGGACAGCAGAAAGAGCAGGGTTTTGGGGGTTACTCAGCTTTGCTTACTTTCTGAACCTGTGTTCACTGGTAAAATGAAGAATCTAGTCCCTGCTCACCTCCAGGGCTGTGGTAAAGTTTAAAGGAGGTAATGTGTGAGGAAGTGCCTGGCTTGGAGTAGGTTAGTAAATTACTGCATTTGTCTCCCTTCTATGGCACAGGTTGCTCTTAGGTCTGTCACTCTGTCCAGAGCCAGGCTGTTGTCACTGCTCCCATTTTTCAGATGCAGTGACTGAGGACCTGCAGGGTTGTATTTGGAGCCCTGGGGTATCCAGTGGAATGTTTCTAAAGCAATCAAGGTAAGGAGCAGGTTTGAGGGGAGAGATGTCAGAGCAGGTAAGAGCATGTCTAGCTTTTGGAGTTGTCTGTTTGGTGTTAGAATCCAAGCACTGCCCTTATGGCTGCTGGCTGTGGGCAAGTTATAAAACTTCTCCAAACCTTTGTTTTGTTATCTGTGAAGTAGGGATAGTGGCAGGACTACATCATAAGATGTGATGAGAGTTTAACAAGACAGTCATTTGAAGTGTTTAGGATAGTTCCTGGTACATAGTAAGTACTCAGTAAACGTCCCTGGTATTACTGTGGTCATGGTGATAATGACGATTTTGATGGTGAAGATGCTGTTGATGGTGATAATGATAGTGAGATGATGGTAATGGTGGTGATGTTGATGGTGATAATGATGGTGAGATGATGGTGGTGATGATGATGGTGATAATGATGGTGAGATGATGGTAATGGTGATGATGGTGGTGATGGTGATGATGGTGATAATGATCGTAAGATGATGGTGATGGTGGTGATGATAATGGTGATGGTGGTGGTGATGATGGTCATGATGGTGATGGTGGTGATGATGATGATTGTGGTGATGATTATGATGATGGTGATGATGATGGTGATGGTGATAATGATGGTGAGATAATGGTGATAGTGATGATGGTGATGATGGTGGTAGTGATGATGATGATGATGATGGTGGTGATGATGGTGATGGTGGTGGTGGTGATAATGGTGATAATGATGGTGTTGATGATGATGGTGTTGATGATGGCGATGGAGATAAATGATGGTGAGATGGTAGCATTGGTGGTGATGGTGGTGGTAGTGGGTGATGATGGTGATGGTGGTGATGATAATTATGATTATGGTGCTGTTGATGATTGATGATGACAATGACAACAATGGTGATGACAATGACATTGATGGTGATGATAGGATTGATAATTATTATGGTGATTGAAGATAGCGATTGTGAAGACAATAATGATGATAGTGATGATGATGATGATGATGATGACGACGCAGCTTGTGCTTTCCATCAGAACCACTCTGCCTTTGGCATCACTTTGGCTTTCTCAGAAACACAAGTAACCAGGAGGTCTCAGCTCAATCATAGAATGCCCGAAGTGTATTTTTACTTTATTTGTGGGCTGGTGGGTCAGAGTGAGGTAGGGGTGAGAATTCCTTTCTGTGTGAGGTTGACAGGAGTCAGGGGATGCCAGATTCTGTGGTTGTGGGGCCTGAATGAATGTTTCAGGAAGACGTTTGAGCCAGAAGCACCAGCACATTGGAGAAGGGACAGAATAGCTTTCTCTGTCTGACAGTGGGACCAAGGCTGTGTGGGAAGCTCAAGTTTGCTGCTGGAAGAAGGATCTGAGAGAGGTGTTTGCTTATTGCAGTGGCTCTGATGTTGGACCTTTGCTCTGGTTATCTGTTGCTGTGTAATAAACCACCTCAAAGTTCAGTGGCTTAAAACAACAATCGTTTTATTATTATTCATATTTTCTTTGGGTTAAAACTTTGGTAAGCTGGGTGGTTTGGGCTCAGAATCTGTGATGTGGTTCAATCAGGACTTGGAAGAGTGAGGGGCTGGAGAAGCTGGAGACTGGCTGGGCAATCTTCCTCTTCATTTGGTCTCTCTGAATATATTAGTTTGGGCTTTGTCAAAGCATGGTGACTTAATGCTGTTAGGATTTCTTATATTCTATGCTGAAGCTCAGGGACTCAGTATGCAGGGCTCCAGCAAGCCAGGAGGAAGCTTGGGCCTGTTCATTCCAGACTTCTGGCAGGATCCATGGTTGGGAAGAGGACTTAACATGGAAGCACTGTGTCCTGTATGTGGCTTTTGCATTATGAACATTCATGATCCTGCCATTTGAGAGTAGCCTGAAGGTGACTGACCAGAGTTGAAGTTTTTGTTAAGATGCAGAATGAAATTACAACTTTAGGGACAGAGCCAAAGCAGGGCTTGAGAGGTGGCTGGAGGAGAAGATGTGGTAGACAGGTGGAGACCCAGGAAGAGCCTTCCTAGTCTACAGCAGCTCATCTTCCCCTCCCTGACTTACAACGTTGTCTGCACCTTGTCATAACTCCTGAGTCTCCCTTGCTCCTTGTGGTTGCTCTTATTTCACGTTATGGAGGGAAATGGAGGCCATAAGGGGATGTGCAACTTGAGGATCTCCCAAGAGACTTGAACAGATTCCTCCAGAAACTCAAAGGGCCAGGCATGGTGGTCTGCACTAGGGCATGTGAGAGACAGGTTGTGGCAGGGCCAGGTATGTCAGGAGCCCAGCCTCAAGCCAGGGAGGAGGCATTCTACTTGGAGGACGGAGGCAGCCGGCAAACCAGATGTTCCACTTGGCATCACTCCCCCCATGACAAAGGCACTTCTCATCAAAAACTGGAATTTCTAATTCTTGCAATCACAGTCGGAAAATAGTTACATAGAAGGTGATATTTAATATTTATGTCCAAACTGGCAATACCTTGACATTAGTTATCCTGTTATAATTAAATCTAGTATTCCATTACATTGCCATATAATGGATGTGGTTATATAGGACTCTAGTGAGGATAATGGAGTTCTGAAGAGCAGAATTTGTAATTTAAAACCCAGGAACAAAAGCCCTGGATTGTTGGCCATGATTTTTCATGCCACCCTTTTTTTCCAAAGTCATTTACTCATCATTAAATAAACATTTGTTGAAGGTTGACAATGGAGAGACATAGGTGAGAGCACTTGTCTGTCCTTAGGGAAAGTAAGCAATCAACGACAATACAGAATAGATGTAAGTACAGGGATTGCCAGGGCGTCCTCCGAAGCCAATACATTTGTCCTGGGGCAAAATAAGGCTTTCTGGAGGAAGCACTGTCTGAGCTGAGTCTTAAAGGACAGGCAAGGGCCAACCAGGGAAAACAGTGGGGCAGCAAGGGTGGGAGCATAGATGGTCAGAGCATGGGCACTAGAGGAAGTTTCTGGAGGAAAGAGCAATTGGTGTTTTAATATAGCAACATCAAAAGAGGCATGTGGAGGAACAGGAGGCCAGGCTGGGAAGGATCCTATATGCCACGCTAGAGGCTATAATCAGTCCTTAAAACAGTGGGAGCCGGCCAGGCACAGTGGCTCACGCCTGTAATCCCAGCACTTTGGGAGGCCGAGGCAGGTGGATCATGAGCTCAGGAGATCGAGACCGTCCTGGCTAACACAGTGAACCCTGTCTCTTCGAAAATATACAAAAATAAATAAATAAATAAATAAAATAAAATAAAAATTAGCCAAGTGTGGTGGTGGGTGCCTGTAGTCCCAACTATGTGGGAGGCTGAGACAGGAGAATGGAGCAAACCTGCACTGCACTCCAGCCTGGGCGACAGAGCGAGACTCCGTCTCAAAAAAAACAAAAAAAAACAAAAAAAACAGTGGGAGCCATTGCAGCATAGATGTGCCTCCTCACATCTGTGTTCCTGAAAGCTCTGAGTGGCCTCAGGAAACAGGATGCCCTGGATGGGATGCCTGTGGCAAGGAGGAAGGGCAGTGCTAATATTTGGGTGAGCGTCAACATAACATCGAGCTAAGGAAGTGATAATTGGGGAGGAGGAAATACTTTAGAGGAGTATTTTAGAAGTGTATTCTATATAATTTAGGGTGAAATTCCAATTTTTTGAATAAACTTTACATTTTAGGATCATTACAAAGATACTATAGAGAGTTCTCATATACCCCACACCGAGTTTTCCCCATTTTTAGCTTCTTACATCAGTATAGAACATTTGTCATAATTAGGGACCCAATACTGATGCATTATTAACTGAAGTCTATGCTTCATTTATATTTTCTTAGTTTTTTGTTTGTTTGTTTGTTTGTTTTTGAGACGGTCTCACACTGTCACTCAGGCTGGAGTGCAGTGGCGTGATCTCAGCTCACTGCAACTTCTGCCTCCAAGGCTCAAGCAATCCTTCCACTTCAGCCTCCCAAGTAGCTGGGACTACAGGTGTGCACCACCATGCCTGGCTAATTTTTGTATTTTTTGTAGAGACAGGGTTTTTCCATGTTTCCAAGGTTGCTCTCTAACTCCTGAGCTCAAGTGATCCACTGCCTTAGCCTCTGAAAGTGCTGGGATTACAGGCGTGAGCCACTGTGACCGGCCTATATTTTCTTGGTTTTTACCGAATGTCCTTTTGTTTTGTTTGTCTTAGGATCCTATCCAGAATACCACATTGCATTAGTTGTCACATTCCCTTAGGCACCTCTTGGATGTGATAGTTTCTCAGGCTTTTCTTGGCTTTTGATGACCTTAATGTTTTGAGCAGTGCTGGTCAAGTATTTTGTAGAATTCCCCTCAACTGGGATTTATCTAATGTTTTTCTCATGATTAGATTTGGGTTATAGGTTTGGGAAAGAAGACCATGGAGGTAGTGTGCCATTCTCATCACACCATGTCAAGGGTACTTACTATTAACATGACTTATCACTGTTGGTGTTGACCTTGACTGCCTGGCTGAGGTAGTGTTTGTAAGGTTTCTCCACTAAAAAATGACCCTTTGTTCCCCCATGCTGCCGTCTTTGGAAAGATCTCACTATTTGCAGCCCACACTTAAAGAGTGGAGAACTATACTTCATCCCTCAAGAGTGGAGTATCTACATCCATTGTCTGAAATTCTTCAGCCTGGGATTTTAAAAAATTTTTAAAAATTTTTAATTTTTTTATTTCAATATGTTCTTGGGGGAACAGGTGGTGTCTGGTTACACGAATAAATTCTTTTGTGGTGAATTCTGAGATTTTGGTGCACCCATGATCTGAGCAGTGTACATTGTACCCAATGTGTAGTCTTTTATTCCTTGCCACCCCCCTCACCCTTTCCCCCAAGTCTCCAAAGTCCAATGTATCATTCTTACGCCTTTGCATCCTCATAACTTAGCTCCTATATATGAGTGAGAACATACGATGTTTGGTTTTTCATTCCTGAGTTACTTTACTTAGAATAATAGTCTCCAATTCCATCCAGGTTGCTGTGAATGCCACTATTTCATTCCATTTTATGACTGAATAGTATTCCATGGTGGTGTGTATATGTATATCACATTTTCTTAATTCACTTGTTCTTTGATGGGCATTTGGGCTGGTTCCATATTTTTGAAATTGCAAATTATGCTGCTATAAACATATATGTACAAGTGTCTTTTTTGTATAATGTCTTCTTTTGCTTTGGGTAGATAGTTAGTAGTGGGATTGCTGGATCAAACGGTAGATCTACTTTTAGTTCTTTAAGGTATCTCCACACTGTTTTCCATAGAGGTGGTACTAGTTTACATTCTCACCAACAGTGTAAAGTGTCCCCCTTTCACTACCTTCAAGTCAACATCTATTTTTTTTGCTGTTTTGATTATGGTCGTTCTTGCAGGAGTGAGGTGGTATCACATTGTGCTTTTGATTTGTATTTCCCTGATAATTAATGATATTGAGCATTTTTCCACTCAGCTGGGATATTCTAATTCACTTTTTGAAGGTCAAATTGGTTGTGATCTGTGAGGTTAATGGTGGTGGTGATGATAATGATGGTAATGATGGTGGTGGTGATAATGATAGTAGTGATGATGGCAGTGGTGGTGATGATGGTAGTGGTGATGGTGATAGTGATGGTAATGGTGGTGGTGATACTGATGATGGTGGTGATGGTGTTGTTATTGTTGGTGATGGGAATGGTGGTGGTGGTAGGATGGTGTTGGTATTGGTGGTGGTGGTAATAGTGATGGTGTTGGTGCTGGTGCTGGTGTTGGTCATGATGGTGATGGTGATTGTGGTAATGGTGGTGGTGGTGGTAGTGGTGGTAATAGTGATGGTGTTGGTGATGGTGCTGGTGTTGGTCATGATGGTGATGATGATTGTAGTAATGGTGGTGGTGGTAGTGGTGGTGATGATGGTGGTGATGTGATTACAGTGATGGTGGTGGTGATGGTGTTGGTGTTAGTGTTGGTGGTGGTAATAGTGGTAGTGGTGATGGTGATAGTGATGGTAATGGTAGTGGTGGTGATGATGATGATAGTGATGGTGTTATTGGTGGTGCTGGTAATGGTATTGGTGATGTGGTGTTGGTGGTGATGGTGGTAGTATTGCTGATTGTGATAATGGTGGTGCTGGTGATGGTGGTGATGATGGTGTTGTTATTGGTGGTGGTGGGAATGGTAGTGGTGATGGTGGTGGTGGTGATGGTGGTAGTGGTGATTGTGGTGATGGTGGTGATGGTGATGAAGGTTGTGATGATGATAGTGATTGCAGTGATGGTGGTGGTACACAGGCTAGTAGGAGAGGACTCAAAATTTCCCTGAGAATCATTCTTTGGGCCACCTATGCCCCTCTGGACCTGCCTCCAAGGGACAATTTATTTGGTGGTGGATTGAAGACTTGTGCTACATTCTGAGCAGCCAGGTGAATAAGGCTTGGGTTCTCTCTTGGGGAGCCTTAGACCCTGGCCACATAGTCTGTCCTCAGGCTGCTGGTGCTCCTCTCCCCATGAGTGGTGGTGGGGGGTGGCATTTGATTTAACTTAATTAAATCAAAGTCAACCCTGTAAGCATTTTTTGCATGTTGCCTTTTACTTGTGTGTCAGATCTAGGGCTTACCTCTGGAAATAGATGAGTCAGAGGTTTTGTTAGCCCTGGAGAAGCCTACCACTTATGGATGACCATCTTTCTCCCACAAACAGTCTCTGGCCCTTTGGCTTCTCTCTTTTAAGTTGAAGTTGGCCACCTGATTCTTCCAGCTGGTTGGGAAGGGCAGCTTTTCACCCTGGGCTTCTCCCTGAGTGCTCATTTGGGGAGCTGGGGGAGAGAGAGCAGCCTTGTTGCCCTTTGAGTATCTGCCTGACACATTCTACGGGTAGAGGCATTGCAGATGTGCCTTGGCCTTAACACTCCAAGCTCAATCTTTTCCAGATACCTATTTTTCATGTTATTTTATTGTTTGTGTGAAATAAAATTTTGTAAGCACTTACTGACTACAGCCAAGAAAGTGACAATTGCACTTGGTTGTTATTTCTGCTGTTTATTATTGATCTATTAGAAGATATCCAGTCATGCATCACTTAACGATGGGGATATATCCTCAGAAATGCATCGTTAGGTGATTTCATCATTGTGCGAACCCCATAGAGTGTACTTACACAAATCTAGACAGTACAGCCTAAAGCACACCAAGGCTTTATGGTACAGCCTATCGCTCCTACGCTACAAACCTGCATAGCATGTGACTGTGCCAAATGTAGTGGTAACACGGTGGTATTTGTATATCTAAACACACTTTAACAGAAAAGGTACAGTAAAAATTCAGCAATATAATCTTCTGGGACCACTGTCTTATATACAGTCTATGGTTAACTGAAATGTTGTTAAGCAGAGCCTGATTGTACACGTGTTTTGGCCTCCCAGGTAATAGCCCGGCAGGCTCCTTCTGCCAGGAGCAGCTGGGATGGGGCTGGCCCAGTGTGCTGGGGTCACTGGCTCTGTCAGTCCTTTTTGGCAAGTAGATCACCTCATGGGTTAGCAGAATGGCTAAGCAAATGGGTCAGGACCCAGACTTGAGTTGGAATTCTGTCTAGTCACCACTTACTAACTATAGAACCTTAGGTGAATGCCTCAGTTTTCTCACCTGCAAAATGGGGATAATGAGATTACCTACCTTGTAGGTGGCAGATTAAAGAAGTTAGGACATGTAGAGCACTTAAACACATGCCTAGCACATTTACCTAGGGGTGTTAGCCGCTATCGTGTTTAACATAGGCAGGAGAGACTTGGGACTTTGGGAACTAAACAATGGGTTCCTAGTTTTCATTCATTTGTTCATTCATTCATTCATTCATCTATTGTTTCATTCATTTGTAATCCAGATATAAGTAATGGTGCCTCATATAGCAGTGGTGCCCCAATGTCTAGGTAGAGTCATATTAGAAAAAGAAAGTAGTGGCATGCAAAGCAATCCTTTACTGATATTCTAAGCGCCTGAGTCCATGGCATTCATGTTGGTTTCCTCCATCTCGGTGGGATCGTAACCCCCTGAGGGAGGGTGGGGCCTCGTTCCCCAGCAGGGGCTCTCTGCACAGGGTGGGGTTGGGGTGTCAGATGGAGCACAGGTATCCACTTGAATGTCAAAGAGGATCCTTGTTATAACTCACAGCCTTGCTTCTTAGAATACTCCTGTTTCTCTCTCTTCCCCTTGTCTCTCACAAGCCGCCATCTCCCTGAACTCTCCAGATGTGTTACCTTTCATAGCCCCCGGGAGCTCTTGCTTCTCCTCCCTGCTCCTTTTTCTGTTCCTCTTTTCCCCCCACAAAAGTCCAGAAAGCCTGAGGAAACGGGGAAGATACACGGGCCAATATTGGATCTTAGGAGCAGGCAGGGCGACAGGTGGATTCTCACCTGCCGTAACTACCTCCCTGCTGAGTGCCTGCCGTGGGAGTGGGAGTTACCTGTACTGGGTGATGGAAATGCAGATTTATGATGGAGTCACACCCTGGAGGAGACCGTGGCATCACAGCTCTGTGCCTGTTGACGCTGGGAGGAGGGAGCCTGCCAATGGGCTGGTTCTACCAGCTTCCCTGCGAATAGCTCTATGTCAGATGACAGAGTGCAGAACTGAGTGGGGTTCCAGTTAGGGCTTGACCTAGGAGGTTTAAGGGGCTTCCTTTTCTCAGAAGACAGGGGAGAGGGAAAGACAGGAGGAGTTGAGAATGTTTCCAACTGGCAGGTCTGCAGTCTGAGGGGAGCTGCCTGACCTTCGGGGGTCAAGCTGTCAAGAATACAGGCTGTGGCATCAGTCAGATCTGAGCGCAACTCCCAACATTTCCCAGACCCACTGTAGGACTTGGGCAAATAATGTGACCGTCCTGAGCCCTGAGTTTCTTATCTGTGGGATGGAAGTCATGTTCTCCTTCACAGGGCTGTGGGAGCATTGGCAGAGGAACAGTTAGAGCGCAGCTTGTAGTGTTCCCTGACTGCCACCTCTGCCCTGCCTTTCCTGTCCACTCCCCAGGCTTGTGTCCCTGGAGGAAAGCATAGACTACAGGCTTAGTTCCTCCAGGAAGGTGCCTGCCTCCACATGGGGGCCCCATGGATTTAGCCTGGCCTGGAGCCTCCAGCTTACCCCTGAACAGGAGCCAAGAATGTATACTGTACTCCGTGTCTGGTGAATACCTGTGCTCCATCTGACACCCCAACCCCACCCTGTGCAGAGAGCCCCTGCTGGGGAATGAGGCCCCACCCTACCTCAGGGGGTTATGATCTCACTGAGATGGAGGAAGCCAACATGAATGCCGTGGAATCAAGCGCTTAGAAGGATGCTCATCTCTCCACTACACAGGCTCCAGCAGTGGCCTCTGCTTACAAACCTCTGCACGTGGGGAACTCACTATCGATTAAGGAAACCTATTTTGTTGTTGGGTAGCTTGACAGTGAGAAAATTACCTTATGCTAGGCAAAAGCTGTCCTGTGGCTTCTACCCATTAGTTCTGGATTGGTGTTCTTGGTCTACACAGCAATTTTACTTTCTTTTCCCATCATCCCCTTGGTTATCTGAAGATAGGTGCATGCACTTTGTGGACCTCTTGGTAAGCCCAGCTCCACCAGCTCACCCACCGGCCTGAGTCCATCAGTAGTTACTGAGCATCTCCTGTGTGTCAGATGCCCTGAAGCTCTACAGGGTGCGGGGGTCTGATGGGTAAACCAGGCAAGGCCGCCCCCCCAAGGAACTTACATTTTATGTGAGAGAGGGAGAGGCAGAAAAGCAAGATAATATCATGTGAAGAGTTTTGTAAGGAATTAGAACAGAACCATGTGATGAGACATGACTGGGGCTGCTTTTGGCTATGTGACCACTCTGACTTTTCAGCTGACATCTGATTGCTGGAGTCAGGCCTGAGAAGGCCTTTGCTTTTGTAAGGGAGACCTTTGCCATTGCAAGAGTCCCAAGATGGAATTAAAACTGGCCTGTTAGAGGAACAGAGAGAGAATGCCTGTGTGGCTGGAGCTTAATGAAAGGAGGGGAGGCAGCAGCATGGTGGGGTCAGAGAGGTGGGTGAGAGAATGCCACCTGGGGTTATGTGGTCTAGACGAGGAGTTAGGGTTCTATTTTAAGTATGATGGGAAGTCATTGGAGGGTTTGTATAGGGCAATGGCATGACCCATTTCCTCTTTAGTGACATGACCCATTTCCTCTTTAGTGAACCCTCTGGCTGAACTGTGAAGAGCCTTTAAGAAGGCAAGCTTGAAAGCAGAACAAATGTCATTGCGTGCATCACATGAGTAAGATCCTTAAAGCCTCACTTTAACAAGTATTGGACAAATCAGAGGCTAAAGGTCTAGTCTGTGGCAGAGGCTGGGGTCATCGAGGGCTTCTGAGTCTTGGTACTCTAAATACTCAATTTCTAGGGGTGTCTTCTACTCATAAACTTTGTGTGCCTCTTTTCCTCCCTAATTTTGGGTAATCCTGGCCAATGCAAAATATGCATCCCTCAGCCAAAGCCCCCAGGCTGTGAGCATGGCCAGGCTCATGGGGAGAAGAATGCTGCATGATACCACCTCATCAGCAGTCCCTGGAGGTGCCTTGGTTCTCATGATGTATCGTTAGAGAACATATCGGTGGAAATTGCTCTTTCATCTTCATCAGTATCACTTTTATGTTGTGGAGAAGGCCCGTCCTCATTAGGAGCCAAGGAGGAGGTGAGATTTGCAGGAGGAGCCCCCTGGCAGACACCACAATCACAACCCCCACCCCCACTCCTGCTCGGCCACAGTTGTCATTAATCTATATTTCACTCTTGCTTTCATCCTTCACTTGCTGTTTGTCATTTCTGGAGAAGGATCCTCTCTGTTAGCACATTTGGAACCTATTTCATTGCTGAGGAGAAGGGAACAATACAGGTTTTCATCTCAGACTAATTATGCCTCCAGTACACTGATGCTAAATAAAACCAAGGGGAAGGTAATTGGAAATTCTTGACATGACATTCACAGCTTTGAGAAAAACAGATGTTCACTTGAGGAGCTGGGAAGAGAATACATATCCCTGTGACTGGCCAATGAGATCAGTTCCAGGAGGTTTTGAGACAGAGCTGGGCCACCCCTCATCCTGCAGATGTGGCGTGAGGAATCTCTGCTGAGCCTGCCTGTTGCTTGCTAGTCTGGCTTGACCTGGGGTCCTAGGTCCCAGCACTGTCCCCTGTCTCTAGTCCTGGGGACTAGGTGCTCTGTCTTCACCTGGGATGACTTGGACAACTCCTGTGTTGAGTCGTCTAAGATACTTTGTGGCAACTCAGGTCTTGCACCTGAAAGTGCCTACCTGCAGCCTTGCCTCAGCCACTCAGCAGTGTGGGACTGTGGGCCTGGACTGTAGCCTCATGGTGGCCCATGTCTTTATTGTCGGGTGGAGAGTACACCTCATTAGATTCCTGGAGGACTTGGACAAGACAATGTCTGTAACATGCCCAGACCATGGAATGTCATTAGAGGTTCTATTTCTTTGCAAATGATGGCACTTTCCAGCGGGTTAAGGCTGTGCCTAATCCTCAGTGCCTCTTCCCATCAATTTGAGTTCTTTGACTTCTTTCAATGGCATGACTGATTGGACCAGCCAAACATTGGTATCTGTCAGCCTGGGAAGCTGTGAACACCAGATCCTCATCCTCTTTCATATGAACAGTTTCACCAGGTGCAAATAATAATGAAGGCAGTTGAGTATAGCTTGGGTTAACTCTTTTATCCCTCCAAGTCCCTTCTTTTCCACCTGTTAAGTGGGTGACAGTTCCTGCCCGGTTTAATTTATAGGACACATATATCAGGGAACAGGTGTCCTTCCCTGAGATACATACAGGTATCCTTCAGGCTGGAAAATACTCTGGATCCCAAATAACTTCAGTGATTGGGACAAAATCATATTGTGCTGCAACTATTCCTGATGCATTCTTTCTCTGTCCAGGTCAGGAGGAGGTCTTTTAGGTCAGCGGCTGGGCGTGATTGATTGGATGGTTGCCCCAAGTTATTCACACAGACCTGCATCCACATGCTTGCTATGTTCTTGTGGTGGGTGGATTTTAGTAGGGAACTAATAGCCCTGTGACTTGCTGTGGCCAAGGGCATGTAGGCAGAGATGACAACCTGCCAGTTCTGAGCCTGGGTTAAAAAAAGAGATATTGGACATTTCCACCTGTCCTCTTGAGTTTCTATCACCTTCACGTTCTTGAAAACCTACTGGTTCAAAGCAGATGAGAAACATAAGGGGCAGACAAGAGCCACTGAGCTGAGCTACAGACTTGCAGTGAGGAGCAGATCTGCCCAACCAACCCACAAATCTGTGTGAATAGATGATGCTTGTTTTAGCTACTGAATTTTGAGTTGTTTGTTATGCAGCATTATTTTGGCAAGTGCTAACTGATACACTGGGCTTTATTTGTGTCTCTATTCTCTACATCCAGCAAATTTGTGCATGGCATAGAGGAGGCTCTTAGAACTGTTTACTGAATAAGCACATGAATGAATGAATGAAGAATTGTATTTGCTTGTTAAATCTTACTGTGTTAATTCTTTATTTACATTGACACACATGAACACTCTGAACTTGAGGGTCCTCTGGGGTGCCTACCTCATCTGGTTGACTCTTTCCAAGTTTTGCTGGGATGAAAGCTGTGGGCTAAACTCTTTCTCAGTGTCACAGCTGGGAAAGAGAGGAGGAAGAGTGGCACCTGAGAGCAGATAGGGATTGCTAAGCATGGTCCTGGGATGGCCGCCCCAGTGACGGCCTAAGGAGGGCAGTAGTGAGCCCCAGTCCTCTGGGTGATAAAGGCTGGACGTCCCCCTGATGCCCAGCTTTCCCCCCATTACCTCTCTGCAATAGTACCCTCCTTCTCAATAGGTGGCTGCTGTAGGGAGGTGTTTGAAGAGGCCTGTGGCAGGTGTTCTGCCCCAAACCGTCTTCCCCTCTTCCTGGGCCAGCCAGCACAGACAGACCCAGGGCCAGCACAGACAGACCCAGGAGCCCTTTTCATTTCTCTCTAAAAAGCAGGGCCACGTGGCAGAGCAGGGAGAGAAGTGGACCTGGGATGGGTGACCCAGGGGGTGAAAAAAGAATGGTAGGCTGGGTGTGGTGGCTCATGCCTGTAATCCCAGCACTTTGGGAGGCTGAGGCAGGTGGATCACCTGAGGTCAGGAGTTTGAGATCAATATGGTGAAACCCCGTCTCTACTAAAAATATAAAAAATTAGCCAGGCATGGTGGCACGCACCTGTAATCCCAGCTACTCAGGAAGCTGAGACAGGAGAATTGCTTGAACCTGAGAGGCAGAGGTTGCAGTGAGCCAAGATCACTTCACTGCACTCCAATCTGGGTGACAGAGCGAGACTCCATCTCAAAAAAAAAAAAAAAAAAAAAGGCAGAGTTACAGATTTATTGAATGCTAACTTTGTGCTAGGCCCTTGACATGCATTTTTTTCTTTACCTATGAGGAGTGCTGTAGCTGAGGACACTGAAGCCTAGTGAGGCTGGGTAACTTGCTGGAGTTGGACCACAGAAGCAGGATTTGGACCCCAGCCATCTTCCTCTAGAGTTCCAGCTCTCGAAAGCCCATGGTCTCACCCTGGCCTCCATGTTAGAATCACCCAGAGAGCTTTCAGATAGGATCAAGGCCCAGATCCCATCTAGACCAACTAAGTGAGATCCCTAGGGAAGAGGCCAGTCAATGAGATGCTTAAACATTTCCCCAGGTGACCTGATGACATAGAGAGGCCTTCTGCAACCCGACTGTCATGCTATGTCCAATGGCAGGCCTGGCTCATAGTTGGGGTGTGCCTGCAGTGCAGGTCTGGCAACAGGGCACAAAACATTGTGTGTGGTTGTCCTGTGGAGTTGTGACATGAGAGGGAGCTAGCATGGGCTTGGGGAGAGCCCTGTTTGGCCACTGGGATGTTGAGGGAGGCCGTTGTTCCTCAGCCTGATGACAGTGATTCCTGGAGCCCATTAACAAGGCCCCTTGTGTTGGGGGCCCAAGACCTGTGCTGAGTTTTGTAAGCCTTGCTCATCCTGGGCAGGTGGCAGGAGGCTATCCTCTGAACACTCAGTGTCTCATTTTCTTTGCACATCAGATTTGCTCTTTCCTTCCGTTGTTCACTGTGTCTTATTAGCAGCTAGACTGAGGCCCTCACTGGAGTAAGGGAATGGTTGTTTTGACTTACAGAGGAGGGACACTACCTTGAAGCAAGATAAACAGGAGGGCAGATACATGTTGTGAAATATACTCAATCTATAATCACAGCTGGAAGAACGTTTGCTTAAAAAAGGGTCAGGAGAACAGAAGAAAAGGTCGATGAAGGGAAGGTGGAACGAATGTTTGGGTTTCTTTAATGTGGGAGATGTGCAGGCTGGGCTGCAGCGAGAACTCGGTGAAGGCAGCGCATGCTAGGGATGTCGTAGGTTGGGGAGGGACTCGGAGAGGGAAGCCGGCCAGAGTGGGCACTGATGAAAGCCAACCTCGGTGGGGGCTGCTCTAAGACAACTCAGGAAAACTGAGTGATCAAAACGCAACTGCCAGACTCACAGGCATTGGTGGGCCCTTAGGTGCCTGGGCGTTTTTCAAAACGTGCTGGTGAAGTTCTGAAAGTGATCAAATACCTCTCTTGTTAAACATAGGACCTGCAAATCAAAGGAAGTGGGAAATCAGAAAGACTAGAAGGGAGTAAATAAGGAAATGCAAACAACCCCAAGGAGAAGAACAGAGTAGAGTCTGGTGCTGGGGATGGGGTGTGAGGGCTGGCTTTGCTCCATCCCAGGGATTCTGCTCTTTTGGGGAGATGGAACTCCTTCTGGAATATTGTGTGTACATGTCTGTGTGCACGTGTGTGGGTGTGCACGTGTATGTGCATGTGTGAACACCTTCTCTCATGGAAGTTTCCAGTCCCAGAGGAGAAAAATAGGACAATTTGGTGGACAAAGCTCCATTCCAAGCAGGCAGAATAATAACTGCTAATACCTGTTGAGGCTTACCACTTTTCTGAGCAGTTTTTGTGTTTATCTTGTTGAATTCCCTAAATTCCATAAGGTAGGGTTTTGTTAAAATCCCTATTTTATCTGGGGAAGCTGAGATGCAAAGAGGTTATATTGAAATGGGAAAAGTTCTCTTGTCCTCCTCGCTGGGCATGCAATGGGGGCGAGGCTCGCTTCTTCAGTGCCCCGCTGCTCAAACCTCTAGGGGAGCATACAGACGGGCAGGCTGTGGGACTCTGACCCCACGGTGTTGTCTAGGCATGAATGTTTACAGCTCCTAAAGCCCCAGTGGGCATGTGTTACAGGGTGCTCTCTTAGTTTGCTGTCTATAGGTGACTTGTGTTAATCAGCTCAGTTAGACCCTCTACCTCGTTGCAAGGATAGAGAGCTTTCTGTATCCCGGGTTCTTGCCTTGGTGTACAGGAAGAATTGGATCACACGTGGGCTTGGAGAATGAGTGCAAGGTTTTATTGAGTGGAAGTAGCTCTCAGCAGATGCGGGAGCAACAAGGGAGACGATTTTCCCCTGGAGTCAGGCTGTTTGGCGGCCTCGGTTCTCCTCTGAGTACCCTGGCCAAATTCTGCATTATTCTGCCGGTCAGTGGCTGGCTGGCCTGCTGGTGCCTGCTGAAGTGCTCCTCTCGACGTCCAGCCACCTGTGTGTTCCCCCGCTGATGTGCTCCTCTCAACATCCAGCTGCCTGTGTGTTTGCCTGTTAGGATCTCAGCGTTTTTATGGGCACAGGATGAGGGCATGGCAGGCCAGGGGAGGTCTTGGGAAATGCAACATTTGGGCAGGAAAACAAGAATACCTGTCTTCACTTAGGTCCATGGGCACAGGCTGGGGAGTGGAGCCCTAGCCAGGGACCATGCCCTTCCTTTCCCACATTCTGTATCATTTAAAGGGCCCATGCCCTTCCCTTCCCACACTTCCCTTCCCCCCTCCTGTATCAATATAACTAGGCCAAGGTTTGGGCCACCCTGTGGGGCTTGCCACTGACACTTGTGAGGCTTGTGCATTGTACCTGCCAAAGGACACCCTTCAGATCACGGTCCTCATGGCTGTGCATTGTTACCAGGGCACACCTCCAGCAGCCAAAGGTCTCCAGCAGAATAGCTATTTGGGCCAGGGCAGGGCCACAGGGCTCAAGGTTCCTTCCCAGAGCAGCTATCGGGCAGTGAGAAGGCGGCACCTGGATAGGATGTAGGCGTACCATGGTGCCACCTAAGGCAAAGCGCTAATACTCAGTGAGCTGTCACTAGGCCTAATGTCTGGGTTGCAGGCTGGGCTTTCCTGTTGTGCCTGCACTGGGAAAGTTTCCTTTTCCTAGACTTGTCATGCAGGATTTGTGTCACTTGGTGTTTTCCGTAGGCAGGTCTGGCCCTCACTCTTCACAGGGGACTGGATTCTGTCACCGCAAAGGCCCATCTAGGCTTCTGACCTAGAAGTCCTCTCTCTTAAAACTTCACCTCTCTTCTTACCTCCTCCTTGTTGTCGGTTCATTTTCCTCTTCATCCCGGGCTTCTTCACCTCCCCAGCTCCATTTGCTATCCTATCTTAGCTGCCACCTCCAACGGCCTCATCCTGGAGCCTGCCCAGTCCCGGAACTCTCCACTGCCAGCCACCGTGCAGTCCTGCCCTTCGTTCCCTTGCTTCCCTAGACATGCCCTTGCACCTCACCAAGACCCCTCTTCTCATTGCGCATTCCTGATAATCTCTGATGATCAGGAATCAGAGAAGTGAATGACTTGGCCCAAGTGTGCAGCCCAGGAAGAGAACTTTGATTTGAACTCAAGGCTCCCTCCTCCCATCCCCACACCTAAAGCTGGCCCCTCTCTCTATCCCCACTCCTGAAGCTGGCCCCTTCTTCCATTCCCACACCTGAAGCCGGCCCCTCCCTTTATCCCCGCACCTGAAGCAGGCCCCTCCCTCCATCCCCACACCTGAAGCTGGCCCCTCCCTCTATTCCCACACCTGAAGCCATCCCCTCCCTCCATCCCCACATCTGAAGCCCCCCTCCCTCCATCCCCACACCTGAAGGCGGCCCCTTCCTCTATCCCCACACCTGAAGCAGGCCCCTCCCTCTATCCCCACACCTGAAGCAGGCCCCTCCCTCTATCCCCACACCTGAAGCCGGCCCCTCCCTCCATCCCCACACCTGAAGCCCACCCCTCCCTCTATCCCCACACCTGAAGCCGGCCCCTCCCTCTATCCCCACACCTGAAGCAGGCTCCTCCCCCAACCCACACAACTGAAGGCAGGTCTCCTCCCATCCCAAACACCTATTTTGCTTATTTTAAAAACATATGACAGTGTCAGGAAGAATTCCATAACCTTACTGCCTAGCCTAGTCATTGTTTTTGTTTTTTGTATTCTTCTCTGAACACATGCACACTGATTTTATATAGAGATACTCATAATCTAGATGAGATTTTGTGTTTTGCTTTTTTGACCTAACATCCTGGCATAAACATTTCCTGTGTGGTTTCAAAGCCTTTCTAATCATCATTTTTCATGATTGCATTGAGACGAAGAATTGATGTTGTATACCCTATCTAATGTTTCCTATCATTGGACATTGTGACTGTTTCCAATCTTCAATTTTTTTGACCGTGTTCAGTGTAAACCTTCATGTGCGGTGTTTGATTTTTCTCATTTGGATTATTGCTGACAGGAAATTTCCTAGAGCAGGAGCAAAAGGTCAGGGAAGGACAGACACTTGGGGAGCTCTCAGACCCTGGAGCTCACAGTCCCCAAGACTGTGATCTTGGCTGAGGTGCTGAGCAGTGGATATCGTCATCCTCGTTTGCAACTGGGAACACTGGCCTTTCCAGAATCTTCTCTCACAAGGCGTCCTCTCCCTAAAGCGGCCCCCATCCTCTTGTCCCCCTTGCATACCATACTAACTCTACCATCATTTTCATCTCCCCATCGCGGCTCCGCAGGGCAGCATTCCTGAGTGACCTGTGGTGCCCAGGCCAGTTAGACACATGCACAGTGCCTGTGCTTTTCCCTCAGGGTGCAGACTTCACTCTGCAATGATCTGTCTGTCACAGGCTTATTTGACTGGTGTCAGTCTCTCTCCTAGATTCTAATCTTTGCTGGAGAAGGGGGATGGCCATCTTTCTCTCCACAGTGCCAATTACAGTGTCTGGCACACAGAAGAGGCTTCAGTGCTTGCTGAATGGGGAACGAAGGCTCTGTGTGCCCCGGACACTGCTGGGGAGGGGCAGCTGGCCCCTAGGGCTCTGCTTTCATTGAAGAGCGTGTTCCCCACCCAATCTAGAAGTGTGCCTCAGAAGGCTAGGACTCAAGTGTGGGAATTGTGTGAGAGCCACAGGAGGCAAGAACAGCCAGTGCTGTGTGTTCTGAGGAGATAGCATGGTGCAGAATCAAACAGGGCATCTGTAACAGAGAGGCCATACTTCTGACCGACTCTGTGCTCCACAACTGTGAGACCTTGGCTAGAGTGCTACACCCTCTGGGCCTCAGTTTCCTGGTCTCTGTGATGGGCACACTCCAGACCTTAATGGATGGGCATAACCTTGCCTGCCCTCACTGTCTTCCTGGGCAGATTGAAGCTATCCCAGTGCCTAGTTCATGCAGCTTTTCCCTCAGGTATTTGGGGTAACAGTTCTTGAGAAAACATGGCTCGTTAAATTGAAAAGTGCTTCTCCAACTTCCTGGGAAAGAGGATGGCACTAACCCGGTCCAGATCTTCAGAGCCACTGTAAATCACTTCCTTAAAATTCCCAAACTTGAATGTAATTATATGAATATATAATGAAGTCAGAAGTGGGTAGGATTGATTTGTCAGGTGAATTAATCTCCACAGCAAGTGGAGGCACGCGGGGGCACGAGGCCTGTCACAGCCTTGTCACCTGCTGCAGGCTTCACTGGCTTCCCGCTCTCAATGCTGTATCTTTTGCCCCCCGTCCTCTGTTGCACATCCCAAGCACTTGCTGTGTGTGGCCATCGGCCATGCGTGAAGGTCCAGTGCACTGTCTCAGGCCCTGCAGGGTCCTGGGAATAAGATACCAGGTTGAATTCAGTTGGACCTGACCATGGTGCATGCTAGGGTGTGGGTGTGTGTCCAACACTGAAGGGACAGAGGCAGAGCCCTGTGGTCCTGAGGGCCTGGGGGGTGGGGCAGCTGGGCCAGGCCTATGGAACAAGGCAGGAATGACTCTGGCCATTCAGTATGCCAAGGATTGCCCCGATGTATGGCATGGAAATGTTCTCTGGCCTCAGAGGAGCTGGTGCTCCCTTTGTGTCATGCTGCCTGTCTGCGGCCAGCTAGGGCTGGGCCTTGTAAAGCTCTGAGCATGGTGGGCATGCACCTGTCTGGGCCATCCTTACAGCAGTGATCTTTACCCTGGGAGGGACCTATGCCCTGGCTAAGCAAGTGGGTGAGTTGTGCCCCTCGGACGTTGGAGGAAACAGGTGTGGTATGCCTGTGCTGGGCTTTCTCATGGGGGTCTGGCCACGAGACCTCTGCACCTGCTGAGGCCTGGCCTCAGAGTTGGAGGGAACTTCACAGAGCAAGTGTGGTTGGGTCTGGGGTCCCAACTGCACCCTGGACTCTGAGCTGGGTTGGCCGGCAGCTTTGCAAGAGGAACTAGCCCCTTCTGCCTGCCAGGTTTGGGTTTGAACCCTGGTCCGTATGTCTCCAAGCCTGTTCTTGTTAAAGAACAGGGTGGGCAGAGAGTGGAGTGGTGCCTACCCCATGGGATAAAGCACCCACCTCTCTGCCAGACTGGAACAAGTGTGCACATATGTGCCCTTACATGCCTGTGTAGCTGAATAGAGTCTGAAGGCCACATTAGAGAGCCATGCTTATGAGGGAAGCATGGCAGGAGGAGCTGTCCTCCTGAGGCCAGGAGGAAGAGTTGTGATGCATGAGATTGGGTGGGAACACCATGAGGGCTATTCCCAGCGTCTGTCACTGGATGACTGATTGCCCCATGTGCAGGGTTCAGCCCAACAGTACTTACTAATGATTCTCTCTCTCTCTCCAGTGACATGGTTGGGCCAGGGGAGGTAGGCAGTGTCTCAGGGTGGCCTTACCCTCTGTCCTTGCTACCCTTGAGGTACAAGGCACACACCTTTCCTAAGGGCTCCCCACTGTGGCAAACGTTTAAGAGCCATGGCTGGAGCAGAATGTGAGATGCTATGGAATGAAGGAGAGCCTGTTCCTGTCCCCCAAGAAGGCATTGCATGAAGCAGCATCGGAAGTTCTCTTCCTCCAGGGCCTGTCTGCAGTTTCACTGCTTGTCCACATGGGCTCCAGGTCCCATGGCTGACGCTTGCTCCGGGGAGCCTAGGCCTGTGGACTAGGGGTGCAGTTGAGCCTCCTTACATGGCATAATGTGAATCTAGCCCTGGGCACTAAGCTGAGGCTGAGCAGGTGGCAGGAGACTGAGGGCCTCATCACAGGCTTACAGGGAATGACTGAGGGCCTCAGAATTCCCCATCTGGGCCCTGTAGGGAATTGATGGCCAGCTCTGGTCTCTGGCCCCAGGAGGTCAGCCTCAGGTGGCAGAGTGGCAGCTGACTCTGGTGCTGTCCTCTGTCCTGGCTCCACCTCTGTGATGCACACAGGGGCTTAGTGGGCTGACCAGTGAGGGGTGCGGCCTGAGCTGCCAGCCTCTTCTGCTTGCCTGTGCTGACTTTGTCCTCTTGCTTTCCTGCTGTATTAGTCCATTTTCATACTGCTATGAAGAAATACCTGAGACTGGGTAATTTATAAAGAAAAAGAGGTTTAATGGATTCACAGTTCCACATGGCTAGGGAGGCCTCACAATCATGGCAGAAGGCGAAGGAGGAGCAAAGGCATGTCTTACATGGCAGCAGGCAACAGAACATGTGCAGGGGAACTGTCCTTTTGTAAAACTGTCAGTTCTCATGAGACTTATTCACTATCATGAGAACAACATGGGAAAAACCTGCCCTCATGATTCAATTACCTCCCACTGGGTGCCTCCCACGACATGTGCAGAATATGGGCACTACAATTCAAGATGAGATGTGGGTGGGGACACAGCAAAACCATATTACCTGCCCTTCCATAGGCCTCGCGGTCTGGTCATGAACAGAAAAAGAGGTTTAACGGATTCACAGTTCCATATGGCTGGGGAGGCCTGGCTCCCATCCCCTGGGCCTCTTGCCACTGCTCCCAAGTAGGGCCTTCCAGGACTGGGCACATTTATGTTGTGGGGATCAGGCCTGGATTCCTCCTTAGGGAAGAATGTTTGTTCTGTGTTTAACATAAAGCAAATGGTGTGGCAGTGCCAGGCAGGGCTTGGGAACACCAGCCCCAGTTTTCCCTCTCAATGAGTGGACATGGGGTAATACCTTGCCCACATTAAACCATCTCTGTGAAATGGGCCCGTGACCCTTTCTTCAGTTGCCCAGGCCCAACATGTTGGTGCTGTCTTTGCTGCTTCTTCCTCACACCCCTCATAATTAGTCCATTAGCAGTTCTGACACCCTTACCCTCCATGTGTCTGGATTCTGATTACTCCTCACCATCCCAGTGGCTATGTTCCTGGTCTAAGCCATCACTGGCATCAGCCTCCTGACCTGCCTTCCTGCTTCTCACCTTACTCCATGCAGCTTGTCATTCTGAGGCAGCCAGAGTGACTCTGTTAAAATTCCAGCTGATCACGTCATTACCCTGCTCAGAGTCTTCCTGTCTCACTGGGGTAATAGCCGGAGTCCCTGTGTGGACAAAGTGGGGCGAACACTCTTCCTGGTCTATGAGGGATGGTCCCCACTTATGACTTTTGTTCCGGAAGAAATATTCGTTTTCAAAATCATCCTGGTTTGCTTTTTGTGAATGCTTATAGTGGCTTTGTTGTAATAACCCCAAACTGGAAACCATCCCAATGTCCTTCAGCTGGTGAATGGATAACAAACTGTGGTACATCCATACAATGGAATATTATTCAGCATGAAGAAGGAGCTTGAGACCAGCCTGAGCCCCATAATAAGACTCTGTCTCTACGAAAATATGTGTATATATAAAATAAAATTAGCTAAACCAGACATAGTGCATGCCATGTAGTCCCAGCTCCTCAGAAGGCTGAGGTGGGAGGATCTCTTGAGCCAAGGAGATTGAGCCTGCAGTGAGCTATGATTGCACCACACTGCACTCTAGCCTGGGTAACAGAGCAGAGACTCTGTCTCTTAAAAAAAAAAAAAGAATAATAAAAAACAAACCAGGAACAAACTACTGATACACACAGCAGCATGAGATGATTCTCAAAAGCACATGCTGAGTGAAAGAGGCTGCACTCAGGAGGCCTCATACTCCATAATTTCAATTATGTGATGTTCCTGAATAGGCAAAACTGTAGGGGCAGAAAACTTACCAGTGTTTTCCAGGCCTAGGGATAGGAGGATTCACTACAAAGAGCCATAAGGAATTTCTGTGGCCAATGAAGCTGTTCTATATCTTGATTATGGTGTTGGTTACATTACTGTCTAAGTTTATAAAACTCATAAAATTATACATTAAAAATAATGCATTTTGCTATGTAAATTATACTTTGATTTAAAAAGCAAGTCCTGGTTAGGGTGATAAATTATATGGTCACTCAACCTCTAACATCTTACCCGATTCATCCTCTCTTTGATGTCATCTCCTGCTGCTCCTCTCCTGGATCTCTCATTCCAGCCACCCAGGCCACTTGCTGTCCCGTGAATATGCCAGGTGGGCCCCTGCATATGGTTCTCTATACTTGTTTTCTTCTCTGCTTGGAAAAATCAACTTACAGATAGTCATGAACCCTTTCTCTCTCACTTCCTTAAAATCTTTACCCAAAAGTCCCCCTGTCAGTCACCAGTGACCACTTAATGCTGCATAACAAACAGCCTCAAGTCTCACTGGTATCCAGCATCTCATGCACCCTACAGATTGGTGGAGGTGCCACATCCAGGCTGGGCTTGGTGGGCTCTGCTTCTAGCTGTGGGTCTGCTTGCCAGCATCTCAGCAAGGCCAAGATTGAAAGAGCAGCAGCTACCCAAGGGACACTCTCTTTTGGCCATGGCACAAGCACAAAAGACACGTCCTGCATGTGCACATTTCAAGCTTTTGCTTGTGCTGTGCCAGTTAACATCCCATTGGTGACAGCAAGTCGAGCTGTGCAGTATACTCCACCCACAGGGAGAGGAGTGAATATCACCAATAATCCAAACAGTCCCCATCACCTTCCCAGTGAGGGCTTCTCTGACCAACCTGCGAAAACTTGAGCCCCTGCTTGCCATTTTCTCTCCCTCCTCTCTGCTTTGGCCAGTGTTTTCCTAACACTCCTGACTGTATAACTTATTATACATTTCATTGATTAATCTTGTTTAGTTTCTGTCTTCCAGTCACTGGAGTGTAAGTTTCACCAGAGCACAAGGACATTTATCTGTTTTTTTTTTTTCTTCACTCCTATATCTCCAGCACCTAAGAAAAATGCTCAGTAAGTATTTGACTAAATGATTGAATAGAGTTATGCTAATAATTTATTGAGATGATATATGAGACATGTTTAAAATACAGTCCTGCACACGAGAAGTGCTCGGTAATTGGAGGCTCTTGTACTCTACAGCCTGCATGCTGTTGGGAGAGTCAAGGCTCAGTTATATGTATGATTACAACACTTTGCACAATAAGCCTTTGAAGCCAGATCTGCTTTAAGTTTGGCTTCAGAGATAAGGCGTTGAGGCTTGGAGAGGCTGTTCCTTTCCCAGAGTCACTTGGTGAGTCAGGGTCTCTTTCCCTGAAGCTCATGCACTTCTCCCCATGCTATGCTGCCCCCACACCTTCCTGCATGCTAGTTACCAGGCTCTGGCCTCCTTCCCTGCACCAGCATCCCTGAGGAGTCAAAATAACTGATGATATTAGAGCCCTAGCCCATGAGGGTGCTGAAGTTGGCCACAGATACCCCTCCCAGTTCTCTGGAAGCCAGTTGCTATGCAGGGCCTCTGGAACACTGATGGCTGTCCTGTGCCACCCCCAGCCACCAGTGGCCCCTGTGCATGGAGACCCCAGAGAAGCTGCTCCCTGCAGACCCTGAAGCAGTTGGACCCTGGGGATGGACAGACGGCTGGGCCTGTGGTCAGAGGAGATCACAGACACACATGTTCAGGAAAAGCATAGGCCCCTCCTGCCAGGAGTGAGTCACAGAGGGAGGGCTTGATGGATGGGATGTGGGGAAATTTATGAGAGTCATTCCGTTTGCTCTGTGACCCCTTATGGATAACACTGGGTTGGAGGAGTCAGACTGTGCTCCAATGTGAAACTTCAGAAAGATGAATTTGACCTTGAGTGGCAGATTCTGCCCTGGTGAAGGGACAAGGGGCCTGGGTTATGGCTTCTCAGTGCCTTGTACACGCGTCTGTGAGGGCCCTGACATGATGATTGGCTCATAGTGTGTGTTTGTTTGTTTTCTCTGCCAGACTCTGAACTCCTGGTCTCTGTATTTCCAATGCCCATCAGGATGCTTGGCCACAACAGCATCTGCAAGTGTTTGTGAAATGAAGGATTTATAGAGCAGTCACCATGGGCCAGGCACTGTGCTTAGCACTCCACAGCTATGATTCATTTGACTCTTACCTGCCCCAGGAGGGAATTGCTGTTATCCCTGGGGATGGCAGAGTTGGGTTATAGATGTGGACTCAAAACCACTGTGCTACCTTGTCCCCTGAAATTGAAAGAAATTCTGGTACCAACTCTGGTGGTTAGTGATTACATGACCCTGGAAAAGCCAGTGTAATCACTTTGAACCTTTGCTTTCTGCTCTGTAAAATGGGGATTACGAATCCTATTAGTCCTACAAAGAAGAGGGTTGTGAAAATCAAACCAGAGTGTGCTTGTGTTGAGTGCTCTTTAGGTTTGAAATTTTATTACTAATATTATTTCAAGTGGGCACCAATGGCAGTCAATAAATAGGGGAGTTGTAGCAGAAGCGTGACAAAAGAGAGGGCTTAGAGAAGCTTAAGTATGACACCGATCATTTCCAGTAGGTAAATGTTCAAAGAACATGATCAAACAAATCACAAGAGGAAATGCAGCTTGTTAGCAAACATATGGAAAACCACTAAAACTTCAGTTGTAATCAAAGCAATGTAAATTAAAACACGATGCCATTTTTCACCATTCAGTTAAAGAACATGCAGTGCTGGGGAGACTTTGGCAAAATGAACACTTGCCTATAACCTGGTGGAGATGTTCTGGAAGATAAATCAGTAATGAGTATCTGGAACTATAAAAATGTTTGTACCTTTTGACCTGGTAATTCAATTCTAGGAATCTCTCCTGAGAGATTATTCTAATTGTCCAGGAAGCTTTCTGCATGAAGTTGTTCAAAACAGCTGAATAAATAATCTAAGGAGCCAATGTTAGGGGTGTGGTTAAGGCAATGACGGTATCCAGGTGATAGAGGATCCTGCAGGGACCCACGAGTGCTTGCCAAATCGCATCAGATGACTGTGTAGGCTCTAAGGGAAAAGCAAGACACAAGAATGCACATATTTTATTACAACTATGTAAGATTCTGTAGGGATCTTTGCATAGAGCCAAATCTGGAAAGAGGTAAAACAAAAAATGTTAACAATGGTTGTGTGAGGATGGGATGAATATGGGTGATTTAAGATCATCCTTTTAATAGTAAGCATGTACTCCTTTCATATCAGAACCATAATATGGTGACTACATTGACTTGAGGATGTAAAAGGAGGCCTGGATGCCACTGGAATAGAGGCGCCATGGTTGGGAAAACTGAGTCAAGAAACTGCTTATCTCGTGTGGTATTTTTATCTAAAATCCACTTTGTGGAAAACAAAGGGATGATTTCTGAAGATAAGCCATGCTGGAAAATAACCACTCGATTGTATTTTTCTTCATATCTGGATTTTTTTTTTGTTTGTTTCAGATTTGGTTATTTATTACTGTCCCTTTTTCTCAAGAAGTGATTGGAATGTTTTTCTTCTGCTGAAAAACAAGAGAAAGTTATATTAACTTCAACCATGATAGATTCACATGCAGTTGAAAGTGGACTTGGCTTTGTCTCACCCTCTTCAGAGATAACCACTGTTAAGAGTTCAATATGTATCTGTCCACCTTTTCCCACATATATGGTGTTATATAATTATTATTTATTCTTTTTTTAAAACAAAGTTTGGGTTATAGTATGCGTTTTCTTTTTTTCATTTAGCTATATATCTTGGGCATTTTTCTATTTGAGTTTGTATTAAAGTTCTCCAGATAAAGAGGACCAACAGGATATAGATAGATGGATGATAGACAGATAGCTAGATAGGTATATCTATCTGTCTCTCTACCTATCTAGACAGATGGATAGATAGGTGGTAGATAGATAGACGATAGACAGATGATAGATAGATGAGAGGGGATAAAAGTGTTCCTTTTACCAGTGTCCCCAGCACTGCATGTTCTTTAACTGAGTGGTAAAAAATGGCATCCTGTTTTAATTTGCATTGCTTTGATTACAACTGAAGTTTTAGTGGTTTTCCATATGTTTGTTAATCCCCTAATAAATCCTCTCTTATCTTTCTATCATCTATCATATATCTATTGTCTGGGATTGGCTCACATGATTATGGAGGCTGAGAAGTCCCATGACAGGCTATGTTTAAGCCGGAGACATTGGGATGCTGGTAGTGTGGCTCAGTCCAAGTCTGAAGGTCTTACGACCAGAGAAGTGGATGGTGTCACTCACACTTTAAGGCCAAAGGCCTGAGGACCCAGGGGACCACTGGGGTAAGTACTGGAGTCCAAAGGCTAGGAAGCCTGGAGTTGTTGCCCAAGGGCAGTCCTCTGAAACTAAGACCTCTAGGCCAGCAGAGTGTGAAGTTGTGGTAACAGGAAGCAAAAATTTTGCTAGTGGGTCACTGGGGGTAATGGTAAGTGGTGCCACTCCCACTTCCACCCCTTGATTCCTGGACTTGTGAATCCTGGCTATGGAAGAAACAGTACCACATATTGGGTGCTGATTTAGAGCATATACAGCCTTCTGGAGAATGTTGTCCCAGCCCTGCAAGGTACTGGCAGCTAGCTGGTGTTATAACTAAGTATTTAGGAGGCTATCCCATTATTCTATCAAACTGGCTACTCCAAGATGAAGGGTAACATGGTAAGACCAGTGAATTCCATAAGCATGAGCCCACTGCCACACTTCTTTGGCTGTGAAATGATTTCCCTGGTTAGTAGCAATGCTGTGTAGAATACTGTGATAGAGGATAAGTCAGTCTATGAGTCCACGGATTGTAGCTTTTGCAGAAGCACTGTGTGCAGGCATAGCAAATCTGTATCTGGACTAAGTGGCTATTCCAGCAAGAACAAAATGCTGCCACTTCTCTGGAAATGGTTCAATATAATTAACTGGTTGAGCAAGATTGTGCCTTTAATGGAGACGAAACTATGGAAACATTTGTGGGGCTGGAACAGTCTGTGGTTGTGGGCAACTCCTTCAGCCATTATTTCGTTTTTTTCCATAAGTTATTGGGGTACAGATGGTATTTGGTTACACAAATAAGTTCTTTAGTGGTGATTTGTGAGAGTTTGGGTGCACCCATCACCCATGTATACACTGCACCATATTTGTAGTCTTTTATCCCTTGCCCCCTCTCACTCTTCCCCCCAAGTCCCCAAAGTCCACTGGATCATTCTTATGCCTTTGTGTCTTCATAGCTTAGTTCCCACATATCAGTGAGAACATATGATGTTCGGTTTTCCATTCCTGAGCTACATCACTTAGAATAATAGTCTCCAATCTCATCCAGGTCACTGCAAATGTTGTTAGTTCATTCCTTTTTATGGCTGCATATATATACTACAGTTTCTTTATCCACTCATTCATCGATTGGCATTTGGGTTGGCTCCATGATTTTGCAATTGTGAATTGTGCTGCCATAAACATGTGTGTGGAAGTATCTTTTTTGAGTAATGACTTCTTTTCTTCTGTGTGGATACCTGATAGTTTGATTGCTGGATCAAATGGTAGTTCTACTTTTAGTTCTTTAAGGAGTCTACACACTGTTTTCCATAGAGGCTGTACTAGTTTACATTCCCACCAGCAGTGTGGAATGTTCTCTGTTCACCACATCCACGCCAGCATCTACTGTTTTTTGATTTTTTTTTTTTTTTTATTATGGCCATTCTTGCAGGAGTAAGGTGGTACCGCCTTGTGGTTTTGATTTGCATTTCCCTGATCATTAGTGATGTTGAGCATTTTTTTATATGTTTGTTGGCCATTTGTATATCTTCCTTTGAGAATTGTTTATTCATGTCTTTAGCCCAGTTTTTGATGGGATTGTTCATTTTTTTCTTACTGATTTGTTTGAGTTTGTTGCAGATTCTGGATATTATTCCTTTGTCAGATGTATAGACTGTGAAGATTTTCTCCCACTCTGTGGGTTGTCTGTTTACACTGCTGACTGTTCCTTTTTCCATGCAAAAGCTCTTTAGTTCAATTAGTTCCCAGATATTTATCTTTGTTTTTATTGCATTTGCTTTTTTGTTCTTGGTCATGAAATCCTTGCCTAAGGCAATGTCTAGAAGAGTTTTTCCATTGTTATTTTCTAGAACTTTTATAGTTTCAGGTCTTAGATTTAAGTCCTTAATCCATCTTGAGTTGATTTTTGTATGAGGTGAGAGATGAGGATTCAGTTTCACTCTCCTCCTGTGGCTGGCTAGCCAATTATCTCAGCACCAATTGTTGAAAATGAATTAGGGAGGGTTTCTTTCCCCACTTTATGTTTTTGTTTGCTTTGTTGAAGATCAGTTGGCTGTAAGTATTTGGGTTTATTTCTGGTTTCTCTATTCTGTTCGATTGGTTTATGTGCCTATTTTTATATCAGTACCATGCTGTTTTGGTGGTTATGGCCTTATAGTATAGTTTGAAATCAGGTAATGTGATGCCTCCAGATTTGTTCCTTTTGCTTAGTCTTGCTTTGGCTATGTGGGCTGTTTTTTGGTTTCATATGAATTTTAGAATTTTTTCTTTTTTTCCCCAAATCTGTGAAGAACGATGGTGGTATTCTGATGAGGATTGCGTTGAATTTGTAGATTGCTTTTGGGAGTATCGTCATTTTCACAATATTGATTCTACCCATCCATGAGCATGGGATGTGTTTCCATTTGTTTGTGTCATCTGTGATTTCTTTCAGCAGTGTTTTGTAGCTTTCCTTGTAGAGGTCTTTTGACTCCTTTGTTAGGTATATTCCTCAGTATGTTATTTATTTTTTGCCACTGTTGTAAAAGGGGTTGAGTTCTTGATTTGATTCTCTGCTTGGTCGCTGTTGGTGTATAGAAGAACTATTGATTTGTGCACATTAATCTTGTATCTGGAAACTTTGCTCAATTCTTTTATCAGTTCTAGGAGCTTTCTGGAGGAGTCCTTAGGGTTTTCAAGGTAAACGATCATATCGTCAGCAAATAGTGACAGTTTGACTTCCTCTTGACTGATTTGGATGTCCTTCATTTCTTTCTCTTGTCTGATTACTCTAGCTAAGACTTCCAGTACTATGTTGAAAAGAACTGGTGAGAGTGGGCATCCTTGTCTTGTTCCAGTTCTCAGAGGGAACTGATTTCCCCATTCAGTATTATGTTGGCTGTGGGTTTGTCATAGATAGCTTTTATTACATTAAGGTATGTCCCTTGTATGCTGGTTTTGCTGAGAGTTTTAATCATACAGTGTTGCTGAATTTTTGTCAAATGCTTTTTCTGCATCTGTTAAGATGATTGTGTGATTTTTATATTTTATTATGTTGCTGTTGTGCATCGCATTTATTGACTTGCATATGTTAAACCATCCCTGCATCCCTGTTATGAAACCCACTTGATCATGGTGGGTTATCTTTTTGATATGTTGTTGGATTCGGTTAGCTAGTATTTTGTTAAGGATTTTAGCATCTGTGTTCATCTATGTTCATCAAGGATATTAGTCTGTAGTTTTCTTTTTTGGTTATGTCCTTTCCTGGTTTTGGTATTAGAGTGATGCTGGCTTCAAAGAATGGATTAGGGAGGGTTTCTTCTTTGTCTTTCTTATAGAATAGTGTCAAAAGGATTGGTACCAATTATTCTTTGAATGTCTGGTAGAATTCTGCTGTGAATCCCTCTGGTCCTGGACTTTTTTTTGTTAATTTTTAAATTACCATTTCAATCTCGCTGCTTGTTATTGGTCTGTTCAGGGTATCTAGTTCTTCCTGGTTTAAGCTAAGAGGGTTGTATTTTTCCAGGAATTTATCCATCTCTTCTAGGTTTTCTAGTTTATGTGCATAAAGGTGTTCGTAGTAGCCTTGAATGATCTTTTGTATTTCAGTGGTGTCTGTTGTAGTATCTCCTGTTTCGTTTCTTAGTGAGGTTATTTGAATTTTCTCTCTTATTGGTTAATCTTGCTAATGGTCTATCAATTTTATTTATCTTTTCAAAGAACCAGCTTTTTGTTTCATTTGTCTTTTGTATTTTTTTTTTTCAATTTCATTTGGTCCTGCTCTGATCTTGGTTATTTTCTTTCTGGGTTTGGTTTGTTCTTGTTTCTCTAGTTCCTTGAGGTGTGACCTTAGATTGTCTGTTTGTGCTCTGTCAGACTTTTTGATGTAGGCGTTAAGGGCTATGAACTTTCCTCTTAGCACCGCCTTTGCTGTATCCCAGAGATTTTGATAGGTTGTGTCATCATTGTCATTCAGTTTGAAGAATTTTTTAATTTCCATGTTGATTTCGTTTTCGACCCAATGCTCATTCAAGAGTAGGCTATTGAATTTCTATGGATTTGCATGGTTTTGAAGGTTCCTTTTGGAGTTTATCTCCAGTTTTATTCCACTGTGGTCTGAGAGAGTGCTTGATATAATTTCAATTGTCTTAAATTTATTGAGGCTCATTTTATGGCCTATCATATTGTCTATCTTGGAAAATGTTCCATGAGCTGTTGAATGTGTATTCTGTAGTTGCTGGATCAAATGTTCTGTATATATCTGTTAAGTCCATTTGTTCCAAGGTATAGTTTAAATCCATTGTTTCTTTGTTGACTTTCTGTCTTGATGACCTGTCTAGTGCTGTCAGTGGAGTATTGAATTCCCCCACTATTACTGTATTGCTGTCTATCTCATTTCTTAGGTCTATTAGTAATTGTTTTATAAATTTGGAGCTCCAGTGTTAGCTGCATATATGTTAGGATTGTGATATTTTCCCACTGGACAAGGCCTTTTACCGTTATACAGTGTCCCTCCTTGTCTCTTTTAGTTGCTGTTGCTTTAAAACTTGTTTTGTTTGATGTAAGAATAGCTATTCCTGTTCGCTTTTGGTGTTCATGTGCATTAAATGCCTTTTTCCACCCTTTAAGTTTATGTGAGTCTTAATGCGCATAAAGGTTTGGTCGTTTAACATAATCCCAGACTTCTTGGAGGCGTTGTTCATATTTTCTTATTCTTTTATCTTTGTCTTTGTTGGATTGGGTTAATTCAAAGACCTTGTCTTCGAGCTCTGAATTTGTTTCTTCTACTTTTTCAATTGTATTGCTGAGACTTCCCAGGGCATTTTGCATTTCTAAAAGTGTGTCCAAAGTTTCCTGAAGTTTTTGTTTTTTCTTTAAGCTATCTATTTCCTTGAATATTTCTCCCTTCATTTCTTGTATCATTCTTTTGTATTCCCTTGCATTGGGCTTCACCTTTCTCTGGTGCCTCCTTGATTAGCTCAATAACTAACCTCCTGAATTCTTTTTCAGGTAAATCCGGAATTTCTTTTTGGTTTCGATCCATTGATGGTGAACTAGTGTGATGTTTTTGGGGGTGTTGAAGAGCCTTGTTTTGTCATTTACCAGGGTTAGTTTTCTGGTTCCTTCTCATTTGGGTAGTCTCTGTCAGAGGGAAGGTCTAGGGCTGAAGGCTGTTGTTCAGATTCTTTTGTCCCTTAGGGTGTTACCTTGATGTAGTACTCTCCCCCTTTTCCTGTGGATGTGGCTTCCTGTGAGCTGAATTGCAGTGATTGTTGTCTCTCTTCTGAGTCTAGCCACCCAAGTCTACCCAAGTCTACCCGGCTCTAGGCTGGTACTGGGGGTTGTCTGCACAGAGTCCTGTGATGTGAACCGTCTATGGGTCTCTCAGTCATGGATACCAGCACCTGTTCTGGTGGAGGTGGCAGAGGGTGCAATGGACTCTGTTGAGGGTCCTTAGCTTTGGTGGTTTAATGCTCTATTTTTGTGCTGGTTGGCTTCCTGCCAGGAGGTGGTGCTTTCCAGAAAGCATCAGCTGTAGCACTGTGGAGAGGTACTGGCACTGGGCGGGGCTCTAGCACTCCCAACATTATATGCCTTTTGTCTTCTGCTACCAGGGTAGGTAGGGAAGGACCATCAGGTTGGGACAGGGCTAGGCGTGTCTGAGCACAGACTCTCCTTGGGCCAGTCTTGCTGTGGATGCTGTGGTGGATGGGGGTGAGATTCCCAGGTCACTGGAGTTGTGTACCTAGGAGGATTATGGCTGCCTCCGATGAGTCATGCAGGTTGTCAGGGAAGTGGGGGAAAGCCGGTAGTCACAGGCATCACCCAATTCCCATGCAAACTGAAGGGCCAGTCTCACTCTCATGGTGACCCCTACAACAGCCCTGAGTCTGTTTCCAGGCAGAGTACGAAATGGGCTTGAAAATTTGTCCAAAGCTATCTGCCTCCCATCTGGGAGAGAAAAGGGCTTGGTTCTTACCCAGCCTGTGAAGTCTGCACACCAGATTTGTGCCCTTCCCTGAGTTCTTGCCAGGAGTCTTCTCACCTCTTTCAAATTGTTACAAAGTTTAGCTACAGAATTCCTTCTCCCTGTGGAGTTTTACCCCCTGCTTCTCTGGCCGCCCTCCCGATGGATCCCTGTGGTGCCAAGCAGGAAAGGGCTGACTGGGGACCCAGTGAGCTCCCAGGGCCTTTCTCCTGCTTCCTCTACCACTGTATTTCACTTGGCCCTCTAACTTGACTCAGCTCCAGGTAAAGGTGGAAACTTCTCTCACAAACAGACCTTCAGCTTCTCCGGTGGGGGTGTGTGTTCGGGAGAGGAGGGTCTCCCTGTCCCACTTCTGGAGTTGGGACATTCACAGTATTTGGGGTGTCTCCCGGGTCCTGCAGAAGCAGTTTGCTTCCTGCAGAGTGTCTGTGGATCTTCTCGGGATTGCTGGTTTGTTCTTGCAGTCAATCTGGAGCTAAAATTCACAGTGCAAGCCTCTGTATTGCTCTGTCCAGAGCTGCAATCTTGACCTGCCTCCTGTCCGCCATGTTTCCCTGTAGCCATTATTTCTTCAAGTACTTTTTCAGCCCCATCTTCTTTCTCCTTTCCTTTTAGGACTCCAATGACACAAATGTTAGATCTTTTTTTTTCTTTTTTCCATAGTCTCACAGGTTCCTGAGACTATGTTCATTTTCTAAAAATTTCAGTCAGTTCTGTCTCTGTTGTTTAGGCTGAGTAATGTATATTATTATATCTTTTTATTTTTTATTTTTTGAAACGTAATCTCACTCTGTCACCCAGGTTGGAGTGCAGTGGTGTGATCTCAGCTCGCTGCAACCTCAGCCTCTCAGGTTCAAGCAATTCTTCCAAGTAGCTGGGACTACAGGTGTGCACCCCCTTGCCAGCTATTGTTATTATTATTATTTTTGGCATTTTTAGTAGAGATGGGATTTCTCCATGTTGCCCAGGCTGGTCTTGATCTCCTGGCCTCAAGTGATTCCCCCGCCTCGACCTCCCAAAGTGCTGGGATTATGGGCATGAGCCGCCAAGCCTGGCCATATCTTTTAGGTCACTGATTCTTTCCTCTGTCTCCTCTTTCAACTGAGCTTTATTTCTGGTTATTGTATATTTTAGTTTTAAAATTTCCAGGCCGGGCACAGTGGCTCATGCCTGTAATCCCAGCACTTTGGCAGGTGGATCACCTGAGGTTAGGAGTTTGAGATCAACCTGGCCAAGATAGCGAAACCCCATCTCTACTAAAAATACAAAAATTAGCTAGGCTTGGTGGCATGTGCCTGCAGTCCCAGCTACTTGGGAGGCTGAGGCAGGAGAATCATTTGAACCTGGGAGGTGGTTTTTTTTTGTTTGTTTGTTTATTCCTTCTTTATCTATTGTATTTCCTTGCTGAGATTTTCTTTTTTCATTTGGTTCAAATACATTTGCAATTGCCCATGGAAGCATTTTTATGCTAGCTGTTTACAAATTTTTGTGAGATTGTTCTTTATGATTTCATCATCTCAGCACTGGAATCTATTGATTGATTCAGTTTGAGTTCTTCCTGGATCTTTGTGTGAATAGTGACCTTTGTTTGAAACCTGGAAATTCTGGGGAATTACGTTAGGCTCATGGGTCTTCCTTACACCTTCTGTTTTAGCTGGTTTCTTCTAATACTGCTCTGGCGAGGGGGTTGCTGTCTCATTGTCAAATGAGGGTGGAAGTCCAGATTCTCCTCTTGGTTTCTCTTGAAACCTGAGGTGGGTGTTCCTTGTTACTACTGGGAAGATGTGGAAGTTCTAGCTCCCTACTGAGGCCACCACTGACCCCTCCCTGGCTGGGAGAAGTAGGGATGCATCGTTACTGCTCTCTAGATGGCCTCCACCGACACCACCTTGGTGAGGGGGTTGGGCGTGGTTTATTTGTGAACTCTTTATGGTAGTGGTGAAAGTTCTGACTCTACACTAAAAAAGGGTTTACTTTTGGACATGACCCAGCTGGGCAAATGGGGACTTCATTTCAGCCTGGTGGCGATGGGGAGTCTAGAGTCTGCATTCGGGCTTTGCTGGTGTGGGTGAGGTGAAACCACACTTACTTTCTGAAATGTTTGGCTGGAGTATGGTGGCAATTATCTGAAAGTTTTCTGTCTTGGTAGCCTACCCCTTTCCTGGACCTTTGGCTAGAGAGAGCAGGACTTCTGTTGACAGCATTTTTTTTTTTTTGCCTGCGTCTATTGGTCTTTCTGGGTTGCTGAGTTTTCTGCTGCAAGTCTGCAAAATAATGAGGCCAAAAGAAAACTCCAGACCTCAACATCATGTCGTTCTTCAGGTCCTGAGGTCCTGAGCTGTTCTGCCTTCTTCTCTCCATTGAATAATCCCAAGACTCTTATGTTTGTTTTCTGTACAATGTTTGGGCTTTTTAGTTGTACTTAGTGGGGAGAATAAGGAAAAAGTCTGTCTACTACATTTCCCTGGAGCAGAAGTCCTCACTCTGGCCTGCCCTCAACCATGAACCCTGAAGGTTTTGAGCTGAAGTTCCTCCCAGCAATCTCTAATTTGCCCTGGAGAAGCGGAGTCACTGTTTCAGAGCTGGGATCCCCATGCTCTCTGGGACGTGACAGCTGTTCTTTAAGCAGAGAGATACAAAATTAGTCGAAGTACAGTTGCTCATTTTTCAAACATGTTTAATGACAGAATACATTTGCATGCTAAACAAGTATATCTGGATTCTAAGACAGTATTTAAGGAATCTCAAGTGGGGGATATTTATTTAGTTCTGAATTAACAGATGTGATCTCTCTCTCTATCACTCTCTTTCTCTCTCTTTTCCTTCTTATTTGCCTTTTATCCCATTGTTGCCTTTTAATTAAACAATTCCTTCACAGGATGTTCCTTCATTGAGAATTATTAAAGATGTAAACCTTCCTTTATCAAACAGCGGACTGTGCAATTATTGTATAGACTTTACATTTGGCTCTGGGGAAATTTGAGAATTGCGGTAGAGAAGGTGCTTCATTAACTGGTTGAGCAAGATTGTGCCTTTAATGGATACAAAGCCACGGAAGCGTTTGTGGGGCTGGAACAGTCCGCGGTTGTTGGCCAGGACAGAGGCGGCCAGTGTTGGGGGCTCTGCAGACAGTTCCTGCTTCTGCACTGCCTGTAGGACGTGCTCTGCATAAGCAGATAGAGGACACAGGGGGTGGGGAGGAACTAGCGCTGTAGGGGCCTGACCCAGAGCTGGTGGCTGCACCACCATCCTGAGCAGAGCCATGAAAACTTAGGCTGCCTTTGCATGGTTGGGGTCTCAGTGGTCACGGGCTGGGAGGGAGGTGGGCCAGCAGCCATGTGGTAGGGAATGGGAGCTTCTCCCTTGTGCCGTCTGTGCTGGGCTGCACATCTCTGTGATACTGTGAGACTGTGAGGACAGGGACCCAAGGGTGATCTGAGCTTTCCTTCTGTTAATGAATAAATTAGTTGGTTGTGCTTATTGGACACATAGGAGTGGCTAGTGAAGGAAAACAGAAAGAGCTGGCCTGGTCTCTGTCTTGTCAGTTTTCACTCTGGAGGGGAAGCAGAAAACACACACACACACACACACACTTGGATCTGCTTGTAGAGACACAGGTATAAATAGTCTCAGCAACAACCCATCACAACAGGTGTGTACACACACATACACAGATGCCCCAGATTCACACACACAGACTCCATTATGCAGACACAACACACACACACACACTCAGACCCGCGTGTACATTCATGCCGTATACTGACATACTAACATATTACACACACACACATAGATGCTCAGACACAAGAGCTCCCCCGACAGGCCCCCCCCACACATACACCATCTTCTAACATAGAGGCGGGCATAGAGGCAGGATGGAGAAGACCCAGATGGGAAGTGTGTGTAAGTGTATATAGCCATTACAAAGGAATCAGAAGCTTGTATTGGTTCCATGCCCCATGACTTCTATGTAAGCAAATTCATTTTTTAACCCTAAACTATTGGTAATTTTGTCTCTAGAGACTCAGGTGTGTTCATTCCTTTCACATACACAGGCAAGAAAGCACAAGAACTTAAAGCAATGACAGTGCATGTATGTACAGCTCTTGAATTTGCAATTAGTTGAGCCGACTTTTACTGATGCTCAGCTGGAGGGCCTGTGGAACGTCCTGGGCATAAAGCTGTGAAAAAGATGAGCTCCTTTTGTTCCATGAGCTCCTGGACCTGCAAAGTGGAGTCATGTTCAGGAGTCTGGGGGCACTGACACACACATGCACAAACACCAACACACACTGTGCACACACATACATATCTGTGCAAATATGCACACACACCCACACTTGTACACAAGTACACACCTGCACATGCCCATGCACACACATAGACACTTGTGCACGCTCTTGCACATATACATGCACACACATGCACACATATGCTTGCACACACATACGCACTTGCACACACAGGCACACTCAATTGTTTCATTTGCTTCTTATAACCCCCTGTGGGCTTTGCAGAACCCTCAGACAGGTGTGGCTTTGAGTCTCAGCCCTGCCCCTGACTGTCTGTGTGACGGTGGCACTGTGTGACAGCGGAGACTGAGAGCCTGGGTTCTGCTCTTCGGGCTCAGTGAGTATCAGGACTCTTCCTAATTCCCCAGCCTGTTCCTGGTTTGATGCCATGGGCTGTGGGATCAGCAGGGAGCTTCGGGTCGATGTCCCCTGCCTGCAAGTCCTAAAGACCCCTGGGATTCCCAGGGACATGGAGACCATTGGATGGAGGTGACAGCTCTCAGCTGCCACCTGCCTTCCTGGTGACTAGTAAATAAAGGAGACGTTCCCAGTGACTGTCCATTTCATTCTATGAGAAGACTCAACTTTATTTACTTTGTTCCTAGGGGGCAGGCAGGAGGTTACCTTTGAAGGTATTCATCTTCCCCACCGAGGTCCCTGGAGCACCAGGGCTCTTGGAGAGTACTATTGGGAGAGTACACAGGTCTCATCCGGTCCAAAAAGCCATGCTCTCTCAACCTTTTCTGCTTTCATGCCTGGTTTCCACATTTTCTCACACTTGCCTGCATCTGCCAGTTCCACCCTAATTTCTTGTCCTTGGGTGCCTGCGCCATCCTTCTGAGGCTGGCACTGGAGGTCCACAGAATGGCAGTGGCAGAGCAGAGCTGCTATGGGCAGGCAGTTGCTGGCTGAGCCCCGAAAGCCCAGGGAAACAAGCCGAGGACCCAAGGTTCCAGGCTACCTCTGGCTATCCCTGGAGGGGTTTTTCCTGCTCACTCCAAAGGTAGGTGTCTCTGCCCTGCCACATCTGGGGCGTGTCGAAGTAGTGAGAGAGAGGCTTATCACAGGGGTTTCTTCCTGAAATGCTCTTCCCTGGAAACTCCTCTTTCTTTATTTGTTTAAATACACATTGCGTGAGTATTGGTAAAATACATCACATAAAGTTTACCATGTTAACCATTTTTAGGGCATTAGGTACATTTTCAGTGTTGTGCAACCATCACCACCATCCATTTCCAGAACTTTTTTATTAGCCTAAACTGCAACTTTTTACCCATGAAACAATAACTCCCCATTCCTCCCTCCCCTCAGTCCCTGGCAACCACCATTCTACTTTCTGTCTCTGTGAATTTGACTGCTCTCGATAACTCATATAAGTAGGATCATACAGTATTCTGTCGTGAGCGGCTTACTGCACTTAGCATAATGTTCTTAAGAGTCATTCATGTTGTAGCATATGTCAGAATTTCCTTCCTTTTTAAGGCTGAGTCATATTCATTGCATGGATAGACACCATTTGGTTTATCCATTCATTAATTCGTCAATGGACACTTGAGTTGTTTTAGCTATTGTGAATAATGCTGCTGTGAAAATAGGTGTGCAAGTAGCTCTTTGAGACCCTGCTTTCACTTCTTTTGGGTATATGTTCAGTGTTGAATTGCTAGATCATAGGGTATTTCTATTTTTAACTTTTTGAGGAATTGCCATACTGTTTTCTATAGCAGAATTTCTGTTGATAGAAATTTTACATTTCTTTTTTTTTTTTTTTTTTGAGACAGAGTCTCGCTCTGTCGCCCAGGCTGGAGTGCAGTGGCCGGATCTCAGCTCACTGCAAGCTCTGCCTCCCGGGTTTACGCCATTCTCCTGCCTCAGCCTCCCGAGTAGCTGGGACTACAGGCGCCCGCCACCTCGCCCGGCTAGTTTTTTGTAGTTTTTAGTAGAGACGGGGTTTCCCCGTGTTAGCCAGGATGGTCTCGATCTCCTGACCTCGTGATCCACCCGTCTCGGCCTCCCAAAGTGCTGGGATTACAGGCTTGAGCCACCGCGCCCGGCCGAAATTTTACATTTCTATCAATAGCACACAAGGGTTCCAATTTCTTCACTTCCTCAACAATACGTATTTTCTTTCTTTTTCTCCCTTCCTCTCTTCCTCTCTCCCCCCATTTCTTCCTCCTCTCCTTCCTTCCTTTCTTTCTTTTGATAGTAGCCATCCTAATAGTTCTAAGGCCTTCTCATTTTTTAAGACACAGGTCAGTCATCACCTATTCCAGGAAGTCTTCCGTGGTGCTCACTGTCTGGCTGGGCGCCTGTCCTTTGTGCTCCTTCAGTGCCCTAGGCTTCCCTCGATTGCATTTGTGTGTGTACCTACTACCCCGTCGCTGCTCTGTGAGTCCAGAGGGACACACTGGATATTCAGTGCATGTCCATCCTGCCATGCCAGGGCCTGATCAGGGGAGGCACACAGGACATCTTTGTGGAGTGGATGCACAACAACCAGACCGAGGCTGATGTCCAGCAGGGACTCCAGACGCAGTGAAAGAAGCCTGGCCCCTTCCCTTGGGACACCTGGAGAGCTTTTTGTGAGTGTGGGCACAACCCTAGAAAGCAGCCTCCTGTTGCTGCAAAGTCTCATGGCTGAAAACACACAAGTACAACTTATGAGCTGAACTGGAGTTTGGTGTGCACTGGAATGGGGTATTCAGGTGGAAAGCTGCCTGTAAGGTGCATGCTGAGTGGAGGTCATTGGCCATGTTGACCAAGGTGACCTGATTTCTGAAGGTAATGCTGGCAGATTTATCATTCTTCTTCCTAGGGATGAAGGTAACAACAAAGCTTATATTCCCTGTGATTTTATGACAGACGCTTCATTTCTCAGAATGGCCCAGAGACTTGGATCTGAAGGTAGGATGGACTTTTACTATCACTTGAAAAAGGAATGTAAGTTGTAGCTGTTCCCCATCACCCCGTGCAATGTCTGCTTCTGAAACAAGATTTAAGGATCAGACTTCTTGGCAACAGTTGTCTCATGACAGCGAGGAGGGAAATTCACTGGCTGTGGTTGAGACCAACTGTGTGTCACATTGTGCAAACCCACCGTGCACTTCACTGCTATTCTACAGCGGCACAGGAGATAGCATGAGTGGTACCACGCCGTGCTTAGAAGATGGAAAGGATGGCACGGAGCTCCTAGGTGGCCACACACTCAGGAACAAGTTCTCCCCACCAGTCCTCAACCCCTACGACAGCCCTGGTGCCCTTCTCAGAAAGGGCATCTTCCAATAAGTGATGCTTTAGAAACAACTGCATGAGAATATAATGTTCAAGGGGAGAAGAAAATGCTGCTTTGAATTCCAAGTTCAGATGGGAGCCAGACCACGTGACATTTCAGTCCACTTGCACTCACCTGTTCACTCAGTCATTTCACAGACTTTACTGAGCCCTCACTATGTGTCTGGCTTTGTGCCGGGTATAGTGACAAAGATGAGCAATGTGACATCTTTCATCCTCCAGAAACTCTTGGTCTAGTGGAGTGAAAAGGCAGACAATTCCTCAGGAATAGAAACAGAGATCCAGAGCTGAGATCATCAGCTGCTTCCCCCCACTCTGTCCTTGCCTGCTGGGAAGACACTGCAAAGGAGGAAACATTTGAGCCACATTTCAGAGAATGGAAGTGAAGAAAGGGGGCAGGATGGTGCAGGCAGAGCCGACAGTCTGTACACAGGTGCAGAGTCATGGTTTGGGCAGCACTGGGTGGTGGGGCAGAGGGAGGGGTAGGGTGGGGACATGAGGTTGGAGAGTCAGCTTTGGCCTAGGAGGCTAAAAGGTTCTTGCGGGTTGTGTGAAGGAGTCTGTGCTTTATCCTGTGGGAAACGGGGCACCTCCAGAACTTGGGAAGAGGGGCCGTGGCCCTGTTGGATGAGTTTTCTTTGAGGCTCCCTCTGGCAGTAACATGGGGATAGGCTGGAGTCTAGGGGATAAGTTAGAAGCTATTGCAATGGCCCAGGCAAGAGATGATGAGGACAGGGTGCAGGAGAATTTCCAGGGAGGCTTGCTTGCCTAGAGCAATCCCAATTTTGCTTAAACCCAACTCCCTCCCTGCTCTGCACCTGCAGCTGCCCCTGGGCAATGGAATGCTGTTGGCAGAAAATACATAGCCAGGCTGCAACTGGCCTCTAGGAACTCCCACCTACCCTCAAATGGGTCCTTCATGCTGCAGGATTATTCTACCGCGTTGCCCAGGGCCATTTATTTCACGTGTTCCCTCCCCTCAAACCTCTGAAACTGCTTCTTCTGCAGTTATGTCTTGCTATTATTTTTCCTTTTTTGAAAAAATTAAGGGGCTTTACTTTTTTGAACAGTTTCATGTTTGCAGAAAAATTGAGCAAAAATTACGGTGAGATCCATGTAACTGCCTCACTTTCCCCCAATTTCCTCTATTACTGATATCTTGAATTAATGTGGTATAATTGTTACAACCAATAAGGCAATATCTGTACATTCTTATTATCAAAGTTCATAGTTCACATTAGGATTCACTCTTTGGTGCTGTAAATGTTATGGGTTTGGACAAATGTGTAATGACAGAAATTCACCATTATTAGTAGTATGCAGAATAATGTTACTGCCCTGAAAATGCTCTGTGCTTTGCCTATTCATGGGCAACCACTGATCCTTTTACTGTCTCTATAGTTTTGCCTTTTCTAGAATGTCATATGGTTGGAATCATATAGTATGTCGCCTTTGCAGACTGGCTCCTTTCACTTAGCAATATGCATTTAAGTTTCCTCCATGCCTTTTCATGGCTTGATAGCTCATTTCTTTTTAGGGCTGAAGAATATTCCATTGTCTGGATGTGCCACAGCTATTCATTCACTTACTGAAGGACATTTTAGTTGCTTTCACATTTTGGCAATTGTGGACAAAGCTGCTATAAACACAATGACTTTGCTTTTTAATTTACTGAGAAAACAGGAAGGATGAGGGCAGAGTTGATCTATGCATTCACTGCCATGTCCATCAGCTTCCATCGTCTGTGGCCATGAGCCTCCTCTTCTGTCTGATGTTGAGCGGGAACACCGTGTGCTCCTTCTAAACACAAGTCCTTGGGTACTAGAAATAATTCCCTGTCACCTACTTAAGGGTGGAATTCTTGCACTGTCAGTTTCTCCTTTTCAAATGAATCACATCAGCCAGCTCTCAGGCACGCTGTAATACCCACTATCTCTGCACGGCCCTCTTTGCATCTGTTTTCATCCCCAGCCCCATTTATCTGCTCCTCTTTGAACAAAACTCTTCAAAATAGTTACCTTGTCTTGAACTCCTGGGCTAGCCTGGGCGACAGAATGAGACCATCACAAAATAATAACAATAACAATAATAATAATAATAAATAATAATAAAATGAGATAGTTACCTTCACTTGCTATTTCCACTACAGCTCTTCCCATTCTCTCAGGAGCTCCTCTGCAGCAGATGCTGGCAGTGACCACCGCCCATCCTCGGCCCCTCCCCTGTCAGTGGGCTCTGCAGCATCTGCCTCTCCGTGTCCCGGGCTTTTTCTGTAACCTTAAGGGCCATGCTTTGCTTGCACTCAGAGCAGGCTGGAAGTGAGGGAATTAGTCTACCTGGGAGCATTCTTCAATCAAAGACAGGCTGGAGTTGGTGTATAGATACCCTGTCCCCTGTCCCTCGGTGGTAAAATCTAGAGGTCCAAATTCCGCATTGTTTCCCTGATGGAGGAAGCTCCAGTCGTCTGTGTGGAGATTTCCTAGTAACACCCATTGTGGGCTGCTTTTCCTTCCCACTTGCTTACTCTCCATCAGTTTTCCCTGCCCATCACAAATGAACTTCTTGCACCTGATTCCTTTTGTCAGCGTTTGCTTCCTGGGATCCCTATTCAGACACTCCACTCTTCAATCAGGAGGATGCCTGGCGTCCTACAGATGTTGCTCCTGGGGGCCAAATCTAGTGGTGAAAAACCCTGGGCTTCATCTTACTCCGTTTCTTTCTTCTTTCTTTCCTTTTTCCTTTTTCCCCTTTCCCCTTTCCTTTCCTTTTTCGCTTTCTCTCTCTCTCTCTCTTTTTTTCCACATAGTCTTGCTCTGTTGCCCAGGCTGGAGTGCAGAGGCACGATCTTGGCTCACTGCAACCTCTGCTTCCTGGGTTCAAGCAATTCTCCTGCCTCAGCCTCCTGAGTAGCTGGAATTACAGGAGTGTGCCACCATGCCTGGCTAATTTTTATATTTTTAGTAGAGACGGGGTTTCACCATGTTGGCCAGGCTGTTCTCGAACTCCTGACCTCAGGTGGTCCACCTGCCTCAACCTTCCAAAGTGCTGGGATTATAGGCATGAGCCACTGCGCTGGGCCCTTACTCCATTTCTTAACAGCCTTTGGCCATGGTGGTCATTCCCTTGCACTTGTCCTGTGGGACATGGTTCCTTTTTGGGTTTCCTCCTCTTTATGGATTGGTCCTTTCAGATTTCCCTGCTAGCTGCTTCTCAGCTTCCTGCCCCTTGCACCCACTGCCAGGGAGGTTAACCAGAGTATTGTATACAGAAAGGAAATAACATCCACTTAAAGAAGAGTGGGAGTTCATTTACTCTATAACTGTTAGGTCAAAGGGACAAGTGACCCCGTTTAAGTGTCTGACATGCTCTGGGCACTTTGCACCCGTTAACTCGTTTGATCTTGAAAATAGCTGCATGATGGAGGTGCTTTTTATCACCATAAACAGAGGAGGACACAGAGGCCCAGAGAGGTTGAATGACTTGGTCAAGGGCACCCAGGGTTGGTGCTGGGATTTGGAGCTGGGTCTCTGTCACATTCCATTTCTTTTAAGGAGCTGCTGACTGAGACAGCTGTGTTCAAAGTGGACCCTGGTTTCTTTCCCAGCTTCTTTCTGCCTCACTTCCTGGTCTGATGGATGTCTTATTCCCTCCAACCCAGTGCCCAAGGCCCTTGATTTGGCTAAGCCCTGGAGCTCTGGAGCCCTGGAGAGAAACGCATGATTAAATCATCAATAGTGCAGAGCCCCAGTGACTTGCAGGCAGCCTTTTCCCCTACCAGCCTAGAACGTTCAGCCTTTATCAGGGAGAACCAGGATGACTTCAGAAATTCCTTTTTGGAACTGTGTTCAAAGGGTAATCAGCCCCCATCCAGGCCATTTGCTAAAACAGGTCTGAGTAATTCAGCAGGCCGCTCCAGGAGGCTGCCGTGACTCAGCTGGTGCTGTTGAGCTGCTAATGGGCTTCCTGGAAGTGTTGGGCCCCATGTCCCCGCACTCACCTCTCTGAAACCTGTGCTGCTTCAGTTCAAGGTACTGGGTACAACAGGGAGTCTCTTTATGCTGTGTATGGGGGATGAGCAGCTGCTGGGCTGTTACCCAGTTTCTGAGTGCTGTACTGATGGGGGTAGCTCCGTCCCAGAGGAGATCTCCCTTGTGCCTATTGAGCCCCCTTAAGTGTGGACCTGAGTTTACACAGCTCCTGACACAGAGCCGGGTCCAGGGAGGCTACCTGTCAGGTTTGCACAAGAGAGGAAACCCTTGCTGGCTCTCCTCAGGGCCACCCATGCTGGGCGCTGGGGGAAGGCAAACACAGTCCCAGAGGTTTAGCTGCAAGGCCAGGGGGCTGGGGACCCTAGGTTCCATGGAGAAGGCTGGGGCTGGACACCTTCCTGCTTCTCCCGAGCCCTCATGCCTGGCTCCCATTACCCAGCCAGCCCTAGGCCCCCAGGGGATCCTTGAACAGTGGAAGGGTCCGGTGTTGAAGGCAGGGCTGTGTGTTCCCATTATCAATCTTATGTCTTATTCCTTGCTCAGAGAAGACAAGACATTAAGCAAGGCTTTCGAGAACATGAAGTCTTTTGAGAAAGAAGGTATGAGTCCCAGGTTTACATGACAGAGAGATGAGAGTGTGAGAGGAGGAAGGACAGGGGGATGGCTTGTGGAGAAGCTGCTGCAGGTCATGGAGCACCCGTTCCACCCACCGTCTGTGCCCAGGGCAGCCAGCTGCTGACCGTCCACAAGAGGACATTTCTAATTTAACAGATTTTACACTTTGCAATGAAGAAGCAGTTGTGCATTTTAGCAGGAAACTGGAAGGAGGCAAAAAGCCCAGGCAGAAATGGATCGATTGTGTTGTCCATTAATCATTCCAGGGCTTTGCTAAGCATATCCCTGGAGTTGTCGCTGTCTCCTGGCCTCTGGGAAAGATAAGCTGTATGATCACAGCCCTCTTCTGGCTGTGGAGATGAAAATCAATCCCTATGCATTTCCTTGGAGATGGCCCATGGATGGGCAGGGTCAGGCCTGCCAAGGGAGGCATGAGTGCCGGCCCTGGCACTGCCAGTTCCCTCTAAGCCCAGGTCCTAGAGAACTCTTGAGTCTCAAAGCGGCCAGGCTGGCCATACGTCAGGATGTTGGCTCCAGAAAGCCCCTTGGGCAGCCTCAGAGGATCCTTCCCAGTGAGCTTTGGAGTCAAAGCTTCTTAGGCTTGGTAGGCCAGGCCATGTGAGCCATTTTCCTGTCACTTTCCCTTGAGTCACTTAATGTCCACGCCCTGGTTCATGCAGACGGTGTGTGGGGCTGAGGTTGAGGTTTTTTCCATCCGTGATTTGTCTGCTTTCAATCTATGTATTCCTTAGCTTCCCATCCTAATATTCAGCTCCCAATATAGGTTCTCACAGGGCTGCAAAGAGCTCTCAGTCTACAGATGGGGACAGTGGTCAAGTTAGAGTGGGGACAGATTCCTTTTTCTTTCAACGCACATGAATCACTGGTCATAGCCACACAGTATGTGTTTGAATGGATGTCTGTGCAGGATGCCTATACAGATGGAGACGTAGCAAATAGCATGATTCTGTCTGCAGGGAGCAGGGAATGCTTTGGAAGAGGAGCCCTAGTGCCATAGGTTTAGGTGGGACTGAGCTCAAAGGCGGAAGGGCACTCCAGGCTGGAATAATGGGGTGTGCAAAGGTGTGGCTGCTGCAGACTGCAGGGGGTGTTCAGGCAGTGGGCGTGTTTTGGAATTGTTGAATCAGAAGATTTGATGGAAGACTTGGTGGTGACCAGATCAGGAGGGGCTTTGGAGACTGTCCTGAGGAGTTGAGGCTTATTCCGTAGGTGATTTGGAGCAAGAAAGATGGTATCAATGAAAAGCCATGGAACAGGGAATACAAAGATCTGGCCTGTGGGTCAGTTTTAGAGAAGGAATTGGAGGGGTTAGGAGGGCAGCAAGGAGGTTGGTGCAGGGCCCAGGTGAGTGAATAGGCGAGGGCCAGTGGTTTTGCTGTAGTTTGAAGGTCTGTGTTTCCCCAAAATTAACATGGCAACCTAATCCTCATGTCACAGCGTGACCTAATCCTCAATGTGATGCTATTAGGAAATGGAGTCATTGAGATCTATTAGGTCATGAGGATAGAGTCTACATGAATGGGATTATTGCCCTTATGAACGAGATCCCAAAGAGATCCCTTGCTCTTTCTACTGTGTGAGGATGCAGCTAGAAGGTATCATCCTAGAACCAGGAAGTGAATCTTCACCAGACACTAAATTTGCTAGCACCTTGATCTAGGACTTCTCAGCCTCCAGAACTGTGAGAAATAAATTTCTGTTGTTTATAAGCTGCTCAGTCTATGGTATTTGGTTATGACAGCCAATGAATGAAGACAGAGATCTTTTCCACTGTCATGTTAGCTACTATTCTGATTTAGCCTGAGATCTGGGGGAACCTTCATTCCTCTCTAGCGGGTCCCCTAACTTTTATTCCCAGGTGTGACAGTTAATTTTATGCCAATTTGGCTGGGCTCTGGTACCCATATATGTGGCCAAACATATTCTAGATGTTTCTGTGAGTGCATTTTTGATGAGATTAACAATTAAATAGATGGCCTCTGAGTAAAGCAGATTGCTCTCCATGATGTGGGTGGGCCTCACCTAATCAGTTGAAAGCATGAATGGCCCCAAACACTGACCTCCACCAAGCACAAGAGACTTTTGCCAGTAGACTGCCTTTGAACTTGAACTGCAACATGAGGTCGTCTATGGGTCTCTGGTCTGACAACTCCCCTCACAGCTTGTGGACTTGCCAGCTTCCATCATCAGATGAGCCAATTCCTTAAAATAAGCCTCTTTCTCTCTCAGTGCACACATTTCTTATTGGTTCTGTTTCTCTGGAGAAGCCTGACTAATACACCAGGTTTGGCCAGACTGTTGCTGAGAGCAGCAGCTGCCGAGCTTCAGGTACCCCAGACCAACTGGCCTGCACTCTAGTGATTCATGACCGACTTTCACATTTTTATCATATCTTCATATCACCTGTTCCTTACTTACTGTTTCTTTCTTTAAACTTACTGTTTTCATTACTTAAATGTTGTCTCATCCTCAATCATAATTTTCTTGAAATCATGGCTTGGATATACTAGCAGGGAATATTTGCCCAGTTATAAATAATTAAAATAGATAGAGCACTGTGAAAAATGTTTGCCCATGTGCTACCCGTGTTGAATCTGATAGAACTTGTGGCAACTGATAACTTGTTGAGAAGAATAAATGGACCTTTCCCAGAAAATAGGAGCCATTTGGTTTAGATTTCACAAGTCTTTCCTCCTTGCTTCCCTCTCTCCTTTAGAACTTTCCTAAGCACCTACTAGGTGCCATGCATAGGGCAGGAGCTGGGGACACCAACATGAGTCTTGGCCCCACCTTGCTTGGCTCTGTGGGGGGAGTCAAGACACCAGCCCTTGCTGTGCTGGGGAGGCCCAGTGGTAGGCATATTTCTAGCTGCCCCATGGTGCCCTTCACATCCCATTTCCTCTGAAGTTTCCTTACATTCCTGGCCAACCTCACTATGTGTGGTGTTTTCTGTTTGCCTATGAGCAGAGGGTCCTCTGCGTGTTCTCTGAGGAAGTGCCATGTACCTCGTGCCTGCCTCCCCTTGGGCATCTCTTCCAAAACAAGCCCTCCATCCTGTTGATTTGTGGTGGCCACAGGCAGTGTCTGGGCATGGGAAGCACCTGGAGGAACTTCGCTATGCCTTTGGGATAGTTTGCTAGGGCAGTTGTAACAAAGTACCACAAATGGGGTGGCTTATTCGACAGACATGTATCATCTTACAGTTGCAGAGGTTGGAAGTTCAAGATCAAGGTGTTGGCAGGATTGGTTCCCTCTGAGGGCTGTGAGGGGGAATTTTGTTACCACCTCTGTACTAGCCGCCAAGGGTTTGCTCAACCTTAGGACTTCCTTGGCTTGTGGCAGCATCATCCTGATCGCTGGCTGCTTCTTCCCATGACGTTCTCCCTGTGTCTGTCTCCCAATTTCCCCTTCTTATAAGAATGCCAGCCATGTTGGATTAGGGCTTAATGATCTCATTTTAATTTGATTATCTCTATAAAATCCCTATTTCCAGATAAGGCCAACTTCACAGGTACTGGCGGTTAGGACTCTGGCATATGAATTTTGGAAGGGGACACATTTCAACTCATACTGAGTCAAACTGGCAGAGTGGGACAGTGACAAGTGAGGAGCCTTCTGCAGGAACTGTGGTGGGTGAGCTGAGCTGGACTCTCCTCCCAGGCCTCTCACCGTGGGGTGTCATGCTTAGTGAAGCTTGCTGGTTCTTTTTGTGCATTTGGTCATTCATTCAGCTGCACAGTGATAGTCAGTGGCTCCTCATTCCCACACTGATTTGCTCATTCACACATTATGCACTTCATTTGTTCATTTATTCAACAACTACAATAATATTCAGTGACTTCCTCCTTCCCTCTATCATTCGTACATCGACATGCATCCCATTATTCATTCCTTTGAACACGTCTCAAGGGCAGATGGAGCCCTGTCCTGCACCATCTCTGTGTAAAAGCTGAAGTCAAATTTTAATAATCCATTCCTTTCCGTTGGAGTACTCTTCAGGGCTCAGAAAGTGGGAGCACTGCTGAGTACTATCCAAGGAAAAGGAATCAGTATATCAAAGGGTTATTTGCACACCTATGTTTACTGTGGCACTGTTCACAATAGCAAAGATGTGGAATCAACCTAAGTGTCCATCAATGGCCGAATGGATAACGAAAATGTGGTATACTCAGTGGACTATTAGTCAGCCATAAAAAGAATGAAATTATGTCATTTGCAACTTATGTCAGTTTCATTGTAAATGACAATGAAATTATGTCATTGCATAAATCAGGTCATTATCTTAAGTGAAATAAGACTGGCACAAAAAGGCAAATATCACATGTTCTCATTTCTATGTGGGAATGGAAACATTTGAACACGTGGAGGCAGTGAGTAGAATGATAGTTCTCAGAGACCAGGATGGGCAAGTGGGAGGGAGGGGAGAGGATGAAGAGAAGTGGATTAAAGTGTACAAACATTTAGTAAGATAGAAGTAATAAATTCAATGTTTGATATCAGAGCAGGGTGACTATACTTAAAAACGTATTGTGCTTGGGTGATGGACACATGGCTTGATCGCTACACATAACATACACGTAACCAAATTTCTCATGCACCCCATACATTTGCGCAAATAAGAAAATAATGAAAAAGAAAGTGGGGAGGGATTTTTTTTTTTTGTCTACTTTTTTTTTTGAATAGACAGACTATTGAACTATATCCACTTCTTCAAAGTGGTGTGATTTTCCAGGACTGGAGGACAACGGTGGTTTGGTGAGGAATGGATGTACAGGTTGGCTGTACACTTGGTTTCTTGGCTACTTCTACTCAGAATAATGGGAATTTCCCCCACCCTCCCCCAAACTGGCCAGAGGGAGAGCTCTGTCCTGGGTGCCTTTGTTTGAAACCAGAGTGCCTGTCTGCTGTGGTCCTGACTGTCCACATCTCTGAGCAAGAGGAGAGAGAGCCCAGGCGTTCAGTCCTGTCAGCCAGGCAGGGCATGTCGGTCTCTTCCTTCTGACCCTCTGTTGTGTCTAGGTCCTTAATCTTGCTCTGAGGATTCCAGCCAAGTGATGATGTTTCTTTTTTTTTTTTTTGATGGAGTCTCGCTCCTTTGCCCAGGCTGGAGTGCAGTGGTGCGATCTCGGCTCACTGCAACCTCCGCCTCCCGGGTTCAAGCAATTCTCCTGCGTCAGCCTCCTGAGTAGCTGGGATTATAGGTGCCCACCACCACGCCAAGCTAAATTTTTGTATTTTTAGTAGAGATGGGGTTTCACCATGTTGGTCAGGCTGGTCTGGAACCCCTGACCTCGTGATCCACCCACCTTGGCCTCCCAAAGTGCTGGGATTACAGGCGTGAGCCGCTGTGCCCGGCGTGATGATGTTTCATCACTGATGATGGTGCCTGGGGCAGCTTCACACTGGCATCAAGTGGTGCCCACCTTGTGATCCAGAGCTCAATGGAGCTTGAGAGTGCCCTTAGTTGTCACTGGAAGACAGGTGTGCATGCCAGCTTCCTGCCAGGGGGGCCGGGCCCAGCCTCCTTCTCCCCCTGGATCATCCCAGCAGGAGGCAAGAAAACATCATCACGAGCAAACTCTGTTTCCAGGCTGCATAACCACACCCCCAGGGAACCCACCAGACAGAGTTATACTGCTGGGGTGCACAATGGAAAGCAAAACTGTCCCAGGAAGAAAGGCAGTGGCTTCTGTGCGATGGCTACTCTCCCAGCACACAGATGAAGTCTGGCTTCACTCTACCCCAGTGTGTGACAGGGAATAAACACCAGTCCCCCTGCTGCACAGAGCTGGAGTGTAACTAAAAGGAGGTTGTGCTGAATAAATTGGTCCCTCCCTCAGGGGTGCTCTGTTGGAGAGAAAGGCTGTGTGATGAGCATGCATTCGTCTGTTTAGATGTTTATGGAGTCTCTATTTGGCTAATCATTTTAATCAGAATTTATTTCACTTACTGCAATATTTGGGGGTGTTAATGCCTCCTCCTAAATCCCTTCAACAAACAAAGATTTTTTAAATTACTAACAACTTATGAACTGGAAATATGAGTGGAGGTTGTAACTCTTTATTTATTCTTTATTCTCAGTACTCACAAAGCCACACATCTGGATGAGAATTTCTGGAAAAATTCCATCAGCTATCTTCATGTTTCCAAATATTGTGGCTTTGGCATTGGGTAGATGACATAATAGAATTAAAAAGCATTTCATCTCACCTCCGTGCTGCGTAGGCACTAGCACATGCTGTACAGGCACCTGTGCCTTTCCTGGGCTGCAGCAGTGTGCGTGCAGTGAGGACAAGTAAACCACTTGTTTTTGTACACTAGCAAAGACCCTATACTCTCTCCTTGGTGTAGAGTTAGGTCTGAGACCGTGGAAAGGGGTGGGATAGATGGACGAAAACCCATGAAGAAAAGCTGACATTAAAAAGGAGAGATGTTCACTGTGCTGATCAGACCGAGCTACCTTGGGCTTCTGCGGGTAATTATTTTCTCCTTACTAATTTGGAAAGAATTCATCTTACTTTACTTCTATATTGCTATCTTTAATTACCTCTGCTACTGAAAACATATCTGTATTTCCTGAGATGTGTTTATATTTCTTTACCCAATAAAATAAAAAAAAAAAGAAAGAGTAGTTATGGACTCCTCTGGATAAGATGAGGAAATAACTTGTATTGTCTAAGAAAAAAACATCGACTGGCCTGAAAAATGGCTGGGCATTGCCTTTCCCATGAGTCTTCTTTTAGCTCCCTACCTGTTTCAAATTGCAGAAGCTTCTCCTGGCACCTCGCCCTTGGTTAGTGATAAATCTTAGTTTACCGTTTTCATCCTCGTGTGAGCTGTGATAGATTTTTTTTGGAGGGAAGTTGGCTGAGGTATGGATTGTTGCCAGACACTACCTTAAACTTGAACGTCTGAAATATAAAACTTATCTTGTTCCTCTGCATAAAACATTTCCACACTTCCTGATGACCCCAGAATAATGTCCTGCTCTTTTAGCTCCCAGGAGGCCCTTAGAGACTGGCTACCTTTCCTTCATCACTCCCAGTTCCTCCCGTCTTCCTCTCACCTGACAGTAACAGCAAATGACTCACAGTTTCTTCCTTGCCATGAGCCCCTTCTCCCCTCTCTTGGCCTCTGCTCATGCAGGTGTCTCTGTCTCCCATTCTCTTTCACTTCACTATTCCTTTCACCCTTCAACATTTACTCAGGTTCTGCCTCCTCCTCCAGGAAGCTGTTCCTGACCACCTCTCCCACTGGCTGGGGCAGCTCCTCTCATGGCAGTCTGGGTTTCCCTCTCCTTTACCAGCTCTCAACGTACGTGCACCACAATATAGATCATTTATGCATCTCCAAGTAGACCATGAGCTCTTCAAGGCTGCACATGCCCCACGTCCCCACCACCTCCCTCAGCGCGCCTATAGCACAGAACCTAGCAGGTAATGGGTGCTCTGAAAATATTTGTTATCTGTAAAAAGAAAGATGTCAATGTTGACTTACTCTAAGAGGAAGGCATATGAGTTTAATGGAGCAAGGGCAAACTAGAAAAAGGCAATGGCTTGGATTTGCAGAAAAGTGTTGCTTTCAGAGGCTGTAATCTGAGTTATTATTTGCTGAGCATCTCATACTATATCACATTGCACCTGTGAGAGTATTGTGGACCCAGTTTTGTGGCTGATGGACCAGAGACCCAGAGGTTAAGGAACTTGCTGAGCTTCCGTAGCATGGCAGGCAAAGCCAGGACGCAAGTCATTGTGCTACCAGCCTGTTGCATTTGAGATCTGTGCAGTTATGCCAGGTGGGGTGGACATTCTGAGTGGCACCAGGACTGCTCTGTCTTCCCAGGACAGTGAGCTCTCTCAGCACAGGCTGGATATGGGTTGTCTGTACCTCTGTGTGCCTATCGTGAAGCAGGAGGATTCCCCAGTTGAGTCTGTTCCTAAGCAGTTATTCTTGTTGGAATTTTAAAATTGGCCAAAGCAATGAAAAGCATTCACACAAGTTACCTCAGTACTGGAAGCAGATAAGCTGAGTGTTGCGCACCCAGAGGCCACCTTTTTTCAAATTCACTGGCAGTGTGTCAGCTTGGGGTCAGGGTGAGGTGCAGGAATTGACCCCTGGGATACAGGTCAGAGATGGATGCCCTTTCAGTGGCTTGCAGGGAGGGAGATGTGCATGCAGTGGTTCTCTTCCCAGATGCTTCCCTCTTTATTGGTTCCTCTCCATTAGCCCAAAAGCTCCTCCAGGGTAAGAACAAGATGGGATTAATCCTGTTACTCTCTGTATCAGCTGGGCCTACTTCAGTGCCTGGAATAGTCAATGAATGTTTGTTGAAAGACTACTTAACACACAGATGAGTGGGTGGATGTAGGCATGTGTGCAGGGATGGATGAGGGGCCAGGAAGCAGTGTCTGGGTCATATCACAGAGATGCTTTCTTGTGGGCTGCCCTGAAGGTTCTGAGAAGGCTGATGGGTAGTTCCCAGTGTCCACTGTGGAGAGAAAGGAGCTTGGGCACCCTGCAGAATTCCCTTCACCAGCTCCTGTTCCAGACACTAATGACAGGAAGGATGGATGTCAGGAAAAGGCATCTGGTGCACGTGCTCATCCCAGCCTGGTCAGGGCAGCATTTAAGACAATTATCTTAATTTATGCCAGGAAGAAATAGCTTCCCTATGGAGGGTTTGATTCTGGAAAGACACCCTGTGGTAGAGGTGGGGCTGGGTAAGGAGTATGGACCACACGGTCTGACCCTGCTCCCATCAGGGGTGCATGCTTTGATTTCCACAACTGGCACAGACACTCCCAGTGCCCCAGTGCCCTCTTCCAAGCCTGGATGCCTGTTACTCCTCTGGTTAGCCCAGCCCAGGGGAATTTAATTCCAGAAACCCTTCCAAGTTCTGAGGAGGAATAACAGGCCAATGGGGAGGTAAGCATGAGATGCAGGTAACATCAATTATCGGCTTTCCATTCCACAACACTTCTGAGAGATGGTCTCGGACTCCAAAGAGCTGGCACAACCACAGCACCATCCTACCCAGGCTCACAGATTTCCTTCTGCAAGTTCATTGTCCTCTACAGGCACCATATCAGGACCCACAATGACCCAGGAGTTTCCTCTTCGGCATCCCGGTCTTCCCACAGTCAAGAGTGAGCGGCCCCTCTCCCCTCACCCATGCACCACTCACTTGGGGCTTTTTGAGTCTTCTGCACCAGGAATGATTTTTATCTACACGTCACACCCCAGCTGAGGCATAGAGGAGTGTTCTGGCTAATAGGAAATGAAGATGCTGGCTGGACTAGCTTGCCTTGTAACTTCCTGGACGTCTCTTCCACTGAAAACAAGGTTCATCATGGTCTTACTGGTGAGGCTTCTTGGCCTCTCAGAATGTTGGAGAGGGAGGCACTCCTGTATTTATTTATTTTGAGACAGAGTCTCGCTCTGTCACCCAGGCTAGAGTGCAGTGGTGCGATCTCAGCTCACTGCCAGCTCTGCCTCCCAGGTTTACGCCATTCTCCCACCTCAGCCTCCTGTGTAGCTGGGACCACAGGCACCCACCACCATACCGGGCCAATTTTTTGTATTTTTAGTAGAGACGGGGTTTCACCATGTTAGCCAGGATGGTCTCGATCTCCTGACCTCATGATCTGCCCACCTCGGCCTCCCAAAGTGCTGGGATTACAGGTGTGAGCCACCACATCAGGCTGGCTTGCACTCTTGACTGCAGTCCTCCCAGGGTGAGGCTCTGTGGTCTGGAGCAGCTCCATCCCCTCGTCCCCAGCCTCTGAAAGCTGGGGCCTGCTTATAATTCTGCTCACATCACCTCTGAACCCCCTTGGCAACTGTCATGTCATCGTGTCTGCAGTGGCAGGTTTTCTGCAAACCTGGCCCAGGTGAGTAGAGAGGCCCCTCCTGCCAGCAGCTCTCATTAGGGAGCCTGAAGTACATAAACACCTCCATGCCCTGGCCTTCCCTGGCCCATCCTCAGTCCTCCCCAACCTGACCTTCCCCAGCAGTCTGCATACGCTCCCCCTTCCCACAGCTTCTCCCGGAAATTGTTGGGTCTAATCAAACCAGAGACTAGGGGCTTGTGGAGCAGATTGGAGTTTCTGACTGTGGCAGGACTTGCTGGACATTGGGCAGGGGGTGAGTGGAGGCAGAATGGCAAGTCTGTGAGAAAGGAGCCTGTCTTTCCTCCCAACTCCTGATCACACATGCCACCTGCCAGCAGAGAGGGCACTTGGACAGTAATTAATAGTTACATAGGGGTGGCACATTTCACTGTTGGTTTTGTTTTGATTGGAGTGAGGCTATCTGCCTTCTTAGGATGCCCATGTCCTTGGGTGACACCATCTGAGCAAGTTGCCTCCCTAGACGCTCATCACAGAGCACATTTTAATTCAGCAGGAGCGTGTGTGACAGTATCTGAGGCACTGTCGCTGGCAGTAGGCTTCTTTACCTTTATTGAAGCTGTTAGCTCCTTTAGGCAGGAGCCCCACGTGGGAAAATTTGCCTCAGTCTATTGACCAATGAAATATACATTCTAAATTAAAATGTAGGGTATGTTTTATAATTGGGAATCAGAGAAGTGGCAAGTGGTTAGTTTCTTGCCAAGCAATATGTGAAGGTCCCACTTGGGGATGGTGAGGAACACACAGAATGGTGATTTGAACTCCTCAGTGAGGGGAGGTTTTCTCTCTCCCTGCTGGTCTTTCAGCTTTCAGCCTGGTGTATCTTTTCAGATCTTTTTAGAGCTCCGTTCTCTCTTCTCCTGACTTCACATAGCCCATTGTAAACATGAGGAAGTAACGTGGTGCCATGCAAATACATTTGCATGGGTTTCAGCATCAACCACACCTGGGTCACATCTTGCCTTTGTCACTGAGGAGCCATGTGACCTTGGCCAAATCGCTGTCCCCTTCTGAGCCTCAGTTTCCTTATCTGTACACGGTGACATTTTCCCATACTCCACAAGTTTGCTGAGGAACGTTAGTGAAATAGTGAATGGAAAATGTCTAACACAGAGCCGGGCACAAAACAGTGTTCCAAAAATCGTAGTTCTAATCCCCTCTCCTTTTCTCCCTGCTTAAGTCTGACTCCTTGGAAGCAGAGCCAGGCATTGCACAAGTGATTTATCCAGGGAGAGCTCTCTGGTGAAATCCTTAAGGATGTGGAGGTAGCAGGATGGGGCGGGGGAGGAAGCTTGGCACAGCGGGGTCTCAGCTGAGGTCAGGCCTTGGCCTGATCTTAAGGGGAACTCTGGCATAGGAATGGCACCACAGAGTCATCGTGGCTTGAGGCTAAAGGGCTGGAATTTGGTGCGCCATAGTGCTCACTCACTGACTGTGGGCCACCCCAGTTGGAGGGCATAGCCTTCCAGGCCTTTCTGTGTGAGGCAGAGGCCTTTGCAGTTCTCAGGGGCCTGTGCCCCAGCTGCTGGGGATGGGCACACCCAGCAGTGGAGGGGATCTGGGTGGAGAACCACAGCATCTGTCACCTTCCCCTTGCCTATTTTAAAACTTTTTATCCCAAGAGTTTTAAAAAATCAGCTGTAAGTATAAGCATGCTCAAGAAAGTTTCAACTACATTCCCAAATGCCTATGCCTTCCAGTTTGTAGATTCTCTGGCTTTTTGGGGTGAGGTCTGTGAAACGCTCTTTACTCATGCAGTCCCTTCGTGCGCAATATCCTGGACTAGCCACAGGGCAAGCCTGACCTGCCTCGTAACTCAAAAATGGTGGAGATGCAGGCTGCTGCTGTCTCAGGATCAGTTCCAAATTGAGAAGCTCCCCAGGTTTAATTGGCCAACCCTCCAGTGTGCATGCAGAGTGCGGAGGCTCTGTGCTGCTGGAGCCGCCTCTAATCAGCATTTGCTAAGGTTTATTAACACCTTATCAGTGCTTGGGATGGCTCAGTGTACACTCCCTTGTCAGTGGCATTATCTCACTCTAGGAAATCTGAAAACATTAGATGGCAAAGCCATCTTGCATGCCTCATTAGTTGTTCAAAGCGTGCATGGTTTGAGGACCATTAGGGGGGATTCCATCAGCTCCATGTGCTATTAAGGAAAGGGTGATTGATAGGTGGGTCCTATCTGGAGGCTTTGTAGCTCCAAGGGCTTCATAACGGGTGTGACAGTGGCCCAGGGAAAGCCCAAGGCCCTGCCAGCACCTATGGGATGCTCGTGCCGGGGCGGCCCCTACCGAGGGTTCTGGGCTGTGGCTCTTGGTGTTTGCCATCTAAGCCCATTGCCACTCTGCAGTGACATCTAGGCACATTTCCTTAAAGGGGAGGAGGTGGCCTGATGACAGGAAAGAGCACACAGAACCTCCCAACTTAGGCAATGGCTTGAATTTGCAGAAGAGTGTTGCTTTCAGAGGCTGTTACCTGAGTTACCATTTGCTGAGCATATCACACTATATCACATCACACCTGCAAGAGTATTGTGAACCCAGTTTTGCAGATGATGGACCAGAGACTCAGAGGTTAAGGAACTTGCTGAGCTTCCATAGCATGGTGGGCAGAACCAGGATGCAAGCTTGGGTTTGACCTCCCTCAGCTCTGCCACTTACAAGCTGTGTGAACTTGGGTACTTGTGTGCATTCTTCAGTCTCCTCATCTGGAAAATGAGTGTTCTCTCTTAGGGCTAAAAATTGTAATACCCCTGGCACACAGCCCACTGGAAAGTTCTAGACACATATTAGCTGCTCAATTGTCAGTAACAGTTTTTAGTATCACTCCTGGATTTCACCTCCCGGCTTGGGTTTGAGCTCATGGGAGGTGTGCAGTCCCCCTTGGTGGGTCCTTGGGTCGGAGCCACCGTGGAGCAACATCCCTGAATTCTTCTCTCTGGGAAGGGGCTGCCGGGCTGAGGGATGTGATAAATAACTTTTCTTCCGAATCGAGTCTTATATTTCAGTCAACTCAGCCTCCTGCTATGTGTGGGCAATTGCACCATCTTAATACCGCTCTTCCCCCTCTTTAATCTGTCTTTTCAGAATGCTCTGTCAATTAGAAAATGCTTGTCAGCTAAGTGACTACTCAGGAAAACAGCCTACATGACTTCTTCAGCACTTGAAGAATTTAAAATAATGTCGGGGGATTAACTCGCAGGGAAAGGCATTGTTAGGAAGGAGGGCTGCTATTCAGAACTGCCTCCTAGTCTGTACGGTTTCATTAATAACACCTTTCATTCTGTAGCCCCTCACATCTAGAAGGATCCTGAGTGATTAACAGATGCTTTGAATAGGAATTACTTCATCTTCTGCTGAAATATCACTTCTCCTTGGAGCTGCAAGCATTTGATTCTCACCATCCTTGTCATGCCAGACATAGGAGGGCTGAGGCTGCCTCGTGGTCACTCTTGCTCCTCCAAATTAGGGGGGTACAAATCATCACCAAGTGAATCAGTTTAATTCTGCAGAAGGTCCTGAGCCCTGACTAAGGGCCTGGCTTTGTGCTAAGTGCTAGGGAGGCAGGAATCAGAAATAGCTCCTGCTCCAAAAGATCCCACTGGCTAAGAAATAGATAGGTAAAGAACACCTGGCCACAGGGCAGGGGAGTGCATGCAACAGAAATTTAATGCATGTGGCTGGGAGCTGGCCCAGGACTCAGTTGTGTTGGGACCAAGGTGGAAGGATGGGGGTATGAGGTAGAAAAGGCTGACAGAGGGCACAGATTGGCCTTGGTGCTTGGGCCAGAGTCCACAGGGCTACAGCAGAAGTTCTCAGAGGGTCAGGTATTGTAATCCCCTGGAAGGCTTGCTACAGCACAGACTGCTAGGCCCTAGCCCTGGAGTTTCTCACTCAGTAGGTCTAGGACAGACCTGGGAATTTGCATTTCTAGCACATTTCCAGGCAATGCTGACGCTGCTGGTCCAAGAGCATACTTGGAGAACCACTGTGCCAGAGGATTTAATGGAAGGGTTGTAATCTCAGATAGATGTCTATGGAGGCCAGTGAGGGAGGCCGGGTGGTGGCCCTAGTGGGATGCTCAGCCAACTGGGAAGCATGCACCCTGTGCGAAGAGAACAGCTGCTCCTGAGCCACAGCCTGTGGCTGCTACATGGTAATGTGGGATGAGCATTACTAGATTTTCTGCTCAGTCTGGAAAGAATGGAAATCTCAATTTTTAATATAAAATGTTATTTTTATGATGCCACATGGGTCTGAGGAAATGCATTTGCAGGCTTCATGTGGCCAGCGAGTTTTCAGTTTGTCTTCTTTCTTTTAAAGAATGAATAGGAATTTTCCAGGCAGCTGGGGAGGGAAAGGACTTTTATGCAAAGGAATCCACAGGTGCAAATGCCTGGAATAAGATGCTCTGAGTGAGGAAGTGTGAGGCTTTCTGATTGGCTGGAGCATCGTGGTTGCTGGGTAATGGGGAGGGGAAAGGGAGAATTGTCAGAGAGGTGAGAGGCAGCAGCTGAAGGGCACATGGAGCTTGGAGAAGGTTTAGATTTGATCTCTGACTCCAGTGTGGCCAGCTTTGCCTACCAACCTTGGTTCCTCTGTGTCCTGGGATAGAGGAAGCATTTGATATCCATTGCAGCTGGCCCAGCACACTGAGGCAAGCACTGTGCCCTCTGGGAGCCATGAAGAGTTCTGATGCCTCGCACCAGAACTGGATAGGATGCTGGTAACTTGCATCCCATCCAGGCCAGCTTCTGTGAGGAGGCAGTGCCTCCCTTTGGGGAGGGACCTCTTGTCCCTGTCTCCCCAGAAGAGAAAACAGGAGGCCTTTTTTCATCACAGATATTGTGCTCAGCATCTTACCCTGAGAGGGTCTTTGGGTCAGACAGACCCAGGCTGGGTCTCACATGCACTGTGGGCAAGTTGCTAGAACTTTCTCTAACTCTGTTCCTCAGCTATAAAATGGGAAAAATGTTTGTGAACATTGATAAAATTATTTTTAACATAAGTAGGCCAATAGATTGTTTTTCTAAACTATGTGCTTTTTAGGATATTATACATTATCACAGCAGAGAAAACATAAATATATAAACAGCCATAAAGGAAAAAACCCAACAATTTAAAATTATGCAAGTTCCTAGTACCTTGACATAAACATCATTAATATCTTTGTAGCTCTTCTTCTAGACCAGGGGTTGACATGCTCTTTTTTAAAGGGCCAGATAGTAAATAGTGTTGGTTTGTAGCATATATGGTCTCTGCTGCAGCTCTTCATCTCTATCCTTAGGCCTGACAGTAGCTACAGATAATTCATGAACAAATGCCTGTGGATGTGCTTTAATAAAACTTTATTTATAAAAACAGGCCCCTGAGTTGAGTTTGTTGACCCTCTTTCTAGACTTTCTACAAAGTTCCATGTATCCTGTATTTTATAAATACGTAAGTATTCCTACTTTTTCTTCTTTGGTCTGACTTTTCACGTCACAGTATATCATGGAAGTCTTCCATATCAATATATATTCACTTACATTTTTATTTCTAAAAGCTGCAAAGTATGTCTTACAATAGCAGATTGGTTAAGCACATTATGGTTCTATTCATAATTTATTTAAGCATCTGGTACTGTTGGATGTTTTTCCAATTCATTTTTATTGAAACATGATGCTGAGGATAAGATGTATCTTACACTGTTGCACACTTGCCCAGTTTTGAAATAACCTTTTTGGAGTCTGGGCACTGTAGTTATTGGAGAAGTGCAGGCTGCTCTCTCTGGGCCCTCTCAGGTTCCCATTCTGGCATTTCCTATCAGTTCATGTTCTCCATTGTCCAGTTCACCATGAGCTCCTTTATGCTTCTCAGTGGCTGGCGTGTGTTTCTCTAGCACCTGTGGGTTTTCCACTATTACTTTGTCAATTTTATATACATTGTGTACACTTACCATTTCCACCTGAGCACGAGCATATGGACTTCAGGTTTTATTTCCTTCATGCTTTTGACAAGTGTGTTCCAGGGCGGTTGCCTCAAGTTATCCTGCCTCTGACAAGAGGGGGTGGCACTGTTGCCCTCAATAGGGAAGACACATGGGTGCCAGGCTGGGTGGAGTTGGAGGCTCCATCCTGTCTCTCTTCCTGGGCTGGGGCTTGTGACAGCCTCCCGAACATACCCCTGTACTCATCCTAGGGGGGTCCCTCCCAAGTTCTGGGCAGGACCCATCACCCCGAAGACCTTGGAGATGCTCAGGCAAGGGGAGAGGGGTCCTGTTGATCTGTCCCTAGTGAGCAATAGTGAGGGAAAGTTCGGGCCCCAATGGGAGGCTGCTGTTAGCCCTGGGCTTGTGGTCAACCACAGCCACAGCCACAGGACCCAGCCTGTGCCAGACAGGTGCTGAGTATGGGGTTCACAGAGATGTGGAAGCCATGGTTTCCCCTTTCAAGGAGCTACATTCTAGAAGGGGAGGTGACAGCACATGATTGGTGGGATATGAGCGAAGCTGGTGACTGGGATAGTGGCGATGGCTCTGGGAGCTCATATTCATGGCAGGGACTCCACCAGGTACTTTGTATTCATACACAGACTCCCCATGGCAGTGCCGCAAGGCAGGCATTTGTCTAGGGCAGGCTTCTTCCGAGCAAACCTTGAAATGAGGGTTCCAGTACCAGTATTTCCTAAGAAGGTGCTCACAGAGGAGCCTGGGAAGGGAGGGGAAAGCAGGACAGGGAATGGCCGGAAGCAGGGGTGGAAGCGAAGCTGAGTGGGACCTCCAGAGAAGACCCCTAGGTGTCAGATTGAGCTCCAGATTCTCTGGGGTGAGGGTGAGTCACAGCCTGGAATGTCCCTGAGGCAAAGGGAGAGCTGGGTCATCACACCCTCACCCTCATCTTAAGTGTGTGTGTGTGTATGTGTATGAGATGCTCAGACCCTTCCAGGCCTCTCTGCCTGTGGCCAACATAGCTCCAGGAGCCAGAAGGCCATTCTCTGAATAAGAGCCCCAGGTAGGTGCCAGGGGTAAGATGCAAAGCACACCAAAGCTTCACCCTCATTTAACCAGAATGTTGTGATTCCCATTGCACAGATGGAGAAGCAAAGGCACAGAACGGATGATGGGCTCATCTGCAGACTGTGGGAAAGCCAGAATTGTGGCTCAGCCTGTTGGATGCTTTCTCTGATACCCATGGGGGTGTCCAAGGGAGAGAATACATCACGGGCTCTTAGTTTCTATTTCTGGTTGGGCCAGTAAAGCCGCTTCCTCATCTCTTTTCTGCTTATCACTAGAGAAAGAAATTAAAAACCCCCGCTTCAGGCTGCTAAAAGCCTAAAACAAAACCAAGCAGAACAACAACAACAACAACAACAAAATAAGGCAGGTTGGACGGGCTTGTGACCTACAGAAGTGAGCATCTGGCCTTTGGGGAATGGGAGCACTCCAGGTGGATTCCTGCAGGAGGAGTCTTGTGTGAAGCCTGAGTGTGCAGGGATGGCCCTTGGAGCACTGGCAGGAGGGACAGAAGTGGGCTGGGTCTGAGATAGGTAGGTGGGTCCTGCATGATGGGGCCCTCCAGAGGGGTCTGGGGGAGCAGCAGCCATCTGGAATCACAGTGCCAGGCTTTGCTTCACCTTGCTGAGTAGAGAGGGGCCTTGACTGCATCTCACTGATTCTTCTTTGAGGAATATGAACCTGTCGGTGGTGAACAGGACAGATTGGAGAGGGCGAGCTGGATGGCAGGGCTGCCATTTTGAAGGTGATGTCTGCTGGGAGGTGGCTGCTTTCACAATGGAAGGGGAATTCTGCACAGAGAGGATCCTGTCTGGATCCCTGCCTGGGAAGGGGCCAGGGAAGAGGGAAGAGTCAGAGGCCAGGCCAAGGCTTGAGGGATTCTTTGCAGTGCCCTGCAGAGGGGGAACTATAGTGGAAGCTGGGAGTTGTTATTTGGTTCTCTTGAGCTGCCTTTGGCAATTCAAGTGGTGGATCTGCTCGGAGCTGCTGGAAGGTAATTGGATTGGAGGGTCCTGAGCTCTGCAGGGAAAGAGGCCAGTGCTGCAGATATGAGTGGAAAACAAAGCCCATGGAGTACCCCCAGGAGGTAGGGATGGGAGAAGGATAGTGGAGGCACAGGAAGGGCGAGTGCCATGGGGGCCAAGGTGAGAGAGGCCACCAGAAGGATGGTACAGGTAACTGGGGAGGCATAGGAAGTGCTGCGGGGTGGAGGCTGTTCTGCCTTCTCTTTGGAAAGGGATGCATTGTAGAGTCAACTGATCTGCTAGTGCCTGCCAGCTCTGTTGGGAGGTGGCTACCAAGAGGCCTTGACATCTGTCAAGGAGGGAGCTGCCGGTGTACAGGAAACAAGTTTGAGTGCCAGTCCATGGAGAGTACAAGGCATCTAAGGAGCTTGCTGGCCATGGTGGAGTAGATGTGGCCTGGAGGCTGGAGTCCTGAGCCTGGACTGGGAGCTGTGTCTTCTGGAGGGACTGAGTGAGACACAGCCTGAGGTTCTGTTCTCCACAAACTCAGGAGCACTGTTCATGTGTTGAAACCAGTGGCAGGTCACCCAGGCCAGCACCCTGCTGTGGTGGGGCATCTGACTCCTAGGGACACCTGACATGGTTAAGTGACCCGGCCTTCAGGGTGGGGCAGATGGGGCTATAATCCTGGCTGTGACTTTTGTGCCTGTGCGCCTGAGCTGCTCAGCCTCCAAGGCCTCCCTGGATGTGATCCTTCACCAATATACTGGGGATATGCTCCCTCCAAAGTCTGGGTGCCCACATTAGGTGCTCTGGCTGGTGGGTTCAGATCTATCTTGTGGGTAGAATTGGGCAAGCTTCCCAGTTCGCTCCTGTAGCTAGTTCCCATAAATGCTGGAATACAGAACATCTCCTAATAGAAAGTGCTTTATGCATTTTCCCAGTGGGGAAATCCTATATTTAGGGGAGGGGGTCAACTTGTAGTTGAATATAAAAACTCTTAGGGAAACAGATGAAAGAGTTTATGTCTATTTGTAGCATTTGATTTATTAATTTAGTTACACATACATATTTAAATTCCCATGCCATGTAAAATAGTATTTAATTTAGAAATCTGCCTTTTTTCCCTTTCTGGCAGTTATGGAGCAATTTTATTCAAAGTCTTCCCAGGCCCCATCATTGCCAGAGCCACTGTGTGCAGCATTGAACACAATTTTCCAGGGCACAGAATCTCCACTTCCATCATGGTTGTTTGAGACCCGACACTTGTGGCTTTGTGTAAAATGCTGTCACTGGAGAATTGCTTATCACAAGCTACCTATGCTCATTTGCATGATATTAGCAGGGTGTTTTTTTTTTTTTTTCATTTTTTCTTTAGGTATATATCTAGGATCTTCACAGTGTAACTACTTCTGATTTCGCGTTTTAAAGTGATTTGTAAAAGACTTGTTTAGACCAACATCCCCAGCTTGTAATTCTAAGATCAGACCCAGGAATAATTATTAAATAGGGGTTAAATATCTTTGCCTTCTCTTTTAACGATTCCATCAAGCAAATTCTTATGAGCATCCAAAACTAGCATTGATTGAGGTCATTTCAGGCTAATATCTTTTCCCCAAATGGTACTTTGTTGGTTAAAATAAAGTAAATGAGAGAACTGCCCTTTAACAGGAGAGTTGGTCAGGAATTTGAATATAAGTTCCCTCACTCTCCTTATTGAAGGATGATTTTGGAAAAAAATTACCTTTGCCGTTTGCTTGGTCACAGAGAGTAGCAGTGGCTCCACAGGTAATTGTTACATTGAATTAATGCACAAATCTAAGGATTTCATAAATACCTGTGTATGGCAGAATGCCTGGCATGTAGTAGGTGCTCATCAAAGACAGTTCTTTTCTCCACCTGAGCTCCACTGTATCTTTACCATCTTTGCATTTAAGGAGCGACCTGCAGGTTACTTTTGCCTACCCTCTTTCACTCATAATGTTATCAGGCCCCCGATAAGCAAGACCCCTTGACATCCACTCCCACAAGACTCAGGACCCTTGTGTACCAGCTACACCTACTCCCTTTGCCTGCCTCGTCTCAGACCACGTGGGTCCTCATCCTCCATGGGTCCGCTTTGTCATGACCTATCCAAGGGCTTTGCATGTGCTGCTTCCTCTGCTGGAATGCTTTTCCCCGACCTCCTGCTCCTCACTAGCTCATATCCACATCTGGTGACTTCTCTGGTCCCTAGATGAGATCAGTCATCCTGGCTCAAACTCCATCTGCTGCCCAGTGTTATGTCCTCATAGGGCCCAGTACCTGTCCTTCCTAGTGTTTATCCAGCTGCAGTTTAGCAGGCATTTGGGTGATCATTTGATTGATGCATGTGTCCTCCTCTAAATTATAAGCTCCTCAAGGGCAGGGACCTGGTGTCCCATCACAGCTGTGATCCCCATGCTGAGCATGTGCCAGACACACTGCAGGTGTTCAAGAAAATATTTGCTGCATGTTTGGCTGAGTTCATGGTACCTGCAGATTAAGAAGTTTAATGGAAGATGAAGGGTGGCATCTTAACATCTTGACCTGCTTCTTGGGTCTTGAATCCCCTCCCACAGGTCTCTGGCAGATGTCAGTTTCTGTCATTTTGCACAAATCTGATGGGCTCAGGAAATGAAGGTACATGGATGCCCAGAACTTCGAGCTGTGGGTCGTTATCTCTATACAACGCGCCACTTCTTTCTCTGAAGAGAATGAGTTCAACTTTTAGTTAATCAGCCAGTTTTGGTATTTCTGGGACTCAGGAATGTGGGCTGAAAGTTATATTAAAAGATCACTGTACTGGAGAAGCTGAAATTGTGGGCTAATGGGGAACCAGTTGCAATGAACATGGAGAGGTTGAACTTGATAGCTCTCATGTCAGCATGCCTGGAATCTGGGGCAGGAACCGTCCAAACCAACTAGAACGTCACACAGAAATGAGCTGAGTTCTACCTTGCTTCTACCTGACCTGTTGTGCACACAGGTGTTCCATCCAGCCTCTCACTTTCTCTGTTCCTTTCCCTAGGAGGGCTGGGGGAGAAAGGGTGTCTCAGGGGTCTCATTTATGCACTCCAGCTCCCTCCCTTCCTCTCTCCCTTCCTTCGTCCCTTTCTTCCCCACTTCCCTATCAGATTTTCCTGGTTTTACTTCCCCAAAGCTGATTTCTACTCATATTTTGATCCCAAGATCTACTTCTGGGGACACCCAACCTATGACACAATGGATCCTCCATTTCCCAAGGCAAAACTCCTAGTTAGTATTCCACAAACATTTCTGGAGTGCACACCTCATGCCGGACATAGAGTTAGATAGTCAACATGCACACGTAAGCCAAAGCAGGCATGGCTCCTACTCTCCTGGGATTTACTGACTTGTGGAAAAGACAGACATTAACTAAACAGTTCCATGGCCAGGAGAATAAAGTTAAGACACTTAGTGTGTGGGGAAAGAAAGAGATGTGGTTCTGAGAGGGAGTAACTCTGAGGAAGTGGCCCCAGACTGGAGGGTCAGGGAAGACTTCCCTGAGGCAGTGGCCCTTGAGGTGAGACCTGAGAGTGGGGAAACTGAACCAAGGCCCTGTGCTGAGGGATGTTAGTCAAGGAATTGAAGGAAATTGGGATATTGGGAACCCAGCCCTTGCTGGGTGTGCATAAATGAGACCCACCTGAGGGCCAATGTTGTAGGCAAAGGTTGAGACTGCAGGGCGTCATAGGCTGCATCAAAGGTTATCAGCTTTATTTAAGAACAGAGAAGAGCCATGGCTTGGTTAAAGCAGTGTGACTGTACTAAGCAGGATGGGAGTATAGGTCCTGTTTGGCCATTGCAGAAGAAGGTCATCCCAGACGCTGGGGAACCTGGCACATCTGGGAGGTGGTTGTGTGGTACCACAGAAGGCAGAGTTCTCATCCCTCATTCCTGACCTGAATCCTAGGTGACTCCTGCGAAATCTCCAGAGAAGTGACTGCAGGAGGGATCTCCTTGAAGGCCCAAATGTCCTGTTCTCTGAAAAGGTTTCTTTAGTGCTCCTTCTACTCTGTCTCTCTCTCCAAGCCAGGATTAGTTGCCCTCTCTGTGGGCTCACAACCCTGTAGAAACCTCTGTAGAATCCTCTCCACTCCCTGGAGGGTCCTCGAGGGCCAGGACCACATCTTGTTAGTTGGAGTGCAGCCTGAGCCCCAGAGACAGCAGCCCTTTATGGATGTGCTGAAGGAAGTTCATCTTCTCTAAGAGTTCCACCACAGCCAAAAGCCAGGCGGGGGCAATACTCCAGCTCTGCGGGAAGCACAAGGCATCTTCTGATGCTTTGTGGCATCTCAAATGAGGCTCTGTCTTTGCACAGCAGGTGGGCCCCAAGCCCTAGGGGCTCCTGATTGCTATGTGGTTTGTAAGCCCTTGGAAGGGCCTGCCAGGCTGCCATATGTATGGGCAACAGCCAAATAGCCTCCTTAAGCTACAGTCTCTGCTACAAGATCCACCACATGGCTTTGGAGAGGCTGTGCATGTGACCTGGGGGCTCTGTCTTCTGCATACAGGGAGCTGCTGCCTCAATGATGCTGGTGGGTGGAAGCAACTTCATTTTCTTGGCTGTAAAGGAGATACCCAGGTCCTACCATCTGTCTGTGCTATGTTAACTGTGTGGCTCGGCAGTCTGATTTGTGGGGAAGGGTTTGGGAATGGGGACAGGTGGGAGTAGGAATTCATAAGGAGATCCTAAGAGTTCTGGCTTCTGGATCTCAAGATTGGCATCCTTGGGATACGGGTTGCAAACGAGATGAGAATTCCTGAAGGACAACTCTTCCTTGTTTTTATTACACCTGGAAAAGCAGATCAGCCTGGTTTGGACAAATGAGTGCTTCATTGGGAGACCTTTGTTGCAGCATTTCCTTTGCCTTTCTATACAGTCTGACCTTGGCCAATTCATTTGAATCATCTGGTCTTCAGCATCATCATCTATAGAACTAGGAAGTTGGAGTTAATGCCCTCAAAGTCTGTTTTCAGCCTTGGAATTCCATGTGCCTAGAACATTTAGGATTCTAGGACACCTCAAGGCAGGAGGCAGCCCCAAGGGTGTGGCTGAGAAATTTGAAGTGGAGTAAAGTCCACCTGCTCTGGTCACTGCCCTGAGGCTGGGCAGGAAGCTGTGAACTCCTTATTAAGCTTTGGAATCTAACTTTGTCACCTACCAGCTGTGAGACCTTGTCTGCTCAGGCTGCCATAACAGAATACTATAGCCTGGGTGGCTTAAACAACAGAAATTTGTTTTTCTCACATTTCTGGAGGCTGGGAAGTTCGATATCAGGGTACTAGCACTGTTGGTTTCTGGCAAGGGCTCTTTTTCTGGCTTGCAGACAGCTGCCTCTTTTCTGTGTCCTCACATGACAGAGAGAGAGAGAGAGAGAGAGAGAGAGAGAGAGAGAGAGAGAGAGGGAGAGAGAGAATGAGAGCAGAAGCTCTCTGGTCTGGCGTCTCTTCTTCTTCCTTCTTCCTTCTTCTTTCTTTTTCTTCTTTCTTCTTCTTTCTTCTTCTTCCTCCTCCTCCTCCTCCTTCTTTCTTCTTTCTTCTTCTTCTTCTTTTTTGTTTGTTGTTGTGGTTGATATGCAGTCTCACTCTGTCACCCAGGCTGGAGTGCAGTGGCACAATCTCGGCTCACTGCAACCTTTGCCTCCTGGGTTCAATCAATTCTCCTGTCTCAGCCTCCCGAGTAGCTGAGATTATAGGTGTGCACCATCATGTCTGGCTACTTTTTGTATTTTTAGTAGAGACAGGATTTCGCCATATTGGCCAGGCTGGTCTCAAACTCCTGACGTCAGGTGGTCCGCCTGCCTTGGCCTCCCAAAGTGCTAGGGTTACAGGGGTCTCTTCTTAAAAGAGCAGTAATCCCATCATGAAGGCCTCACCCTCATGACCTGATCTAATGACACATCTCCAAATACTATCACATTGGGTGGTTAAGGATTCAACATATGAATTCTGGGTGTTGGGACACAAACATTCAATCCATAACAAAAAAGTTTCTTTCTCAACTTGAGTTTAGCAGCAATAATGGTACTCACTTGTATCCAGTTATTTATTGCCATAATAATGCAGTGTAACTCTCCCCAAACTTACAGTTTAAGACAACAACCATGTTTTATTTCTCATGATACTACAGGTCAGCTGGGTGGGTTTGCTTTCCTGGGTCAGTCTTGGCTGATCTTGGGTGAGGTGACTGATGTCTGTGGTCAGCTCAAGTTTTGGCTGGTTAAGGGTGACCTTGGCTCATGTGGCTTTTCTCCACGTGATCTTCCATCCCCAGCAGGCTAGCCCAGGCTCATTCTCATGGAAATGGCAGGATTCCCAGAGAGTGAGTAGAAACGGGCAAGAGCTCTTGAGTTCTAGGCTCAGAATTGGCACGTCACTTTGCCTCGTTCTATTGGCCAAAGAAAGTCACAACATCTGCCCAAAGTCAAGGGGTGAAATGTAGACCCTACCCACTAATGGGAGAAGCTGCAAAGTCACATGGCCAAGAGCAGGGATATAGAGAGGACTGGGAAGTGGGCCCATTTTTACAGTGAGTCTTCTACACCACCTTGTATCCTTGCTGTGAGCCTTAAATAAGATTGTGTTCTTACAGTGCTTGATAGTGAAAACACATTAAGAGATAGCTGCTATTATGTTATTATTACACTTAAGAGTTTGCAGAGCTAGACACAGGGTCAGCCACTTTATGCAGCCAGGGTCAAAATGAGAAGTCCCTCTGGCCTGAGCCTTTGCGGGGCACACTGGTCTCTCTTTCACACTCACAGGGAGGAAAATTGTGGATAAGTGAGGGGCCCTCACCCAGAAGGGGGTCGGCAGGACTCTGCTCTTGATCTTCTTTTAGATTTGGGGGAAGATCAGCCTAAATCTGAATCTCCAGCAACGAGTCATCTTTGACGCGAGAAGAGGGTCAGCATATTCTCAAAGACCAACTGCATCAGCTGGAGGGGGCTTGACTCTCTTCCAGGTATTTCTCTCATCTCTGATGCCCACTCTGGTTTCACCTTGCCTGCTGGGTACTACCCACTCCAACCCCCAGCCCCGACTGGAGTAGACAGAGAAGCCTGCTCTCTGCCTTCCTGTGAGTCCTGTGGTATCGCACTTTGGGCCTTCAGAATTTGCTCTTTCACCTGCCTGGGATGATAACACTTCTGGCTTACTATCTGAGTTCTGAGAAGGCATTTTCAGGGGTCATGAGAGTTAAGTGGCTTTTTGGAGCCTGGACTAGGCATAAGGACAGAACTTCATGGCATAGTATTTGTGTTTTTTTCCATCTACATACTCCTTTATTAAGGTTCAATTTTAGGCAGAAGGCCTATTTACAAAACATGAGAAAGTGGAATTATGACTGTGTGTGTAAGAGAGCTTGCGCATGTGTGTAAACGTGTGTGAGTGTGTGCAGGTGTGCACGTGTGTGTGCACATGTATAAGCATGTGTGTACCTGTGCCTATGTAAGTGTGTGTGTAGGGATGGGGGCCAGCATGTGGAGCACAGCCTCAAATCCTCCATCTTTCCCCTTTCCCCATCTCTCTTGCCCTCAGCAGCCCCTGAGGAAAGCCTCTGAGGAAAGCTTTTGGGTTTTACCATAGCACAGTTTAAAAATATTGCAGTAAAGGCCAGGCGTGGTGGCTCACGCCTGTAATCCCAGCACTTTGGGAGGCTGAGGTAGGTGGATCACCTGAGGTCAGGAGTTCGAGACCAGCCTGGCCAACATGATGAAACCCCATCTCTACTAAAAATACAACAAAAATTAGCCAGACATGGTGGCTCATGCCTATAGTCCCAGCTACTCAAGGAGGCTGAGGCAGGAGAATTGCTTGAACAGGGGAGGCAGAGGTTGCAGTGAACCAAGATTGCACCACTGCACTCTAGTTTGGGTGACAGAGGGAGACTCCATCTCAACAACAACAACAAAAAAATGGAGCAAAGAATCGAGATAAGTAGAAGTCCACGAGAGTAGCTATCTCAGATATCAATCAACAAAGCTCAACTTTTTCTTTTTTTCTTTTTAAATAACTTTTATTGTTTTTTATTACACAAGGAATATATATTAATTGTAGAAAAATTAGAAAATATTATTGTGCAAAAAGAATAAAAGTCATCCATTACCCCACTCCCTGGGATAGCTGCAATGAATATGTTAGTGTATACCTTTGCAGCAGAGGGTAAACATCTTTTGGTATCATTAAATATGCTGCAGCATAAATTTGGTGCCTGCTTGGGATTCCATTGTATGGGAGGCCATGACTTAGTAAATTAATCACCAGTCTCTGAGCATTTGTATGTAAAGTACAGCCTTGTATCTGTCTTTGAGCACAGTCTTAGTGATTTTCTTTAAAAAGATTTCTAGATCTACAATTGCTGGGGACAAAGGGCACTCACTGCCTATTGAAATGTTTTGAATTATGAAATCTGCATATATGCGCACATACATATTAGTTTTATATAATGTATATGAATAGTTCAAACACGTTGTGATGTATTTTTGTGTGCCTTATTCCTTCACAATTCCATTATCTGCTTCTGGCACTTTGCTTTAGTTCCACAGAGTTTGGCTCCCTTTCCCATTCTTCTTCTCTATCTTTGTTCTTTATCTCTGTAGTACTAGAGTTTCTTTTATTTTCATGTTCTCTGTTATCTGTTCTGTTAACATTTAGTTATCTCATTTTTTAAAACATATGTATCTATCTGTCTATTCATTTAAAAAGGCAGCAGCGTCTGGTATTCCCAGGCAGTCTCCCATTCAAGTACTAACCAGGCCTAAGTTTGCTTAGCTTCCAAGATTAGAGGGGACCAGACATGTTCAGGGTGGTAGGGCCACAGACAACATCTGTCTTTGAAGAAATAACTTTAATATATTTATTTAATTTTTGAATAGGCTCAAAAATTAGTAGTGTAAAAAGGTATTGGGTAAAAATTCTCCCAAGCTTCACTCTATTTCACCCCTCCCCACTCCCTCAGATAAACATATTATTAATTTTTTAGTGGGGGATTTTCTAGATTTTTAAAATAATTATAAGCAGATAAGAGTATAAATTCACATTCCTTCACTTCTGTATGCAAATACAGGCATGCTATGTATACTTTTTCTTCACATTGATTTTTTTATTCCATGTTTTTCTTTTTTTTTTTATTATACGTTAAGCTCTAGCGTACATGTGCACAACGTGCAGCTTTGTTACATATGTATACATGTGCCATGTTGGTGTGCTGCACCCATCAACTCGTCAGCACCCATCAACTCGTCATTTATATCAGGTATATTTCCATATTAGAAAGGCTTGCCTGTTTTTCTCAACTGCACAGTAGTTTATTGCATAGATGTGCCATAACCTACTTAACCAGCTTCCTAATAACATTTAGATTCCACACATTCTTTTGCTATGAAAAATTGTGCTGCATAGAATAATCTTGCGATTAGGTCAGTTTGCATTTTTGCAAGTATATCTATAAAGATAAATACATAAAAATGGAATTGCAGAGTAAAAGGATTTTTGCATTGGTAATTTTGGTAGATACTGCAAAAATCTCTTCTAGAAGGGTTGTGCCAATTTATATTCCCACCAGCAATGTATAAGCATGCCTGTTTTTCCATAGTTTTGTCAACAGAATGCGTTATCAAACTTTTGGATTTTTGCCAATCTGATGGGTAAAAATAGTATGAAAGCAAGCTTTAATTTGCATTTCTCTTTTGAACAAGATTAGGCATCTTATCACATGCTCAGGAGTTATTTGTATTTCATTTTCTGTGAGACGTGTACATGTACTTTGCCTATTTTTCTACTGATTTTTGGGAAATCTTTATAGTAGGGATTTTATACCTTGATTTTTTGGCATGTGTTGAAAATATTGAACCAGTTCATTGATTTTTATTTGCCTTTTCCCTTCATGAAACAGTTTTTGATTTATATATGGGAAAATCATTGGTTCCTTTTTCTTTTATGACTTCTGAATTTTAGTTCATAGGAAAACATTTGCTAGTACAAAGTTATAAAATATTTCCCTCATTTTTCTTATAAGTATTTTTGTGGTTCCATTTTAAACGTTTAAATCTAAGGCCCTGTTAAAGGTTTTTTTTTTTTTTTTTTTGCTTTTGTTGTATAGTTAATCTAAATCCCATTTATTGAAAACTCATCATTTCTTCATTGATTTTCGTTGTTATTTTATAGTATATTAAAATCATGTGTATATGTGAGTCTATTTCTAGAAATGGTATTCTATTTCATTGATGTTTCTGATGGTCTTTCACATGTCTGTACCACACTGTTTTAATTATTGTAGCTTTGTTTTATATGTGTGTATATATATATATATATATATATATATATATATACACACTTTTTTTTTTTGAGATGGAGTTTTGCTCTTGTTGCCCAGGCTGGAGTGCAATGGCGTGATCTTGGCTCATTGCAACCTCTGACCCCCGGGTTCAAGCGATTCTCCTGCCTCTATGTATATTTTATTACTTGGTGTGATTAGGTCTCTATGAACCTCCAGCTATTCTTGTTTTTTTTTTTTTAACTTTTTTTTCCTGGTTCTTATGATTGTTAGTTTTTGGTTTAGAGTTTTAGAATCAGCTCATCTAGTGCCCAAAACGCAGCCTATTGACATTCCATTGCAACTGCTTTACATTTATAAGTTATTATAGTTTAGGGAAAATCAATCTTTATGATATTGGATTCTACCCAAGAACTTGGTATATCTTTCCATGTTTTTCATTCCTTTCTTTGCACTCTTTTGCCACTATTTAAGAGACTGACTTCATATAGATTTATGCAGTTGAAGTCAGCCTATTCCTAGGTATTTTATCTTGCTATCTGGGTTTGTACATTTTTCCCCCTTGTGCTAAATCTTCAAATTCATCATTGTTTGAATATATGAGAATTACTGACCTTTTAGTATTGATTTTGTACTGCACTCTGTTTACATTTTCTGTTTTTTCCTTACCAGAAGTGGATCAGCATTTCTTCATGAGTTTTTCAGAGTTCTTATGCAAGTTCAGCCATGGGTACACATTTAAAAACGTATCCACACATTATTAAATAAATAAATGCTTAAAATGTGTAGAACTATTTATTAATTGAATACTAAACACTACGTATATACACACACATACTTCTTACAAATACTTTTGAGCATTGTAAATTCCAAATAGGTTTTGCCAATAGAGAAATCGTGTGCCTCCTTTTAAAATGCTTAAGTGGCTAAATATTAGAAACACAGACATTTCTTGTAAAGTGTCACTGATGCCCTGTCTCCTTGGTCATCCCTCTTAAGTGTATTGACTTGATTTTCCAGTGATCCCTGTGAGCCATCTGTGGAATCACACCTTGCTGAGTCTGGCAGGAACACACCTGGGTTTTTGTGTGTGCATGGATCCCATGGATCCCACCATTTCTTCTTTGCCTGCCACACATTTTGACAAAGGTGGATGAGCAGGCAATCAGATTGAGCTCTCTGATGGGTGTTTAACATGTACACACATGTGTCCCTGTGAACGGAGGAGAGTCTCACCTTTGAAAACCAGCTATGAAAGGGGCAACATAGACATTCTATTAAAGAAACACTGACAATGGCTTGCTGGGCTTAAACGATGACAAAAAGAAGAAGAAGAGGTGAGTTACAGGCAGAGCCCAAATATGTCTCCAAGAGGAGGTTATGTATTTCTCAAAGACCTGGACAAGTAAGAGTCATGGATGAATCTGGCCCCAGAGGTAGTCAAAGCCAAGCAATGCAGCCATACCCACCGACAGGCCTGGTGCCCAGGAAAATGCATGTCATCTAGAGTCACCTTGATTCTGGCAGGCTCCCCATTGCTGGGTAATGGTTGGATTTTCTCAGTGCCAGTGAGAAGCAGCCTTTGCCTTATCCAGGGATTAAGCACATCTCTTCCTGGTGTGGCATGGCCGGACTTGCTTTCTGGTTCAGTTCCCCAATCTCACAGTCAGGACAGGCTTTTCCTGGGCCATATAGTAGCCCCATCTCCACCAGTTCTTCTCATTCAGGAGATAATGTCTTTAAGAAGGAAATTTTATGGGTCAAAAATATCTACACTGCTGGAAAGTTGGGTCAAGTCTAACAAGATAAAATTTGATATGGATCAATAAAATGTGTAAGAGATCTCGCCGCACCATCCCACTCATCTAATCAAAGTATGTTGGTGGAAGTAGAGGGGGATGAGGCTGTGGCTGCCACTTAAGAGGCTGCTGGGGGCCCGGTCAATTGCTCAGACACTCAGCATCATGTGATGGTGACAGGCTGGGGCCTGTTGTCAATACATGAGTTCACTTCTCAGTTCTGCCGTTTACTGTCTAATGACTTCAGTACCAAGTTACTTAACTTCCCTGAGCCTCCTCTCCTGTGAAACAGGGATAGTGGTAGCTCCAGGCTCATGGAATGACAGAGAGCAAGACAACATAGGTAGGAACTTGGCACAAGGCTCGATGTACAGAAGGGCTCTTTCTGTTTTCAGTTCTTGCACTCATTCTGGGAGACAGGTGAATTACCATTTCCATTTTGCAGAGAAGGGACTGAGCTTCAGAAAGGGGAAGGAACCAAAGAGCCAAGGTCTGTAGGGCCCTTGAGCTTGCGAACCTCCTGGCATGTCCTCTAGTGTCCCATAATGTTATTATTATTACATGTTGACACTATAAACAAGGTGAGTCTTCAGTAGGGTGTGTCCTGAATAAAAAGTGAATGTGGCTTTAAGCCATGTGGATCTAGCATTTCAGCTTCCACCCCTTCCCATGGTATTTCCAAACACAAGCACTCACCCAGAACCCTGGCTCCGGAGGGGAGAGGCCTTTAGCATCAGCTGGCAGTGTTGCCATGAGCCTCGTGTGTTGGGGCTTCAGCCCAGGCCCCTAGCCTGGATCTCCTTTTCCTTGAAATGGTTTTATTCCTCAATCTTGTGTCATGCCTCTGCTCCTGGGCCTGGAAGAGCCATCTGGCCTTCCCTGACAAGTGCCTGTAACTTAGAATATTAAATTGCAGGAATTGAAGTTTTGGTGCCTTTTCTCCTAGAGGACTCTGTAAGGTTTTGAAGGCTCCAAAGGAAATGATTACATAAATAGACTCACAATCCCAAGGCAGTGGCTGCCTCTCTGCCCTACTTTTACCTAAGATGGGCACTCAAGTGATCCTCTAGAGGTCAAAGAAGTCAATGTCTTCTATTCTCTGTTAAAAAAAAAGTATGGTACTCTGCTTCATATGCCTATGAACTTGAAATGAAATAAGTGCAAATTACACCCCCTGCCTGATGATCTCTGATCCTGGAACCTCAGAATACTTTGGCTTCTTCACTGGACATCTGGAGTTTGCTTCCCAAAGTGAGGAAAATGAACACATGTTCATTTGTGTGCAAGGATGGTGAACTTGAAGTCAGGGCCAGGAGAGCAAAAAGCAGAAGCCGACAAAGGGAATGCAGTCACCGCATTGCCACGTCGGGTGTTTCCAATGAGGACAAAACAAACATTATTTTCCTCCTGGGAAGTTCCAGTCGGCCAGAGAACAAAAATCCAAATGCCTTCATCAGCAGAGTTTACGCCTAAGTTCTTGCTAGCCTCTGAGAACAGAAGCTCAATATTACAGCGAGTTCTCTAGTTTGTGGTTTGTGGCTGTTTCTATCTAATTAGACATGTAATTTCATTTCCCAGTCTTGATTAAAAGTCATTTTTTCCCTAGAAACCACATCTCTGAGTGCTTCTGCTGCACCGTGGAGGGCATTGAGGTGGCTCCTCCGAGATTACCCCAAAAATCATCTCCAGCATCATTGCTGGGTTCCAATTAACCCAGAGCTTCTTTGATCTCCTCAGTCCTTAATGTTTACTTCACAACGATTTGAAGGCAAGGAGAGGGCAGGGTTAGGAACTCTGTTTAGGCTGGGTAATGTAGCGGTGTTCCCCCCAAAAGTCCTAATTAACCATGAAATTGTACACACCACCCTATTAGCAACAAGTCCCTTAACATCCCCATTCACTGGGAATAATTGCATCATTTCTCAGGGCTGCCTCTATGTTCCAGGAAAAAGCCAACTCTATTAATCACCTAAAGCAGAATAAGTGATTTTCAGCTTATGTTTTAATAATGTGTGCCCAGCTCCAGTCTGTGTAAGCAGGGGTTGGCTCTGCTCCACACTCGTGGATTACAGTTCTGCCTGTTGCCAGACTACCTTCTCCCACCAGGGCCCAGGTAGCTCAGGAGGCTGAGTCATTTAGATGAGTATGTTTCCTGCTGGGGAGCTGTCTTTGATGATGAACTCAAGTTTGGTATTTTCAGTCATTGAAGGTGAGACTTCAGTGAGCTTAACGAAGATTAATTAGTTTTGAGAATGAGCAGCTAATTAGTTTCAAGGCAATCATTTGTTCTGATGCTCAGAGAACATGGTACTGAGTCATGGGGAAGTCCTGCAACCTCTGGTGTGGCCACTGCCTGACTTGAGAGGGCGGGGGGAGCACATGTGGCCTTTCTGCTGCCCTGCAGACCTAGGTAGTATCCCCACCTGACTGCTTGCTAACTGTTTGATCTCTCTGGGTCTCTGTGTCTTTTTTTTTTTTAATGGGCTTAACAATTTGCAGCATTATTGTTGGGATTCAAAGCACTTACAGATGTAAAGAGATTGCATTTAAGTGATTAAAAGTGAGTTTTATAGAGATAATTGTCCAGAGATGAGCAACTGGCATTTCCTTCTTTGATAGTTTCACTTGTCAAGATAACAATCCCTTCCTCTGGTGGGATGGGGAGATGAATCCAGATGTCAAGGTGAATCTAGGGTTAACTGTTATATACAATCTTTATTAGACCAAGTTGGGGTGGGGGGAATAAACTTTGGGAGGAGAATGAAGAGAGAAATTTGTAATTGTCTGCCTGATGTGATCATGCTGACTATTAACCTGGAACTCAGCCACAGGCCACTGAGATCTAGGTGAAATTGATATAGAACAGGCAAGCCCCAAGTGGGGCTTAGGCCATGAGGGTTCCTGGATTCGCCCAGGGAAGAATTCAAGGGCAAGCTGGTGGTAGGGTAGAAGAAAAAAGCTTTATGGAAGCAGCAGTGTTGCAGCTCTGGTGTCGGTGCAGCTCCGTGACTGCTCCTGCAAAGCAGGGTGCTCCACAGGCAGTGTGCTGAGATAAGCAGCTCAGAGCAGTTCGGGAGTCATAGTCACACCTGCTTTTAATTACTTGTAGATTCAGGGGCGGTTTATGGAGAAATTTCTAGGGGCAGGGTGGTAACTTCTAAGTCTTCAGGTCATTGCCATGGAAAGAGGCAGTAACTCCTGGGTGTTGCCATGGCAATGGTAAACTGACATGGCACAATGGTGGGTGTGTCTTATGAAAAGCCGCTTCTGCCCCATCCCTGTTTTAGCTAGTCCTTAGTTTGGTCTGGTGTCTGAGCCCTGACTCCAGAGTTGAGTCCCACCTCCTACTTCAGAATCACCTGAAAATCCCCTGCTCAAGTCCATGGCCAGTGGAAGTCCAAAGCTCACTCAGAGATCTCCCCAAGGGTTTGTAAACCACTGGCATCCTTTCTCTCTAAACTGTGGTTTCAGCAAGTGCAGCCTCTGTCTTGCACCACACCTTTCCCAATGTGAACCTTAGTCCTCCTCTGTTTCCAACCATAACAACAGCCCTCACACCAATGACCAGTCATTATGACACTCGGTTATGAGATTGATAGACATTCCTTAAGATTTGCTGGATGGAGTATCCAGAGACGGTCAACCACCACTCATTGCCTCACCTTCTTACCACCATCTTGCTCTCTCTTTCTACCCCCCGACTCTCTCTCCATCTCTTTTGCTTATCTTCATCCTCCCAGAGGATCTCAGGAGCCCCATATGCTTCTCTTGTATTATGTAGGCCATATCCCCCTCCTCTGAAGCTTTGGAGCCAGGCTACCCCGAGGACTGATGTGACTCATCTGTTGTTGCCGTAAGTGTCTCTTCCTAAGGAAAATCCCAGTCTCACTTGTTGAAATAATTTCCCCTACCATATTGCTCTGTTGATTGACACATTGTATGTCCATTTTGCTCTGCAGTACTGCTCCAGCATGTGTAGATGTGGTCACTCAGTGCTTCTAGACCTTGGTCCAAAAAGCCACTGCCGTGGTTGCAAGTGAAGATTTCCAAAGCAGAGTCAGGGTTTGAATTCCAACTCTGCCATTAATAGTCACATAACCCTGGGCAAATGACTTAACCTCCCCATGCCTCAGTTTCCTCATGTGAAACTGGAAGCGATAACAGAATCTACCACAATGTGTTATTGTGTGGATTGAATGAGTTAATACAAATCAAGAGTACTGGCTCTTGACAACACTTGCTACATACTCTTTGCATATAAACAATTTCCACTAAATTGCAGGCTGCACTGGAGCAAGGATTTGTGGGTCCTTGCATCCCAGTGTCAAGAGGAGGGCCTGGTAAATAGTAGTTGCCGATAAACATCTGAGGAATGAATATGTAATGAGTTTGTGTGATTCTGCCTGGCACTGACTCAGGGCCCTGCGATGCTCTTGCACTCCACCAAGGCTCCTTGCTACAGCATCCAGTTCGGCAGTCTACACAGAATGTACTTTTGGCCTGTGTGAGATAACTTGCAAAACGAGCTGCCAAGTTCTACCCAAGAACAAAGGGTCTTGCTTCTCCTTTAGCAGACAAATGTGTGATTTCTGCAAGGTCCCCCGAAGCCTGAAAATCACTCGTGTAGCTCTTCCCCTGCCACATACCATGGTTGCACATCTCTAAGAGTTGGGGAATCCATGGGGAACCCTGTAACAGCACCTCTGTGATATGATGAGTAGATTTTCCTCTTTTGAGTAAGGTTTTTAGGGGAAGTGAGGTCTCAGGACCCTGGGAAAACCAGGTGGGCTATAATTCACCCTTGGTGGATATGCAGATGAGAGGGTAGCTTTTATGAATGTCTGCTTCTTTACTAAGCAAGTCCGGTATCTTCTGTTGATCAGCAATGTCCCAGTTCTAGCACTGAAGAAAGACCAGCAAAAAGACCAGCAATTAAATTATAACCAAGGTAAAATCACTCACTAGCATGTCAAAAACCATTAAGCCAATGCTGGTTTATAAGTTTATGCACTATGATTAGCAAGCAAGTAGGGAAATGAAGCAGGTCTTTACTTAGAATTTTAAAAATAAATAATACAGTGGAATGCTATTAGCCACTTCACCCCTTCATTCAGCAAACATTTATATGGCACTTATTATGTGCTTGCCTCTTGCTAGACTCTGGGGATGGAGTTTAACACAGTGTAGTTTACTTCCTGACCTTGAAAACCCTGCTATCTTGAGCAGTGTTTCTGTGTGGGGGCTTGGTAAAATATCTGACATTTCTTTAGTGGACTATTGAAAACAGATGTAGAGCTGGTATTATATAATAATACGTAACTCGCTTTCTTACTATTGAGCACATGTAGGTAATGTTTATTAAGTCTTTCAATGATCATGTTAAAAGAACTTCATTTTCATTTTCTATTGGCACGCGTTAATCATCACTGAAATTTGAAATCTCACAGGCTTATATTGCTTGGGGATAATTCACCTTGTAAGTAATGATCCAGTTATTTAAAGATCTAGAAAATGCAAGTTTTTGTAGATTTGTGAGATTCGGTGTAAGGGCTGACATTTGGGAAACAGAAATGGAGGATGTGAGAAGAAATTGTATTTGTAAAAGTGTTCAAAAATCCTGTAGTTGGATTATTTATGATGCATTGTGCAGTTCCAGAGGGGGTTTTATTGAATTGAGTTGAGCTGTGAATTTGCCAGAGATCAGATTGAAGCTCTGGCTGGATGCAGAGCCAAGGTAGGTCACCTATAGCCTGCAGCCTGCCCACCTGTGCCCTTTCCTGCTCCTCCGGGCCCCAGCCTGCCAGTAATGAGGGCAAGGATCACCAGGCTGCCAGCAAGAGGCCCACAGGATAGCTGCAGGCTCAGGCCTGCAGGATGTACTCCCAGGGGAGGACTGGCCTGGGCTCCCTGGCTTCCTCCAGGTGTGACTCCACGCCCCTGGCTGTCAGGAAGTTCTGCCTTATGTCGATCTAATTCCATTGAGGTAAAGAGGGAGCTCTTTTCCAGTGTCTGGTCCTCAGATTCTTGATAGCCTTCTTCTGAGGGGTCTGGCGAAATGGAGGAACAAAGGCTGGTGGAGAAGAGACAGTCTGGGAGAAAGTCCCTGGCTGGATGCCTGTGATGAAGGACTTGCGGCTCGGGAGAATGTTCCCCAGTTGGGGATTTTAGGTATATCTTTGTGTGGACGAAGGTATGTAACTCCACTCTCTGCTGTCTGATAGAATAGACACTTTCTTTTTTTGGGAACACAGTCTTTGTCACCCAGGCTGGATTGCAGTGGAGTGATTGATCTCAGCTCACTGCTGCCTCGACCTCACTGGCTCAAGGTATCCTTCCACCTCAGCCTCCTGAGTAGCTGGGAATACAGGAACACACCACCATGCCCAGCTAATTTTTTACTTTTTTTTTGTAGAGATGGGGTCCTACTATGTTGCCCTGGCTGATCTCGAACTCCTGGGCTCAGGTGATGCTATTGCCTCAGCCTCCCAAAGCACTGGGATTACAAGTGTGAGCCACCATGCCCAGGCTAGAATAGACATCTTGATGGATTCTCAGAAAGTTTTTTCTCTGTGTTGGCATCTTGGGCTTTCTATGATGCTCAGAGATAAAGATGAAGATGCTCTGAGCACAGCTTGGCCATTTAAGCAAGGGCAGGGCCACCACCTCCTCCAGGCAGGTCCCCTGGTTCCTGTGGAGTTCTTGGTTAGCCTGTTGGTCTTGAGTTTGCTATTAGCCTACAGTTTGGGTGTTACAATACCCCCTGCTATTTCTAGGACCCCATGCTCCAGAAGCTTCTTGGACCACTGAGCTTCCAGTTGACACCCACAGAACTCCTGCTCTCCGCTTGGTCCTGGAACTCTGCTCAGGTGGGGCTTTATCTCTCCTGGTTGAGCCCCTCTTCCTGGTATCTCTTTCCTCCAGGTACTGTGGCCCACACTGTGCACCCAGAGGCTTCCCTAACCCTCATGGAGCCTCCCAGTCTTCTTCAGCATGCTCCTGGGCTGTGAGCCTGGAGTCTGTGGGCCCGGAGACCTGAGTGTCAGACCAGGCTGACTTCTCCCAGCTGAGGAGAGACTCCAAAGACACAGAAAAACCTCCTGTCTGTCCCAGGGGGCATTGAGAAAGCCATCTTTCTGGAGGCAAGATGGCTTTAAGGACTGGATGAACTTCATTAGAGAATTTGGCTGAAGCCCTCATAAGGAACCTCTAGAGACCTTCCCAGTTTCCCCCTTGCATGGCGGGGGCTGTCTGAGGAGCTGGTGGACCTGTTCCTCTTTCAGCTTGGGGATTGGGAAAGGGCTGCTACTAAGCAAGAGGGTTGGCTTTGATTGGTTCCCTTAAATAAATCTCTAGGTTAAGGCTGGCAGCAAGAGAGGAAGGTTCACCTACCCAGGTGGGAGGCCTGACAGGGCCCTCAGTAGCAGGCAGCATGAGGCCGGATATCCATGGTAAGGGACATGTGACATCCTGGGCAAAAAGTGGTGGAAATTGTCAGGGCTCCAGCATGCAGCTCTACACTCACGCTCCTCCTTTCAGATGACAAAGCTGATAATCTTGGGGTTTGCACAGTGACTTTTGGGTCACAGACTTGATGTTAGTGTTCTGTCTTACACATTGTAATAGCTCTGAGCGCCGAAACAGATTTTACAGATTAGGAAACTGAGGCTTGATGGTCAGGGGACCTGTCCTGGGTTATCTAGCTAGGATGATGGGGGACTGGGCTTTGAACCCAGGAAGAGTGACTCCCAAGCCCATGCTCCTCAGGATACTCAGGCTGCTCCAGGTGCATCCCCTGGCTGGCCCCACTATGGAAAGCAATCCATCAGCACCTGCAGTTCCCCTCTTTTCAGGTCTCTACCTGATATACAGCACTGGCCAGGGAGATTTCTAAATAAGGTCAGCTTTTTTGTGGATTATGGGACAGGGGGTGGCTAATGGACTTGCAGCTCAAACACCCTTGCATTTCTCCCTCAGCTCTTGGAGGCAGTAATGGTGCAAGCAGATGCACATTTTGCTCTGTTGTTGTGGTGTTTGCAAGACTTCAGGCCTTCCAGGAGGCCTCACTAGGGCTCAAGGTCTTGCCCAACCACTCACACCCTGGGTTGGTTTGCAGGAAACAGATGTCAGCAGACCTGCCTTAAAAACTGCTGGTCCAAGGAGCTCAGGGAGGTCTCCATGTGAATGAATAGGTGGAGTGAAGTGGTTATCCAATACCAATGGATAGCTACATCTTGGATGACACATGTAAGCAAGTGTGAGAGAGAGGCTGAGTGGGAAAGAGGACAAGTATCAGGAACTGGGCAGGAGAGGATAGGCGGAAGGAGGCAGAGCCCAGAGAGAGCCGGGTTGTGCAGCTACACCTGAATTCTACCATTGTGGGGACAGCCACACCTTGGGCTGCTGAGCACTTGGATCCTGTAGCCCAGAGACCAACTTTAAAAAAAATTTACACATAATAATTATACATATTTTGGGGGTACCATGTGATGTTTTAACACTTGTGTATATCGTGTAATTATCAGATCAGGGTAATTAGCATATCCGTCACCTTAAACACTGGTCATTTCTTTGTTGTGGGAACATTCAAAATTCTCTCTTTTAATTATTTGAAATATACAATGCACTATTGTTAGCTATAGTCACCCTAATTTGCAATGGATCAGAAGAATTTATTCCTCCTATCTAACGTAACAAACGTAACACTGTACCCATTGGCCAAACTCTCCCCATTTCCCCCTTGCCCTTTTCACACTGTACCCATTGGCCAACCTCTCCCCATTTCCCTCTTGCCCTTTTCTCCTCAGTCTCTGGTAACCACAGTTCTATTCTCAACTTCTATGAGATGCACTTTTTTTTTTTTTTTTTTTCAAGATATGAGTGAGATCATGTGGTATTTGGCTTTCTGTGCCCGGCTAATTCTCTTAAAATAGTGATTCATCCATGTTGTCACAAATGATAGATTTCATCATTTTTATGGCTGAATAGTATTCCATTTTATATATAGCACATTTTCTTTATCTGTTCATCCATTGATGGGCACTAAGTTTATCTTGACTTTTGTGAATAGCACTGCAATAAACATGGGAGTGCAGGCATCTCTTCAACATACTAATTTTATTTCCTTTGGATATATACCCAGTAGTTGGATTGCTGAGTCATGCAGTAGATCTATTTTTAAGCTTTTTTTTTCCTTTTTTAAAAATTATTATACTTTAAGTTCTAGGGTACATGTGCACAATGTGCAGGTTTATTATATATGTATACATCTGCCATGTTGGTGTGCTGCTCCCATTAACTTGTCATTTACATTAGGTATATCTCCTAACGCTATCCCTCCTGCCTCCTACCCGACGACAGGCTCCAGTGTGTGATGTTCCCCATTCTGTGTCCAAGTGTGCTCATTGTTCAATTCCCACCTATGAGTGAGAACATATGGTGTTTGGTTTTCTGCCCTTGCGATAGTTTCCTGAGAATGATGGTTTCCAGCTTCATCCATGTCCCTACAAAGGGCATGAACTCATCCTTTTTTATGGCTGCATAGTATTCCATGGTGTATATGTGCCACATTTTCTTAATCCAGTGTATCATTGATGGACATTTGGGTTGGCTCCAAGTTTTTGCTATTGTGAATAGTGCCGCAATAAACAAACGTGTGCATGTGTCTTTATAGCAGCATAATTTATAATCCTTTGGGTACATACCAAGTAATGGGGTGGCTGGGTCAAATGGTATTTCTAGTTCCAGATCCTTGAGGAATTGCCACACTGTCTTCCACAATGGTTGAACTAGTTTACAGTGCCATTAACAGTGTAAAAGTGTTCCTATTTCTCCACATCCTCTCCAGCGCCTGTTGTTTCCTAACTTTTTAATGAGCTTAAGGAGATTTTGGGCCGAGATGATGGGGTTTTCTAAATATACAATCATGTCATCTGCAAACAGGGACAATTTGACTTCCTCTTTTTGTAATTGAATACCCTTTATTTATTTCTCCTGCCTGATTGTTCTGGCCAGCACTTCCAACACTATGTTGAATAGGAGTGGTGAGAGTGGGCATCCCTGTCTTGTGCCAGTTTTCAAAGGGAATGCTTCCAGTTTTTGCCCATTCAGTATAATATTGGCTGTGGGTTTGTCATAAATAGCTATTATTATTTTGAGACATGTCCCATCAATACCTAATTTATTGAGAGTTTTTAGCATGAAGGGCTGTTGAATTTTGTCAAAGGCCTTTTCTGCATCTATTGAGATAATCATGTGGTTCTTGTCTTTGGTTCTGTTTCTATGCTGGATTACGTTTATTGATTTGCGAATGTTGAACCAGCCTTGCATCCCAGGGATGAAGCCCACTTGATCATGGTGGATAAACTTTTTGATGTGCTGCTGAATCTGGTTTGCCAGTATTTTATTGAGGATTTTTGCATCAATGTTCATCAGGGATATTGTTCTAAAATTCTCTTTTTTTGTTGTGTCTCTGCCAGGCTTTGGTATCAGAATGATGTTGGCTTCATAAAATGAGTTAGGGAGGATTCCCTCTTTTTCTATTGATTGGAATAGTTTCAGAAGGAGTGGTAGCAGCTCCTCGTTGTACCTCTGGTAGAATTCGGCTGTGAATCCATCTGGTCCTGGACTTTTTTTGGTTGGAAGGCTATTAATTATTGCCTCAATTTCAGAGCCTGTTATTGATCTATTCAGGGATTCAACTTCTTCCTGGTTTAGTCTTGGGAGGGTGAATGTGTCCAGGAAATTATCCATTTCTTCTAGGTTTTCTAGTTGATTTGCATAGAGGTGTTTATAGTATTCTCTGATGGTAGTTAGTATTTCTGTGGGATCGGTGGTAATATCCCCTTTATCATTTTTTATTGCATCTATTTGACTTTTCTCTCTTTTCTCCTTTATTAGTCTTGTTAGTGGTCTATCAATTTTGTTGATCTTTTCAAAAAACCAGCTCCTGGACTCCTTGATTTTTTGAAGGGTTTTTTGTGTCTCTATCTCCTTCATTTCTGCTCTGATCTTAGTTATTTCTTGCCTTCTGCTAGCTTTTGAATGTGTTTGCTCTTGCTTCTCTAGTTCTTTTAATTGTGATGTTAGGGTGTCGATTTTAGATCTTTCCTGCTTTTTCTTGTGGGCATTTAGTGCTATAAATTTCCCTCTACACTTTAAATGTGTCCCGGAGTTTCTGGTATGTTGTGTCTTTGTTCCCATTGGTTTCAAAGAACATCTTTATTTCTGCCTTCATTTCGTTATGTACCCAGTAGTCATTCAGGAGCAGGTTGTTCAGTTTCCATGTAGTTGAGCGGTTTTGAGTGAGTTTCTTAATCCTGAGTTCTAGTTTGATTTCTCTGTGGTCTGAGAGACAGTTTGTTTTAATTTCTGTTCTTTGACATTTGCTGAGGAGTGCTTTACTTCCAACTATGTGATACTTTTGGAATAAGTGCCATGTGGGGCTGAGAAAAATGTATATTCTGTTTATTTGGGGTGGAGAGTTCTGTAAACGTCTATTAGGTCTGCTTGGTGCAGAGCTGAGTTCAATTCCTGGATATCCTTGTTAACTTTCTGTCTCACTTATCTTTCTAATGTTGACAGTGGGGTGTTAAAGCCTCCCATTATTATTGTGTGGGAGTCTAAGTCTCTTTGTAGGTCTCTAAGGACTTGCTTTATGAGTCTGGATTGCTCCTGTATTGGGTGCATATATATTTAGGATGGTTAGCTCTTCTTGCTGAATTGATCCCTTTACCATTATGTAATGGTAGGTAATGACTTTCTTTGTCTCTTCTGATCTTTGTTGGTTTAAAGTCTGTTTTATCAGAGACTAGGATTGCAAACCCTGCTTTTTTTTTTTTTTTTTTTTTTTTTTTTTTGCTTTTTTTTGCTTTCCATTTGCTTGGTAGATCTTCCTCTATCCCTTTATTTTGAGCCTATGTGTGTCTCTGCATGTGAGATGGGTCTCCTGAATACAGCACGCTGATGGGTCTTGATTCTTTATCCAATTTGCCAGTCTGTGTCTTTTAATTGGAGGATTTAGCCCATTTACATTTAAAGTTAATATTGTTGTATGTGAATTTGATCCTGTCATTATGATGTTAGCTGGTTATTTTGCTTGTTAGTTGATGCAGTTTCTTGCTAGCATCGATGGTCTTTACATTTTGGCATGTTTTTGCAGTGGCTGGTACTGGTTGTTCCTTTCCATGTTTAGTACTTCCTTTAGGAGCTCTTATAAGGCAGGCCTGGTGGTGACAAAATCTCTCAGCATTTGCTTGTCTGTAAAGGATTTTATTTCTCCTTCACTTATGAAGCTTAGTTTGGCTGGATATGAAATTCTGGGTTTAAAATTCTTTTCTTAAAAATGTTGAATATTGGCCCCCACTCTTTTCTGGCTTGTAGAGTTTCTGCTGAGAGATCCGCTGTTAGTCTGATGTGCTTCCCCTTGTGGGTAACCCAACCTTTCTCTCTGACTTCCCTTAACATTTTTTCCTTCGTTTCAACTTGGGTGAATCTGACAATTATGTGTCTTGGACAATATCTTCTCGAGGGGTATCTTTGTGGCATTCTCTGTATTTCCTGAATTTGAATGTTGGCCTGCGTTGCTAGGTTGGGGAAGTTCTCCTGGATGATATCCTGAAGAGTGTTTTCCAACTTGATTCCATTCTCCCTGTCACCTTCAGGCTCACCAGTCAGATGTAGATTTGGTCTTTTCACGTAGTCCCATATTTCTCGGAAACTTTGTTCATTTCTTTTTACTCTTTTTTCTCTAAACTTCTCTTCTCCCTTCATTTCATTCATTTGATCTTCCATCACTGATACCCTTTCTTCCAGTTGATCGAATTGGCTACTGAAGCTTGTGCATGCGTCATGTAATTCTCGTGCCATGGGTTTCAGTTCCATCAGGTCATTTAAGGTCTTCTCTATGCCGTTTATTCTAGTTAGCTATACGTCTAATCTTTTTTCAAGGTTTTTCAAGCTAGTTTTTCAAGGTTTCAAGGTTTTTCAAGCTTTTTTCAAGCTACTTTGCAATGGGTTTGAACATCCTCCTTTAGCTCCGAGAAGTTTGTTATTACTGATCATCTGAAGCCTTCTTCTCTCAACTCGTCAAAGTCATTCTCCATCCAGCTTTGTTCCGTTGCTGGCAAGGAGCTGTGTTCCTTTGGAGGAAAAGAGGCACTCTGATTTTAAGAATTTTCAGCTTTTCTGCTCTGGTTTCTCCCCATCTTTGTGATTTTATCTGCCTTTGGTCTTTGAGTCTTTGATGATGGTGATGTACAGATGGGGTTTTGGTGTGGATGTCCTTTCTGTTTGTTAGTTTTCCTTCTAACAGTTAGGACCCTCAGCTGCAGGTCTGTTGGAGTTTGCTGGAGGTCCACTCCAGACCCTGTTTGCCTGGGTATCACCAGCTGAGGGTGCAGAACAGCAGATATTGCAGAATGGCAAATGTTGCTGTCTGATTGTTCCTCTGGAAGCTTCGTCTCAGAGGGGCACCCGGCTGCATGAGGTGTCATTCGGCCCCTACTGGGGGGTGCCTCCCAGTTAGGCTACCTGGGGGTCAGGAACCCACTTGAGGTGGCAGTCTGTCCATTCTCAGATCTCAAACTCTGTGCTGGGAGAACCACTACTCTCTTCAAAGCTCAGTTGGAAATGCAGAAATCACCCATCTTCTGTGTCACTCACGCTGGGAGCTATAGGCTGGAGCTGTTCCAATTCGGCCATCTTGGAACCTAATCCTCTATTTTTAAGTTTTTGAGGAAACTGCATACTGTTTTTCATGACGGCTATACTAATTTACATTCCCATCAACAGTGTATAAGAATTCCCATTTCCGGAGACCATCTTAACTTGCTTTTTCAGGTCCCACAACAGTGGATGCCCTACCTGAAATATGGCAGGCACTCAGTGCTTCTCAGAGTGCATCCTATTCTGTGGAGAAAAGACTCAGCCCTCTCCTCCAGGGGCTTCTGATCCACAGGGGGAAAGTGACAAGTTGACAGATAATTACCACTCCATGTACTAGTCTTTTCCTGTCGCACAAGTTCTGGATTCCAAGGGCTAATTATTCATACTCAACTATTCTGTGAGTTCTGCACTAATTCAGAAGCATACATAGAAGTGAGATAGAGAGAAACGTCAGAGAGAAACGTCTCTATTTTATTGCTGGATTAAAGGCCTGTTTTGGAGCTGAGACCAAAAATGGATTTTCCACTATTTCCCCACAAGTGCATTGCTTAGGCCCTACAGGTTGAGATAGTTGTCTGTAGATCTGATCCTTGTTTGGTCAACTGCTAGGGGATTGCAGCCTGGGCCTCAGCTCACCCTTCTACTCACTCTTGCTGGCCATCACCAGAGTTAGGTGAGCCAGTGGGTGTCAAACTCTTCCCTTCTCACCAAGCAGGTAAAACCTTTCCCTTCCTAAGGAGAGAAGCTTGTAAAAGGTGAAGGAAAGTACAACAGCTTTTAAAATATATATTTAAGGGATAAAATTTCTTATTTAAAATCTGGGATAAAACATAGGGAAAGGGAGCAAGTGGTCCCTCATAATGATTCATTAACACGGACTGGAAAAACTCAGAAAGGGGTTTTGAAGGGTGAAGAGGAGCTGTTCCAGGTAGTCCAATAGGGACCAAAAGGGAATTTTAAGTGGAACTATTTATTCCCAGAGTGGTGAATTGACATGAGTTCTGTCATAAAATCCAGAACTGTCAAGGTTGGGAGGAATAGGGGAAATGGCCATAGAGAGGTTAGGAGTGAGGAATGACAAGGTCCAATTTGCATTTTGATTCTCTTTCTAGTTGAGCATAGGAGGGAAGGAAGGGAAGCGGGGAGATAAAAGAAAAGTGGTTACCTGGGAGGCAATGAATAGTCTTGGCAGATGTTCAAGACCTAAAGGAAAGAAGTGGTGGTAGGGATATACCCTAGGGGTGATAGAGAATAGGGGTGGATTTCTGACCTGTTTGGAAAGCAAAATTGGCTAGGCTTTTTTGTTGCTTGGTTTGCTCACCACAAGGATAACATTGGCTTGGAATAGGGCTTGGGGTTACAGATTTAGCCTGTTGAAGAGAAGGGTGGGGGCTGTTGTGAGATTACTTCCCTACTTCAAGAACTAGGAAATCAGAAATAAGACCATCTTCTGCGAGTCATCACTTTAGCCAACACACAATAGATCCTCACAGATATGTACAAAGTTATGTTAAAGAGAAATGACACAATGGGATATTTAGAAGGACTGAGAAGTGAAAGTAGAGGTTTGTCTGCCCGGAAGAAAATACAAAGAGGAATTTCAGAGGCCAGTGTTGGCCATGTGTGTCTGAACACAGTGCAAAGGGGCCTGGAGCTTGATTCCTGGGCTTCCAGGGCGTGTTTTCACTGGCAGTGCTATCACCTTTTTAGGGCACAGCACTTGAAAGCTAATGGGCTTTTAGGCAATTGCATGAGCAACCATGGCAGCTCTGCACATGATCGTACATTTGGCTAAGTCCCCTTTTCGCATTAGTCACCTCTTGCTTCTGATTCAGCATCCCAGGAGCAGTATCTCCAAGAAAAGACTGTAGCATGTCTTGTACATGCAAGATTTCAACCTGAATCTCAGATTTAGCTGGTGTTTGTAGTCATACCTGGCTTGTATCTGTTCATGGGAGCCAATCATATGCGTCTCTTCCAATGGTGTATCACTTGGAGACATTACATTGGTAGCTTGAAACTGGCCACAGTGGGAGTATCAGTGTGCTGGGGCTACCATATCAAAGCACCACAGACCAGGAGGCTTAAACAACAGAATTTATTGTCTCACAGTTCTGGAGGCTAGGAGTTCAAAATCAAGATAGTGGCGGGGTTGGTTTCTCCTGAGGCCGCTCTCCTTGGGTTGTTCATGCTATCTTCTCCCTATATCTTCACCTGATCTTGCCTATGAGTGTCTGTGTCCTAATCACCTTTTCTTATAAGGACACCAATCGTATTGGATTAGGGCCCACCCTAATGACCTCATTTTAACTTAATCACCTCTTTAAAGATCCTAGCTCCATATACAGTTTCATTCCAAGGTGCTGAGGGTTAGGCCTTTAACGTATGAATTTTGGGGGAACACATTCAGCCCATATAATGGTAGTATTTATAGCATGGAAAACAGCAAATGCACAACTCAGGACTTCCCACGCCCACCTGAGAGCTGGATGTTAAACATTTACCAATACACCATTCACTATAGCTCTCACTGCCACCCCACTCTTTTTTTTTTTTTGGTGTATGCATCCATTTCTTTGAACTTGGTTATTTCTCAAAGATAAACAGTTTCTGAGTTTCTGAACTAACAAGGCTAATACTAGGCCTCTCCTTGGAGAAAGGGATATCTCTGTAGTGCACCTAAGCCCCAACCTCAAGGCTTCCTAAGACAATAACCTCTTGAACCTTCTAAGGGAAGTGTATCTTAGAATAATAGTAGCAATTTTTATTGATTTCTTCCTATGGAACAGACCCTGGTCGAAACACTTTGCATAAAGTAGCACATCAGTCCCCACAGTAACTCTGCAAGGTGGATATTATTATTACTATATCCTTTTCTGGATGAGAAACTCACGTGACACCACACAGCTGCTAGATGGCAGTTAGGATTCCAGCCTTGCATGTTCTTGATCATCAGGCTCCTTGCTCTTGGAGGCCCGGATGTTCCCTCATTTCATATCACCTCAAGTAACTAAGTGTGATTAACTCTTTCCAAAGCCAGATCTTGGTCCTTGATGGCCTTGGTTCCCCTTCCAGGAAAATAAACACATCTTTGCAAGTACCTTTGTAACTCAAAGCTTGGATGGCAAGTTTGATGATATTTCTAGCTACCTTGAGCCCCTTTTTCTATTCCAGAAAGTGGTATCAAAAGGGTACCTTTAGAATTTACTCTGATTGCATAAGTACTTTGAATAACACATCTGTAATTTGTGACATATATTCTCTAAGCAAAATATAGTGAGCCATGCTTCAGGGAACACAATGTGCTGTTGTACTAATTAATTTGTCAAGTTATGGCTAATTATAAAATGCACTGTTGCTTATTTTGATTTGTAATGTAGCCTACATTGTTTTAACCACTAACAGGAAGTGGCAGAGTGCGGGGGAGTGCAGTGTTCCCTCTAGGCTGCAGAAGCCATGGGCTGGCGTCTGGGTTACCTGGGTCACCGGGTGTGTGTGTTTCAGTCGATCCTCACCTGCTCTGTAAGGCTGGAAGTCCCCATCCACTCCTTTCTCACCAAGTGGATGGTGGAGGGCCTTCCTGCTTGTCAGCTGGTGGACACTCTCACTGTGTTGCAGTGAGAGGGTCTCACAGGGTGGCACTGAAGCCTTTTGTTTCCAAGCCCTTCAGGGACAGGGAGGCAGGACAGGGTCACAGGAGGGTGTCCTGGCCCTCCAGAAGAATCAGTTCTGGACCTTTGGCTGGTTCTTCTTGGGGCTGGAGGTGACAGGCTCAAGATGAACAGGGGAACAGGTCACAGTGCCTACGGCTGCCTTCCAAAACTTCACAGATGGCAGCATTCCTTGGGAAATCTCCCAGGGTGCAGTGTTGGGCATTTGGACTGATAGCCTCAAAGCTCAATTTTGTCAATACATTTAGAGGGACTCCCTTTCCAGGGACAAACTCACAGCAACCAGCCAAGAAAACTCATGTGTGACACAAGGCCAGAAATCCCAGGACAGCACCTGATGGCCTCACGGAGAGTCTGCCCAGCCCAGGGCGGACAGAGTGGTGATGTCACTTGTCTTAGTCACCCAGGACTGGTCTGCCCAGGGCTCAGCAGGCAAGAGCCTGGGGTCCTACACACCTTTCCCCCAATTGCATTACATGAGTGCTGTGACTTCTGTTTCTCTGGGCTTCCTTCTTCATATACCAGGCTGGTCACCTCCTCTCCCTTTTTTCTAACTGATTGTAATGCTTTTGGTGATGTGCCCTCACAGCCCTGCCTTTTAAAGACCACCCCAGTCCACCTGAGGTGGGCTGCAGGGGGCTCTCGAAAGCTTTGGCCTGAGGCTCCTATTCCAAGTGTCTGATGATGCCAGTGTGCTGATATTTCCCCATATTTTACCACCCCTATTTTGTTCTCTTTCAAGCACCTGCTATTTTCACTGGGCATGTGTATCTTGCCTTATATCTATTTATTATTATTTATAGATTTATGTTCTGTATTATGTTATATTATAAACATATTTATTCATTTACTTTAATGCTCATTATCTGTCTTCCTCCTGGATCATGCTGTTTTTTCCACCAAAGCACACCTGGTGCCTAGCCCAAGGCCTGGCCCCAGTGGTCACTGATAAAATATTTATTGAATGTACAAAAAATCCTGCACTGAGAGGGGACTCCGGGAACCCTTCATAGACCTGCTCTGTGCTGCCAGCCTGCTTTGACTCTGAACACGGTGGATGGTGCTTGTGCGGCCAGCCCTCTGCTGGGACCTGTGAGCACCTGCCTGGAGCTGGATCCTGCACAGCACACTCTCTACCATCCATGCTTTCATAGTCAAGGGGGCACTTAATGAAATTAAAAGGCTGCAAATTTAAAATAGATGCCCTTTTTTGGCAACATATTATTAATCAACCTTGGGAACTCACTCCTGCAGGATATCATTGAGTCAAATAATTCAGCACGACTAAGGAGGGGATTAGAAAGCTCTATGAATAAGAATAACATCTGTTAGGATGGAGCTTCCCTTTCCAGAGAAATCCACCCCTGAACTGTTAGGTAAAATCTCAGCCCCAGCTATGATGAAGGGATAACAGGCCTATCAGCGCTGATTAGGTAAAATCAAGGCTGCTAGTGAGAGGGTGGTTATAGACACTGACCAGGAAGAGAGATCTTGTCCCAAAGACAGCCCAGTCCCCAAATCCTCCTTTCCAAATGACTGTGCTCCCTGGAGCCTAGAACTTAGATTTAATAAGTCCCCAATGATTCCATGTACCTATATGCTTATCCATCCACCCACCATCCATCCATCCATCCATCCATCCATCCATCCTTCCATCCATCCATCCACCAACCCATTGATCTATCCATTCATGGCATCCATTCATCAGTACGTCCATCCGTCCATCCATCCATCCATCCATCCATCCATCCATCCATCCACTTGCCTGCCCATCTGTTCATACATCTGTTCATCCAGGCACAATCTGAGGAGAAGATAGACAAGGCCCTTATTTTCAGAAACTCTCACGCTCCAATAAGGCAGGCCAAAGAGGAAACAGATCATTGTAATTGTAATCACATGATAAAATGATTACAGGGGACATCCTAGGTACCAGGGGAGCCCAGGGAAGGCCCCTTACCAGGAAGCGAAGCCTCAACTGGTTCCTGGGTAGCAGTGTGGTATTGCAGAAAGAATGTCTGCTTTGGAACTAGTCAGAAATGGATTTGAATTCTTGTTCTATCACTTACAGTCTGAGTGACTATGGGCAACTGCTTGGAGCCTTCATTTTCCTCCCCTCTAAGATGGAGACAGCTAAATCCACCAGGTTTCTGGGAAGATTCAGTGAGGTGGTGTCTGTGCAGGACCTGACAGAATGCCTGCCATTAGCAGCTGGTGGGTAAATTGTGGTGCCTTTCCTTCCATTTTCTTCTTTCTTTCTTTCTTTCTTTTTTTTTTTTAAGAAAGATTAGAACTATTTTTATTTTTTATTTTTATTTATTATTATACTTTAAGTTCTAGGGTACATGTGCATAACGTGCAGGTTTGTTACATGTGTATACTTGTGCCATGTTGGTGTGCTGCACCCATCAACTCGTCAGCACCCATCAATTCATCATTTATATCAGGTATAACTCCCAATGCAATCCCTCCCTCCTCCCCCCTCCCCATGATAGGCCCCGGTGTGTGATGTTCCCCTTCCCGAGTCCAAGTGATCTCATTGTCCAGTTCCCACCTGTGAGTGAGAACATGCGGTGTTTGGTTTTCTGTTCTTGTGATAGTTTGCTAAGGATGATGGTTTCCAGCTGCATCCATGTCCCTACAAAGGACGCAAACTCATCCTTTTTGATGGCTGCATAGTATTCCATGGTGTATATGTGCCACATTTTCTTAATCCAGTCTGTCACAGATGGACATTTGGGTTGATTCCAAGTCTTTGCTATTGTGAATAGTGCCGCAGTAAACATACATGTGCATGTGTCTTTATAGCAGGATGATTTATAATCCTTTGGGTATATACCCAGTAGTGGGATGGCTGGGTCATATGGTACATCTAGTTCTAGATCCTTGAGGAATTGCCATACTGTTTTCCATAATGGTTGAACTAGTTTACAATCCCACCAAAGTGTAAAAGTGTTCCTATTTCTCCACATCCTCTCCAACACCTGTTGTTGCCTGACTTTTTAATGATTGCCATTCTAACTGGTGTGAGATGGTATCTCATTGTGGTTTTGATTTGCATTTCTCTGATGGCAAGTGGTGATGAGCATTTTTTCATGTGTCTGTTGGCTGTATGAATGTCTTCTTTTGAGAAATGTCTGTTCATATCCTTTGCCCACTTTTTGATGGGGTTGTTTTTTTCTTGTATATTTGTTTGAGTTCTTTGTAGATTCTGGATATTAGCCCTTTGTCAGATGAGTAGATTGCAAACATTTTCTCCCATTCTGTAGGTTGCCTGTTCACTCTGATGGTAGTTTCTTTTGCTGTGCAGAAGCTCTTTAGTTTAATGAGATCCCATTTGTCAATTTTGGCTTTTGCTGCCATTGCTTTTGGTGTTTTAGACATGAAGTCCTTGCCCATGCCTATGTCCTGAATGGTACTACCTAGGTTTTCTTCTAGGGTTTTTATGGTATTAGGTCTAACATTTAAGTCTCTAATCCATCTTGAATTAATCTTCGTATAAGGAGTAAGGAAAGGATCCAGTTTCAGCTTTCTACTTATGGCTAGCCAATTTTCCCAGCACCATTTATTAAATAGGGAATTCTTTCCCCATTTCTTGTTTTTCTCAGGTTTGTCAAAGATCAGATGCCTGTAGATGTGTGGTATTATTTCTGAGGACTCTGTTCTGTTCCATTGGTCTATATCTCTGTTTTGGTACCAGTACCATGCTGTTTTGGTTACTGTAGCCTTGTAGTATAGTTTGAAATCAGGTAGCGTGACGCCTCCAGCTTTGTCCTTTTGACTTAGGATTGTCTTGGCAACGCGGGCTCTTTTTTGGTTCCATATGAACTTTAAAGCAGTTTTTTCCAATTCTGTGAAGAAAGTCATTGGTAGCTTGATGGGGATGGCATTGAATCTATAAATAACCTTGGGCAGTATGGCCATTTTCACGATATTGATTCTTCCTATCCATGAGCATGGTATGTTCTTCCATTTGTTTGTGTCCTCTTTTTTTTTTCACTGAGCAGTGGTTTGTAGTTCTCCTTGAAGAGGTCCTTTACATCCCTTGTAAGTTGGATTCCTAGGTATTTGATTCACTTTGAAGCTATTGTGAATGGGAGTTCATTCATGATTTGGCTCTCTGTTTGGCTGTTACTGGTGTATAAGAATGCTTGTGATTTTTGCACATTGATTTTGTATCCTGAGACTTTGCTGAAGTTGCTTATCAGCTTAAGGAGATATTGGGCTGAGACAATGGGGTTTTCTAAATATACAGTCATGTCATCTACAAACAGGGACAATTTGACTTCTTCTTTTCCTAACTGAATACCCTTGATTTCTTTCTCTTGCCTGATTGCCCTAGCCAGAACTTCCAACACTATGTTGAATAGGAGTGGTGAGAGAGGGCATCCCTGTCTTGTGCCAGTTTTCAAAGGGAATTTTTCCAGTTTTTGCCCATTCAGTATGATATTAGCTGTGGGTTTGTCATAAATAGCTCTTATTATTTTGAGGTACGTTCCATCAACACCGAATTTATTGAGCGTTTTTAGCATGAAGGGCTGTTGAATTTTGTCAAAAGCCTTTTCTACATCTATTGAGATAATCATGTGGTTCTTGTCTTTGGTTCTGTTTCTATGCTGGATTACGTTTATTGATTTGCGAATGTTGAACCAGCCTTGCATCCCAGGGATGAAGCCCACTTGATCATGGTGGATAAACTTTTTGATGTGCTGCTGAATCTGGTTTGCCAGTATTTTATTGAGGATTTTTGCATCAATGTTCATCAGGGATATTGTTCTAAAATTCTCTTTTTTTGTTGTGTCTCTGCCAGGCTTTGGTATCAGGATGATGTTGGCCTCATAAAATGAGTTAGGGAGGATTCCCTGTTTTTCTATTGATTGGAATAGTTTCAGAAGGAATGGTACCAGCTCCTCGTTGTACCTCTGGTAGAATTCGGCTGTGAATCCATCTGGTCCTGGACTTTTTTTAGTTGGTAGGCTATTAATTATTGCCTCAGTTTCAGAGCCTGCTATTGGTCTATTCAGGGATTCAATTTCTTCCTGGTTTAGTCTTGGAAGAGTGTAAGTGTCCAGGAAATTATCCATTTCTTCTAGATTTTCTAGTTGATTTGCATAGAGGTGTTTATAGTATTCTCTGATGGTAGTTAGTATTTCTGTGGGGTCGGTGGTGATGTCCCCTTTATCATTTTTTATTGCATCTATTTGATTCCTCTCTCTTTTCTTCTTTGTTAGTCTTGCTAGCGGTCTGTCAATTTTGTTGATCTTTTCAAAAAACCAACTCCTGGATTCATTGATTTTTTGGAGGGTTTTTTGTGTCTCTATCTCCTTCAGTTCTGCTCTGATCTTAGTTATTTCTTGCCTTCTGCTAGCTTTTGAATGTGTTTGCTCTTGCCTCTCTAGTTCTTTTAATTGTGATGTTAGAGTGTCAATTTTAGATCTTTCCAGCTTTCTCTTGTGGGCATTTAGTGCTATAAATTTCCCTCTACACACTGCTTTAAATGTGTCCCAGAGATTCTGGTATGTTGTATCTTTGTTCTCATTGGTTTCAAAGAACATCTTTATTTCTGCCTTCATTTCGTTATGTACCCAGTAGTCACTCAGGAGCAGGTTGTTCAGTTTCCATGTAGTTGAGTGGTTTTGATTGAGTTTCTTAGTCCTGAGTTCTAGTTTGATTGCACTGTGGTCTGAGAGACAGTTTGTTATAATTTCTGTTCTTTGACATTTGCTGAGGAGTGCTTTACTTCCAATTATGTGGTCAATTTTGGAATAAGTGCGATGTGGTGCTGAGAAGAATGTATATTCTGTTGATTTGGGGTGGAGAGTTCTATAGATGTCTATTAGGTCCGCTTGGTGCAGAGATGAGTTCAATTCCTGGATATCCTTGTTAACTTTCTGTCTCGTTGATCTGTCTAATGTTGACAGTGGAGTGTTGAAGTCTCCCATTATTATTGTATGGGAGTCTAAGTCTCTTTGTAAGTCTCTAAGGACTTGCTTTATGAATCTGGGTGCTCCTGTATTGGGTGCATATATATTTAGGAGAGTTAGCTCTTCCTGTTGAATTGATCCCTTTACCATTATGTAATGGCCTTCTTTGTCTCTTTTGATCTTTGATGGTTTAAAGTCTGTTTTATCAGAGACTAGGATTGCAACCCCTGCTTTTTTTGTTCTCCATTTGCTTGGTAGATCTTCCTCCATCCCTTTATTTTGAGCCTATGTATGTCTCTGCATGTGAGATGGGTCTCCTGAATACAGCAGACTGATGGGTCTTGACTCTTTATCCAGTTTGCCAGTCTGTGTCTTTTAATTGGAGCATTTAGTCCATTTACATTTAAGGTTAATATTGTTATGTGTGACCTTGATCCAGCCATTATGATATTAACTGGTTATTTTGCTCATTAGTTGATGCAGTTTCTTCCTAGCCTTGATGGTCTTTACATTGTGGCATGTTTTTGCAATGGCTGGTACCGGTTGTTCCTTTCCATGTTTAGGGCTTCCTTCAGGGTCTCTTGTAAGGCAGGCCTGGTGGTGACAAAATCTCTAAGCATTTGCTTATCTGTAAAGGATTTTATTTCTCCTTCACTGATGAAACTTAGTTTGGCTGGATATGAAATTCTGGGTTGAAAATTCTTTTCTTTAAGAATGTTGAATATTGGCCCCCACTCTCTTCTGGCTTGTAGAGTTTCTGCTGAGAGATCCGCTGTTAGTCTGATGGGCTTCCCTTTGTGGGTAACCCGACCTTTCTCTCTGGCTGCCCTTAAGATTTTTTCCTTCATTTCAACTTTGGTGAATCTGGCAATTATGTGTCTTGGAGTTGCTCTTCTGGAGGAGTATCTTTGTGGTGTTCTCTGTATTTCCTGAATTTGAATGTTGGCCTGCCCTACTAGGTTGGGGAAGTTCTCCTGGATGATATCCTGAAGAGTGTTTTCCAACTTGGTTCCATTTTCCCCCTCACTTTCAGGCACCCCAATCAGACGTAGATTTGGTCTTTTTACATAATCCCATACTTCTTGCAGGCTTTGTTCATTTCTTTTTCTTCTTTTTTCTTTTGGTTTCTCTTCTCACTTCATTTCATTCATTTGATCCTCAATCGCTGATACTCTTTCTTCCAGTTGATCGAGTCGGTTACTGAAGCTTGTGCATTTGTCACGTATTTCTCGTGTCATGGTTTTCATCTCTGTCATTTCGTTTATGACCTTCTCTGCATTAATTAGTCTAGCTGTCAATTCTTCCACTCTTTTTTCAAGATTTTTAGTTTCTTTGCACTGGGTACGTAATTCCTCCTTTAGCTCTGAGAAGTTTGATGGACTGAAGCCTTCTTCTCTCATCTCGTCAAAGTCATTCTCTGACCAGCTTTGATCCGTTGCTGGCAATGGGCTGTGCTCCTTTGCAGGGGGAGATGCGCTCTTATTTTTTGAATTTTCAGCTTTTCTGCCCTGCTTTTTCCCCATCTTTGTGGTTTTATCTGCCTCTGGTCTTGGATGATGGTGACGTACTGATGGGGTTTTGGTATAGGTGTCCTTCCTGTTTGATAGTTTTCCTTCTACCAGTCGGGACCCTCAGCTGTAGGTCTATTGGAGATTGCTTGAAGTCCACTCCAGACCCTGTTTGCCTGGGTATCAGCAGCAGAGGTTGCAGAAGATAGAATATTGCTGAACAGTGAGTGTACCTGTCTGATTCTTACTTTGGAAGCTTCCTCTCAGGGGTGTACTCCACCCTGTGAGGTGTGGGGTGTCAGACTGCCCCTAGTGGGGGATGTCTCCCAGTTAGGCTACTCAGGGGTCAGGGACCCACTTGAGCAGGCAGTCTGTCCCTTCTCAGATCTCAGCCTCCGTGTTGGGAGATCCATTGCTCTCTTCAAAGCTGTCAGACAGAGTCGTTTGCGTCTGCAAAGGTTTCTGCTGCTTTTGTTGTTGTTGTTGTTAACTGTGCCCTATCCCCAGAGGTGGAGTCTACAGAGACAGGCAGGTTTCCTTGAGCTGCTGTGAGCTCCACCCAGTTGGAGCTTCCCAGCGGCTTTGTTTACCTACTTAAGCCTCAGCAATGGTGGGCGCCCCTCCCCCAGCCTCGCTGCTGCCTTGCGGTTAGATTGCAGACTGCTGTGTTAACAATGAGGGAGGCTCCGTGGGCATGGGACCCTCCCAGCCAGGTGTGGGATATATTCTCCTGGTGTGCCCGTTTACTTAAAGCACAGTATTGGGGTGGGAGTTACCCGATTTTCCAGGTGTTGTGTGTCTCAGTTCCCCTGGCTAGGAAAAGGGATTCCCTTCCCCCTTGCGCTTCCAGGTGAGGCGATGCCTCACCGTGCTTCAGCTCTCGCTGGTCGGGCTGCAGCAACTGACCAGCACCGATTGTCCGGCACTCCCTAGTGAGATGACCCCAGTACCTCAGTTGAAAATGCAGAAATCACCCGTCTTCTGTGTTGCTCGCGCTGGGAGTTGGAGACTGGAGCTGTTCCTATATGGCCATCTTGCTCTGCCCCCTCCCCCATTTTCTTCTTTCTTTCGTTAATTTTGGAAATGAAATACAGATCATGTTTAAAAATATTTATATATTTGATATTCTACACACACATACTCACACACACATGGAATTTAACACTCTCCGTTCAGCATTAAATTTCTCCCTTTTTCTGGCAACTCACAAGGACATTTGTTACCTCGATGCCATTAGCTGCGTTAGCACGTCATTAAAAAAATCAAATATTAACAACATAGCGGGAGCTGTAGGCTTTCCATTTGATTACTCTGAAGGGTAAGTTTACTTAAAATAAGCTAATTTATAATTCTGAAGTTGTAAATTTGAATAGCACTGTCCCTTGAAGACTTTTTTCAATGAATCCAAGTGTAGACACAGAATCCTCAGTTTCCATAGGGGCAGCCCCAGGGTCAGTGGGGATGAGCTGACACAGGGTGACATCCTCTCACTGGCACCCTTCTTCTCCCCTAACTCAGGGGGAACACAGCCAGCATCTTTAACACTGGAGCTGGTTGGTGGGCATTGAGCACTTGTTGCGGTGGTAGGAGTGGTTACCATTTCCATTTTGTTAGGACCCCTAGTGAGCCACTGGTTCTGTGGGTGTGATGGGAGGGAGAGCTGACATTCTTGCTGGCCTGGAGCCCTGTCCAGTCTGGAGGCCCAGTGGCCAACTGAGAGGGCTCCGGGTGGCCCATCTGCCTGGGACTATGGGGAGGACACAGAGGTGCTTTTCTGTCTGGATATTCCTTGGGGCTATCTCATAGTCCACACTTTTGCAGGCAAGACTGCTGCCCCCTGCAAGGGCTTCAGGTGGTCTCCCTGCAGACTTTGATTGTGTTTTTGAAAGTGAAGTCCACTTCTTATCTCATCTACACCCAATTCCCGGCCTTCTCCAACTCTTGTTTTCTTCCCACCCCTTGGATGACCCAGAGACTGAAGCATCATTCGTCCTCATGGGCTTCCATGACCTGCTGTTCTGGCTCCTCTCTCCCTCTGAGGAGTGTGCCAAGCCCGGCAGCAAGTGCTCGTGGGCCCTTAATAGAAATATTTGATGATGATAATTAGATTATGGGCGATTTGTTACCATAACATTTACTTTTCACATTTTTCTTGGAAATTACATCTGTCTCCAGCTCTTTTGCTTGACTCAGGACAGCGATTTCAATTTTTGCAAAGAATGTAGCCCAAAGAGGCAGTTCATTGTTGAAGAAAGAGCGAAGGCCACAGAACTGGGTGGGCCAGGCTTCTATTCCAGCTTCTCTGTCTTCTAGCTGTTTGAATCTGAGAAAGCTTAAGTTTCTGGGCTTGAATTTTCATGTTTGCAAAATTCCTTCTTCCTCCCTCTCACAGATATTTAATGAGCACCTAGTACATGCCATTCAGAGAGAGATGACCACCAGCAGACTAAGCCCCCTTTGTCATGGAGCCTACATTGCGGGACAGGTGACGACCAGATAACCACATAGATATATGATAAATACGGTGAAGATGAGTAAGGGGAAAAATGGGGTGACGGTCATATTACAGAAAGGTGGGGAGGGAAGGGAAGGCCCTTCTGACATGGGGGCATTTGAGAGGCCTGAAGGAGGTGACAGAATGACCCACCGGGATGTGGGGGAAGAACATCTAGGGAGAGGGAACAGCCAGAGCAAAGACTCTGAGCAGGGGTGTATTTGGCATATGCAAGAAACACCTTGGCAACAGGTCAGGTAGGGCTTTGTGGGACTTTGTAAAGAATTTACAAAAGTATAACGAAATACACTTTAAGATGGAAGCTGTTAGAGAGTTTTGAGCAGAGCTGCTGTGAAGAACTGACCATGGAGGGAGAAGGGAAAGGAAGGAGGCCTTTGAGAACACTGTGGAAGCAACCTAAGCAAGAGGTGGTGGGGGCTTTGACGAGGGGGCGGAGGTGGAAAACCTAAACAGTAGTCAGGTTCTGGATGCATTTTGCTGTTTTGTTATTTTTGTTATTTTAGAATCAGAGGGTACACGTGCAGGTTTGTTATGTGGATATATTGCATCATGCTGAGGTTTGGGTGTCTAATGATCCTGTCACCTAAATAGTGAACATAGTACCCCATAGGTAGTTTTTCAACCCTTGACCTCCTCCTCCTGCCCCCCCTTTTGAAGTCCAAAGTGTTTATTTTTCCCATCTTTATTTCCATGTGTACTCAACATTTAGTTTCTCCTTGTAAGTGAGAACATGCCATATTTGGTTTTTTGTTTTTGCATCAATTTGCTTAGAATAATGGCCTCCAGCTGCATCCATGTTGCTGCAAAAGACATGATTTTGTTCTTTTGTTTGGTTGTATGGTATTACCTAGTGTATATGTACCATATTTTCTTTATATTTTGGATTTTTTTTTTCCATTTAGGAGTGGAGATTTAATAGGCAGAAGAAAAGAGAAAGAGAAATAGCTCTCTCTTTAGAGAGGGGGGTCTCCAAGCAGAAAGGACTGGCTGGTGGCAAATGCGCCAGATTTTATAGGCAGGTTTGAGGAGGTGGTGTCTGATTTACATAGGGCTCACATGCTGGTTCGATCAGGTATGATGTTTACATAGTGCACAGGGAAGGCTGGTCACCCCATCCTAATCTTTTTATGCAAATAGGTTTTCCAGTTGATTGGCACCATCTTGTTTACTCCTTACTGTACACGTGGCTGACAAAGAGAAGGAAGATGGAGCCACCATCTTGAACATGTCTAGTCCCTAGTTCCTGCTGGCATTCACCCGTGCAAGCTCCCAGCTTGCTTGTCTATGTCTGCAGCCTGACTTTACAGGCTGCTCTTTGTTAGAAAATGATTTGGGGCTGCTTTCTATTAAAAAGGAAAGCCTTACCGAGGACTCCTATACCCTTACTATCTTCCTAAGTGATTTCTTCTTAACTCCTACATCATTCCTCACTCTGGAGTGGTAACCCTAATGGCTGTTAGGGAATGTTGGATGATGACTCTTTCTGGGTATTTACTGCTGAGAAGGGGCATCATGTGCAGAAGAGCAGCTAAGATTCCTCCTGGGGTCGATCTAAGGGTCGCTGGAAGAAAGGCATGTCCATGCATGGTTCTATCTGCAGCACCCTTTGGAGTTTGATTGCTGTCAGTCATTCCGATGGGTAGTAACACTGGTTTGCCTCCACCAGATGTAGCTGAAACGTCAGTATAAAAGTAACATTCCTTGTAGGGTGAGTGGTATTGTATTTGGGTAGCTAGAGAAACTTTAGTGTTAACCTTTGCTAATTCTTTCCTGCAATTATTAATCCCTTCATGACTTCCATAGGCCATCTAAGACATGCTTACACCTTCTGTCTTGTCCTAAATATCCCTGTTTTAAACCAACCATTTCCTTTGGGAAAAGTATTTACTAAACAAGATCCTTTCTTATATAAAAATCTCTTTCCTTTATAACCTTCTTTACATAGCCAGGATGTGACATATTACCAAAACCAATAAGAAATTCTAGTAGACTCGGCGATAGTAAAACTTTCATGATTCCTTTTTGTTGGTAACTATTATCCCTTCCATAAAGATAGGAATTAAGCAAAATGCTATAGCAATGGAAACTCTGTGTCCAATATTTCAGTTAGAAGGTGCTACCATGTATAGCTCTACTGTAAATAGTAGAGTAAGTACAGCAATTCCTGCAAGGGTAACATAGTAGATTATTTCCATCTAAAATTTTACTTGCCAAGATATAGAATTTCCTTTTGGGGGTCTATGAAGTTCCTTGGTTTTATTTTCCCAAACAAAGAAACCTCCAGGTTATGGACACCCTACTCACTTTCATTACCTGGCAGAATTTGCGGGTTAATTGCCCAGAACTAGCATATTGATACAGATTTCTATGTTACCTATCCCTTTTTGTTTCTTTTAAGCTGCAGAAGATCACCACTAGATTCACAAGAATAAGCAAGGTTAGTCTAAAGTGTAGGCAAAAAGCTTAAAAACAATTAATGTGACTAGGATTTAGTGACAAATGTATGATAAGCTTTGGAGTATAATTTCTCTCTCCAGTCCTCATTTTTGGTAAAAACAAATTATGATGGGACCATGTTGTTCATAGAATAAACTTTAGTCTTATACTTGGCCTGATTCTTTGCAAAAAGTACAAGAATGATTATTAGGCCTTTTGGATTGACTTTGATGGAACTCTGTTCCACAAGGAATCTCAGATAAGACCTGTTAAAGGTGAGCCCAGACATGGGTTCATATTCTCAAATATCTGTGAGTTGGGTGATCCTCTCCTAGATTTTGGATGTATTTTGAAGGCGAATTGACAAAATCTGCCTAGAGCTTGGATGTGGGTCTTCAGAGAAGAGTCAAGGACAGCGCCATCACTTTTGGCCTGAGTTATAAGAATAGTGTGACCAATTGCTACAATGACAAGGAGGACAGAGGAGTGGGTTTAGGGGGAAGTGGAAGCCAGTTTATTTTTGGAAATGTTAAATTTGAGAAACCCAATTAGAAGTTGAAGGAGGCAACTGGATCAACCATGCTGGAGATGAGAGGAGAGGATGGAGCAGGTACACCTGGGGACTCACCAGCATGCAGACACTGTGGAGAGCCATAGTATAGTATTAGAGGGATGCTTAAGGGAGGAGAAGGGATCTGGGGACTGATATCAGAAGGATTGCTGTAAGGGCTAAGGGGAGCATAAAGCAATCAGCTTTCTTATCTCCCACCCTTCAGAATTCATGAGACATTTCTTACCTTTAGATTTTACAACTTGAAAGTCTACTGGAAGACCTGGGACATGTTATTTTATTTTATTTTATTATTATTTTTTATTATACTTTAAGTTCTAGGGTACATGTGCACAATGTGCAGGCTTGTTCCATATGTATACATGTGCCATGTTGGTGTGCTGCACCCATTAACTTGTCATTTTCATTAGGTATATTTCCTAATGCTATCTTTCCCCTCTCCCCCACCCCCATGACAAGCCCCAGTGTGTGATGTTCCCCTTTCTGTGTCCAAGTGTTCTCATTGTTCAATTCCCACCTATGAGTGAGAACATGTGGTGTTTGATTTTTTGTCCTTGCGATAGTTTGCTGAGAATGATGGTTTCCAGCTTCATCCATGTCCCCACAAAGGACATGAACTCATCTTTTTTATGGCTGCATAGTATTCCATAGTGTATATGTGCCACATTTTCTTAATCCAGTCTATCACTGATGGACATTTGAGTTGGTTCCAAGTCTTTGCTATTGTGAACAGTGCTGCAATAAACATATGTGTGCCTGTGTCTTTATAGCAGCATGATTTATAATGCTTTGAGTATATACCCTGTAATGGGATGGCTGGGTCAAATGGTATTTCTAGTTCTAGATCCTTGAGGAATCACCACACTATGCTCCACAATAGTTGAACTAGTTTATAGTCCTTCCAGCAGTGTAAAAGTGTTCCTATTTCTCCACATCCTCTCCAGCACCTGTTGTTTCCTGACTTTTTAATGATCGCCATTCTAACTGGTGTGAGATGGTATCTCATAGTGATTTTCATTTGCATTTCTCTAATGGCCAATGATGATGAGCATTTTTTCATGTGTCTGTTGGCTGCATAAATGTCTTCTTTTGAGAAGTATCTATTCATATCCTTTGCCCACTTTTTGATGGGGTTGTTTTTTCCTTATAAATTTGTTTGAGTTCTTTGTAGATTTTGGATATTAGCCCTTTGTCAGATGAATAGATTGCAAAACTTTTCTCCCATTCTGTAGGTTGCCTGTTCACTCTGATGGTAGTTTCTTTTGCTGTGTAGAAGCTCTTTAGTTTAATGAGATCCCATTTGTCAATTTTGGCTTTTGTTGCCATTGCTTTTGGTGCTTTAGACATGAGGTCCTTGCCCATGCCTATGTCCTGAATGGTATTGCCTAGGTTTTCTTCTAGGGTTTTTATGGTTTTAGGTCTAACATTTAAGTCTTTAATCCATCTTGAATTAAGTTTTGTATAAGGTATAAGGAAGGGATCGAGTTTCCGCTTTCTACATATAGCCAGCCAGTTTTCCCAGCACCATTTATTAAATAGGGAATCCTTTCCCCATTTCTTGTTTTTTGTCAGGTTTGTCAAAGATCAGATGGCTGTAGATGTGTGGTATTATTTCTGAGGGCTCTGTTCTGTTCCATTGGTCTGTATCTCTATTTTGGTACCAGTACCATGCTGTTTTGGTTACTGTAGCCTTGTAGTATAGTTTGAATTCAGGTAGTGTGATGCCTCTAGCTTTGTTCTTTTGACTTAGGATTGTCTTGGCAATGCGGGCTCTTTTTTGGTTCCATATGAACTTTAAAGTAGTTTTTTCCAATTCTGTGAAGAAACTCATTGGTAGCTTGATGGGAATGGCATCAAATCTATAAATTATGTTGGGCAGTATGGCCATTTTCATGATGTTGATTCTTCCTATTCATGGAATGTTCTTCCATTGTTTGTGTCCTCTTTTGTTTCATTGAGCAGTGGTTTGTAGTTCTCCTTGAAGAGGTCCTTCACATCCCTTGTAAGTTGAATTCTTAGGTATTTTATTCTCTTTGAGGCAGTTGTGAATGAGAGTTCACTCATGATTTGGCTGTCTGTCTGTTATTGGTGTATAAGAATGCTTGTGATTTTTGCCCATTGATTTTGTATCCTGAGACTTTGCTGAAGTTGCTTATCAGCTTAAGGAGATTTTGGGCTGAGATGATGGGGTTTTCTAAATATACAGTCATGTCATCTGCAGACAGGGACAATTTGACTTCCTCTTTTCCTAATTGAATACCCTTGATTTCTTTCTCTTGCCTGATTGCCCTAGCCAGAACTTCCAACACTATGTTGAATAGGAGTAGTGAGAGAGGGCATCCCTGTCTTGTGCCTGTTTTCAAAGGGAGTGCTTCCAGTTTTTGCCCATTCAGTATAATATTGGCTGTAAGTTTGTCATAAATAGGTCTTATTATTTTGCGATACCTTCCATCAATACCTAGTTTTTAGCATGAAGGGCTGTTGAATTTTGTCGAAGGCCTTTTCTGCATCTGTTGAGATAATCACAATTTGGAAGTCTACTGGAAGACCTGGGAGATTTTTTTTTTTTTTAAGTATAAATATTTTGCTCATGATGACACAATTTTTATTTAGTTACACACCTGTCATTTGAGATGAAAATGGCTCTTTCCCACAGTCCCTCCTACCAGGTGGCTTTTCAGAGAGAAGGGTGGATACTGCAGGGCCCTGGGCACTGGCTAAGAGATATGCTGAGAGGAGCCCTGGCTGTCCTGAGTAAGTCATCTCTGGTAAAGACTGAGCATCACATGCTCCCCCCTTCTCTAGGTTTGAGCATGTGAATGTGCACATGAATATTTAAAGATCCCAATATCTAAAGATAGTTCTCATAATTTCTAGAATATTCCAGGGTAGACAACAGATACCTGTTTTATTGTTGGAAGATCAGGGCCAGTTCAGTTCAGTGGACTGACTCACCTGAAGTCAGACAGTAAATCAGTCCATACCAGTGACCCTGGCTTCTAATCCCATGGCCTAGTACCTTAATTCCATAGCCTTGATGCGTATATAAACTTCCATAACTTTCCCAGAATGAGAGGGGCAGAGTTGCCCCAAGGAGCATATAAGGATGGAAGCTTTGATTACTTACACAGCTGCTGTGGTGTGCAGTTTGATGGGGCAGCATATAGATGCAGTGGGAGCAGGCTAAGGTGGCTCCTTGCTTATAATTATTGGTCAAGGAGGTATTGGTTGGAGATCCAGGAGGCAGCTTTGGAGCCACACATGCCTGGCAGGTGAATGGCATCTCAGCGTCTTGTGAGATGTGTAATTTGAGAAGAGTCCCTTCACCTCTTTAAGCCTGAATTTTCTCATCCATACATCATGGGATATTAACTCTTAACTCCAAGAGTGGTTAGAAGGGTTAGTCAGATGACATCCATAAAGGAGCCAACACAGAGCCTGGTACAAACCTGGTGTTCACTCAATGTTTATTCTCTTGTCTATATACAGCCAATGAGAAATTCATGATGGTAATAGGTACAGGTTAATTATGAGCAGTTTCTGTAATGACTGTTGTGATAATGTGAGTGTTGATTTTATGCCAATAAATCAATTAGGAAACCTGAGCTGAGGAAACAAGGTGTCTGATGTGTAGGCAAAACAAAGGCAAACAATGTGTGTGACTGGAAGCTGTCAGCTCTGGCTTTTCCTGAAGGAAACTTGGTCTCAAATGGACCTTGGGAGAAGCAGCTCCAGACTCCCTAAGCAGGATATGATGATCTGAGTTCAGGAATATAACACCTAAAAAACTGGAACTAAAGCTGTATCAGCCACTAAAATCAGATAAGGGTTTCATAGCAGCAGTGTTCACAACAGCCAAAAAATGGAAGCCATTCAAATGTTTATCAACTGCTGAATGGATAAATAGAATGTGGCATATCCATACAATGGAATAGTATTTAGCCCTGAGAAGGAATGCAGTTCTGACACCTGTTACAGCTTGGATAAAACTTGAACACCCTATTCTAAGTGAAAGAAACCAGGCAAAAAAGGACCACTATCCCATGACTGCATTAATATGAAATGTCCAGAACAGGCAAATCCATGGAGACAGAGAGCAGTGAGTGGTTGCAGGGGCTGGGGAGAAAGGAAAATGGAGAGTGACTGCTAATGGATACAAGATTTTCCTTTGGGATGACAAAAATATTCCAGAACTAGCCACTGTTGATGTATTAAATACTATGGCATCTTATACTTTAAATGACTACAATTGTGGATTTTATGTCATGTGTATTTTACCATAATTAGAAAATAATCAGATAGAGAAGTCTGAGATTTTACTCCAGGAGACCCTCAAGACAGGCTGCTCCTTCTGAGTGGAGCTCTTTGTCTTGCCTCCCATGGCCCCACTGTGGGCCAGACTTAGCCCAGAACGCTTTAGATAGGTTGTTTTTTTGTCTTCACAGCAGCTGTGAGAGTGGTGCTCTCCTGCTTTACAGGCCAGGAACAGAGGCTGAGAGCATGTCATGCATTTTCTCCAGTCCCAGGCCAGCATGTGCTGAGCTGGGATTCACACCCCACACATCTCCACATGAGGGCTGGACCTGCCACCATAAGCACCAGTCTCTGGTCATCCAGCACAGCCACTGTTGTTTATTGAGCATTTACTATGTGCTTGCTCCAGGGTTGGTCTGGGCTGCTTCTCACCAGTTAGATTCAATTCTGGGTCCCCTATGCTGAGTACAGTGTCTGGCAAAGAATAGAAGCTGAGTATGTGTTTGTTGAGTAAATATTAGGTTTTTGTCACTGACGTAGTTGACTTGGTTGTAGATGGCAAACTGTATAGAAGGAATGGCTTTCTCTTTGACAGCCAGCACCAGTGGAGATTTCAACAAGAGCGAGCCTGACTCCTAGCTTCTCTGAAGTAAAGCTGCTTGAAACCCTCATTCTCCGTTCCTCTGATACTTGGCAACCACAGCCCATCAAGCAGTTGAAAATCATTTATATGTTCAGAAATGGACAATTCAGTATTGTAAATTTGGAAAATTAACAAACTGTTAGAGGATCACTGTGCACTTGAAGTTGTGGCAGAAAGCAAGCATTTCTGCGCTTGTAAGAGCAATATGTATGTGTGTGTGTTTCAGATATTACTCATCAAATACAAGCATATGTTTATAACCCTCCATCTATATGCAAGTAGTTTGTGGTGTGGCACTCATATCCCACACAAATAGTGTGAAATGTATATAAATTATGCAATAATATGGATGTTGCACATATGTTAGTTGGAGCAAATTGTCATAAAAACTCCGGGATTGGATGGGTTTGTGTTGTGCATGTTAGCCACACCCCCTTGGGTGCTGAGGGGAGTGCCAGTGAAGGTCTTGCTGTAGGAGCAAGCCAGAGGGTAGTGTGGCCTTGGAAGGAGGCTGCTTCCCTGCCCCAGGGCAAAGGACTATACCCTGAGGCACAGGGCTTAGAGGTAAGTTCCTCAGAACAGAGGTCTGTTTTTCAATTTTGCAGGCTCAAAATTCAATTTTACTGGAGTTCTAGGGGAGTGACTGGGCCAGAGGCATTATTCCAGGTCCCCAAACTGGGTTGATTATCTATTCACAGTGAGAAGTCCCACTGTCCAGGCTGAAGTCTCACCCTGGCTGAGCTACATGATATCTGCTTGTATACACAGTGCAGGGCACAGGTATCAGGTTCTGCTCCAGGTTCAAAATTCAGCCCTGCCACTTACTGTATGTATGACACCTGAAGGAAACATCCACCCTCTCTGAGTCTGTTTTCTTATTTGTAAACCGGGCAGGTAATGGCTCCTGTTCTAGGGTTGTGGTTGGGGTAGAAATGACAGCATTTGGAAAGCACATGGTACATAGAATGTCCTCCCAATTGGTGGAACCCCTTGATTGTGACTACCATCGTAGGAGAGCTACAAAGGGGAAGCCAATTCTAATAAGGCTACTTGTGATAGAAAGTGAGGAGTCAAGTGAGTCAAGTCAGTCTTGTTGGAATCACTCGTATTCATGACCTGGTCTCTGCACTTAGGCTGCGTAGTGTTGATGACAGAACAATGCTTCAGAAATGAGCAAACCACCATAATCACTACATTTACATGCGTTTTATTACCTAGTGTTCCCAAAAGGAAGACTTGGTACTATTACTATTCGTGGTCTGCAGCTCAGCCAGGGGAAGCCATGTGTCTGGGTCACAGAGCTGGTGAGAGGGGGCCAGGATTTGAGTCTAACCTCTGTAGACTGACTTCTCCATCAGGGCTGCTTCCTTGCAAATAATTCTGGCCACGTGGGGACATGTTGCTGCATTTTGAGCCTCTCTTATCACATGATTCCTGTTTAAGGCAGTTGCAAACCACTGGTGCGGTTGGGAGACTAACATTGGGATTGATATTGCAAACTGCTCAGACTAGCTTTCCTGGAATTAGCCTGGTATAAAGACTCCTGGGGCTCAGATGACATCCTAGGATGCCTGGCCTCATCTCATCTATTCTGTGGATGTTTTCCCTCTTTGGGTGTTTTTTTGGCAGATAGGGGTGGGAATACCCACCCACTGTTTCCCTGGGCCAGGGGCAGGAAGACCCTTGCGTGCTGAACCAGAAGTGAGTGATGGGACAGGAAACCACCAGGGGCAGGGAGGAGAGGCTCTGCCCAACCGGCTAACTGTGAGGCTGCTGGGAAGCAGAGCTGTGGACAGAAGCAAGTCTGGGTTGCAGCCAGCCGGAGAGGTGGGGCTCAGAACCAGGGAAACTAACTTTTGGGAGGAGCCCTCACCTGGCTCAGATCTGCTCGTCTCGTGGAGCCCCGGCGCCGTCCACGTCGTAGTGAGGCTCCTCGCAGTGACTTTGTATGGATCACTGTGTACCATTTAGAGCATCTCACAAGCAAATTTAGCCAAGCTTATTTTAGGCCAATTGAAGTTGTAGGCATGCTGCCTGGGGAAAAAATAGATCTTTTCTCACTTGATGTGTGACAGATGAGAGCGACAGAGAGGCCCCTGCACTCTATCCTACACACCGTGATTGCTGCTTGGGGAACTGGGGGCTGGCTACCTTATTATCCTGCTTCTCATAGTCACTTCTGGGGTGTTTAAATGGGTCGTTTGTACCAGACGGCTGGGGGATAGCAGAAGAATGGGAAAGAAGAAATAAGCAAGTTATTTTGTGGGATGCTAACCAGGTCTGGCCGTCTCTGCATACTCATTTGTAAACTGGGTGATCTCATTCCGGAATGCCCGTTCCAGCCCAGGTCATGGCTCATGGGGCCCTTGACTAGGGAAATCTGACAGCTCTTATTCCATCCTCAGCATCTGGAGACATAAGTGGCTGGCCTTGGTTCAGAGGCACTGTAGAGGAGAGAATGAAGAGGAAGAAGAGGAAGGCATTAATTTAACATAATTAATGAGTACTCACTCATGTGCTAGGCATACAGACATGACTGTGATGATGATTAGTATTTTTGTGTACTTGTCTGTTTATTTGCTGCAGCCTCAGTGAGAGATGGTGAGGCCCCTGTCATGTGTAGTGCTGGGACAGAAAGGGAACTTACTCGATTCATCTGAAGGGAATAGATGCAATTGAACTTAGAGAGGTAGGAGACCAGTGAGATATAAGACGGAGTCTGGGTTCTTGCATGTGTGGCTGTGTAAATCATACATGATTCAGGGAGCATAAGAAGTCAGGAAGAAGAATGTGTTTGGCCAGGGGGAGGTAGTGAGTCTGGCCTTGGGCATTCTGGGTGTGTAGCGTTGGTGCAGTTTATGCATGCAGATATTGTCAGCAAGCAGTGGGTAATAAAGAAATGGTGTTCAAGAGAAGGGTCTGGACAGGGACCTGGAGAAGCAGTGGGCATGGAGCAGGTTGCTGAGAGAAGGTTTAGAGGGAAAACTGGACTGAGGGACTGAGCCAGTGGAGACGGGATGGGCAAAGGCAGCAGGAGTTCAAGACACCCTTTGAAAGTGGGATCAGATTAGTATTTAGCTTATGGGTTTGTGAGAATTCAAGGAGGTAAGGGCTTACAGTGAAGCACAGGACACAGAGAGCCCACAGGCCATATTGGTTGCTGGTGTGGATTGCACTGATGACTGTTTTTCTGCCTCGATTAGTTTTCTCAGTCTTTCTTGGGACATACATTTCACCTTTGGACTAGGTCAGATCTTAGTGCGGAAAGGGGCTGGGTCTCTCTACTGCATCCCTCAGCAGGGCCTCTCTTTCTCCAAGCTGGGAACCCCTGAGGACATAGTGGGAGGTGGCAGTGTGAGGAGGTACAGGGATCTCCAAGCACCCTGAGCTGAGGTTTGGAGGCTGGGAGAGCTGCAGTCACTCTGCCCAGGAGGCAGTGATTACAATATCCTTGTGGACCCCCAACATATGACCCTTGTTTGGGTGCTGGTCTCTCAATAATCTTGCAGGTCTTAAAAAATGCATTTTTTTAATCTTTTTTTTTTTTTTTTTTTTTGAGATGGAGTCTTGTTCTGTCACCCAGGCTGGAGTGCAGTGGTGCAATCTCGGCTCACTGCAACCTCCTCCTCCTGGGTTCAAGCAGTTCTTTGGCCTCAGCCTCCAGAGTAGCTGGGATTACAGGCACCTGCCACCATGCCTGGTTAATTTTTGTATTTTTAGTAGAGACAGGGTTTCACCATGTTGGCCAGGCTGGTCTCAAACTCCTAACCTTGGGTGATCTGCCCTCCTCGGCCTCCCAAAGTGCTGGGATTACAGGTGTGAGCCACTGAACCTGGCCAAAAAAGGAATTTTTGATGCCTTCCATTCCCCAGTAGATTAGCGGCCTTGAGCTAGCCCCTCACAGAGACCTTGGGAAAAAAAGAGCATCAGAACTGCCCTGTTTTTTTTTTTTTTTTAATCTTTTAATTGACTTTGGGGTTTGGGGCTAATGACTCTCATGGGCAGGAGGCAGCATGGCTGACCAGAGGACCTCCCTGGCCTCGCCCTGTGGCCCTGCACTGTCCTACACAGGAGCCACCAGACACAGGTGGTCATTGAGGGCTTGAAATGGGGCCGGTGCTACTGAGCACCTAAATTTTAATAATATGGAATTGAAATTAGTTTAAATTTAAAAACTGACACTTGATTCAAGTATTAGAAAAAATTTTAAGTATGTTTGGAACAACTTGATTATGTGAATCTTCTAAAGATACATTTTATAAAATATAAAATCAGATCAAGTATTTCTGATGAAAATTTAGCATTTGGATTAAGATGTGCTATAAATGTACAATACACACTGGTTTAGAAGACTTCATATGAATGTGAAATATCTTATTAATAGTTTTTATATTGATTACATGTTGAAATGATAATATTTTAGACATATTGGGCTAAGTAAAGTGTGTGGTATTAATCGGTTTCTTTTTACCATTTTATAGTGGAGGCTAGACAATTTTAAATTGAATATGCAGCTTGCGTTCTACTTCTTTCGGATGGGGCTGCCGTAGTCAGCCCGGGTCCCAGGCTGCAGCTCACCCTCAGCTGACTAAGAGCTACTAAACCCTTTGCAGACACACCTGAGGGTGAAGCTCTCCAAATCTTCTGGGGAGGCCTAGCTCAGCCTATGGTCTGAGAAGCTGATGGCTCCAGGGTTCACTTACAAAATATACCACGCAGGTCAACGGGAAAATTTTGCAGGTTTAAACCAGACACCAACCGGAATATAAACTATGGACTTGGGGTGTAAATGAAGCGTCAGTGTAGGCTCATCAGTTGTAACAAACATGGTCCTGTGGCATGGGATGGTAATAATGTGGAGATCATGCATGTGTGGGGGCTGGGGAGATATAGCAATCTTTGTCTTTTCTGTTCAGTTTTGCTGTGAACCTAATACTGCTTTTAAAAATGAAGTCTTTTTTTTTTTTTATTATACTTTAAGCTCTAGGGTACATGTGCACAACGTGCAGGTTTGTTACATATGTATATATGTGCCATGTTGGTTTGCTGTACCCATTAACTTGTCATTTACATTAGGTATATCTCCTAATGCTATCCCTCCCCCCGTCCCCGCTCCCCACAATAGGACCCGGTGTGTGATGTTCCCCTTCCTGTGTCCAAGTGATCTCGTTGTTCAATTCCCACCTATGAGTGAGAACATGCGGTATTTGGTTTTCTGTTCTTGCGATAGTTTGCTGAGAATAAGTCTTTTTAAAAAACAAAAAGCCTAAAGCAGAAGAAAAGAGTAAGAAAAACAATTAATGAAACAAACAAAAACCCTAAACAGATATCTCAGGGTGTCATCAATGTCTTTTTCTGGGGAAAGAAATCTGCTCAATTAATCCCTACTCACCAACGGCGGTGTCTGCTGATAAGACCAGATCACAGCATTGTTGAGCACGTTATAGTATGGTAATAAAAGGCTCAGCTGGAGGGAGGAGACACCTGTTTGCCAAGGAGTATCTCCTGAGATTCTTACCAGGAAACCCAGAGAAGCCCAGATAGGGAGGGAATGCCTTTTAAAAATTTGCTTGGCTTTCATTTGGGAGATTAAGGCCTTACATCACACCCGCAATTACAAGTGGATTCCTCCCAAGCTTTGATCATGGTCTTTGCATTGTAGAGTGGCTCTCAGACACTTTTATCATCCTCCCAGGCAGGCAGGTCAGATTGAATTAACCACATATGAGAATCAGACAAGACAAAAACGCCTTGCAAAGTGGTCTCCAAGAGTTCTGGGGGGGCTGCTAATATTCTGTTCTCTCATCTCTGTGTGTTCATTTATGAAAATTCACGAGTCTCAGGATTTTTGCACTTTTCTGTGTGTCTATTATAACTTCAGTAAACATAGTTTAACAAAAGGCTCCAGAGTCAGCTGTCACTGTCATCAAATGCACAAGGAAAGGAACCAGGAAGATGCTGCTCCCAGAGGGGCTTCCCTTCTCCCCAGGGAGGCCTCATTCTGTGGGGCCTGCCTGTCCTGTAGGCTTTGGACACTGGAGGCCTGTAGTGCCAGCTGACCTTAGATGATGCTTTAGAATTTTGCAAATGGTGGAAATAGAGCTAATGATGAATTACAAGGCACTTTCCACTCTCCCTACTCCATCTGTTACTTCCTCTGACCCACAGTCACCTCCATGCACTTGACTCCATTTTAATAGGCAGGAAATTGAGGCTTTGAGAAGCCAAGGTCACTGAGCAAATAAGCAGTGAAGGTTGGAACTCAGTTCAGCTTGATTCCCCTGAGTCCACAGGCTGTGCTGGGGCTGTGCCTATATGCACACAAGGGCCCACAGGCTGGAGGTACATGGGCGAGTCTCAACTCCTGCACATCCAGCATGGATGGCTCAGTCGGTCAGCGCCAGGAACCATCCTGTCAATCACACGGAATCTGGGTAGCTGGCTCTGCTTCTGCTCCTCTCCTGTGCCAGGCTCTGTCCTTGCTCCTGCCTGGCGGTTTGGAAATGTGTGAGGGTCCCACTCTGCCATCTAAAGGAAACGGATTTTTTTCTCACATTGGAACAAGTTTGCTCATAAGCGGATAGGCAGTGTCTCACCTTGGCCAGGGCACTGCCAGCCCTCTGAGGGGAGTGTGCAGAATGCTAAACGCGCTTGTTGACATTACACCTGAGACATGTTTGTGTTATAAATGGATACAAATTGAATTTGGCTTAGGTGATATATGATGTTTGTCATGTTTTCCCCCATGGTAAGTCAGTTAGAGGAGAGCTAATTTATTTCAGATTGGGCATTCCAAGCCTTCATTGTGCTTAGCATGGCCATATTTCCCTCTGCAATCACTAGGATGAAGCTGGCAGTGTACCAGGGCTGCCGGTGAGCTGGCCGCTGCCTTCAGGGTGCTCCTCAAACCACCCTGGCCCTGGGTACACATGCTGAGGATGCTTCGTGGCCTTGGCCAAATAGACTTTTGCCTTCTTTTGGCCCATGAAGACCTGGCTTGGAGTCAGACCTCTGTTTGAATCCTGATCTGCCACTTATTAGCTATCACACTAGCTGCGTGGCTCAAAGCAAGTCACACACCTTCTCTGGACCTCAGCTTCTTAATTTGTGAAAGACAGAGATGCCAACTTCCACCCAGGGGAGTTCTGGGAGGATTCAATGGATAGTCTGCAAAGGGCCTAGTATGCATGTGAATTGCTTTTCCTCATCTGTGCATTGAGAATGCAGATTCCACCTGTGTACCTGGCTGGCCAGGGTATGGTTGGAATGGAGCTGGGGTCATGGGCAGGAAAGGGGAAATGCCCCATGCCCCGAAACCCTCCAGCCCCCAGGAGCCCTCTCCCTGATGGGGACACTATGGACTTCCTGATGAGAGCAGGTGGCTGAGGCATTAGGGGGTTTGTAGAGAGGTTTGCAGGAGAACACCACCATGCTACGGGGGCACGTGCCTATGCAGAGCACAGCTGGGGTGGAGGGGCAGCTGTGTGAGGACACATATTGTCAGCACTGGGGATGGCGTGTGCAGGGGTCCGTAGGCCCTTCTGTGGTGCAGACGCCAAACCTGGTTCATATGTGTTTCTGAGTGGACTTTGAGGCAGCTGCCAGGCCTCTGGTTCAAGTTGCCCAGACAAGGCTCCACCTTGATCAAAGGCACTATCTTGTCCTGTAAGAGCCACTGTGTCCTGGGTTGTCTACACAGTCCAGAATCCAGTGTTAGGTGTCCTGACTGTGCCTTCTGATTTGGAACTGCAAGCTCTTCAGCCCACATCGTTAGTATCTTTTGGAGAAGGTCCATCATGGATGGAATTTGCATCCACTCTTGAAGTTAACCAAATGCAGAAAAATACTTGGCTGCATCATGAGAAAAAAGAAGACAATATTGTGTGGGTTGTGTTAAAACCCTGAGTCTGTGGCTGGTGGAAACTGTTGAAACACATGGCAGCCTCCTGCCATGCAGCCTCTGGTGGGGCAGAGAGATGGGGCTGGAAGGCGGGGATAATCCTTTCAATCATAGGCCAGAGCTTCCCGAGCAGCAAGTCTTTGTCTGTGGCCCCAGCATTCTGGCTGGCTGTTTAGGCTGGTAGTCTCCAGAGGCACTCACAGGAGGTTTGGAAGAAACAGCCTGAGCAGCTGCCTCAGCAGCTCTGGAAGGCGTGGGCACCTGCAGTCACGTGCATGTAACAAAGCCAGCTGTTTGCTCTTGGCCTCGGAGCTGCAATCAAGAACCTAGGACTTGTTAGAGTGAGAGACAGGTTGTCATGCTGTGTGAGAACACTGCATGTGTAACTCGATTGAGTTCCCCCAGACATTTTGGCATGGAATACTGTCTGCCTTGTAGCATTTGCTGATGCTTCCTATAAGCCTGTCTTTTCTCCCCTGACAGGGTTATGGGAGGCCAGAGAGCCAGTCTGCTTTCCTCACACCTGCTACAGGCACTCACAGAATTCTGACCAAGCTGGGCAGTTCTGATGTGTTTCAGGGAGAGGTTTCTGATGCCAGAGTTTGGTTGTGGCTCATGGCATGAAGAAGCTCATCAGAAGTCTGTGTGCCCAGGGCTGAGGTACATGGTCCAGGGCCAGATCACTCCTCCATTGGAACAGAGGTGAGCAGACTGCACTGTTGGATGTGAAATGTTGCTCCATATCGTTGTCTTTTTCCTAGAGCTGCGGGACAAGTTACAGCACCTTGCAGCTGGTGGTGAGGTGCCTGGGAGAGTTTGTGTGAGGAGGAGGTAGGTGGTGCAGGAAATCTGCAGTGAGGCAGCTGTAGCACTGAGTCTGGACATGGTCTGTTGGGCTCAGAGATGGGGCAAGTGCCTCCACACACCTGTGCACTAAGGGATATGCCAACCTCCTCTCTTTCCCTCCTTTGCAAGGCCCACACAGGACCTGCATCCTCTCCAAATCTTCCTTCTCTTTCCTACTTGGAATCCCCACACCTGATTTTCTATCTGCAACATGCTCAGAATTACCAACCATTCACAATCATCAGGGATGGCTACTTTGATTTACACAAATGACTCAAGGGTGGAAGGACACTTGTGTTGTCAGATGGATACTGTGGCCCTCTGGATTGAATGTCTGCCAGCCATACCTGCCCCTTGTCCTGGAGACACCAGGGCCAATACAGCCAAATGGGCTGTGACATTGAACCATGACCCAGTTGTGCCTGCTCAAGGGTTTTGGAGAAGGTGGCTGGAGAACCCCTGCTTCTGCAAATAAGGCTGGAGGAACAGGCAGCCTGGTGCCTAGTTCTGCCTCTGCAGGCCGGTGGCTGCAGGTCTGTAGCAAAAGTCAGCACTTACTAAAGTGGGGTCAGTGCTTACTAAAGTCTAACATAAGACCCTGTAGTCCAGCCTTCTTTGACAATTCAAATTCTGAGCACTTGTCGTGTGCCTGGTCACATTGCCCAGAAAAGCAGAGAAAGAAGATGGAGAATAAGGACAGGTTATACATGTCTCCTGATACTTACTCATGTGCCTGGAATTCCATTTTCAGTTGTTATTCCCATAGGTAAAATGAGGGAATTGAACCTTGGAGAGATTTGAGTTATTGTCTCAAACAAATGTTTTATCACACATAGCATGTAAGTGGTTGGGGTCAAACTGGAACCCAGGAATACTTAGCAGCAAGTCCAATACTTTGTGTTGGTAACCCTTGATCTCTGTAGTTACATGTGTGTAACATCTTCCTGGGATTTCAGACTGTTTCTACTTCAGGGTCTAGCAGATGATTGGCACACAGCAGCACTTAGTAAAAGTTCATTGAATGAATGAATTAGGCCATGCTAGACTCAAGACCAATGCCTCCTGTCATCACAGCACCCTCATTCTGTGGATACTGAGTGTGAGAGATGATACCTCTGACTCTAAAGTCCAGGGTCCCTCAACCACATGGTTCTGGCCATCCAGCTGCTCACCATTTGCGGGGAGATAGAATAATACACATAAAAGAGGGCGGTGGGTTTAGAAATGGGAGGCAGAGATCTGAGAGAGCAATTGCATTATAAGGCTATTTTACAGAGTCATTGGAAATAAAATATCACAGAAGCAGGAAAGATGTGAAATGGAGAAAAGCAAGACTAAGTTCCTTCATTCATTGTATATTCCACTGATATTTATGGAGGACTACTGTGTGCTAGACGCTGTTCTCAGCTGTTGGGGGATAGCAGTGAAGAAGACAGAAAGAGTCTACCCAATTTAGAGATAATTCATAGAAATAAACTCTTACTCATAACTCTCACTTACATGGTTACACATGAAGAAGGCTTGCTTCACTTAATTCCTTAGTAAACATTTGCAGCCCTACGCTCTAGGGATTCAGAAACAGAGATCGCTGCTACTCTTGTAAGAGATGGTGCTCTTTGGGGTTAGCCTATTTAACTCAGCCTGTTGTTTACTTCCTACCACTCATCTGAGACTTTGGTCCCTGGATAACTGTCTTCCTCACCAGCCCAAGTCTAGACATAATGCTTGGTAACTTCCCTGTCTATGTGGTAATCCCTCAACACATTTCCTTGACCTCCTGATTTCCTCCTCCACTGTCCCTCAGCTTTCTACTTCCACAGCCCCATCATGGCCCTTAGCATCATCTAAAATGACTCCAGCTCCTACTTTCTGGCCACATCTGTAATAATACCTGTAATAATTTCCCATGCCTCACCTTCTGTACTGTCAGGGTTCTGATTGCAATGATGAAGTCCGCTCCCATTAACTTAATCAGCTAACATGATGGATTGTTAAGATATTGGACAGGTCACAGAGTCAATGGGAAGTCCAGAGAACCAAATTAAGAAAATGAGCAGCAACCAAGGGAGTCTGGGCCCAAGAGCAGTTGGATCTCCTCGGCCACAGTGTGGCTGGGCAGCAGGGCTGTTGCTGAATGTGGCTGCCACTTCTACTTGCCCTGCCACTGCCTCCACAGCTGGACATTGGCTTGCACTAGCATGGTGTCAATACTCTCTTAGAGTGCTTGCATTTTTGTGTCACTTTCATCATATGTGGAAAGTTGGGTAAGATTATCCCATTTCCTCCTTTTGCCATACCTGCCAGAGCATTGGGAGGGAAAATTATCTAACTGGATTAAGCATCTTTGGTAGGAGGAATGAACTTTTCTTCTATGAAGACTAAAGCTGTGGTTGAGTTTCTAACCAACTGAAAGGGAGTTTGGTGGCTGGAAAGCGAAAGGAAAACCAAATGGTCACGACATTTTTCCTTTTTGGCTGACTGACACCCATATGCATTTCTTTAACCCATAGTTTTGAGCACCTGCTGTGTAACTGGCACAGTTCTAGGCGCTGAGGCAGTGAACTGAATATAAAATTATCTGCTCAGATGAGACTTTGAGGAGATGGACAATAAACAGGATGAATAAGTATATGGTATGTTATGATAAGTGCCACACAACATTACAGGAAAAGGAGCCATAACATATTTAGAGGGACTCAATGTTAAATATGGTGGTAAGAGGAAGCTTACTGGGAAGTGGGCATTTGAGTGAAAACCTTATAAAAGGTGAAGAAACAAACTATCTGAATAACTCAGGAAAGGGTGCTCCTGGCAGAGATGACAGTAAACATAAAGACCTTAAGTGAGGGCATGAGTGGATGTGGGGACTTACATCGATATGGGGCTTGAATAGAATGTCCTCCAATCAGATGAGAGGCCAGCATGGCCAGAGTCACATGAACCAGAAGGAGAGTAATAGGAGATGAAGTCAGAGGGAATAGTGCCCAGCCTGAAGACTTGCTCCCTTTAAGTCTATGACATTCTGGCTAGAAAGTGAGCCATTGACTGAGTGTAATTGTAGTGCTATGGCAGTGTGCTTCTGGATGGCATCTGCGTACTTGCCGTGTGATCTTTGTGGTATGCCTAAATCTGTTTCTCCCATCCATGCTAAAGACAGTCCTGATATGAGTTGAGAGAGAGCCTGCTGCGTGGCCAGAATGTGCAGGCAAGGAGAAGCCTGCTGGTGGCTTTCTTGTGGCTCCAGGGCCTGACCAGGCATGACCATGTACATGCCCTTGTACTGGATGATAGAATGCTAATGCATATCCTCAACTTTCTGACTCACTTAGTGAATCTGAAAACATCCAATCTGTGTTGGGTGGCTCAGCCTATGCATTAATATCGTTTCCGTTTAATATTGTTTCCATTATTAGGCATTCCTTCTTTCCTAAGTCTGTTAGAAAGTCAGGAACTGCCCAGTGTGAAAAATAAGAATAGCTAGTTGTCAAGCAGGGTATAACTTGGCTCCCAAGCCCCATAAATGTCTGGCATGTTTCACTTGTGTGAGCTCTATACAGCATCCTCACTCAGTGGAGTCATGTTAAATCCTGGCTTGTGGGAGCTGAGTGTCAGAGCTTCTGTGCTGCAGCCTGGAAAAAGCAGATAGTTTACTCTTTATCTGGGCCCCATTAAGAGTTGTCAGATTTTCAACTTCTCCAGTGAGTGGATCAGAGCAGCCCACCCAAATATGGCATCTGTTGCCTCCAAATCCAGAAAGGCTCACCTAGTGTTGTGCCTTTTTGTGAATAACATGGGATGCAGGTGACAGCATCTTGTTTTTTCTTCTGCAGGGTACATTCTGACAAACCATACAGCACTGAGCCTCCAAAAAGCTTAACTAAATTTTGCAGGTTCATAGAAGTTATTTTCTACCATATATACATGTATCTTATCAAGGCACTTTGTACGTGCTAATTTATACCCTCTATGTCTTGTCAGCATGATGTCATCGATGTATTGGACTAGCATGATGTTCTTCTCTTAAATGGTCAGATGGCCAAATTCTTATGGACTGTGTGGCTCAGAGACAGAAAGTTGCTATGGACCTCAGGAAGGATAGTGAAGGTTTATTGCTATAGCTATCTGGAGAAAGTAAACTGCTTCTAGTACTTTTTGTTGTTGTTTGGGATAAAGGGAGAAACATACTGACAGATCAATAACCATGTACAAGTTGCTAGGTTCTGTATTGATTTGATCCAGTAAAAGACCGTATCAGAAAGAGCAGATGCAATTGGAGTCACCACTTGATTAAGTTTATGATGATCCACTGTCAATGTATATAATTCACTATTTTTTGTATCTGCCAACTTAGAAAGTTAATATAGGGATGTGATTGGAATCCTCTGCTTTGTACCTTTCAAATAGTTAATGAGGAAGCAAATTTATCTGATTTCTCTGGGGATGTAGTCATGTTTATTTGTTGTTATTTTGGTAGGAAGAGGGAAATAGTTTACGTTTTGTCCCTTTGGCCTTATTTGCCCTCACTTGATTTTCAGGGAGAGTCAATCGGGAAGTTTATCTTATTGCTAAAGATATCTATTCCAAAGAGACACTCGGGAAATTGGAAAATAGCTATTGAATAGGTCCGAGGTCAGACTGGACTGACTAGGGTTGAAACTCTATTTTTCATTTGACCTGCCTTAGCCCCTACTCTGACCCATGGGTGGATTCAGATGTCCAGGAATTAGGATTAGTCAAGATCCAGCATTCAATGATACCCCAAAGATCGTGCTCTTATTTCGTTTCCTCCATTGCAAAGTTATCCTGATAAATAGTATCTTAGGTCATTCAGGCTGCTATAACACAATACCATAAATGAATTAGCTTATAAAAAACAGTAACTTATTTCTCACAGTTCTAGAGACTGAAGTCCAAGATCAAGGTCCCAGCAGATTCAGTGTCTGGTGAGGGCCTACTTCTTGGTTCATAGAAGGCATTTTGTCATGGAGTCGTCACATGGCAGAAGGGGCAAAAAACCTCTCTGGAGCCTCTTTTAAAAGAGTACCAGTCCCACTCTGGCACTTCACGATCCCATCACCTCCCAAAGGCTGCATCTCCTAATACCACCACCTTGGAGGTTAGGATTCCAACACCTGAATTTTGGGGGTGGGACACAGACAGTCAACCCATAACAAATAGTTTCAGGTCCCTTTAGGGAAGGTTAAGAAATGTTAAGTATTCATGATACTTAATTCTGATGCTGTATGTGAGTTGAGGTCTTCCTTCCTTGTAAAGGGTTCCAGGTCAGGGTCAGTTAACCTCTGCCAACTCCCTCCATGGGTTAGAACATTCTGACAACCCCTCTGGCTCTGCCGATTCCCTAAGTGCCAGGTACACTTTACTCCTGGTGTTTATGTGGGTGCTCTGCCCATCTCTGTTGAAATCAGGGCACTAGTTTCAACTGCAATTGACCAACACTTTATAGCCTATGGAGACCAGGCCAGGCACTAACGTGTTTTTCCAAAATGCTAGCACTCCCCTCACCTTTGTATTTATCAACACTTGCCGAAGGGAGTGGCTTTTGGGAGTGTGCTTATAGGTGAGTAGGGTGAGGTACATCTACTTTATTTTATTTATTTATTTTTTGAGGTGGAGTCCCTCTCTGTTGCCCAGGCTGGTGTGCGGTGGTTCAAGCAATTCTCTTGCCTCAGCCTCTTAAGTAGCTGGGATTACAGATGCCTACCACCATGCCTGGCTAATTTTTGTATCTTTAGTAGAGACGGGGTTTCACCATGTTGGCCAGGCTGATCTCGAACTCCTGACCTCAAGCAATCTGCTCGCCTCAGCCTCCCAAAGTGCTGGGATTACAGGCGTGAACCATCACGCCTGGCCAAGATACATCTACTTTAATATTTTTTTGGTCTTTGGACTGTTTCCTCTACATTATGTCAAAGAAATTTGGCATCTAACTTCATTTAGAGTTCGTCACTGTTGAGTTTATATTTCTGTTAAATAGCTGAGCAAACAATTAGAACCACTCTCAGCTGCTTGTACTAGGACATTGAATTTAGAATTCTGGCAAGTTCCTCCATATCAGTGAATTTAGTCTGATCTGAAATTACGTTCTTTCCTCCTTAGGCCCTCTTAGGGTCCAGTCCTTTATGTTCAGTTCATATATTGAGCCTCAGATTTAGAGATCTGAGACGTTTTTTCCCCTCTTTCCTTCGTTTATACAGAGCACTTAGAAGCTGCCATCCTACTCCGTGCCATTTTCATTAATCTCTTCATGCTTTTCATAATATTTTTTGGGAGCCAAGCATTAGTGTCCCAAAATTTTGCTTTCAATTCATTTATTCACTAAACAAATATTTAACGAGCATGTATTATTTGTTAGGTATTGTTCTAGGTGTTAGGTATAGCAGAGGAAAAAAAAAAATGGCAAAAATCTCTGCTCTCATGGAGTTCCCAATCTAGCAGAAAGTTTTTTTCAGTTGATCACATGTGCTAATTTAGTGAGTTATTTCGTCACTGCAAAAATATTGGCTTCCAGCTCCTCATTTCTGAATCCAAATTAGATTTTCATTATCTTTGCCCTCAATGAGATTAGAATATCAGCCCCAGATTTCTCTCCTTACTTCTTATTGCAATCAGCTATTAAGTAATCCTCACATTTTCATTTTGACCATCTCTATTCTTCATCCAGAGTGAGTTATTTTCGAAATGCAAAATGTGAAAGTCATCTCTTGCACCTACCCTGTCCTTTAAAGATCCCTGTCCCAAATTCCTCTAAAGGTTTCTATAGATTTAGGGCAAAGACCGGAATCTTGACTGTGGCCTTCATGATTCATCTGCTGCCTAATTTGGTGCATATTTCTTCTGCCTTATTTGTTTCTACACACACACTCACACACACACCTTCAACTCATTACTTTTTTTTTTTTTTTTGAAGACATAGTCTCGCTCTGTTGCCCAGACTGGAGTGCAGTGGCAAGATCTTGGCTCACTGCAACCTCCGCCTCCCAGGTTCAAGCAGCTCTTCTGTCTTAGCCTCTCGAGTAGCTGGGACTACAGGTGCACACCACCATACCTGGCTAATTTTTTTGTATTTTAGTAGAGATGGAGTTTCATCATTGCCCAGGCCTATCTAGAACTCCTGAGCTCAGGCAATCCATTCACCTCAGCCTCCCAAAGTGCTAGGATTATAGGAATGAACCACCACACCCGGCCTCATTGCTTCCTTTTCATATTCAGAAATCACTTTAAACTTTACTTTCTGGAGTCCCAGTCCCACTCCTGCCAACATGGTCTGGTCCCTGGGCACCCTGCCTGCCCTTCATAGCACTTCCGTTGATTTGTAATGGAACATACAATATTATGGCCATCTGGTAAAGCAGTTTTCCCTTCCTGGGAAGTAGGCCCCAAGAAAATGGGCACTGTGTTTGTGTTCGCTGCTATAGCCCAGTGCTCAGCACACTGTCTAGTATGAAGTAATATTCAGTGGATATTTGTCTAATCAATTAGTAACATCATGATAGCCATTTTAATGATTTCTCATTCTCTAAGTGCCAAAATAGGAGTATATACTAACACTGTTGTCAATTGCATAAGAGGCTCTTCAAGGATTCCAGGGACAGTCAAGGATGGCTTCCTGAAGGAGAAAGAGTTTGAGCTGAGAAGAGAACTGAGTTTGTCTTTTCATGGGTGTTTGAGAGTTGCCTGGGTGTTTTTGCCCTGGATCCTATTTTGTGTCTGATATGCAAACCTGGATGAGGTAACTGATGGTTTAAAATCACTGTCTGGAGTCAATGAAGTGGAGAGGTCTCATTTTTGTACCAGTCCTTTGGAGATCACTGAGACATGGGTTTTCAGCCTTGTACCTTTCTTGCCTATTTGTGTGCTAATGGTTATGACCCATCTTTTTGCGTTAGTTCTCCTTTTTCTCCATTCTGGTGTCTGATGCAGATTTTTTAGGAAGTTTACAGACCTCTGCTTAGGTTGGGTTAGGAAAATTCCACATAACATGTTCATGTCCCTGGTTCTTCAAAGTTCTTGTAGGAGGGTGAGAAAACCTTTGCAGGGAAAGAACATAAACAGTGTTGGGAAAACTGAAATCTAATAGCAGCTTTTTCTGCTGTTCGTGCTGTAATTACCTTCCTTCTTGGCAATGACTTTACCTCTTCTATCACTGCTGTTTCATTTGTCCAATAAACTCCCGATTATCCATCTTCAGCAGCGTGGCCTGGCTTTATCTCAGGCAATTGGTTCCAGCAGACGGATTGATTAGAAGCCATTTCCTTCTCAAATTCTGTAGCTTGATGTTCCTGTTAACTTTTATCATCAGGGCTGTAGAATCCTCTCTTAACTCTGCCTGAATTCATGCATAAATAAAACTGGCTGCAGCTAAACCCCCAGCCTCTGCCATTTAAATCCCTATTTATCTCACTCTGGGATGCTTGGGTAGAAATTTCGTTTGTGGTATTGGGTTGAAAAATGTCAAGAGGGGCTTGCTGTTAAAAAAAAATTCTTCTGCAACAAACACTTATGCCTCTTGCAAGGATGAGATCACAGCATTTGTCTGACCAGGGAAAGGAGTGTCCTTTCAAAAAAAATTCTCCACTTTTTTTTTTTCGGTTATATTTTGGACCTCAGACTTGGAGTATTCATAATCCTTGGTTTGTGACACATTCTCATCATTGCTGTGTGTGGCCAGAGCTCATTAGCATTTTGAGTGCTATATAATATTACAATGGGATGCTGTTGTGAATGGTGTCTCCTTTGTAATCCATTCTCCTGTTGATAGGCATTAGGCATGATATCAAGATTTTGCTATTGTGAACTGTGTTGTTATGAACATTTTTGTGTATGCTTCCTACTATACATGTGCAAGAGTTTCTCTTGGAGTGGCGTTCGATAGCTGGGGACATGAATATTTAAATTAAACCAAAAAGCTCCCAAATTGATTGTATCAATTTATCATTCAGCAAAATATGGGAGATGTTCTTGATTTACATACTCTGAAACACATGGAGGTTTCTTAATCTGTGTCCATAAAATGTGTATAAAATGGCATTTTATTGTGGCCTGGATTTGCATTTCTCTGATCACCAAGGAGACTAAAGATCGTACGGTTTTATTTTTCACAGGTGTTTCCTTTTCTGTGAAAAGACCATTTGTGTCTTTGCTCATTTTTCTATTGGGTTGAAGATACTTTTCTTATTGATTTATAGAAGCTCTTTATATATTATTTATAAATTCATGGTCACTTATAACTGTTACAGCTATTATTTTTCCATTTGTCTTTTTTACTTTCTTGAAGCTTTTCATTGATAAATAGAAGTTGTTAATTTGGATATTGTAAAATTTATCCACTATTTATTATATATAGTTTTGTTTTGCTTTGTTTAAGAAATCCTTTTCTACCCCTAGATCAGAAAGATATTCACCCATGTAAAAGTCCTAAAGTTAGCTTCTGTCATTTAAGTTCTTTTTTTTCTTTTTTTTTTTGAGACAGAGTCTCACTCTGTCACTAGGCTGGAGTGCAGTGGCACGATCTCAGCTCACTGCAACCTCTACCTCCCGGGTTCAAACAATTGTCCCACCTCAGCCTCCCGAATAGCTGAGACTGCAGGTGCATGCCACCAGGCCTAGCTAATTTTTGTACTTTTAATAGAGACCGGGTTTCACCATGTTGGCCAGAATGGTCTCAATCTCTTGACCTCATGATCCACCCACCTCGGCCTCCCAAAGTGCTGGGATTACAGGCATGAGCCACCATGCCTGGCCCTGTCATTTAAGTTCTTAATCCAACTACAGCTAATTTTTGTGTTTTGAGTGAGTTAGGTTTTGAAATTAACCTTTTTTCCCAAGTGGATAATCATATTTTCTTATCCTATTTATTGAATAGTCTTTATCTGTCTGATGACCTGACCTGCCACTTTGGACATCTAGAACATTTTTACTTACAAATAATATCTATTTTAGGGCTTTGTATTCTATTCTGTTGGTTAATTTATTAATTCCTGCACTAGTACCACCATGGCTTAATTGCTTTAGATTCATAATAATTCTTGATATTTGATAAAACAAACCTCTTCAATCTTCCTTCTCAGAAGTGTACTGGCTATTCTTCCATGTTAATTTTAGAATTAGCTTATTAGAGTTCATGAAATTCTGTCGGAATCTTGAATAGAATTGCATTAAATATACAGATAAGTATGGGAAGAATTTATGTCTACATAAGATTATATATCCTTATCCACAAGTATGATACATTCCTTCATTTATTTAAGTTTTTCAGAGACCAGATAGGGCCTGTGTTTCAATAGTTCTCTTGCCTGCTGTAATGCAAATCTTTGTCACTTACCCTTTCATATCATACTGCGAGCTACTCCCCATAACATTATACATTCTTGTATCTTGTCTGAATTCTATGCCTACTCTTACTCAAGATAATGGCGATGGTTGTCTGACATCAGAGTCTGTGCTTTGGAGCTATCACTATGACCCCCATCAAAATTTGACCACAGTGTGGGATCCCTTACCTCATCCTGGTGGTTAATTTATCAGTGATTTTTTTTAGTGCTTGCTTTCACTTTTTGGTGGTCCAGGTATCCTGTGCTTTGTTATTAGATATTCTAGTTTCACACCCTTGTTCACCTGCTACCTAATCTATGTGATTAACCAGTTGTCTCTCCAACAACGTTTACCCTTGCCCATGATCTTTCTCCTTACTGTCTTAGGGGTGGCCTTTTATGAGAGGGCAATGAGTTTTGCCTTTTTAAAAAATTTATTTTACAAGTACTTATTGAATGGAGCTGGCCACTGGGAAGCATTAAAAATGTATGCCCTGGGGGAGGGGATATCACCAAGTACAAGATGGGAGCCATCACGGTTGGCTGGCCAGAGCTGTGGGTCAACCATAGAGTCTTCTGCAGGAGAACTATTCCTTTCAGTGATCCTAGTACCAACACTGACCAGCTGTTGGGATAGGTGGCATCTGCCCACTTGTGTTTGATTGCCAGCAGAGCCAAGGCATGCCCACCATCTAGGTCCTTGCCATATGCTTTGGGAGAATAGATATGGAGTTTGAGCCTGAAAATATTTCATCACTTGCCTGATGTGAGATGTTGGTAAGTTATTCAGCTCCTCTAAGCCTCAGTTTTACTCCTTATAAAATGGAATCAATGATAGCTTCCTCAGAGTGTGATGTTACAGTAGTTTATGTCTTCTTTGTCCTTTTTTCAAGATTCCAGACAGAGGAACGTAGGGAACAGTGCAATGAGGTCACTTTTCATCTGTCCATCAGCTGCTGCAATACTGAGCAAACGCTGGAGAGAGGGGATGTTAGGGTTCTCCAGAGAAACAGAATCAAGTGTGTGTGTGTGCATATGTGTGTGGGGAGGGGAGAGAGAGAGAGAGAGAGATTTTAAGCAATTGGCTCACGCAATTACAGAGACTAAAATCTGCAGAGTGAGCCAGCAGGTTGGAGACCCAGGAGAGAGCCAATAATGCAGATGAAGTTTGAAGGCCATCTGCTGCAAATTTCCCTTTTGTTGGGAGAGGCCAGCCTTCTGTTCTATTCATGCCTTCAACTGATTGGATGAGGCCCACCCACATCATGGATGGCAATCTGCTTTACTCAAAGCCAGAGGATTTAAATATGAACCTCATCCTGAAACCATCCATCTTACAGAAACAGCCAGAATGTTTGACCAAGTATCTGGACATTGTGATCCATCCAAGTCTACATAAAATTAACCATTACAGAGGGACTTTGGGAAGCTCTTTCTGGCAGCACATCTATCTCTTCTTTGATAATTAGGACATTTTTCAAACCTGTGTAAACCTCCGGGAGAATTGCAATATACCTCCATGTCCATTCTGCACATTTCTTCAGAGGCAGGATTGCAGAATGGGTAAGATCACAGATGTGGGGTCAGGTGGCCTGGGTTGACCTCTGGCTCTGCCTAGATGTATAAACTTAGGCAAGTTACTTACCCTGTCTGTTCCTCAGTTTCCCCATTGGGAAATAGGGTAAATAGTATACCTGTCTCACAGGGTAGCAGTGAGGATTATCTGTTGATTGGATTCTTGTGCACAGTTTCCTTCTTCCTGTTACTCTGCTGCAAGACATTGGGGAGTTTCTAATGTTTTGCTGAAATGGGCAGTGCTGCAGTGAACAGCATCCTGTTGTTTTCCTTGTGCCCTATGTGTGTGGCGCAGGACAGGCAAGTTGGCAGGTTTCTTAGCTATTGCCAAAGGGATCTCCAAGTTCGTTATACTTTGTTTTTCACATCCTGGCAAATATTCGATTGACATTGTTACACTTTAAAATCAATGCCTATAGGATGGGTGTAAGTGGTGGTCTCCTTACAATGTGCATTTCTCCATTTATAGATGTTTGACTGTCTTCTTAGGTACCCATTGGCCATTGGCTTCTAAACCCTTATGGAAGGAGAGCTGCTCTCACATTTGGTGTCTGCCGATGGCAGCCTCCTTGCGTACTTGGGCTGGGTGAATATGAGAAGTACTGAGGCACACCTGGGCTTCACGAGTGGCTGCCACGTGTCCTGCTGGCTCCTGGTGGCCTTGGCAGCTCTTAGAAGCTGCCTGAGCTCTCAGGAGTCTGGATTAGTTGGGCTTCCCTGATTAGTCACTGAAGTAATATTCTAAATAGGACACAAGTGCCAGGGAATTAAAAATACTTCTTGTTTTTGAATAAGAAGCTGACATGTTCTTAGGACATCAGGGCTATATCTGGATGAACAGCTGTCAGCTGCCTCACGGGCTCTCCCATCCAGCTGATGTGCCAAGGGCTCCCCATTCTCCTAGCTCCCTGGCTTCCCAAGAGCAAGTCTCGTTAGACAAAGTTCAGTGAGGGCATCTACCTCCTGGTTCTTCATCATCACTCTATCCCCCTGATAACATGGTGCTTGACACATTGTAGGTAATCATTTTCATTTGTTAAATGAATGTGTCAAGTGTCTACAGGTGCCCAGGAGGTTCTGGGTTAGTCTGGTTTTGGGCTGCATTGGGTTCAGGAGACAGAAGAAAGGGAAGCCCTTTTTTGCTCTTGTGGGTTTGCTCTTGACTTGTGCAATGAATCAAACTAGCTGGAGGACAGTCATCCCTTACTCTGCAAGAGGAGTTAGGGCCAACCCTAAGATCTTGCTGTACCTTGAGAACATTTAAGACATTGAATTTTCATAAGTGTTTATGGCTTTCTTCTGTTTGTCTTTGTATCCCCAGCACAATACATGAGGTGAGGACATAGTATGTGTGCAGTGAATATTTACTGATGGGATAAACAAACCAATGGAGGAAGGCACAATGATTCTCATTAACCATGGTTTTGAAATGCCACTTTTGTGTCTGTATATAAAAGGTTTAATTCCACAGTTTTTAAAAAATAGGTGCATAGTTCAACACAGTCCCTTTAAACAAAATAACACAGCAATCACTATGGCTCCTTTCCTTTGTAGAACATGTGGCTGAGTCTGGGGGATTGTAAGTGGAGAGACCTTTGTTTATACTTCTCCCAGCCTCAGTAACCACCATGATAATTTTGTGAAAAGGCTAGGAGATTAAACAAGGATTTTGCTGAGACTTAGGAAGTTGAGACACTGGGGAATATAAGTGCAAAAAGGCATTAAATTTTACGTCTGTGAGTGCTGATTTGAAAACTTTATAAAGAGGTGTGGCCTGCATTATAGAAAAACATACAGTAATGCAGCTCTGTTTTTCCAAGCAATTCAAAAAATGCAATGCAGGGTAAGGGGAGAAAGGACTGAATGCCAGTGAGCTTTAGAATCAGTTGCTATTAGTACATTAAACAAATGAATGCCAGCATTCTTGTTTTACCTGTCATTTTCTATTTTCTATTTTCTATGAAATCTCGTTATTTTAGGTTGAATTGTATCACCTCATGGGTGTATTGAAGACTTAACCCCTGATAACTGTGAATGTGACCTTGTTTGGCAGTGGGATCTTTGTAGATGCTGTGAGGTTAAGATGAGCTCATGAGGGTGATCCTAATCCAGTATGACTTGTGTTCTCATAAGAAGAGGAAAATTTGAAGACAGACATGCACAAAGAGGAAATGCACGCAATGACACGGACACAGAGAGAGGTGGCCATGTGAAGAAAGAGGCTGAGATTGGAGTTATACTGCCACAGGACAAGGAATGCCTGGGGCTACTAGAAGCTGGAAGAGGCAAGGAAGAACCCTTCCCTAGAGACTTTGAAGGGAGCATGGGTTGCTGGCACCTTGACTTCAGACTTCTAGCCTCCAGAACTGTGGGAAAATACATTTCTTTTTTTTTAAGCCACCCATTTTGTGGTCCTTTGTTACAGTAGCCATAGCAAACTAATACACTCGATGTAGTTGTTCAGTTACAACAATCAAGCTAATTGTCAGGCATCTCCCACTAATGATAGGGAAACTTTCTGCATCATTGGATGCTAAACTTTGTAGCAGAATCACAGATGCCTCTGAAGCTGAATCTGCATTTGTAACAGGTGCCCTTTCTCTGCACGGCCAAATTCCTTCAGGAAATCTTTCCCAAACTCTTGACATACAAGAAACGTTGAAGAACAGCACTCTAAGGAATCTCCAAGGTCAAGGAAAGAGGCTGAACAGTGCTCCAGGCTCAGAAAGAGGAATTTGGACGTGAAGTCAGGTGGGTCCTCCAGGGTCCACCTCTGCCCTTTCAATGCCTTATCATCTTCCTTCTGTGTCTTTTGAGAGACTGAGTGAGAATTGATGGGGTGTTTTGGGGTGTTTTGTGTGGTTTGTGTCATTTTTTTCTTGTTTGCTTGTTTTGTTGCTGTTTGCAGTTCTCTAAATTTTAACATATATAAAGATTCATGGAATCACCACCTCAATCAGGATACAGAACAGCTCCATCAAAAATTTTCCTTATGCTATCCCTTTACCGTGGCAGCATTTTCCTACCCTGAGCCTCTTGCAATCACTGATTTGTTCTCCATCATGATGGTTTTATCATTTTGAGACTGTCATATGAATAGAAGCAAGCAGTATGTAGCCTTTGAGACCAGCTTCTTTCACTGAGAATAATGCCTTTTAGATTCATCCACATTGATATGTGTATCAATAGTTCATTTTTTAAAAAATTGCCGAGTAGTATTTCATTGGTATGTCATAGTTGATTTCTCCCTTCACCTGCTGAAGAACAAATGGGTTGTTTCTAGTTTTTGGTAATTATGAAGAGTGCCACTAAAAGCTTTTTCTTGTGTGAATTTTTTATTCTTGTTGGGTAACACCCAGGAGTGGGTTTGCTTAGTTGTATGGTAAGTTTGTATTTAACTTTATTAAAACTATCAAACTTTTCCAGAATGATGTTCCATTTTGAGTTAACTTTTGGGCAAGGTGTGAGACTTAATTTAAGGTTCAACTTTTTTGATATATGAATTTCCAGTTGTTCCTACACTATTTGTTAAGACACTATCCTTTTTCCATTGAATTGGTTTTGCATTGTTGTTAAAATCAATTGGCTATATTCGTGTGGGTCTATTTTTGGACCCTTTATTCTATTCCACTGATACATTTGTCTATTCCTTCACCAATACCATGCTGTCTTGATTACTATAGCTTATGGTAAGTCTGAAAATTGGTTAGAGTGATTTCTTCAACTTATTTTTCAATAATGTTTAGCTGTTCTCATTCCTTTGCCTTTCCATGTATATGTTAGAAGTGGCTTGTCCATATTGTGAAAAATCCTCTTGGGATTTTGTTACCTATAGACCAATTTGGAGAGGATTGACATCCTTCCTCTACTGAGTCTTCCAGTCTGTGAATACAATTTGTCTTTCCATTTACTTATGTCTTTGATTTCCTGCCTCAGTGTTTTGTACAGATTCTGCATGAGTTGATAGTTTTATAACTTTCTCCCCCAAGTTATTAGGAATAGTATTGTCTTTAGATTTTGTTTCCAATTCTACGTTGCTAGTATATGGAAACACAACTGAGTTTTGTATATGATCTTGTAGTATGCCACTTTGCTAAATTTCATTTTTATTTCAAGAAATTGTTTTGTAAATTAATTGAGGTTTTCTATATAGACAATATTGTTGGTTGTGAATAGGGACAGTTTTACTTCTTTCTTTCCAATCTGTACACATTTTGATTTCTTTTTCTTGCCTTATGGCACTGGGGCTCCCAGTAAGATGGGGAATAAGAATGGTGCATGTGAACATCTTTACCTTTTTTTGTTCTTAGTGGGGTAAAGTTTTCAGTCTTTCACTATTAGGTGTAATATTAGACATAGGTTTTAGAAATAGATACCCTTTACCAAGTTGAGGAAGTTGTCTTTTATTTTTGGTTTGCAAGGAGTTTTTATCATGAATGAAAGCTACATTTTGTCATGTGCATTTTTTTCTGCATCCGTTGATGTAATCAAGTGGGATTTCTTCTTTAGGCTATTAATATAGTATATTATATTGCTTGAATTTTAAATATTGAATTAATCATGCATTTCTCAGATAAATCCAAGATGGCCATAACATTAATTTTTCAGTATATTGCTAGATTCAATTTGCTAATATTTAACATTTTCTTAAAAATTTTTGGGTCTATGTTCATGAGGGATATTCATCTGCAGTTTTCTGTTTTTGTACTGTCTATGGTTTTGGTAGCAGGGCAAATCTGGCCTCATAAAATGAGTGGGGGGTGTACCTTTCTCTTTTATTTCTGGAAGAGATTTATGTAGAATTGGTGCTATTTCTTTTTTAAATGTTTGGTGGAATTTTTCAGTAAAATCATCTAATACTAAAGATTTCTTTTATGGAAAGCTTTTAACTATGCATTAAATTTATTTAATAATTATAGGAGTACTCAGGTTACTGAGTTAATCTTGGGTAAATTTTGTTGTTTGTGTTTTTCTTTCTTTTTTCTTTTCTTTTTTTTTTTGAGATGAAGTCTTGCCCTGTTGGCTAGGCTGGAGTGCAGTGGCACAGTGTTGGCTCAGTGCAATCTCTACCTCCCAAGTTCAAGTGATTCTCCTGCCTCAGCCTCCCAAGTAGCTGGGTTACAGATGTTCACCACCACATCCAGCTAGTTTTTGTATTTTTAGTAGAGACAGAGTTTCACCATGTTGGCCAGGCTGGTCTTGAACTCCTGACCTCAGGTGATCCACCCACCTTGGCATCCCAAAGTGCTGGGATTACAGGCATGAGCCACTGTGCCTGGCCTTATTTGTGTTTTCCAATGAGATAGTGTTCTATGTCATCTAAGCTGTTGGGTTTAAGTGTACAGAGCTGTTTGTAGTATTCCCTTCTTAACATTTTAATAGCTGTGGAGTCTGTTGTGTTTTATCTTACTTTTCTAAAATTGGTTATTTGTGTCTTTTCTTTGTTAGGTGTGCTGGAGCTTTATCAAGTTTGCTGATGTTTTCAAAGAATCAGTTTTAGTTCTGTCAATTTTATCTGTTGTTTTTAGGTTTTTAATTTCTTTGATTTCTGATCTTTATTATTTTATTCCATCTGCCTGTTATGGAGTTAAAAGAATGCTTTTATTCTTATAGTTTCTTAAGATAAAAGCTAAAAGGTTAGTTTTTTTTTGAAATCTTTCTTTTTTTTAGTATAAATATTTTATTGCTATGCATTTTCCTGTAAGCACTGGTTTGCCTGTGTCTCACAAATTGTGCAGTGCTGTGTTTTTCATTTTTATGTAATTCAAAATATTTTCTAATTTTCTTTTAGACTTTTTTTCACCCATGCATTTTTTATAAGTTTGCTTTCAAGTGTTCAGATATTTTCTTATTATCTTTCGAATACCAAATTCCAGTTTAATTCCATTATTTTCAGAAAACTTTTATATGATTCACTTATTTTACATTTGTTAGGATTTGTTTTATGATACAGGATGTGGACTTCCTTGGGGAATGTTTCATGATCTCTTGATAAAAAAGGATATTCTGCTGTTGTTGTGTGAAATATTCTGTAAATGTCAATAAGATCTAGTAGGTTAATGGATTTATTTCGTTCATTTTTATCTTTAATAATGTTTTTGTCTACTAATTCTATCTATTGCTGACAAAGTTGTGTTAGAGTCTATAAAATTATGCATTTGTTTATTTATCTTAGTTCCTCCAGTATTTGCTTCACATAACCTTTATCAGTAGATAATATTTCTCTATGCATTATCATCTTCTTTGCTCTGATATTTCATTTGTCTGATATTAATATAGCTACTCTAGCTTTTATTTGATAAGTGTTTTCACAATATGTTTTTCCATTCTTTTATCATTAATCTATCTATATCAGTATAGTTGAAGTGAGTTTCTTGTAGGCAGCATATAATCGGTTTGCTTGTTTTTTTTCAAAAAATTGATGTATTCTATCAATTTTTGATTGACATGTTTAGACCATTTACATTTAATGCATTTATTAACTTCTTTAGATTTACATGTTCCATTTTCTTGTTTTCTGTTTCCTCTCTGTTTTTGTCTTTTGCTATTTTCTGCCTTCTTTTGGGTTATTAAAACATTTTTTACTATTTCTTTTGGATTTATTTATTGTGATTTTGACTATATATCTTTGATTATTTTTATAGATTGCTTTGGAGACTATAATATGCATACTTATGTTTTTATAGTGTACTGAGAATTAATAATTTGCCACTTTAAGTGCAATGTAGAAATCTTGCCACCATTTATAGTTTCCTCTACATAAATCAAAACATTATCCAAATATGTTATATATATATATATTTTTTTTTTTTTTTTTTTTTTTTTTTTTTGAGGTGGAGTCTCGCTCTGTTGCCCAGGCTGGGGTACAGTGGCACGATCTTGGCTCACTGCAACCTCCGCCTCCCAGGTTCAAGCAGTTCTCTGCCTCAGCCTCCCAAGTAGCTGGGATTACAGGTGCCCACCACCACACGCAGCTAATTTTTGTGTTTTTATTAGAGATGAGGTTTCACCATCTTGGCCAGGCTTGTCTTGGACTCTTGACTTTGTGATCAACCCTCTTTGGCCTCCCAAATTGCTGGGATTACAGGCATGAGCCAGCATGCCCAGCTTACGTTATGATTTTTACTTTTAGCTATCTCTTGTTTTAGAGAACTAAAAAGGAGAAGAATCTATTATATATAGACTTTATTATTTTCAAGATTTTTTTCTTTGTCTCTAGTTTTTAGCAGTTTAATTGTGATTTGTCTGAATGTGGGTTTCTTTACGTTTATTCTGTTTGAGTTTGCAGAACTTAGATCTATAGATTTTTGTCTTGCACCAAATTTGATAAGTTTTAAGCCATTATTTCAGTTTTTTTCTTTTTCTTTTCTTTCTTTCTTTCTTTTTTTTTTTTTTTTGAGTTGGAGTTTTGCTTTTGTCACCCAGGCTGAAGTGCAATAGCACAATCTCAGCTCACTGCAACCTCTACCTCCTGGATTCAAGTGATTCTCCTGCCTCAGCCTCCTGAGTAGCTGGGATTACATGCACCCACCATCATGCCTGGCTAATTTTTGTATTTTTAGTAGAGGCAGGGTTTCACCATGTCAGCCAGACTGGTCTCTCTGATAACACAAATATTAGATCTTTTGTTTTTGTCTCCTAGGTCCCTGAGGCTCTGTTCATTTTTAAAAATATATTTCTCTTCTTCTGATTGAATCATTACTATTGATGTGTCTTCAAGTTTATTGATTCTTTCCTCTGTCATCATCATTCTTCATTGAGCCCATCCAATGAAATTTTTTTTGTTGTTAAATTTTAGTTATTGTATACTTCAGCATAACATTCCTATTTGGTTTTTTAAAAGTCTCTTCTATTTCTTTGCTGGGACTTTTTTGTTTTTTCATTTCTTTTAGGAGTGTTCACAATTGCTTGTTGGAACATTTTTATAATAGTTACTTTAAAGCCTTTGCCAGAAAATTGCATCTATGTCATCTTTGGGTTGATGTTTGCTGATTATCTTTTCTCATGTGAGTTGAGATTTTGCTTGTTCTTATTCTGAGCAATTTTGGATTTTATCTTGGAAAATTTGAATATTATGAGACTCTTGGTTTCACTTACATTCTATGAAAGATGTTGATATTTTTATTTTAGCAGGTTAAGTTCAGGCCACAAACTCCAGCATGTTGTCTGTGGGCTGTTACCAATGTCAGCTGAGGTTTGAAAGTGTTTGCAGTGCTCTTCTAATCATTCCCATGTGTGTGCCACCCAGTGGCCAGTCTGGAACTTAATGGTAATCTGTCTTTTATCTTTTATTCGCAGCTTTTATATACTGATTAGAGTCCTATCCATGTGTGAGCAGTTCAGGAGTGAGCCCAGGAGTTCGTAAACAGCTTGTTAGAGTTGGTTTCCTGAGATTTTCCTTCTCTGTGACATCCTCACTCTTTTCCTATTCTGAGGGACTCTTTGATGGTTCTCCAATCAGCTGTGGCTTTGGAGATCTTGCTCTGCTGCACACTTTTGTGGCTGCATCTGCCTCTAGGGCAAGGGGTCAAGACGGTTAGAGGATAAAAACTTGGTAAACTTATAGCCAGTTTGGTGTTCTTTCAATTCTTATTTTCTTCTCCTATCTGCCTGCTCATGTTTACTCATCAGACTCTTTGAACAGCTGCTACATGCATTCTGTCCAGGTTTTATGACTATGTTCAGGGGAGAATCATGGTGGGTGCTCCTACTCCATTCTACCTAGTCAGTGCTCCTTAATCAGACATGCACACCTAGTCAATTGGGGAACATTTTCCCCTTGCATAGTTTTTATGGAGCCCTGTGAGTGGGGGATCCAAAACTCTTCCTCACCCTCAAGGCTGGAGACCCTGAAAACTAAGGCAAAGCCAAGAGATTGGGAGCAGAGGCATCCAGCTGCCTGCTAGTTGGGAACTTCCTCTCTTGCCAGGATTATCTTAGGACACTTGTTCTATCCAGAAATAAAATACAGGAGAGCCAATAGGTGGTCATCCCATCAAAGTTCTATGACTAGTGATAGATTATTGGAAACCACTTTGTTCCTGCCTTTATGTTGAATTGTTATAAGAGAAGCTTCTATTTTCTATGGCTGTAGCATTATTTTCTATAGGTACAGGGTTCCACTTCTGAAAAATAACTTTTAACATAAAAATCCCCAAGTCTAACATGAAAATAAATGAAAAGAACATAAAACTCAACTATGTGCCTTTAAAAACATTTATAGTAAGCATGTGAAGGCAAACAGCGTCTATGAAGGTTAATTTTACATTCACAGTTGTTTCAGCCAGGTGGAAATGTTTAAAAATATAAGCCAAATGGCATTTTGACTAAAGATTCTGTCTTGTATTCTCAATAAATTTTATATATTAGGTGCTTTTGATTGCTTCAAGAAACTTTAAACTGAATTCAAAAACAGGGAATTCTGGTCCATAGTAGGCTGTCTCTGGAAAAGCACAGGCCATCTTACCTGCTCTTGTCTGACAGCTGGAGATAAGGTTACAGCCATGGTTTCTGGACTGTCAGGTGACTAGTTGGGGGACCCCAGCATTCTGTCCACTGCCACAGATGCATAATCGCGTGCTGAGTATCTAACAGCTCACCAATAAGTGGCAGCGTGTGTGTATCCATATTCCGACCAGAATGGACCTCTATTTCTTCATCTCAGGGCATCCCAGCATCCCTTGGGTTTGGCCAGTTTTATGGTTATCACTGCAGTGGGCAGCTAGGGTTCTGTGTGGTCCCCAGCGTCTAATTCCAGGTGTGTGATTTAAGGGCAGAGATGTCGGGTGCTGCGATTGAGATTATCGGCTGTTATGGGCTGGATTTTAAACAATTTTAATCTCAAGTTGGCCTGATGCCAGGTGAGCTATGTCCTCTGGAAAGCACCCTGCCTTACCTCTGTCCACTCACAGATGCTGACGCTGTGGGATCCTTACCGCAGCCCCAGCAGGTCAGGCTGCCATGCTGTGGGTCACTGCACAGCATCTGTAAACTCAGATGGAGGTACTGTTTCTTGAGCTGGAAGAGCTATTTGGAGGCATTGGGTCAAGCCTCTTTCTGGGTCTGGTTTGCTCATTTTTCTTTCCTGTTGTTTAGTATGTTTGAAAAATCAAAGCCGTTTGCAGCTCCTGGCCCAGGACATGTTTGATTAGTTGGTTCATCAGGGAAGATGGCTCACCAGGGCAGGAGTCCAACGAGGTTAAAAGTTGCAATGTCCATCTCTGTGGCAGGGGCACCTGCTCCGTATTTAAACTGGTTGCCTGACAGGGCTTGGACATGACTTCTGTGTCAGGCTGCCGTGCAAGGAAACATCATCTACTGAACATCATCAGAAACGGAGAGGGGTCCCTGGCTTGGACTTTGGGCGAGTCTCATTACTCTCCTAGGCACAATTCCCCTGTCTATAAGATGGTATACAATGTAATTTTACTTCACAGTTTGTCATTAGGATAAAATAGGACAATTCATGTAAAAGCAATTAGCCATAGGCTCACGTGAAGTAAAATACTAAGTAAATTTCAATGGTGCTCTTCATCATTTTCTTCTCCTTCTTCTTCTTTTATTACTAGTCATAGGCCCTGGCTGGGGTACCTAGTTTCTCTAAACCTTTCCCTTGTGTATAGAGTGGGGGCAGTAGTAGCTCCTTTGCAGACTTGTAGGAGGATTAAATGGACCAGCAGGAGGACTGAATGTTCCTAGGACCAGTGGGTTTCCAATACTAATTGCTTCCCTGACCCCATTTGATTGATATAAATGTCCATGCTTTAAAAATATTTGCTAATATTTACACACACAGGTGACCCTTGCACTGTGGCTTGCCCATGTGAGGCAATGTCTGGGATGGCCCATACCATTGAGCAGAGAATTAGAGGCCCGCTCCCCACTGCACATCTGCCAGCTCCCATCCTGCTGCCTTGCTGCCTTGCTTACCTTGGCCAAAGCTTCCCCTGCACCTGCACAGATTCCACCTGCTGTCCTCTCCCACATCCCTCCCCTTGTCCTCTGTACCAACTGTCCTGAGGCCAGCAAACACGCTGGCCTCCTCCTCTTCTCTTACCTTACTTTCCTTAACTCAAACCGGCTATCCTCTGGGGATAGCCTGTCATGTTGAAGGTCTTATTCCTTTCACATTCCGTGTCCCTCAGGAGGTGTCCTTTTAATATTATCTCTTTTATCTCCTGCAAACCATTTCTTTCCCTTCCTGCACCACCCTATCTTTTTCTAGTTCTTTAAAAACCTTGTAAAATTGTTATTTTTTAGAGACAAAGTCCCACTTGGTCACCCAGGCTGGAGTGCAGTGGTGCAATCATAGCTCACTGTAGCCTCAAGCTCCTGGGCTCAAGTAGTCCTGCTGCATCAGCCTCCCAAGTTGCTGAGACTACGGGTGCATGCCACCGTGCCCTGCTCATTATTATTATTATTATTTCTTAGAGACAGGGTCTCACTATGTTACCCAGGCTGGTCTTGAACTCCTGGGCTCAAGCAGTCTTCCTGCCTCAGCTTCCCAAAGCACCAGGATTAAAAACATGAGCCACTGTGCCTGGCCTCTTTCTAGCTTCTTCTAGCTCTTACCATTTGTGCCCACCCTCTCCACCCGCCACCTCTCCTCATCCTCACTGCCAGCTCTGTCCCCTCTGTTATCTTTCCCTGAACACTCTGGCTCACTCTTTCCTCCCTCCTCCAGTCTGGCACATGCCCAGTGACCTCCTAATGAGACCTCCAACCTCACGTTTTCACAAAACCCTTGTCTTCATGCCTTCTTAGTGAAGCTTCAAGTTACTGACCGATAATAATCTCTCCCTTGCCTGCCCAATTTTCCCGGTCCCTTTTCTTTGTAATATTCACCAGGTAAAACTCCCACATGAACTAAGCCTGATCATCCACTTTTGCATACCTGTGCCTGAGCACTGAGTGTTGCTGTAGATAATGACAAAGCTGGGATGCTGGTCTTCCTTGGTATTGCTCCTCACAAATCTCCATGGCTTGCACTGTACTTCCCTAAACCCCTATTCCGTGCTTTGTCTTCTCCTTTCAACCCCTTCCCCTCCTCCCTCCCCATTTAGCCATCAGATAGGAGCCCCCTCATCTCCCATCTCCAAAGTCAAGCCCACCCACACTTGTACCAGCTGGCTCATTGCCCCATCCTGTCACACCCAGGGAAGTTAAGTGTCTGTTCTTGCAACAGCCACTTGCCCCCTGCCTTGAATTCATCCCAATTTCCTCTCTAGGATTTTGCCTTTTCTTTTCCACATTTCTCTAGTGCATTACCAATCTCTTCCTATCCACTCCTGCATTGCTGCTCTGCCTAGAAACTTGTTTTAGAACATTTAGTCTAAGAAAACAACCCCCCTTCCACATTTTCCACATCCCCTTTCAGTGATTGCTGTTTCTCCCAATTTCATTTTCTTTTTGTTCGATTTTCCACCTGCCACAGTTTGGCTACTGATTTCACCCTCCTTCTCCTGAAATTACCTTTGTCAGGACTAACCATCTTCCTATTTTCCAATTTGCTGCTCGTTCCCCTCTTCCTTGCCCACTCCGTGATGTTTGACACAGTGAAGCGCAGCCTCCTGACACATTCGCTTCTCTGGTCTATGATATTAGCGTCAACCCAGAGCCCTCCTGACTTGGCAGCTTCTTTCGCAGGCTCCCCTTTCTTGCCCAAACTCCTATTGTCCACATACCCCGAGGGCAGTCCCGTACCTCTTCTCTGTCTCTTCCTTCCTTCCTTGGTGGTCTCATCTCCACCAATGGCTTCAACTACTTGCCCATTAATATACTCCAAATGTTAGTCTCCAGCCCAGGCTTTTCCTGTGAGCCTTGGCATCCATCTGGATGTTTTGCAGGCACCTTGGCCTCAGCATGTCTCAAAAAGAATTCTCTACTTTGCTCCTCCCTTACTTTGCCCACCTCTCAAAATGACTCTACAGGCAGCGAGTTGCTTGAGTCCAAAATAGAAATCATCCCCATCTCCCCCTTTCCTTTGTATTCTACATTCAATTCAATGGATCCACCAGCATCATAAAGAACTAGACCCAGCCAGGAGGAAGACAGGGACCTCACCTCATCCACAGACAATCAGGCAACTCTGGGCATCTCTCTACTCTTGCCCCCTTCCCTCATGGGCCAGAGGAGTGGAGACTGCGAGGAGCAGGGAGGGTGCAAGAGGAATCTTGGTAGAAGATCGTGCTTCCTGCCCCAGAACAAGGTTACCCATACCCTGGGGGACAGTGGAGGTGAGCATTAAATGGGGTAAGATGAACCTGGACTTTTTAATGATTACAAGTGACCTTAAAGTTATGGGTGTCATTCTGGGACCAGGGATAATGACTGAAGGAAAAAAAAAAAGTCTTTATATTTTTATTCTATTGGTTTCTGATTTGTCCAACAAACTAATTATAGTAAACATGACCACATCACTCCCTGTTTCAGACTTCTCAAAGGTGTTCCATTCAAAATAAAACCCAAGCTCCTTTTAGAGGCCTCCATGCATTCTACTGACCACCTTTCTCTACTTGCAGGGGGCCTCTCTTCCTCCTGCCTCAGCACTCTGAGCTCTTTGAGCCCCATGGCCTTTGCACACGATCTTCTGGTTTCCTGGAAAGGTTTTGGCTGCTTCCTTCTCATTTTTCTTAAGGGCACCTTGGTTGAAAGGCTGTCATCTCTCACGATTTGTTTTCTATGTTTCTGGCTTAGCACCCATCACCTATTTTTGAATTCCTTGTTTCACTGCATATTGTCTCCTTTAAGTGAGTCCTGTGAAGGCAGATCATTCCTGCCTTGATCACACTTACTCCCCCTGAGCCTCATACAAGCTCTGCATGTGTTAGGTCACTGATAAATACCTCTTGAGTGTAAGAATAAAATTCATTTACTGGCTTACTGATGTCACCATGAAGGGCTATTTCTTCTCTGCTGAGCAGAGATGAGGATATTGTGAAGCTAACGATGCCTACGTTTCAGGGCCATTTGCTTTCCTGGGTTCCTTCTAAGGCAAAGTGATCAATAAAGTCATGTTTTTGAATAATTTGCAGAAGTGTCTTGTTTGTTTGAACTGTTATAACAAAAATACCATAGACTTGGTGCCTCATAAACAACAGGACTTTAGTTCTCACAGTTTGGAGACTGGTCCTAGATCCAAGTGCAGACAGATTTTGAATCTGGTGAGGGCCTGCTTCCTGGTTCACAGGCGGCTGTCTTTTTGCTGTAATTTCACAGGGCTGAAGGGGCAAGGGAGCAACCTGGGGCTTCTTTTTATAAGGCACTCATTATGAGGGATACACCCTCTTGACCTAATCACCTCCCAAAGGCTCCATGTCCTAATACCATCTTGGGAGTTAGAATTTCAACATGTAAATTTTGCAGAGATACAAACTGTCAGATCCTAGCAGTTAGATGAAAATCATGCTTTCTTTTCCCTTCCTGTAGAACAGCGGTCTCCAGGCTTTTTGGCACCAGGGACAGATTTCATGGAAGATAATGTTTCCATGGACCAGTCGGGGTTGAAGGCTAGTTTCAGGATGCAACTGTTCCATTTCAGATCACCAGTCACTAGTTAGATTCTCATGAATGCACAACCTAGATCTGTCACATGCTTAATTCACAATAGGGTTTTTAGTCCTGTGAGAATCAAATGCTGCTGCTGATTGAACAGGAGGCGGAGCTCAGGTGGTCTTGCTTACTGGCCTGATACTTATCTCCTGCTCTGTGGCCTGGCTCCTAACTGGCTAAGGACTGGTACCTCTGTTGGGCTAAACAGGGGAAAATGCAGGTACCAGCCCATGGCCAGTGGGTAGACCCCAGCTGTAGAATACTTCTGTATTAACGTGTTTTTGATTTCCCAGATTTTAGGATGCTTTGACATGTTGGGGCTTTACTGACCAGGGAAAGCCTTCCCCTCAGGGCAAGCTCATTCCTAGAGACAGCAAATGACCCACCTGTGACACACTTTTTGCATGTCAAGCAACCCATCCAAAGCCCATGACTCCAACAGCTGCCTTTGTGCCTTTGTGGAACTCTCACTGGCCAAGCCACTGTTCCCCTGCCCTGATCATCCCAGGGTCAGGTAGTAGGCGACTCTTGACAGTCCCTAACACCCAGAGCCTGCTAGAATTATTCACACCAGCCAATCCTAAACCTATGTACTCTGCCTCTCCTGTTTCTTCCCTCACAAACCACACAAAAAGTTCTTGTCCACATTTTCCTCCTGCCCTCTGTGACCGGACCCATGCTGGCGCTTCCCCATGTGGCTCCAAAAGGTGTGCCCTACCTCCTTTGTCCAGGGATCTGTGACTCTGTGACCACAACAGACTTCTTCCTGCATGTGAGTCATTTCTGTGTCTGTGTATCTCACCATCCTTGATTAAAAGAAATCCTGGGGATATGTTAAAAATCCTCCCAAGTTGTATAAACAGATAGCATCCCTTGGTCAAAGTGGCTTTGGTTGTGAAGTTCCCAGAGATTTCTGTGCCCATACCCATGTACATCTAGAGGCCACACCACCAATCTGTGGCTCGGCCACCCCTGGGACGGAAAAACAGCAAAGGCCCGGGAACTTCTCAGTGCTTGAGCTGTTCATCCCGTATGGGCGACGGTGATCTTGAGAGGATCACACTTTCTCTGCTTAAAGTCATTCCCTAGTCCTCCTAGGCCCAGGGGTCTAGGAAGGCCCAGGTTGGGGAGCAGACTTTCAGGCAAGGGTGAAAATGTTACTTCTCTTCTTGTAAACGATTCATTTGATCACAGAGCCTCTGCCAGTAGTTACAGGGCTTCTAGACTGAAGTGCCTGAAAAAAGCTTCCCTCCATATTTACTTCATTCATCCTTATATTTCATTCATGCAACATTCACCGGACTTTTGCCAGACTCTGTGTGAAGGGTAGGGGACACAAAGTCCAATAAAGCCACCTCTGCCCCCGAGGATCAGACAGATGAATCAATGATTGAGTCTTAGGGTGACACCTGCAACAATGGAGGAAAATGCAGGGTATTGGGAGAGTAGAGGGGAGTGGGGTAGGGTCACTTAAATCTGGCAGGAGGTGGAGAAGAGGAGGCAACACTTGAGCTGAGTTGTGAGGGATGAATGGGAATAAGATGAATAACTGGGGATGGAGGGGGCATGCCAGATATTCCTTGCTATTCAGCAGGTCTTTTGTTTTTGAGCAGGAATTTATTGTGGGTCTCTGTGTTCAGTGCAGGGGATTTGGTGGTGACAAACCTGATGATTACCCACTTTCATGGAGTTTTCAGCTAGAGGGGAGATAGACATTACACAAAAAATGGTTCAGTCACACTGAAGAGTCACAAATTCTGATGTCTGTGAAGAAAAAGGTGAGGATGTGAAGAGGTGAAATGGTGTTGCTGGGGGACCCCATTCAGATGCAAGGTATGGGAAGACCCCTGAGGAAGCACTACTCAAACTTAGGGCTTAAGGTGAGAATGTGGGAAAAGGGCAGTGGCATGGGAGGAGCATCCTGGATTCCGGAAAGAAGGAACCGGAAGTGCCAAGGACCAGAGGGACGAAGGGATATGTTGGATTAGAGCAGGTTAAGGCTGCAGGGGAAGTAAGGGTAGGAGCAGGTAAGGCTGTAGGGGAGGTGAGGCTGGGGAGAGGTAAGACTGGCGGGGGAAGAGGTGATTAGGTTGGGGGAAAGGTATAGCTAGGGGGAAGGTAAGGCTCTGGGGAGGTAAGGCTGGGGGTGATTAGGTTAGGGGGAAGTTAAGGCTTGGGGAGAGGTAAGGCTGGGGGCAGGTAAGGCTGGGGTTGATTGGGTTGGGGGAAAGGTATAGCTAGGGGGAAGGTAAGGCTTGGAGGAGGTAAGGCTGGGGGGATGATTAGGATGGGGGAAGGTAAGGCTTGGAGCAGGTAAGGCTGGGGAGATGATTAGGTTGGCTGTGGGAAGAGACGAGAGTGGGAGGTGGGAGGTGAGACTCGGGGAGGGGAGGTAAGGCCTCTTGTGAGGGAGCCATCTCAGTCAAGGTGAGGACAGGCTGGCTGATCCTGGCAGTCCAGGCTGTTCAAGATGGGAACCATGACTCAATCCAGGGTGGGCTTTGAAGATACCCCTGAGGCTGCTGGGCTGGGTGGCTGGGGAGCTGGGGCAACTCTGAGTCCTGGGCATGGAGTGGCTGCCCTGGGGTCCACTAGGTGCCCGTTGTACCCCTTCAGCCTTCAGTCTGGTCCTAGATGGGGAGGAGCTGGTTAGGGTGGGGCAGGAAAGTCCTGACTCATCTGCAGCTTGGGCTGGGATCCTCCCTTAGGAGTCAATGCCTGAGACTGGGAGCTGCAGGGGTTGTGATGAAGCTGCTGCGTCTGAGAGTGCTGAATGGGGCCATCTGTGGAATGAACAGGGCGGAACAGACTCTGGTTCTTTTTCACACTCCACTTGGGTTTCATAAGAGAAGAAAGCTCTATCTGTGCTGTCCTTTGCAGTATCTTCAGTATCTAGGATCATTCTTTGGAACTAGAGCTCTGCAAACACTTGTTGAGTAAATGAATGTTGCACCTCTCTTAGACATAGGAGCAGATGCAGGCTAAGCTGACCAGGGAGCCAGGGCACATTTCGGAAGCCTGGCATCTCGGTCTCTTTCCTCACTTCTGTGGGCCTGGCACAGACTTGCCCTTGCATGCTCAGACCACTCCTTTCTCCAGTGTGGGTGGCAGGAGAGGCAGGTTGCAGGTGGGGCCTGGCGGCGATGCAGGCTCCTTCCCACTGCTGTATTTACCTGATTATTATGTGATGCTCTTCCCAGCTGGCCTCCTATCCGACCTGTCTCTACAACTAACGCAATTTCCCTGGCAGAATGCACAGACAAATGTCTCAGACAACAAACTGGATTATTATTATTTTCTTCCTCTTGGACTGACTGCTCCAGTGCCCACCAAGGGCTCTCCCAGGGCATCTCATTTGGAAGTGTTCTGGGCTTGCTATTTGCAGGCAGTTGCCTTTAAGACAAAGGCGGTCTGAGACAACTTCATTACCTTTCAGGTTTTTTTCGGTTAAATTTGGGCTGCCTCAAATATGGGAGACTGGCTTACCGTGGAATTCTTAGCGTACATTTATGCATCCACCCAATCTATCCATAAGTTACGAACACCTGGGAGGCACGCAGAACTTTCCTTCTCACTGTGCTTAGTGCTTCAGAATTTTATTAAACATGATTTATTGAACACCTTGAATGCAGTAGACACTGTGCCAGGCATTTAGCCTCCAACTTCTTGCTTTGTCTCCACCACATCCCCGTGGGGTGGGTATTATTATTTTTCTTCTTTGGAGGAGTGAATTCATGTTCTGAGAGATGAAACCACATATTCTGAATTTGTCAGGATTTGTACCGAGAGACCAGGCCTTGCTGCTCTAACTTGACTTTGGGGAAACAACGCAGCCAACAGCTGAGTTGTTGTTTTTTTTTGCCTCTCCCTGCAGGCCAGGCAGCCAGATCCGGGAGATCCAATGGGGCCATGTTTGTAGATGGGATCCCCACCACCTCCAGGTGCTGGTTGAGGCCCGGTAGAAAGATTACCTGACCAGAGGGGGATCGCAGTGGGGACACACAGGGGAGACAGCTGCCCAACCAGGTGGTGACTGTGAGTGCAGGTAGCATTTCAGAGGCTCTTCAGGCACTGAGCGGCCAGCCTGGGAACCCAGAGGTAAGTTCTTGCTGCATCCGGGGTTCCAGGATAGCTAGTGGCTCCTACAAGGAGAGCCTGCCCCATGAGCTTCATGTACCATGCGGTAAACCCTGCTTCTGGCCTCTGAAGGTTACCATCTAGTTAGATTCACAGGGGCTGCTCCTAATTTATCGATCAAATTCAGGTATCACCTGCTAGCTTACAGTTGGGGGAGACCGAGGTGGGCAGCCACTTAGTGTTGATCTTTGCATCAGGAAATAGAGTTTTATGGCAGAAAATGCCCTGGACTTTGAATCAGAATGGCCTGGGTTCAAACATGAATATGGCTACTTGCTTAGTGACTTTGGGCAAGTCGATGAACCCTCTCTGAGTCTCAGTTTCCTCATTTGGCAACTTGGGATAGAAACATCTATTACTATTGTGAAGATTAAATGGTGTATGCCAGTGGTTCTAATTTGGGTGCAATTTTATTCCCCAGGCAACATTTGGCAATGTCTAGAGACATTTTTGGTTGTTACAGCTGAGGGGTTGGGATGCTACTGGCATCTGGTGGGTAGAGCCCAGAGACGCTGATAAAAATCCTACAATGCGGAGGTCAGCCCTCTGCAACAAGGTATTATTCAGCCCAAAATGTAGTGCTAGGTTGAGAAACCCTGGTGTAAATGAGTAAGCATCACCTAGTGCTTAGCACCAAGAGGGTGTTAGTCAGGGCTAATTGAATTAGAGCCAGAGTGTTAAGAGCCAAAGGACTCTCAACACTGGGGCCCCAGGGCTTCAGAGCTCCAGTGCTCCAGAGCTCCATGGTTTGCTCCTGGGACTTAAGGTAGGGCTGTGAATGTACCTGTGTATTTTTGTCAGGGAACTAGGAGTCCTGATCAGTTGCTTGTGAAGGACATTCCTTTCCCCTTCTTGAGCCTCTCTGCCTGCATCCTGCTGGTGTCCGACAGAGTTTCTGAGGGCCATTCGGCTCTGATGTTTCTTTCCAGGCACTCGGATATGCTGGGATTTGGCCAGGACCAAGGCTCCTTGCACTTCTATTCATTAGCATGAGTATCCTGCCCACCCCTCCCAGCTCTAGGTTCTGGACACAGGCCCATCCCACCTGCCTGCAGGTGTCACAGCCACTGGGAGAAGGCTCTCCTGCCCAGACCTCTTGGCACCCAGGCTGCTTTCTTGACATAAGCAGCTCATGCCTTGGCCCCAGGTGGCCAGGTGGTAGATGGAGACTAGAATCCCCCACCCTGCCTGCTGGCTTGGGCTTGAAGAAGACCCTTGGGTTTAATCTGGATGTGGAGAGTCTGGAGGAAGGAGGATTGTTATGTTTCTTTCTGGTTCCATGTTGAGTGGTTCCAGGTCTTTACTGAGGCCCCCAGGCTGGGGGCTCAGGGGCACAGGATATCTATTAGGAGCCTTGTGAGAAAGTAAGGGAGAGGAGCAGGCAGGGATGAAGCCAGGGAGATGGGTTGGAGCCTCTCTCTGTGGTCCAGGGAGAGGTGAGGATGCTGCTGGGAGGTCACGGAGGACGGATGGAGAGGAGGGCTGGATTCAGATTACATTCCTGAAGTCCAGTGGCCAGGGTGGGGAGGAGACAGGCTGACACTCACGTGTCCAGAGGAGATGGAGGAGTAGGGAAGGAGCAGGTATGAGGAGGACCTCATCTGGCCATGCTGACGGTGAGGGTCCTATGGGCATGGGAGAGAATGATATTGTCAGGTGAAGCCTGAAAAGAAAGGGCCTCTTTTTTAGCAGCCCCCAAGCTCATGACCCCGTGGTGAGTCTTGGTCCTCCCTCCCTTGACCAGGGCTTGAGGAGGGAAAGCCCCTGAGCCATGGAGAGTGACCTTGTGAAGCATCTGGGACCTGCCTTGGAGATTCCGTGGGAGTTTTCTTGGCCTGGCCAGTTCCTGCTCACCTTTCACAGGGCCTGATGCTCATTCAGCTCTGACAACCCTGGATGTGACACCCTGGCCCGGGAGAGAATGGGCAACTGGAACTTGTGGGTGGTCTCAGAAGGAGATCCATTCTGTTCAAGTCTCCAGGCCACATGCCCTGTCTGAGCTTCAGTTCTCTCATCTTTAAGATGAGATAATCATTTCCACCCTGTTCATCTTAAAGGGCAGTTGCAAAAATTAACTGGGCTCATTTCTGGGATTGTGTAGCACTGTGAACTGGGGAGTTACCACAGGGCCAGGTGGAGCCTGCTCAGGGCTGGGGTCCCATGCAGTGGGCAATGGACAAGCAGCATAATCTCACCAGGTGAATCTGCACATGTGCCTCACTCCTTTCTTCCCCTCTGGGCCTTCTGTGAGTGGCTCCCCCAGCTTTTCTGGTTGGACCAGGTCTTACACCAGGTCCAGGGCCAACCAGCACATGTGACAGAGACTCCATTTCCTTACTCATGAACTCAACAGAGGCTGTCCAGTCATCCTTACTTCAGACAAGGTGGTGGGTGGGCTCAGGAGCAGGGCTGCCCACCTGCTTCCCCCACAGAGACCTGTGTCCAGGCCATGGCTGGCGCTCCACTCAGGCAGCTCCCCATGCTCCAGTTTCCAGAAATTTGTGGTTTCTGGGCCCCAAATTGGCTAATTGGATTAACAATAGAGGGTCTCGAGAGGATATGCCACGTAGGTTTCTAAAGTGTTTTTAGGGAGCCATAAAAGTGCCAGGTTGTCTTTTTTATGATGGCTTTTACAGTCTTGATTTAAGAGGTTCTTGAGTTTTCCTGTTTTTGCCTGTGGGTTGCTCTTTCTGAGAAACTTGGGCTGAGGGAGTTCCTTTTTCAGTGACAAGAGCTACTATAGGGAAGAAATTCTTCCCAAAACAGAGATGATAGCAGATGGGGAGGGAAAGCCATTTTTGCTGAGGTCCTGATAGGAGTCAGGTGCTGTGCACAGCCTTTTGCATACGTTATCTATTATGCTCCTACTGGATACCCATGTGGTACTGGGATTGCTCTTACTGTATAGAGGAAGACACAGAGGCTCAGAGAAGTCCTAACTTATCCCACATCACAGAGCTGCCAAGGGCTGGGCTCACCATGGGTCCCCTGCCCCCCTTCTCCCCTACAATACTCCCCATTCACCCTTGGCTCTCACCTGATGGACAATGGCCACAGGTGTCTTTGGGATGGCTGCACTTCACCCTTGACTCCTTGAGTCAGTTTTAGCACCATATAGCACCTGTTAGATCACTATTGATCACTGGTCAGATCACTGTTGCTGAAAATGCTTCCAGTGGTTTTTGTTTCACAAAATAAAATCCAAAGTTTTTTTCTTAATAAAAAATATATATTTAAGGTGTACAACATGAAGTTTTGCTATACATACAGAGAGTGAAATGGCGGCTATATAGCCAAGCAAATTAACACATTCATCATCTCACATAATTTACCCATTTTTTTTTTTATGGCAAGAACCCTTTTCATCAGTTCCAAGGCCTGCACTAAATGGCCATTTTTCCATCTGTCCTCATCTCCAACTTCATTCCCCAGACTCACCTGGAGCCTTATTTTTGGTTCTCAAACATGCCAAACAAGCACTCACCTCAGGACCTTTGCACTGGCTGTCCCCTGTCATTGGATCACTCTCACTCTTTGCCCAGATTCCCACATGGCTGGCTTCTTTGCTTCTTGGTGCCGCGGCATGATGCTGCCTCATCACAGAGGCCTTTCCTGACCACCCTACCTGAAGCAGCACACTCCTCCTTCTCCCTGGTCCCTCTCCTGCCTGACTTCATCATATTTGTCATGACCTGACATTGATTCATATATTAAATGGGTGGTTGGTGTTTGTAATAAAAGAGGCTATGTGTGTTTTGCTTCAGCTCTATTCTCCATGCCTGCAACAGCATCTGGCACGTAGTAGGTGCCCGGAGCATCTAGCGAGTGAACAACTCACTGAACTAACACAGGAATCAAAGAGGCGGTGGTAGTGGGGAAACACAGAGAGCAATGGTGAAGGAAAGGAAAGCTTTAGACAAAGCTTTCAGATATGTGCATCTGAGGGTAAGGGCATCAGCCTGCCAGAGAGCCCGGGGCAAGAAGGCAGAGTTTGGATGAACATTGATGTACATTTGAAGGAGGCCAACATGAAGTCCTTTGCCAAGGTTCCTAGTGGCTGCTGGGCTCCCATCAAAAGTCACGTAGGCATTGTAGCCCTTGTGAAGTTAGCATCCCTGGCAGCCAGCTGCTTCCAGATTCCCTTCTACAAAAGCTGATGATCTGCGAAGGCTTTTCCCTGGTGTGACTGCAGTTTGTGTCCTTTGCCTGCATATTTCAAGGCATAACACAGAGCAAAACCAAACAGGTCTTGTCCTGGCAGCTTCCGAGTCAGACTGAAAGCGTGTGCCTGAAGAGGTGTGGGTTAGACCTGCTATGGTGGGAGGGGCATATTCATTGCTGTTGGCTGCTGGTGGTATATTTCTTCCAGGGCCTGGGACAGAGCATGGAGCCTGTTGGTCAGTTCCCAACTGTCTGTGCTCATGGGCCGCTGTTGAGCCGTGAGCTACCTAGGTGAATCCCTACATGCAACCTTGTCCTGTGGCTTCATTGGGAGCTAGTGGCCCCTCCACACTGAGGCTGTCCAAGCTACGGCTCACCTGGGAGAAAGGCAAAAGACAGCTGTCACTTCCTGGGTGCCCACAGTGACAGGCATCAATCTAGGCATTTATGTATTCATAATTTCCCAAATCCTCACTGTGAAATGGGCTTCATTGTTCTCTCATGTATTACAGTGGAGGAAAGCAGGGCCCAGAGAAGCCATGTGACTCTCATAAATTCCTGTTTCTATTAAGAAGCAGACGCAGGGTCTGAGGACTTACCTTGAGGCCTCAAGTTTGGGGCTCAATTCATTACAATGCATGCAGGAGACACATCCCTGTTCCTGACCCCACTCGGGGACGGCCAGCACTCTTTGCTGTTTTCTTTATTGCTCTCTTACCAACCCTTCATCCCAGGGCCTCATATGGGAACATGAGTGTGTTTTCCATGGGGAAGAAAGAGCAGGGAGGTTTGCCTGCTGGCCAGGAAACATCCAGAGATGTTGCAGAAGGCAGACTCGGATCTGTCCCAGCCCCAGCTCGGGGAACCAGAAGTTTGCCGTTGAGAGCTCAGCATTAGGAATCAGATGGCGTTAGCTGTGCAACCTTGGACAAGTCATTTCTATAGACAGACAGTTTCTCATCTGTTATATGGAAACAGAAGTTTCCTTGTATCTAAAGCTCCTACTGCAGGATAAGCTTAAAGGCATCACTGTCCCACTATTTCTTCACTTAACAAACACTGAGCGCTGGTCATATGCCAGGCACTGTCCTAGGGGTAGGGGCCCAGAGGTAAGCAAAACAGCCCTGACACTCTCCAGCAGGGGCTGTGGGTGGCACAGGAGATGGGCATTGGGGAATCCCACCCTGGGGAGAAGCCCATCCACCTGGGGTCTGACGGGTAAGAGAAATTCATTGTTATCAGGTCTAGGTAAGTCCCAGGTGGGGAAGGAGGAAGGGGAGAGCGTTCCAGGAACCAATCCAACATTTGGAAGGTAATGAGGATGGAATGGCTTCGTTCTCTCCCCTGAGACTAATGGACTGTCATTGAAGGCTTCTAAGCAGTGACTGCTCTTATCAAATTTGTGTTTTGGTTGAAAAGTTCATTCTGGCTGCTGTGTGGAGCCTGGATGGGAGGTAACAATTGGCATGAGTGAAGATCAGCTAGGAGGCTACCCAAATTGTTTTGGCAACAGATGAAGGTAGCTTGGAGTAGGCAACTGGATAGACCCATTCTCTGCCTGTCCTCCTGGTCTCTTCCTGAGGCCTGTGGACCAGTATCTGCCTCCACCAAGGACAGCAGTGCTACAGCCTTCCGTTATGGACTGAGTTATGTCCCATCCCAAAAAGATAAGCTGGAATCCTAACCCCAGCACTAGAGCATGTGATCTTATTTGGAGACAGGGTCTTTGCAGATGATCAAGTTAAAATGATGTTATAAGGGTGGACCCTAATTCAATATGACTATTTCCTTATAAAAAGGAGACATTTGGATTCAGGACATACACAGACAGAGGGAAGATGATGTGAAGATATAGAGAGAAATGGCTATCTACAAGCCAAGAAGGAAGGCTTGGAAGTGATCCCTCCTTCCTGGTCCTCAGAGGAACCAGCCCTGCTGACACCTTAATCTCAGACTTCCATCCTCCAGAACTGGGAGATAATACATTTCTGTTGTTTGATCTAGCCACCTGGTCTGTGATATTTTATTATGGCAGCCCTAGCAAATGAACACACCCTCACGTCTTTACGTAGAAAACTTGGGGACTTCTAAAATTTCACCATTCTTGGGTCCCACTGGTGGAGATGCACAGATACAGCATAGGTGGTGGTCAGGCCTCTCCAGATGATGCTGATGGGCACTGGGAGTCATGGGAGTGGGACTGGAGGACACAGGTCTCATGCAGGGCCTTCCTGTGTGCACTCACACCCTTAGTCCTCAGCTTTGTGCAGCCAGACCTCCAGAAACCTATGTCCTTGGCCTTTATTATGCTCACAGACCCCTTTTAGAGCCCCCCCACCCCACCCCCTCACACAAAGTTCATCTCTTGTCAAGGGTCCTACAAGAAGAAACAAGTCCTGCAGAGTCAGAGAATGGGGCTGTCACTTACTGGTTTTGTGAACAGGGCAAGACACTTATGCTTTCTGAGCCCCAGTTTCTCTGTATACAAAATGGAACCATTGTCTCTGGAGGGTTACTGTAAGTGTTGCAGGAGGATAAGTATACAGGGTCGCCACATGCAGGTGAGCAGGTTGCCTTCTGCACCTGGATGACTGGGAGGTGAGTCTGGGCTTCATCAGCACACTGTTTGCTGCTCAGCAGGTCTTCCCCACTGGGGCATTTTCTTCTAATCTGAATAAGAGCTCATGTAGGCAGGGAGGACCCTGTATGGCAAATGTCTCACAGTGTTTCTAGCATGTAGTAGACATTCAAGAAGTGTTAGCTTTTTCCATTAAAATAATTGTCCATTATACAATTTGGAGGAATCTCTTTCAGAATTTAGGGAATGTCTGCTTCCTCCTTCCTGGTAATGTGATCAATGTAACAATGTGTTTCCCTTTTTGCTCTTACTGCTGGGAAGGTCAAGTCCATTAATTCTCAGGTTTGTACAAATGTATTCACTTTTCCCTGGCTCAATTTATTATGCTTTATTTATGTTGTACCCGTTGATTAAATATGTTCTTTATGGTAAGTTACCCAGTCCCTTTGGAGAAAATGTTTCTAAGTAAATGCAATATGTTTTTAGGCTTGGGCAACATATAATCTAGCTGCTTTAGGTCCTTTGGCGTAGTGGATAGTCAGAGGTGAATGGAATAGCCCTGGCGTCTGCATGGTGTTGACCCTGAACCCTAAGGATGTGGCTTTGGGGGATTTTTAAAAATCACAGGTTAGGTAGGGGAGACGCTGCATGGACTGGAAAAATGTCCACTCTGGGACCACTTGTTGATGGCTTTGTATAGTAAGCAAGAACTATAAGGATAACCCTAGCTATGTGTGGATCCCTGGAAGGTTAGTCGTATGTTTTCAGAGAGCTGGATACATTCCCAGGCTTTTTTGGCCCTCTGGCCCAATTGACCTCGGCATTCTCATGTGGGCCCTGGAGTGGCATCTGTGATCACAGCTGCCATCATGTTCATCCTTCAGGGCACTAGATAGACCAGACATCTGCCAGGCACCTGAGTGTGGTCCATCAGGGCGTTACTAGTGTTAAGGTTGGCATTGTGCTTAAACAGCAGCTTAGGATTTCACTTTCAGAAGGGGGGCGGGGTGATCTTCAATTGGCTAGTGACTGTTTCCCACATAAGGACTGGCTGGGTATTTCTGGATGTGAAATAGGAACTTGTGATCTAATCCAGGGCAGTAAGGAAGACCAGCCCACTGCATTGTGTCTGGAGAGGGGCTGTCTTGAGTGTGAGTTCAAGGGAGTACTCCCAGGCTCTGCAGGTGTGCATGGAGCCTTGCTCTAATCTAAGCCTGGGGGGTTGATTGCTCACTTTATGTTGCTAGAAATGTTTCATAGCTATGAGTATGCCCTTGTTTTTCATATTTTTCTCTTCTCCAGAGTTGAAGCTCACTGCCCATGGGCTGAATTCAGATCAGAGATATATTTGTGTGGCTGGCATGGTGTTTTCTACAATATCAGAGTCCCTTTAGGTGGGGTCTGCACTCTTGAGTCAGGCACAGGTCTCATTTCTCCTCATGGGCTCATCTCTACCTGTTCCCCTCACTTCTAACTGTATTACCTGCCTGGGACAGATTCTGTGCTACCTCCAGCATTTACACTTTGGCCACAATAGGCTTTAGGATGGAAGGAAAGCTTTGTTGAGCATCTGCTACATGCCAGCCACTTTTCTAAGCATTTTTGGAACTCTGGTCTTCTTCAGACTTTGTATAAACCCTATAATGTAGACACTAATCACATTTATAGCAGAGGGGGCTGAACTCCAAATCAAATGCATCAGGAGAGTATGTCCCAGGATTTAAGCAGCCTTGGCTCCTACGCAGGCTTCATGGGCTTCACCTCTGCCCTGAAGCTGGGTCTTGTCAGAGGGAGAAGACTGTGCTAGAACCCACAGTCCAGTGCTTAGTCCTTCCTAGCTGCCTTCCATTTGGAGCAGGAGAAGAAAAACCATCTCTGTTAGTTGCAGACAAGTTCCCATTATGGTTGGAGTAAACCTGCACCCATGTGATATATTTTCCTGAGGCCTTGGAGACACAGCACTCCTGTCTTAGCCTGTCATGTGGGGTTTTTGAAGACTGTCAGGCCTGAAGGCAGAATTTAGCAAAGAGCATACACAGAGGGAAAGAGGTAAGCCTGCTCAGGTCTGCAGCCAAGAGCAGCAGCTGCTTCTCTTCAGGTTGCTGCAGGGACACTGGGGAACTGGAGGAGGGCTACATCTCCTGCATATCATCCTGGAATGTGAGGGATCCTCCTGCAGGTGCATGCACAGGTGGATGCCATAGGGTGGCAAGGGGCAGGGGAGCTAGATGGGTAGGTCAGGTTTTCTAAGACAAGGAAGCAATGGCTCACCTCATAGGTGAGTTCCTGCAGCAGCCAGAATCTGGAGCCTTCCTTCTACTCACCTGAAGGAGCTGCCATCCTCTGGAGGGAGCCAGCCATAGGTCTGGTGAGCAGGAGCTCAGCCTGTCATCACTCAGTCTGGAGGCATTTCCACTCTCCGGGGGCAGTGCCTTAAAATCACTTGACCTCAGGCCATGCTAGTAATTGGGATGTATTGATGGAGCACCATCCAGAGTTGTGATTAACTCGGATCAAAGTGCTTAGCAGAACACAGCCTTGCAGATAGATTAATTGCTGCAAGAAATGATCACAGTTTGATCTCTGGTCATTTTGTTGTTATTTGAAAACAGAACAAAAAGTAATAATCAAATTAGAGAAAATAGATGCTTTTTATTAATGAAGGGAAAAAAAGAGAGAAGAATAGCACAAAGACATTCAGATCATAAGAAAAACAAGGCACACATGGCAGAAGCATTGGCATCTATTAGACAACACTTGCCCACCCCGCGATGAGCTGGTAAAGTGAACAGAGGCAGAGGGTTCCTGAGCCATAGGTGAGCTCTCCTGGGGCTTCCTGGTGTTCTCACAGATGGCACACTAGTTCTAAATGACAGGTTTTGGAAGACTAATAAGGAAAAACCACATAAATATGTTGATATTTTTCATGTAGATGAAATATATTTTATAGGAAAGAAATCACTGTTGTCCTTTTGGGGAGCATGAATTAAGTTTTTGGGAACAGTGGCCTCTGAGAGAGAGAGCTTGACCTTGAGGGTTGATTTTTTTGATTATCTGCTGGGCAGTCCCTGCCTCCTGGAGCTTAGTTGAAAGAGGGTAACTCGGAGACCCCTTGACCATAGGCCTGGACCAAAAAGAGTCAGTCTTCAAAATTTTGGGTTCTGGGGTAGCTTACTACAGACTGGACACTGTTCATTGTCCACAGGGAGGCCATTCAGCTTTTCTTGTTTGCAAACTCCAGTTGATCCCAACCACAGATGAGCCATCTGCTAGACCTCATCAAGCATCTTATAACTTTTTAATTTTATTTTGTTTCCTTTATGGTAGAGGATCCAATTAGGACAATTGCCCTCTTGGCCCTAAATGTGGATGGCCTGGAGGAACCACTTGGTGAAGTGGAAATGAGAGTAGCCTTGTGTCAGGCTGGCCCAACTGATGGCTCTTCAGTTCCCCACAGTCAGCCAGGAAAGGCTGGGCAAACTGTCCACGCTGCATCTCAGCAGGGAGGATTTCAAAAAGTCTCGAGAAATCTCAGTGTTTCTGTCAAAATAAGGGAAGATGGCTTTTCAGGTTGTGCAGGCTGGAAACTGAATGTGAGGAAGTAATTATGAATGTCCCCAGTAGAGACAGAGAAGGTTGGGATAGACTAACAGAGCCACATGCAGAGATTTTGGACAAATTCATTTTTAGGGCACGGGCAAATGATGATAATGGGAATGTCTAAAGTGGCATATTTAGATTTATATGAGACTCTGGATGATGCCCTTGTAGAGAACATGGAAAAACATATAATTTTAAGCAGGGCAATTAGGTTGATGTGTAACTTTAAACACATGTACCCAGAAATTATTGATTCACTGACCAACGTCAATCAAAGGAAGGCTTTAGGCCATGCGCATGGCCCACACCTATAATCCCAACATTTTGGGAGTCCAAGGTGGGAGGATGGCTTGGGCTAGGAGTTTGAGACCAGCCTGGGCAACATAGTGAGATCCTGTCGTTGCAAAAATAAAAAATTAGCCAGGCATAGTAGTGCGTGCCTGTGGTCCCAGCTGCTTGGGAAGCGTTAGGCAGAGTTCAACATGTCCACCATCCATGAGGAGTGGTGGAGCACTGACTGGTTGCAGAAAGCCAAGAGGGTCGCTATTTCATTAGTGCCACACAACCTGCCAGCTAATATAGGGGAGCATATTTAGCATAGTGCTGTCATATTCATTTACTTGACAGGTGAGGATCCCAAATATCTCCAATGACTGGCGCAGTGTGTCAGAGATAACAAGATAAAATCTGATGTGGAAAAATTGAAAGTCTTCCACTTAGGTTCAAAAGGTCAATGGCAGCATTTGGTCTATAATTAAAAACAATAATAGTACCTGACATTTCCGATGTTCTTGCTACTCATCAGGCATAATGCCAAGTGGTTTTCAGACATTATTCCATTTAGTCCTCACACAGCCCCCTGAGAGAGGCAGGTGATAATCTCTGTTTTACAAAAACAAAACAAAACAAACAAAAAAACCTGAGGCTTGGGCTTTATGTGACTTTTCCTAGGTCTTCCTTTCCTAAATATTGACTGATGAATTTATTTATGTGCACAGTTGATGCTGGATCTGGTCATGAGCTTGCTTTGGCCAATGGCATGCTGGAAAAAGTGAGCGTGCAAATTCTGAGCATAGACTTTCAGTAGAAAGCATGAGTCCACCTACCCCTCTACTCTGATAAGGAGAGTATGCCCCAGGTATACACTATCCTCACACCTGAGCCCAAGAATGGGACGTGTGGAGCTGGGCCATCCAGATGACTCCCCAGTCTGCGAATATGAGACATACACCATTATAGTGGGTGATCCTGAGATTTTGTGGTTGTTTGCCACTTAGCAGCATGACTAATACATGTTGCCAGTTTGTAGTTGGGCTGGGATTCAAATCCACATAATCTGACTTCAGAGCCCATGCTCTTTGGCTCTTTACCATATTTCATTGAAAGAAATAAGAGATGAATAATCAAGGAGACTTAATATATTCCCTACTGTAGTCTTTTGGCTAAATACTTAAAAAGTCTATTCTCAATTTATAATTGTAGCCTAATCCTCATCAAAATTTCCATCCAGTGTTTTATTAGATTTTTACAAAATGATTAGAAAATAAAATTGGAAAGGAAAAGCTACTTTATATAGAAATAGTTAGAAAATAAGAAATAATGAAGGGGGCCAGTATTAATAGATTTTAGAACATAGAAGCCCATGGTAATTAAATCCGAGAAGCACTGGTACAGAGCAGAGACTTTCAGCAACAAAAGACAAATCTGAAAGAGTTCCTTGTACATAAAATGAGAGAAGATAAAGGAGGAATCATATACCATGGAGAAAAGAAGGATTTGTAATGAAGGATGTTGGAAGAATGTATTAGTCATTTGGAAAAAAAAACTACAAATAGCAATAAGTAGACTACAAGATTTTTCAGGTAACACTCTAAATTTTAAAGTGGTAAAAATATTTACAAAGTAAATAGATCCAACGTATAAAAAGTAAAAACTTCTTTATAAAGACAAAAAGAAAGAAAAAAAGTGGAGGGAAAATTATTTGTCACAAATATGACAAAACAGGAATGTTTACCTTATCTTGTTCAAATTAATAAGCAAATTCAAACCCTGGTTAACACTGGACAGAATGTATGAATGAACAAGTGACATCGGAAGGAATAAGGTTCAGTTCACCTGAAAAGTCACGTGGTGCCACCTTGCTCTGTGCCTGGCCTTGTTAAATACCAAGACTTCAAAACAAACATAGCAAAATGAACATCTTCAGGAATAACCAATGAATTTCAAAATAAAATGAAATCCATGCAATCATCTTATATCTATTATAGATGATTAAAGGTAATAATGCTATCAAGGTTGTGGTAAAACTGGTGTCTTTATACATTGCTAGTTGCTGTGTCAATGGGAAAAATCATTTGTAAAATATACCTAGAATCATTAATATGTTCATTTGTTTGATCCAATAATCTCACTTGTTAAAATTTATCCTAACCTTGTAATTTAAGTGAGAAATACATTAATATACAAGGACTGTACTGTAGTGCTATCTTCCATACTGAAAAATTGGAAAAAACCTAAATGTTCAGTGTAGGGAATAGCTAAGTACATTATGGAATAGCCACACAATAGATTATTATATAGCCAATAAAGATGATGATTGCAAAGGCTCTGAGAAAGTATTTCTGATATGATCATGAGTATTGAAATAGCAAAATTATACCTATGTAGTGATTATAAGTACATACAAATTAAATATATAAATGACTAGGGACTAGAGGGCCCTGGAATCTGACGATTCATGGGATGGCTGGCCTATGGGAAATTATGCTCTTCCCAATTGCCTTTGATTTCCATTAGGGTTGTTTCATTTTTCAGTAAACAAGTAATAATAACATTAGATTAAAAAACATGCCGAAGGATGGAATGAGAACAATGAGTCCTAGCTGTGCCGGGGGAAAAAGAGACTTAGGAATGTGAGTTGAATTCAAGCTCACTATGAGCCATCAAAATTATGGGTCAGTTAAAAACAAAAAAAAAGAAAAGAAAAATGGTCAGGAAACCCTTGAATGCTTTTGCTGAGACACAGCATGAGATCCACAGGAGATGTCTGGCTTCTGTCATGCAACATAATGTCTGTGACATTTTCTCATGTTGTTGTGTCTATTAGGGGTTGATTCTCATTTGTTACCATGTAGAAATGCAGAATTCCTTTGTAAGAATATACTGTCATTTATTTATTCTTTTCTTGATGGAAATTTTGGTTATTTCTAATTTTTGACTATGATGAATAAAACTGTTACTGTTTTATTCTTGTTCTTGTCTTTTGGTGGGCATATGCACCCACTTATCTTGGATATATACCTAGAAATGGGATTGCAGAATTATAAAGTAGATATATGTTTCGTTAACTTAGAAGATGCTGGCAAACATTATCCCAAAATGGTTACAGGAATTTTTTCCTACCTGAACTGTATGAAAGTTTCAGATACTCTACATTCTCAACAACACTTAGTGTTGGTAGTCTTTTTAATTTCAGCTATTCCAAAGGCAGGAGTGAGTCTCACTGTGGTTTTAATTTCCATTTCCCTGATGACTGAAGATATTGAGCATTTTTCACATTCTTACCAGCCATTTGGATATCCTCTTTTGTAAAAGGCTTGTTGAGAACTTTCTCCCACTGTACCTTTTCAACTGGGTTGTTGGACTTTTTCTTTTTGATTTACAGGATAATTTTAAAACTATATATTCTGAATATGGGTCTTTTGGGGAGATAGGTATTATGAATATCTTGTCACTTGTATCATCTTTTTCACTGTCTAAGTTTGGTGTCTTTTGGTGAGAAACAGTTATTACTTTTTAATAAAGTATGATAGATTATTTTTAAATGGTTACTGCCTTTTTGTCTTATTTTAGAAATCTTTGCCTACATTAAGGCAAGGAAGCTATCTTCCTATATTTTCTTTTAGACGTTTATTTATTTATATTTTACCTTTTACATTCATATCTGATGCTGAATGACTCCTGAGGAAAGGTCACTGGGGAACCATCTAAGTGCATCTGTTTTCATTTAGATTTGTTGTTTTTATTCCTAAATTTGATTTCCTTTTCATGCCATTATAAATTGAATTGTTTTATTATTTTTATTTTCATACTAGTATATAGAAATAGAATTGATTTTTATATATTGATCTTGTTATCCTACAACCTTACAGAATTCATTTATTAGCCTTGATAATTTTTTGTGTGAATATCTTAGGACTTTTAAAAAAATAAATGAGCTATGTCATCCGCAAATGTAGTTTTACTTCTTCCTTCCTTTCTATTTCCTTCTAGATGTTTTAAAATTTCCTTTTCTTGCCTAATTGGCATGACTAGAATCTCCAGTACAATATTGAGTAGAAGTTGCAAAAGCAGATGTCCTTGTCTTGTTCCTTGTCTTGGGGAAAAACATTGAGTCTTTCACCATTCAGTATGATGTTAGCTGCAGGTGTTTCATAGATGTCCTTTATCAGGTTGAAGGAGTTTTCTTCTATTCCTAATTCGTTGAGTGTTATTGTTGTTATTAGTCATGAAAAGCTTTGGATTTTGTCAAATGCTTTTTCTGCATATGTAAAGATAATCATATGGTTTTTGTCCTTTATTCTGTTAACTATGGTATATTACATTGATTGGTTTTCAGATGTTAGACAAATCCTGCATTCCTAGGATAAATCTTACTTGACCATTAGGTATAATTCTTGTTATATGCTGCTGGATTTATTTTGCTAGCATTTTGTTGAAAATTTTTGTGTTTATATTCATAAAAGTTACTGGTCTGTAGTCCTCTTTCCTTGTGGTGTCTTTGTCTGATTTTAGTATCAGGGTGATAGTAGCCTCTTAGAATGAGTTTGAAAGTGTTCCCTCCTATTCTATTTTTTGGAAGAGTTTGTGAAGGCATGGCATTAATTCTTCTTTAAATATTTGAAAGAATTCACCAGTGAAGACATCTGGGCTTTGACTTTACTTTGTGGGAAGTTTTAAAATTACCAATTCAATTTCTTAACTGGTTATAGGTATATTCAGGAATTCTGTTTCTTTCTGAGACAGTTTCAGCAGTTTGTTTCTTTCTAGAAATATATCTATTTCACTTATTTAGTTTGTTGTCACACAGCTATTTATTTTTATTTTCTTAAGATCAGTAGTGAAGTCCCCCCTTTTATTTCTGACTCTAGTAATTTGAGTCTTCTCTAATTTTTAATTGGTAAATCTGGTTAAATTTTATCAATTTTGTCAGTCTTGTCAAAAAATCAACTCTTTGCTTATTGATTTTCTCTATTGTTTTTCTATTCTCGATTTCATTTATTTCCATTCCAATCTTTATTATTTCCTTAATTTTCTTATTTTGGTGTTAGTTTGCTGTTTATCTTTTTAGTTTCTTTTTTTTTTTTTCGAGATGGAGTCTCGCTCTGTCACCCAGGCTGCAGTGCAGTGGCAGGATTTTGGCTCACCGCAAGCTCTGCCTCCCGGGTTCACACCATTCTCCTGCCTCAGCCTCCTGAGTAGCGAGTAGCTGGGACTACAGGTGCCCACCAGCATGCCCGGCTAATTTTTTGTATTTTTAGTAGAGACGGGGTTTCACCGTGTTAGCCAGGCTGGTCTCAATCTCCTGACCTTGTGATCTGCCCACCTCGGCCTCCCAAAGTGCTGGGATTACAGGTGTGAGTCACCTGTGCCCGGCCTATCTTTTTAGTTTCTTAAGGAAGAAGGTTAAATTACTGATTTGAGGCCTTTCTCTTTCAACATAGATGTTTACAGCCACAAATTTTCCTTTAGGCACTGCTTTTGTCGCATCCTATAAATTTTGATATCTGTATTTTTTTCTCATTAATCTCAAAGTATTTTAAAATTTTCTTTGTAATTTCTTCCTTGACTCATTGATTATTGAGGAGTTTGTTGTCTAATTTCCACATATTAATGAATTTTCAAAATTTCCTTCTATTATAGATTTCTACTTTAATTCTATTTAGGTTAAATAACATACTTTGTATGATTTTAATCCTTTTACTTTTATTGAGGCACGTTTTATGGCATAGCACATAGTCTATCCTATCCTGGGGAAATATTCCATGTGTCCGTGAGAAGAATTCTCCTTTTGTTCAATGGCGTGTTCTATAGACATCTGTTAAATTTAGTTGGTTTATAGCATTTTTCAAGCTGTTTCCTTATTGAACTTCTGTCTAGTTGTTCTGCCAATTATGGAAAGTGAGGTATTATAGTCTGCAACTATAATATTATCATTGAATTATTTATGTCCGCCTTCAATTCTGTCATTTTTTGCTTCCTGTGTTTTTGGGGTGCTGTTGTTAGATGAATACAGGTTTATAAAACATACCTTCCTAATGGATGGACACTTTATCATTATAAAATGTTCCTTTTGTGTTCAATAACACTTTTGCCTTAAAGTCTATTTTGTCTGCTATTAGTACAGCCACGTCAGCTGTCTTGTGGTTATTGTTTGTACGGCACATATTTTTCCCTTGTTTTACTTTCAACCTATCGTATCTTTGAAACTAAAGTGTGTTTTTTGTAGACTACATCTGGTTGTATCTTTTAAAAAATTCATTCTGTCATTCTACCTTCTGATTGGAGTATTAAATTCATTTACATTTAATGTAATTATTGATAAAGTAGATTTGCACCTATCATTTTGTTGTTTGCTTTCTGTATGTCTTATGTGTTTGTTCTTTTTTCCATTACCGCTTTATTTTGCATTCAATGTACATTTTCTAATGTAATGTTTTAATTCCCTTGTTTCTTTTTCTGTATATATTTTTGGTTATTTTTGTAGTGGTTGCCCTGGGAATTACAATTAACATCTTACCTTAAAACAAACCAGAACAGATTAATGGTAGCTAATTTTAAATGTTATGCAAAAACTTTGCTTTTGTGTAGCTGTTTTCTCTCCCTTCTTTATATTATTTTTGCCGTTGAAATTGCATATTTATATATTTGAAGCCTGTCAATACAGATTTAAAAGTATTATTATGGGCAGTTGTCTTTTAATTAAATAGAAGGACAGACTTACAAAAATACATTTATACCTTCATTTTTACTTATATTGTTACCTTTATCAGTGCTCTTTATTTTGTATGTTAATTCAGATTATTATCTATTGTCTTTTCGTTTCAGCCTATAGGACTTCCTCTAGTATCTCTTGTAAAGCCAATGTAAAAACAAATTATATCCATTCTCATTTATCTGTGAATGTCTTAATTTCTCCTTATTTTTGCTGGGTGGTTTTTGCCAGATATAAAATTCTTGGCTGATGGTGTTTTTCTTGCAGTACTTTGAACATGTCATCTTACTACCTTCTGGCCACCACAGTCTCTGCTGAGAAGTCAGATGACAATCTTATTCCTCATCAGTGATGAGTCATTTCTTTCTTGCTACTTTCAAGAGTCTCTGCCTTTGGTTTTATGATATATTTAGGCATGAGTCTCCCTGAGTTCTCCTTCTTAGCATTGATTAAGCTTCATTCAAGAATTTCATTTAGTTCTTTAAAAATATAATTTCTATCTCTTTATTGACATTCTCCATTTGGTGAGATACTATTGTTATACTTTTTTAGACATGATTTTCTTTAATAGCTGACTTAAAGTCTTTGGGTACTAATTTCAACAACTGTCCACCATGGGACAATTTATATTGAATGCATTTTTTCATATTTTTCTGAATGTCTCATCATATATTTTGCTGAAAACTGAACACTTTAGATAATATGATGTGGCAACTCTGGAAATAAGTCCCCCTTATCCTGGGTTTGTTGCTTTTCTTTTTTTTTTTTTTTTTGTGGTGGTGTTGCTATATACTTGTTTAGTAACTTTGATGGACTAGTTTTGTGGTGTCTTTATTACATGTGGTGTGTATCTGTATTAGTTTGTTCTCATACTGCAATAAAGACATACTTGGGACTGGGTAATTTATAAAGAAAAGGGTTTAATTGACTCACAGTTCCACATGGCTGGGGAGGCCTCACAATCATGACAGAAAGCAAGGGGAAGCAAGACACATCTGCTTGGTGGCAGGTGAGAGAGCTTGTGCAGGGGAACTGCCATTTATAAAACCATCAGCTCTTGTGAGATGTGTTCACTACCATGAGAACAGTATGGGGGAAACTGCTCCCAGTAGTCAGTTATCTCCATCTTTCCCTGCCCTTAAGGCATGGTGATTATTACAATTCAAGGTGAGATTTGGATGGGGACAGTCAGTATCCACTGAAGTCTCTGCTCAAGCAGTCTTCTTAGTAGTCAACTAATAATTGGTCATATATTTCTTTCTGCTTTTTTTTTTTTTTTTTTTTTGAGGTGGAGTCTCACTCTCTGTCACCCAGGCTGGAGTGCAGTGGCATGATCTTGGCTCACTGCAACCTCTGCCTCCCGGGTTCAAGCGATTCTCCTGCCTCAGCCTCCTGAGTAGCTGGGATTACAGGTGTGTGCCACCATGTCCAGCTAATTTTTATATTTTCAGTAGAGCTGGGGTTTTGCCTTGTTGGTCAGGTTGGTCTCAAACTCCTGACCTCAGGTGATCCACCCACCTCAGCCTCCCAAAGTCCTGGGATTACAGGTGTGAGCCACCATATCTGGCCAGATATCTCTTTAGATGCCTTTAGTCAATATAATTTTTACCCTTTCCTGGGGATTCCTATGATGGGGCATGCTTTAGATGCTCATGTAGGTACTTACAACTCTCTGTATCCTTTACATTCTACTTGTATATGGTCTCAAGGCCAGCCAGAGGTAAGATATTGGGGCTGAGATCTTTTCCAGGTGAATCCTTCTAAATATCCAGGAATAGATCAGAGATTTCCCAATGTCCCTATGGGCATCTTTCTCTCCATTTTCCTTTTAAGGTTTTGGCCAGTCTGTTGTTTTTCCTAACTGTTATTACAGACTCAGGTATTTGTGATGCCAAACAATTGCTTCTAATTGTTTTTAACAAATGCTGTAAGGACAGGGCTTTTCCTACCTAGTGAGCTGTAAGCCAGGTAAAATAATGACAACACCCTATGAGTAAGGATCTTCCAGGGAGCTGTGAAACTTGTCAAATTGTGACAATGCCCTGGAGAATGGAACTTTTTAAGAAGCTCCAAACTCAGTTCCCACCCCATCTTATAGCTGCAAGGAAGATGGTCTTCATAACTACCTGGGTTGAGGGATTGCTGTTTTTTTTTTTTTTTTTTTTTGAGACGGAGTCTCGCTCTGCCGCCCAGGCTGGAGTGCTGTGGCCAGATCTCAGCTCACTGCAAGCTCCGCCTCCCGGGTTCACGCCATTCTCCTGTCTCAGCCTCCCGAGTAGCTGGGACTATAGGCGCCGGCCACCTCGCCCGGCTAATTTTTTTGTATTTTTTAGTAGAGACGGGGTTTCACCGTGTTAGCCAGGATGGTCTCGATCTCCTGACCTCGTGATCCGCCCGTCTCGGCCTCCCAAAGTGCTGGGATTACAGGCTTGAGCCACCGTGCCCGGCCAGGATTGCTGTTTTTTAAGGCTACTCTGGAACTGGGGAGGAGGTGGTGAGAGTAGATCTAGTTAAAGTACCATAAATCCTAATGTTCTTACCAGGGATTAGTTGGGATTTTTTGAGTAACTACTCCTTAGGTTGTTATATGGCTTTGGTTAATTTTCAGAGTTGTGAAAATGTTTTTTTTTTTTTTTTTTAATTATATTTTAAGTTCTGGGGTACATGTGCAGAACTTGCAGGTTTGTTACATAGGTATACCTGTGCCATGGTGGTTTGCTGCACCCATCAACCCATCATCTACATTAGATATTTCTCCTAATGCTATCCCTCCCCTAGCCCCCCACCCCCGACAGGCCCCGGTGTGTGATGTTCCCCTCCCTGTGTCCATGTGTTCTCTGTGTTTAACTCCCACTTATGAGTGAGACCATGTGGTGTTTGGTTTTCTGTTCTTGTGTTAGATTGCTGAGAATGATGGTTTCCAGTGTAATCTATGTCCCTGCAAAGGACGTGAACTCATCCTTTTTTCTGGCTACTTAGTATTCCATGGTGTATATGTGCCACATTTTCTTTATCCAGGCTATCATTGATGGGCATTTGGATTGGTTCCAAGTCTTTGTTATTGTGAACAGTGCCACAATAAACATACATATGCATGTGTCTTTATGATAGAATGATTTATAATTCTTTGGGTATATAACCAGTAATGGGATTGCTGGGTCAAATGGTATTTCTAGTTTTAGATCCTTGAGGAATCGCCACACTGTCTTCCACAATGGTTGAACTAATTCACACTCCCACCAACAGTGTAAAGGCATTCCTTTTCTCCACATCCTCTCCAATACCTGTTGTTTCCTGACTTATCAATGATCGTCATTCTAACTGGTGTGAGATGGTGTCTCATTGTGGTTTTGATTTACATTTCTCTAATCATCAGTGATGATGTGCTTTTTTCATATGTTTGTTGGCTGCATAAATGTCTTCTTTTGAGAAGTGGGTGTTCATATCCTTTGCCCATTTTTTGATGGGGTTGTTTGTTTTTTTCTTATAAATGTGTTTCAATTCATTGTAGATTCTGGATATTAACCCTTTGCAGATGGATAGATTGCAAAATTTTTCTCCCATTCTGTAGGTTGCCTGTTCACTCTGATGATAGCTTCTTTTGCTGTGCAGAAGCTCTTTAGTTTATTCAGATCCAGTTTGTCAATTTTGGCTTTCGTTTCCATTGTTTTTGGTGTTTTAGACACGAAGTCTTTGCCCATGCCTATGTCCTGAATGGTATTGTCTAGGTTTTCTTCTAGGGTTTTTATGGTTTTAGGTCTTATGTTTAAGTCTTTAATGCATCTTGAATTAATTTTTGTATAAGATGTAAGGAAGGGATCCAGTTTCAGCTTTCAGCATATGGCTAGCCAGTTTTCTCCACACCATTTATTAAATAGTGATTCCTTTCCCCATTGCTTGTTTTTGTTAGGTTTGTCAAAGATCAGATTGTTGTAGATGTGTGGCATTATTTCTGAGGCCTCTATTCTGTTCCATTGGTCTATATCTCTGTTTGGTACCAGTAGCATGCTGTTTTGGTTACTGTAGCCTTGTAGTGTAGTTTGAAGTCAGGTAGCATGATGCCTCCAGCTTTGTTCTTTTTGCTTAGGATTGTCTTGGCTATGTGGGCTCTTCTTTGGTTCCATATGAAATTTAAAGTAGTTTTTTCCAATTCTGTGAAGAAAGTCAGTGGTAGCTTGATGGGGATAGCACTGAATCTATAAATTACTTTGGACAGCATGGCCATTTTCATGATATTGATTCCTCTTATCCATGAGCATGGAATGTTTTTCCGTTTGTTTGTGTCCTCTCTTATTTCTTTGAGCAGTGGTTTGTAGTTCTCCTTGAAGAAATCTTTCATATCCCTTTTAAGTTGCATTCCTAGGTATTTTTTCTCTTTGTAGCAATTGTGAATGGGAGTTCACTCATGATTTGGCTGTCTATTTTCCTGTTATTGCTGTATAGGAATGCTTGTGATTTTTAAATTTCTTTTATGGAGGGGCTTATCTATGGAAGTCCTCATTCTGCCATGTATAAATCCTCTTTCAGTTAGATACAAGGACTCTTTAAGTAATTTCTGCATGCCCTATATTAGGTGTTTCTGCTAGAGTGAGGAATAAGATATAGGGCTTGTTTTCATCTCATAATATAAAAAGGAGAGAGACAAGTTGCATACAAAAGCAACAAAATGTTATACACATAGAGGGCTGACCAGGGTGAAGTAATGACTCCAGGAATGTAGTGGGTACTTCTACCTTTGGGGCAAGGAGAATTGAGGTGAAGGAGTCGTCTTATACATATGGACAAGAAATAACCCCATGGATTTGGAGAGTTGCTTTGGACTCAAGTTTGGGAGTGGTAAGAGTGGAGGATGGGGAGATCATCAGGGGTCTGGTGTCAGGAGGTTAGAGTTTTTTTGAAAAGCTATGAGAGCCTTAGTAGAGGTTTGAGCACAAGTCTGACTAGCTCAGATGGAAGTGAGCAAAAGTCACCCTGTCCACTGTGTGGCAAGTGCATTGGAGGGTAAGTGAGAAAAGGGATGGGAGTCTTAGGAAAGAGGACTGGTTTCTTCACTTGGCAGAGAGGTGATGGCCAACACCTGGGAGTAAGGTAGTGGCAGTGGAGAAAGGAAGGAAGGGTTGAAGTGAAGAGATAATTCAGCAGTGGAATCCTTGGGACCAGAAACCCAGTTGCATATGAAAGAAAAGGTCAGAAACATCTTTTTTTTTTTTGGTGGCTGAAAGATGTAGCTGGTTCCCATGAAGAAAGCCATAGGCCCTCTAAGTTCAACTGCCTCCAAGAACATGTCCTGGAATCCATGATACAGTTACAGCAATGGAATTAAATAAATAACCTACAGTTCAGGCATCAGCAACACAGATCATTCTTCCAGACTTCCCTGGCTGGGTTGGGCAGCTCTTCTTAGGCTCACACAGAACCTGCTTCTTATGCCCAGCAGAACACTTAGCATATTATTTTAAAATTATCTATTTGTGTGCCTATCTTTCCCTGTAAACCATGAGTGGTTTAAGCATAGGAACCAAGTCTCACTCAGCATTGCTTCACTAGCTTGTCCCAGAGTAGGGATTAACAATTGTGTGTTGAATTAAGGATGGATGTAGAGGGTTAGGAGGAAATGGAATCTGAAAGGGTAGTACTAAGTGATTTCAGAAATTTTTAAATTTCTCTCCAAACCCAGTACCTCCCAAACCTGAGCATAGTGTTCAGTTGTCATAGCCCTGCTCAGTGCTTGAGACACTCAGTCTCCCTGGGGCAAGGGTGCCACCTTGATGCAAGTTGGTTTCTCTTGAGCAACCATCTTGCATTCTAGGATTCCCCCTAAGAGCTGTTAGTGTGCCTTGAGGCCATGTTGTGCTGGACACATCTGTGATGATGTTTTCTTCCCTCTCTCTCCACTTACTAAGCTGACATGGCTCCAGGCAATGTTACTTCTCTGGGCATCGTTTCCAAGTGGAGCTTTTGGACAGTTGTAACTTTTACCAGGTGCTTGGGAGTTCTATGTAGCTGAGCTGGTGCTTTTTCTGATTTTTAGGGACTGGCAGCTTCAGGTTGTCTCCTTAAGTAGAGAAGCAAGGTGGAAATTGGGAAAGAAGGCTGTAGGGGAATATCACTTCCATCCAGACACCAGATGCTAAGCAACTTTGTAGGGGAGAGCAACGAACCCGGGGATGCTGGAAAGGAATGCTGGGTAGGGAAGGAAGTGGGGGAGTGACAGACCCCTATAGGAGCCTACTAGGGACCGTTGTACCATGGGCACAGTGAAACCTAGACCAGTGAGGAGGCCTGACCAAAGGAGAGCGAGTGGCCCAAGCCATAGACCTCAGGATCCACAGACCACCCTCTGTCCTCCCTCCCTCTGCCTTTCTTCCTTCATTCCCTTCCTCCTTCTTTCCTTCCTTTCTTCTGCTCTTCTTTCTTCCTTATTTTCTTCTTTCCTTCCTTCCTTCCTTCCTTCCTTCCTTCCTTCCTTCCTTCCTTCTTTCCTTCCTTCCCTTCTTCTTCCCTCCCTCATTCTTTTCTTTCTTCTTTCTTCCTTCCTTTTCCCCCCTTTTCCTTCCCTCCTTCCCTCTCTCTCTCTTTTCTTCCTTCCATCCTTTTTGTCCTTAGGAGGAAGGAAGGAAAGAGGAGGAGGGAAGGCTGGAGGAAGGGAAAAGAAGAAGGAAGAAGGGAAGAGAGGGAGGAAGGAAAGAGAAGGAAGGAAGAAAGAAAGGAAGAAGGGAGGGAAAGAAGCAGGGGAGGAAAAAAGGAAGGAGGGAAGGAAGGTGAGAAGGAAGGAGTGAAAGAGGGAAAAACAGATGAAAGGCAGAAAAGAAGGAAGGAAGGAAAGAGGGAGGGAGGTAAGGTAAAAGGAAGGAAGGAAAGAAGGAAGGATGAAGGGGAGGGAGGAAGGAAGGAAGGAAGGAAGGAAGGAAGGAAGGAAGGAAAGCAGAAGGGAGGGAGGACAGATGGTGACCCGTGGGTCCTGAGGTATTTGGCCACGAGCCACTTGCTTTCCTTTGCCTCAGGACCCGAATGGCAGGAGTCCTCCTCGCTGGTCTGGGCTTCACTGTGCTCATGATACCACAGTCCCTGGTGGGCTCTACAGGGGGTCTGCTCATAGCTCCCGGACTGACAGATGCGGGAGACTTGTTGGGCACAGCTAATGTGCCTAGTGGTGCCAGCTGTGAAGGGAGGCAGGGGCAGGCTCAGAGGAGAACCCAGTGCCGCATGATAATTGAGGCTTGCGTTTGGGGAGCAATTTAGTGTTTTCAAAGCACTTGCATGTACATTATCTCATTCTGTCCTCAGAGCAATACTGTGAATGTGTTATTATCACTCTGTTCTGTTCAGAGAAGAAATCTGGGTTTAGGATGTACTGCATTCAAAAAGGCAGGGCCTACTTCTGAGGCTCATGAGACTGGCCCTGGAGCCCTTCACTGCAGGCCTGGACGCCGCACAGAGAACTCCTTGCCAGCTTCCATGCAACACCACTACTGAGCCTCTCTCTGAGTTCTCAGGGTGAAGGCCTGGGTTAATAGCACGGTCTGCAGAAGCCTCTCCTCCCTCCTCAAGCCACCAGCAACAAGCGGGAAAGTTCTCAAAAGATCAAAAGAAATGTTTTCCCTGTGTGAGGTCAGTGCTCACAATGGTGCACGCATGGGTGGAATGCAGTGCTCCAATTCCGTGAGGCTGGTGTAGCCATGATAGAAGCAATTAAACCAGATTCAATCCATTGATTCATTCATTTGGATGTTCACCAACATGTAGCACCAATTGTTATTGCAAGGCAGGTGAGAGATTCTTAGGGGTGGGGGCAAGGGGAGAGACACACACGTCAGTAGGGTGAGGGCCAGCCCTTGAGCCACGGCTGGTGGAAATGTATAGTGCTCTTTCTACCTTAGCATGGCTGTGCTGTGTGGATATGTGCCCTCATGCCCACAGCAAATGCAGAGGGGAGTTCAGTGTTGAAGGCTAGAGAAAGCTTAAAAAGCTTTAGCAAAGAGAGGACTCTAGACCTGGCCAGGGAAGGCCTGCTGTACTATGATATGATCACAACCTTTTCCTGACTCTTCATCCTGCAGGCAGCACCTGAACACCTCGCCACCTGTCTGTGTGGGCAGAGTGATGTTAAAACTTTGCCAACTTTGCTAGTGAAAATGGAAGATAGCGCAACTACTTCAGAGGACAGTTTGTCTGTTTCTTGGAAAGCTAAGCATAAAATTACCTTAGGACTTTGCTATTCTGCTCCTAAATATTGACCCAGAAGAGGTTGGGCATGGTGGCTCACACCTGTAATCCCAGCACTTCTGGAGGTTGAGGCAGGCGGATCACTTGAGGTCAGGAGTTTGAGACCAGCCTGGCCAATGTGGTGAAACCCCGTCTCTACCAAAAACTACAAAAATTAGCCAGGAGTGGTGGCACATGCCTGTAGTCTCAGCTACTTAGGAGACTGAGGCACAAGAATTGCTTGAACCGAGAAGGTGGAGGTTGCAATGAGCCGAGATTGTGCCACTTTACTCCAGCCTGGGTGACAGAGTGAGACCCTGTCTCAAAAAAAAAAAAAAAAAATTTACCCAAAAGAAATGAAAAAACGTATCCACACAATGACTTGGACATGAATGTTTAGCGCAGCTTTAATCAAAATAGCAAAAAGCTGAAAATGATGCAAATGTTCATTGACAGGTGAATAAACAAATAGTGATGTTCTCAGTAATAGAAAAGTAGACAGCAATTAAAGAAAACAATCTGGTGATATACACAGTGACAAAGATGAATCTCAAAAACATCATGTTGAGCAAAAGAAGCCAGACCAGAAAAAGAGTACATTATTTATCATTTTATGTCTATGAAACCCTGGAAAAAGTGTGTCTGATCTTGAGCTATGGAAAGCAGACCAGTGGTTGCCTCGAGTGGGAGTGGGTGGGAGACTGGCTGGCAGTGCACAGGGAACTCTCCTGGATGATGGAAATGTGCTCCATCAGGATCAGCAAGTGGGTGCACAGGTGGATACCCTTGCCAACTCATTGCCCTGAACACCTCCAAGCAGGTGCTGTCAAGGCACTGGAGCAACACCCTGGAGACCCTGCTGCATCTCATCTTGTTCCTTTTATTTGCCAGGTCACAGAGAGGGCCAAAGTTTCCCAGGGGAAGGTCCAGTTTGGCCAGGACAGGGCAGGAGTGTTGCTGAGAAGTGTTGCATCAGTCAGGGTTCTTCAGAGAAGCAGAATCAGTATGCATACACATAGAGAAAGAGATTCATTATAAGGAATTGACTCAGGCACTTTTGGAGGCTGACAGATCCCAAGATATGCAGTCAGCAAATAGGAGACCCAGGAGAGCCAGCGATGTCAGTTCCAGTCTGAAAGATGTTTCAGTTCAAGTTTGAAGGTTGGAAAAGACCAGTGTCCCAGCTCAACATAGTCAGGCAGACAAAATTCCCTCTTCCTCAGCTTCTTTTTTTTTTTTTTGAGATGGAGTTTCAGTCTCATTGCTCAGGCTGGAGTGCAATGGCACGATCTTGGCTCACCGCAACCTCTGGCTCTCAGGTTCAAGTGATTCTTCTGCCTCAGCCTCCCGAGTAGCTGAGATTACAGGCATGCGCCACCATGCCTGACTAATTTTGTATTTTTAGTAGAAACGGGGTTTCTCCATGTTGGTCAGGCTGGTCTTCTCTCGACCTCAGGTGATCTGCCTGCCTCAGCCTCCCAAAGTGCTGGGATTACAGGCGTGAGCCACCCCACCTGGACCCTCAGCTTCTTTATGTTTTGTTCAGATCTTCAACTGATGGGATGAGGCTTACCCACGTTAGTGGGGGTGATCTACCTTACTTAGTTACTGATCCAAATGCTAATCTCATCCAGAAACATCCTCACAGACACACCAGATTAATATTCAGCCAAATGTCTGGACATCCTGTGGCCCAGTCAAATGGACACGTAAAATTAACTATCACAGGTGTCACCAAGGGTCCTTGAGGCAACAGATGGGTATAGTATTGTTTAGTGTGTTCATATGGGTTCAGTTTAGTGTGTTCATATGGGTTCAGTTTAGTGTGTTCATATGGGTTCAGTGTAGCAGGGTACCTGTGGATGAGAGACAGGTAGTTTGTGACTTACCCCTGACATTCCTATCTTTGAGGAGATTATGGTGCCATGAGAGAGACTGTCATTAGTAAAAAGTTACTCATGGAAGTAAAATTCAAACTGCAGTAATATTTACAAAGGAACATGTGGAATCCAGGAGAGGCCCAGGGTGACCTGACCCAGCAGGGGTCAGAGGGGTTTCTAGAGGTTATTGGCCCTGGGACAGTGAAGTTTGCCTTTATTGTCCGCTTGCTGGGTTTTGCCATCATGGCCCTGACTAGCTGGCACATTTCCCGACTCCCTTAGGAGGAGTTTCACATATTCCATTCTTGCTTAAGTTAGAAGTAGCTCAATTTGGGGAAGGTCCTTACTTGCAGCTTGTCTCACCTTGGTAGGTGACATCCAGGTTTGCAGAGGCTGCCTCTCCATGTTGTGTTCACCCTGGGGAGCCAGAACAGGCTTATAGACATCCCCAGCCTGGCTTTCCATTAACCTCTCCTCTCCCAAGCTTGGGGGAAGAGTTACCTGGGAATGGGTGGCTGCTGACCTTCAGCATGGGTGCAGGGAGAGCATGGCCTGCAGAGCAGGCTTGGGGTCTTGCCATACCAACCCAGTCTGGGATTCAGGGTGTTCTAGATGGGCTGCAACCCTACCAGGTGGGCTCAGGCTGTCAAGACACTCTTTTCTGCATTTTCGCTGGGGAGAACATTCATCCTTTCCTCCTTCCTACTGCTCTCTGATTTCATTTTGGGAGCTCCATCTTGCCCTTATGTGTAGTCTGGGGGGATTATCCTATTTACAGAAGCCAAAGGGGCCAGGTATGTCTTCTTAGCTGCCTAATACAACCAGGGGGAACACCAAGACCTAATCTGGCCGCTTAAATGCTTTCTTGTGGGGTTCTAAAAATTTGAGGACTGAAGATCTGGCTGGAAAGCATTCATGGGGTGTGTGAGGCTGGAAGACCCTCTGGCCACACCATTTCTACTCTAAAGTTATTTCTGTAGTTTGTTCTCCAAACCCCTGGAGCTGCCTCATATCCCAGCTTCATTCTGTAGCTTTGGCAGTGTCATATGGTCTGGCTCTGTGTCCTCACCCAAATCTCATCTTGAATTGTAATCTGAATTGTAATCCCCACGTGTTGGGGGAGGGAATTCATGGGAGGTGATTAGATCATGGGGACGGTTCCCCCATGCAGTTCTCATGATAGTGAGTGAGTTCTCAAGGGATCTATTGGTTTTATAAGGGGCTTTTGCCGTTTTGCTCAGCACTTCTCTCTCCTGCCGCCACGTGAAGTAGGATGTGTTTGCTTCCCCTTCCACCATGATTGTTTCCTGAGGCCTGCCCAGCCATGCGGAACTGTGAGTCAATTAAACCTCTTTCCTTTATAAATTACCCAGTCTTTGTAGCAACCTGAAAAGGAACTGATACACAGTGATTCTGTGAGTTGCCAGATTCCTTCCAACAGTTCCCTAACTTTAATTAGAATCAATTTCTGTTGCTTGCACTAAAGAGTCCAGTGGTTCTTGCTGGATCCATTTCAAATCGATGCTTCCCATGCCTACCCTGTTCTGCACTCCTCAATGGGAGAAAAGGCATTTTCCATTAATCTCAATGAACCTTTTTGATTAGAGTTTGTAAAGTGCCGGGATGTGAAGGGGCTTTCCTTGTGCTACCACTGAATGTTTGGGTAGCTTAGAGTAATCAGACTACATGCATGAGCCCAAACCAGACCAAGATGGTCCCTTGAGGTCAAAACTGCAGTTAATCCCCACCTGCCCCATTTTAAAAGAGAAATCCTGAGCATCTATTTTAAACTTTTTAAAGATATGGTGTTTATGTAACTCACCTCTTTGAAGTTGGATATATCCTCATAAACTTTGAAAGGAATGAGCATTGGCAGCTTACAAGTTTCCAGAGGAGAGTGCTGGGGAGGTCAGGCTAGTAGGAGCTTGCTAGAATAGGAAGGGTTGGGAAAGGGAGTTGGCACAGCCAATTAGAGAGTCAAGTGGTCAGGGTGCCCAGGGGTAAGGAATTTACACCTGGAGTGCAGGACTTGCACAGCAGGTGCAAACTGTTTGACACCATGGCTTACAGTCTGACTTGGGAAATGATTTGGGTTAAAATTAAAATAAGAATAAATATTTGGAAAACAAGATATGAGTATAACGAGTGTTGAAAGAAAGAGGCTGCCCAGGGGCTTGGGCATTGTGTGCCCTGAGTAACCACATCAGGACTGTGGCCATCCACTTTGAGGGCCTGTAATCAATTTTGCCAGGGAGCCTGGAGGTTACTCCAGTGGGTCAAGCTACTATGAATGTCACATCCTAATTTCCTTATCATGCTGAGAAAGAGAAAGGGCTGAGGGGAGCACAATGGCCAGCTCCCCTCTGGTGGAGGCTGAGCTGGAGAAGCCTCAGGGGTCAGAAGGGGAGGAGTCCCACTCTAGGACTGTGGGCACAGGTCAGCTGCACTGTCCACTGTGACTATGGCAGACAGGGGCAAAGTGTGGGCTTGTAGGGAGCTCAGGAAAGGTGCTCACTGACTGTCTGATGACTAAATGAATCGTGGAGAAAGGACAGCCTGAGGTCTCCACCTGCTCTGTCGAAAGAGACCTTTCTGACCCACTGGACCCTGTCAATTGCTAGTTGTTTCTTATCCCAGGCACAACTGAAGGCCTGGAAGCACTTCCCCTTCACCATGCCCTACATCTTTGAATAGGATAATACCCCTAATGAAGCTGAATTCATGTTCTCAGGTCCTGCTGTTTTTGCTTTGACTACAGAGTCCCTCCTAGGTAGGGAACTGGGCAGAGGCCAGCTGGCCCCTCTACCACTGATTCCACCCATTTTACTCCCAGAGGAGGCCGTTGCATCCAGATTCTTGGCACTTCCATAAGTTGTCTCTGATACTGGAGGCTGGCTATCCTGATGCTGGTTCTGAGGGGTCTCTTGGTGTCCCCATATGTTGTTTAATCATGGCTACAGGTTTGCCACCTTGATGAACTGACCCCAAGGACTGGGACTCTGGAGCAAGGGCAGAACAGTTTCTTTGGCCCCATTTCAACTGAGTGAGTAAGTTCTTCCCTGCACCGTCCAAGGGACAGGGAGATGGAGTCTTTCCTTCAGGCCTTGGAATCTCATCCTTTAGACCCGTTTCAAAGTATATACTAGAAAATGAGAAAAAATACAAGTTCAACAAGTGTCTGTAGTGGGTTTGACATTTTATATCCATGATCTCATTTAAATTTCACAACACCATGGGGAACTGAACTATGGCTCGGAGGGATTAAGTGACTTATTCTAGATCACAAGATTAGTAAATGTTTGAGTTCATACTACTTCAACACTTATTAGTGTAATTTACTGCCTTGATCTCTATTTTGGGGGTTTAGCACAGTTCTCCCAGTTTGGAAGGACCTGGGAGGCTGTGTAGGGGCAAGTATTACCTGATTTTGCTATTTTCTGCTTATGCTAGAGTACACTGCTTATGAGGAACCACATGATACAGGACTGTTGTCGAATTTAGGGGCAACTTCCTTAGATATATCAAGGGCCATCTATCTTTGGCCCTTTTATAATAATCCCTTTGAGAATAAAGACAGTATAAAGGCTTTTGTTGGTTGCCTGGACTGCTGATAAAAGGACCATGAGTATTTCCTATATTTATGACTTAGGCTTTCATGTAGACTTAATTTCTGAAGATTTCCTATTGCTGCCAGTTACTCTCAGTCCATTAAATAGTTAGGACATAGGATAAAGAGAGACAATGTTTAGAGTAACTTGGCATGCTTGCTGGATATAATAATTAGCAGTCATTGATTTATAGTGGAAGTGATGGTAAACCTTTTTCTGTTAGATTTCATATTTAATTGAACATCCTCTATTGCTATCCTCCTGTCCTGAGTGCTATCCAGTTATCTTCATGAATGGCATTTCATGGTGGTGTTTTCTGGGACCAAAGCTTCCTATTGGCTCCCCTTCTTTCCACCATTTTATACGTTTGTTAATTTCAAGGCAGTTTCAGACACTCCTGTAAATTGTTGAGCAGTGATAGACTCCCCTCCTCTCATCTGACTTGATTGTGAAGTGCCAAATTCCAAGTTCAGAAGGATTTGTTATTTGGAGATTATTTTGTCCTCTTTTGTAAATTAATTTCCTTTCCTGCTAAAACAGCCAAAGAACTGCAATGATTTTCTACCACAGAGAGGTAATGAGGCTTAGGGGAAAATGCTTAATAGGAAAACATTGTCCCACACTGAGAATTAGGAACTCAGGGCGGAGAAGAAGAAGTGAATATTAAAACCAGACAGTGTGATATTTCTGTGTGAGGGTTTCTGTGAAAATGTGCATGAATTGTCCTGGGAAGGAGTTACGCCTGTACCTTCATGCACATCAGAGACGTACCTATACAGAGAGACTGTGAAATGGCTAAGCACTTAACCCCTCACAGGCTGAAGCGGGGGAGAGGAGTTTGCAATTGAGTATGATGTTGGGAGGCCAGGAATATTATAGAGTCCACAAATTCTGCAAAGTGGGGAAGGCTTTTTTAGTTATACATAGTCTGGAAGTTTCTTCTTACAAAATATCCTAGCGATTACAGTTGACCTTTGAACAATGTTGAAGTTAGGGGTGCTGACTCCCTGCATAGTCAAAAATTTACATATAATTTTTGTTGTTCAGATTATTTAATCACTCAGGTATTAAGCCTAGTACCCATTCGTTATTTCTCCTGTCATCTCTCTGCTCTACCCTCCACCCTCTAATAGGCCCCAGTGTGTGTTGTTCCCTTCTATGTGTTCTCACTATTTAGCTTCCACTTATAAGTGGGAACATGCAGTATTTGGTTTTCTGTTCCTGCATCAGTTTGGTAAGAATAATGGCGTCCAGTTCCATTCACGTCCTTGCAAAGGATATTATCTCATTCTTTTTTATGGCTGCATAGTATTCCAGGGTGCATATGTACCACCAAGGAATACTTTTGACTTCCCCAAAATTTAACTACTAATAGGTTACTGTTGATAAGAAACCTTACTAATAATATAAAAAATTAACACATACTGTGTTTGTTATACATATTATATACTGTACTCTTACAATATGTAAGAATACAATGTATAAGAGAAAAGAAAATGCTATTAATAAAATCATAAGGAAGAAAAAATATAGTTACTATTCATTCAGTGGAAGTAATCATCATGAATGTTTTTACCCTTGTTGTCTTAACATTGAGTAGCTGAGGAGGAGGAGGAAGAAGAGGGGCCGGTCTTGCTGTCTAGGGGTGGAAGAGGCAGAAGAAAATCTGAGTGTAAATGCAATTTAAGCCCATGTGATTCAAGGATCACCTGTGTACAGTTCTCCCAAGATAATAGCCTAGGTCATTGATTGGGGGGGTGTCATACCAGAGAGAACCCTTGAAATAGAGATGTACTTCAATTTGCAAGGCCCTATTTTATTTCTTTTTCTTTATTTTTTCTCTTTTCCTCTTGTGGCAGAAGGCTTTCTTTGGAGAGTGAGCCAAGCCTTGAAGGAAAAAAAAAAAATGCAAACACAAAACACCTCCTTAAAAAATGGATTTGTTGCAGATCCCACACTTAAACCTGAAGGCATTGCAGTAATACTGCAATTGATATCAAAGTGTCTGTTTCATCACAGATGAGTTGAGGAGTTTGGGAAACAATGAAGAGAATTAATAAAAGAATAATTTCTAAAACGTGGCATTGCCAATTTTTTCATGTCTAGCTTTTCCTCTGGATGAATCTTAAAAAACAAAACAAAACAAACAGAACCAGGCCATTTTTGGTTGTTCTCTGAATTGTTTTGAAGATTTAGCCTGTTCTAGGAGTTTGCTTCCTCATGCTGTTTTCAGGTTGATGTTGTAGCATGTGCCCCTCTTCATTTACTGGAAATTATTAACTCCGTTCAATTGCTCTTTCGTGTCTTTATTTTTGCATTTCCTTCCTGTTTGTTTCTTAGAGGATGCTATTCCCCTGTAAGCAGTGTGCTACAAGAGACAGAGGGAGAATGTCTTGTTTTTGAAAGATTTGTTTGGGAAGATGGAATGTTTGGTGCTTTGGATAGTGTTCCTTAGAAGCAGGGCCTGACATGGAGATTTGTAAGCACTTTATTTATTGAGAAAGGGAGATGCTCACAAAGCAGTTAGGGAGATGGGGTGGAGGAAGGGAGGGACCTACTCAGGCAAGACGTCGGCCTCACCCCCAGGAACACAGGTGATGCTACAGAGGGTCCTACGGGCTTGTGTTCTCCAGCAGCATTGGCCATGGGGTGGGAACAGGGCCCTGTGGGCACCTCTGGGCTTTAATTGTTCCAGGGAAGGTTGTGAGTGTGAGCCTTTAGCCAGCACCTGCAGGCCCTGGGGCAGGGCCAGTGAAAGGGATCCTGGGGTGTGTCTGGGTGGGCACCAGTGATGTCCGCTGCAGTTCTGTACATAAATTGTCTTAGATAAAGGTAGACTATAACACATGTTACTAGAAGTTTGAGATAATGTGCAATGAAACTTCATAAGGCATAGAGAGCGACTTGATCTGGGAGCGTCAGGGAAGATTGCATGGGAGAACCAGCATATGAGACGACCCTGGAAGAGATTTGAGCTTTTTGATCATGGGTAGGGAATTGCATTTTGGTTGTATGTGACAGAAATCCCAACTAAAGCTAGTATAAGCAGAAATACAGAAATATAACATTTGAGCACACTTAATGGGGAGGTCTGAGGGTGCATGCTTAGAATTCTCTCTGAACACTGGTGCTGCTTGTCCTTTTATTTGCTCCAATTCCATCCTGTCACATTCAATTATTAATTCAACAAACATGCATGCACTGTATGCCAGACAAAAATCCCTTGCCCTCCTGGAGCCCAGAGTCTGGTTCTCCTCATGGTAGGCAGGGTGGTAACTGCCAGCCCCAGCCCAAGGAAGACAGTGACCTGATTTGGTCTTGCTTGAGATATTTCCATCCTGTTGGCTGATCCCTGTGAACAGGAGAATAGAAACATCCAATGACCGGGTATAGGAGTGGGATCTTGTGAGTGGTATCTAACCAGAGTCAGATGGAGTCCTGCGGGGGCCATTTCCCAATGGAATGGGGATGCCAGACAGGCCCCTAACTTCAGACATCTCCCACCTATACTCCAGGCCCAGGGTTCAAGTCAGATGATGGTGCAATATTCCTCCTGGAAGGAGACTCTTGAATGATCAGTGATGGTGTGGTCAGAGGGCAGGACATGTGGAGAGGAGTGGTACAAATCAGGTTGGGACCTGATTTGAGAGGACTCTGAAGCTGCATCATGACTGTATACCTTGTTCTGGAAGCCTCAGAGGATGATGGGGCTTGGTGTGCCATAACGGGGTGTAGGAAGATCACTCTGGCAGGAAGTTTGTACAGGGCATAATGTTTGCTAGATTCAAGAACTGATTGAATTAGAGGACGAATCAAAGGTGACTGCAAGGATGTGCTTCTGCTTTTAAATATTTTGTTATCTCACAGGCCTCTTGAGATGTTGTCTGCCTCCACTCCTTGACAAGACCATTGATTACAGTCTGGTCAGGCTTGGATTCTCAGAGCCTCCCTCATCTGTAGCTGTATCATTTTTAAAAGTCTTAGGACATGGAGTTACATCTTGCTTTTCTTTGGGCATTTCACAGTCTCTTTGGCTAGAGTCTGGGATACATTTGTGATTACACTGAGCTGTACCCTCTCTGGCTAGCACATGCTGTTAAAATGACATGACCACTTTCTCTCAATGTTCTTGCCACTCCATTTCCGGAACCATGTCTCTTTAGCTCCACAATAGTGGCATTTACTCCATCACTTCTAAGTTGGAAAATTGTCACTGCAGGTGCACTGCTCTGGGCTTAATGGCTCTTCAAGCAGATACTTTAGTTGAATGTAAAACTCCCATTGCTACTGTGTTTTGTCTGCTCCCTATTTCCTTAAAAGGAAAAGGAAGGAATTTAAGTCCATTTAAGATCATTAATTTATAAAATTCCTCCATGCCTCGATGCTAGGCTTTGTTACCTACCAGGTGTCTCTGTCTGTCTTTGTTATCTATCTATCTACCCATCCATTTACCATCCACTCACCCATCTATCCATCCAACTACTCACCCATTCATCCAACCATCCATCCATCCATCCATCCATCCATCCATCCCTCCCTCCCTCCCTCCCTCCCTCCCTATAGTCCTCTCTCTCTCTTTATATATCTCTCTCTTTTATCTGTCTCCCTACCTGTAGACACACACACATCAAACACACAGATATCAGGGGAACAACTAGTCATTTTTGTTCATTTTCTTTTAGTCATTAGTATAAGTGCATTTAATCCCGGCAATATATGTATAAAGTAGATATTATCGCTCAGTGATTATTCGCTGAGTTTCAGAGAGGTTAAATAATGTGTTCAAAAATATAGTTAGTCTTTGGAGATGCCAGGATGGAAGCCTAGAGGGTTTGATGTAAAGATTGTGCTCATCAGAGCACAAACAATATGGCAGCACCATCCATAATACAAAAACCTGGAAACACTGTAAATGAAAATCAATAGGTGTTTGGATAAATAATTGAATATTTATCCATAAAATGAAATACAATAGCACTTCCCAAAAGAATGGATTAGGCCTACATACACAAAGAGTGAGAAAACGTTCATGATCTATTGTTTTATGACAAAAAGAAGCAAATTATACAATAGTATGTATAATATGATTTATTTCTGTTAAAGTTATTCTTATATATATGCATAGAAAGGGTCTGGAACAATGCCCAAAAATATGTAGTTACCAGTGGTTACTTCTGGATATGAAATTAGGGAATGAAAAGGAATTTTCAATTAAAACTGTTTTGAAATTTGTACAATTATTATTATTCTAATAATAGTTATTTTTGTTAAAAAAATGTAAAAACCAATACAACACCCTGGTATGAAAGGCTATCTGCTGCCCTTCCCCTCCCACACCTCACACCTGTCAGAGTACCCTCCTGGGAGAAGCACCTCTTCTGTTCCTGTAGAAAGTGCTTCCTTTGTCCTCTCCACCCAAATTTAAGCATCATGTCCAGATGGTTTCTCTCCTTTCCAGTTTGTGTATTCTTGTGTGGGCTTAAAGTGTATTTTTCTATTCAAGTTCCTGATTATAAAGTTAATACTTAATAATAAAAATGTCAATTCAGACAACAATGAAATATCATATTATCTTTTAGAATGGTCAAGATATTTTGGAAGCAGTTCACATATATTTATTTTTTCCTTAAAGCACATGTTTTTATTTAAAATTTGAAAAGATTGTATATACTTAGAAGACTTCAGAATGTCAAATAAACAGCAGGGTCTTTTTTCTTGCAATTATAAGCTGATATTAAGTTCACAGAAGAGTTAATACAAGTTGCATCAAAAACAAAACTACCACTCCAAATATAGTTTGTGTTATATGTGACCTGCTTTAAATTTCTGTGTCAATTTACAGCCCCATACTGTAAGATATAAAGTTAGTGGTTATTGCAAATACCTCTAAAAGACAGGTTCATAATGTTTTAATCTTAATACTAGGCTTACTGTACAAAAATTATCTTACACATCCTTATGATTTCAATTTTTAAAAAACCAAGTGAGATGTGTGTAGGGCAGTTAATTCCTTCAGAGAAGACAACATCTTCTAAGTTGGGAAATTGTCACTCCAGGTGACAATACAGCTTCCCAAAAGGACTACCTAATTCCTCAACTGTATCCTCAACCACTTCATCCTCATCTTCCTCTTCCTTGGTCTTGCTCTTTTTATCCTTGGCAAGTCTCTCTGTTTTTTAAAAATAAACTTTTCATTTGGAATAATTTTAAATGATTAAACAATGGACAGAGAGTTCTTATCTATCCCCTTACTCAGTTTCCCTTGATGTTGATTATCTAATCTAATCAAATTCTAAATTGCCTTGGTACATTTGTCAAAACTAAGACACTGACAATGGTACATTACTATTAATTAAACCCAAGACTTTATTTGAATTTCACTAGTTTTTCTACTAATGTCCCTTTTCTGCCCTCAGTTCTAGTCTAAGATACCACATTGCCTTCAGGGCAACTTCTTCTTCTCCTATGGTAGGCTTTAACCTGGCAAAGCAATACCATTTTCAAAATTTTCCTCAGCTTGGTAGGCTTATTGTAAGGTTGCTTATCACCTGCAGTGCTATTCAACATTCTCCCAATTCTTTTGTAACATCTCCAAGGTGCTCTCCTTTGATTTCTGGGGATAGACGGAACAAAATAAGAACAAGGTCGAAGGAGGCTATTGAGTGTATTGGGACTCCTGACCCTCTTTCTTTCCCCTTCAGAAGGAAATAAGGCTTTCATAGCAAGGCTTTATGTTTTTGCCATGTCTTCAGCATCCTCTCTTCTCAGCAGATTTGGTGGTCTTCTTTACTAAGCATTTTTTAGAAAATTCTGTGAAGTTGACAGAAGCATCAGGTGCTGCTTGTGTGCCTTTCTCTGGCACAGCGTCCTGCAAAGTCACGACACTCTCCATGGACATGCACTTGCGGGTCTGTGGTGACCACAATGCCCCTGGGACGATGACTGGGTTTTCTAGGGGAATCTGTAGCCATAGCTTCATTCCCAAAACTTGCTGATATGTGCTCTACATACATATCTTTAAATCATATTTTATATGAGTTATGAAAGTTATCAATGGCCATTATAACAAGAAAACCAGTTCAAAGATGTATAAACCAGTATTCTCCCCACCCCACACCACTTCCAGTCCCAGGCTTCCTGTTCACAGCTTGGAGTGTATACTTGCACAGCTCTGTGTGGGTAACAAGGTACCAATGCATGTGGTGGGTACTTATCTCAAGCCACAAATTCAGAAGTGGAAACAACACAGCCTTTTACATCTATAGCTGAACTTAATTTTCATCTTGCACTTCCCCTTCTGTGTGGGGGCAGAGAATGCAGCCACAGCCATGCTCTGTTTCCCCTGTCCCCTTCTCCTGGAGGAGCCTCTCTGATTTGGCAGTGAGAATAATGGTGTAGGTGGACAGTGCTGGTGGGGACTGCTCTGGTTCATTGTCATCACTGTCCCACCTCTTCTGAGCCATACGCTGTTTCTTCTGGACTTGCTGTCGTCTCTCTTGCTGTGTTTGCCAAGTCATCCACATTTCCACATCATGAACACCTACTATTGTCCTGTCCACAATTCTCAGGTCACCAGGCAGCTCCACAGGCCACACTGGGGAGTGTGGGTGGGGTTCTGGGAGGCCCCTCATGTCTACCTTCCTGGATGCCTGAGAACACTGGGCTTGTTGGTATCACAGTGCCAAATGAAACTGAAGACAGTTTCTCAGAGCCGCCCAAGACTGAACTGGGGATTCCTCCCCCCGCAACCCCTGGGGCTGACCTTGACCCTGGGAGCAGGGACAGCATCCCTTTCTAAGCTCCCACTGGACTCTGTTACTCAAGTCTCTCATGACATCTCTTTTTGCCTGAGCATTTTTCTCTCTTCATGGCATCAAAAGTATTTTCCCAAATAAACTATTTAGAGTAGTGATTTCCAAAGTGGATTACACAGTTGATTCCCTGGTGTGTCAAAGAAAAATATTAGAATTTCTCTTTCTAATTTTTAACTAAAAAATCAAAGGAGTGAAGCTTCCTAATATTTAACACGAGTTGGCACTTGGGTTGAATGGAATGGACACTGAGCAGGGTTTGGAGCAGTGACCTTACCTGGCTGTTTATCTTCTCAGGGCATTAAGCACAACCCATTTAATCTGCCATGAGATACCATTAGCTTATTACTTTTTAAAACATAAGACGTTTCAATGGCAGACTCTTTATAGTACCTTGTAATGAAATGGGGAGAAAATTTTGAAATCTTTTGTACTACCCAGAGCTTCACTAGTGATCTTTTGGCAAAGTGCTTGAAAGGCTGGGACTTGATGCTAAGACATTTTTCTCTCATTAAAAGACAAACTTTCAGGATTGCTGATCCTTTTTGTAATAATGAGATAATGTCAGTTGAATGCTACCTGGCAGGTACTCTTCTAAAAATTAACCATATTTTATCTATCCCTTCAATGTTTTAACAATGCATAAGAAAGTAATTGCTTTTTGAAAGAAATTCTTGCTTCAAGAAAGCCTTTTGAAAATGAATGGTTGGAAATATTTCCAGTATTTTTAGTTTTTGCTGCTGAGAACCATATGTGTCACTCATAAATAATAATTTAAAGCCCTTATATCTGCTTACTAGAAAACAAACCTTGGAAACAGAATTTTCTAATCCGTATGTAAAAATCTTCCACAGTGAAGCATCTCAGGATATTTGGAAAGTGCTTATGAAAACTGTGAAAATTTACCATCCTAAAAACCTGAGAAACAGAATTTTCTTGCCCATGTATAAGAACCTTCCAGAGTGAAGGGTTTCAATGTGCTTTGAAATGAGTTCCTAAAAACATGAAAGTTCAGTGTGTTTGAAGTATCTGGGAAGATAGAAATGTATCAGTCAACTTTTTGACAAATTCTTTGTTTGCTAAGATTGAGGAACCAATATCCCAAAGAACGTCTTCAGTTTGGACATATGGAACTCTGAGAGATACCTCTTTCAGCTACAATACCCATTAAAATCAAGTATTGAAATAAATGGAAACTGGAAGCAGGCTTTGAATTATTGTATTAAAAAGGGTTACACCAAGACATTTAAAAAATTAAAGCATTTTCAATTACATTGCTGGACTTAAAATTGTTTATAATGGAGCATATATGTTTTTAATTATATCAAAAAGATTTTGTACTATTAATCACATTAAATTATAACTTATTAAAATCATTTATTTCTTCTTTTGGATCTCCTTTTAGTATTATATATTCTAATATGTTTTATAATCTACAGTAATTCATGTGCATAATTTTTAAAAACCTAAGTATACATATAATGGAGCACCTGCTTCAAAGGTTTTACTGATAGGTGTTCACGGTTAGGATGCTTGGCAGTCATAGTTTGGATGAGGACCTCAGCATTTGAAACTCAAAGTCATGAGTTAACCTTTATTTCTATAGTCTGCTGGGGTACCCATTATTTTCATGTTTTTAGGAGGGTCACTGGATAAAAGAAATTAGTAAGATGAAAACACGTCAATATTATAATATTCTGCAAAAACACATATACCTATATCATCGTTTTTATTTTAGAAAAAATGGAATTGTACTGTATCTATTACATTGTAACTTGCTTTAAAAAACTCAACAGTAAATCACATTCATCTTTCCAAATTTGTAAATGTAAGTCTAATTTACTCCTTTAATATTTATCTAGTGACCTAGATACACACATGCTACATTTTACTAAGGATTTTCCTATTGAGAGATATACATGTTTGCCCCAGGTTTTCTCTTGCATTCTTTTCTTTCTCATTACCTCCCTCCCTTCCTTTCTTTGATGATTCCTCCTCCCCCAATACAGCCAATATGCCAATAAGTATCCTTATACTTTTTTTTTACTGCTGTAAGATAAATTTCTCGAAGTCGAGCTCTAGAGTGAAAGGCTATATGTATTTTCAGTTTCAATAGCTTTGTCACAAAGATAACATATCTTTTCAGATATGTTAGTAGCAATTTGCACTCAGCAATGAATAGAAATATTTCTTTCCATCCTTGCTGAACTGAAATTATTATTATTCTTCATTTTTGTTAATTTGAGGGTTTAAAAATAATACTGTGCTTAAATTTGCTGCTTGTGAGCTTCAGCACATTTTTATTTGTTTATTAGCTATTTTTGTTTGCTTTTGCTGCATAACAAATCACCCCAAACCTTAGTGGCCTAAAGCAACAACCATTTATTTTAGCTCACGATTCTATGGGCCACCAGTTTGAGCTGGGCTCAACTGGGAAGTTCTGCTACTGGTCTTGGCTCAGCTCCCTCACAGATCTGTGGTCAGCTACTGGTCAGTTAGGTGGCCCTGTGGTTGCCAGTTGGGTGGCTGTTGGCTAGGGCTATGGAGACCAGTGGGCCATACATGTCTCATAATCCACCAGGCTAGCTGGAGACTGTTCACAGGCTACTGTGGCAGGATTCCTCAGAGCAGCAAGATAGGACAAGCTCCAGTGCTGAGAACTTTTCAATTCTTTGCTCAAGTTATATTTGTTCATTTCTCATTGGCCAAAGAAGTCACACAGCCAATCCAGACTCTGGGCTTGGGGACACAGACATCGCTCCTGATGGGAGGGAGAATCATGTGGCCATTGTTTCTGATCTATCACGTTAGCCTTTTCAATTTCTTTTTCTCTGCATTGCTTTTGCAATCCTTTGCCCCATCCTCCTTTATTTTCTTATTAATACTAAAGGAGCTCTTTATTTACTGATATTAACCAGTTGCTTGGCAGGTATAGTTGGCCCTTGAACAGCATGAGTTTGAACTACATAGGCTGACTTTTCATATAGGTGTGTTCTGCAGGGCCAGCTGTGATTTTAAATGTGCCTGGATGTTGGTATACGTGGGGGTAGATTCAATCTCCAAGTATAGCAAGGTACTTTACGTTGCAAATATTTAATCTTTCATTTATCTTTTTGCTTTATGGTATTTTTCACTATATTGAAAATGATCTGGCTTAAGAAATTCTTCCTAGTTCCATGGTGAGGTAATGCTTATGTTTCTGGTATTTTTTTTCCCTCCCAGTGTAGATATTTTATTATTTCCATTTAGAGCTTTAATCTGTTTGGCATACAGTTTTAAAAAATATGGCATATATTTTATATATCTTTGATTTATTCCAGCATTCTTTATTAAATTTCCTTATTAAATAATCATTTTCCCTCACAGAACTCAAATGTTATTTCTGTAAAGTTCCCATATATAATTTTTTAGTAGGGGGCTGTTTGGCAATATCCTTTGACATAACAATTTTTCCTCTAGGAATTTATCTTCCAGAAATAGTTGATCAAGTGAGCAAGAGATATGCACAAGAATGTTCATTGAAGCATTAAATAGTGAAAAATTGGAAGCAACTCTATTTTTGAAACAAATGATTAGATATTGAAATAGAATAATAGAATATTGTTCAACTATTGCAAAGAATTTATTAGCTCAATAACTCAAAGGCATATTGTTCAGTGATGATAAGAATATTGTAGAAAGTATGTATGATATGCTTCCACTGCCATACTGTTACTAAGCTATGTATCTTCATTTCACATAACCAAAGACATATATAGTATTTAATATTTTTGAATATGAACAGCTGCTCTTTTCTCTTCTTTCTATGCCTCACTTCCTCTCCTCTCCCAGTCTTCAGGCAACACATAGGACCACAGGACAAAAGTTAATTTCAGCTTTGGAATTTCAAAATAGACTTTTGTAATCTATAATAGAGACATTGATTTGAGGAGAAGGCTTGCATAGTGTCCATTCCAAGGCAGAGAGAAAGGACCCCTGGCATCAGGTTTATGTCTTAAACCTTGAACACAAACAAGTCTCTGCTCAGGTTATATTTGTTCATTTCCCATTGGCCAAAGAAGTCACACAGCCAATCCAGACTCCGGGCTTGGGGAGGTAGACATCGCTCCTGATGGGAGGGAGAATCATGTGGCCATTGTTTGTGATTTATCACATTAGCCTTTTCAATTTCTTTTTCTCTGCATTGCTTTTGCAATCCTTTGCCCCATCCTCCTTTATTTTCTTGTTAATACTAAAGGAACTATTTATTTACGGATATTAACCAGCTGCCAGGTCCATGCAAAAGAGATAAAGATTACAGTAGCTGCAGGAAGGAGAGGAAGCTGGGTGGAGAATCTGAGTGTTCTCATTTAAGTTTTGGATGGGCATCTGTGAAGGGATCTATGTCTTTGAGGCACTCCTAGGGTGGGGAAGGAAAGTCTGGATCACAGGCTCCAGATAGTTTGGGACATAAGAGTCAGAGACCCCTCTGAACTCTGTGGAGGTGGAGACCCACACCAACATCCTCTGAACCAGGTAGAGGCAGAATCAGAAGATTAGAAATTGGCAGGGTGGGGGTGGAAGGCAGGTCTAGACAGAGAAAGCCTGTGAGTGCCCCTTCTGGGGGAGCACGGGATAGCATCTGGAAGCTTTCCATGTGTCCCCTTGAGGGGGCCTTTGAGAGACTGAGGACCCAAGTCTCTTGGACCAGAAGAGAAAGGGGTGCCCCAGTGTGTTTGGCATGGGTTGATCAGTGTATTTGAGAAACTTGCATATCTAAGAGTCCATTAGTTGGGATAGACCCTGAAGACCAAGGGCAGGGGAAAAGTACATCTAGGTTCAAGCTAGGATGGAAAGATGACCCCTCTGGTGCCCCACTGCACACTTCAACACCATGTAAGCTCCCCAGGATGAAGATGCAATTCCAGGGAGAAGTAGGAGACAGTAGGGAGTTAAAGCCATCGGGAAAACTCTTATTTGGCTGGGAGCATTCTTATTTGCCTGATCTCACTTTCCATTGCTTAAAATTACATTTCTGCCACTAAGTGAAATGGGGCCTGGGATAGAAATAAAATTCAATCACAAAAAACTAAAGATGTCCTCTTTTGCACAGCTTCTGAATTTGTGACCTGTGAAATTCATGCCCTGTACATATATATTTAGATAGGCACAGAAAAACATCTGGAAGAATTAATAACAAGCTGTTCCCAGTGGTAACAAAGTTTAATTTCCTACACTGAACATGGATCACTTTTGCAATAAAAATGCAAATCTAGATAAATATTTCAAAGTATGTCATGTTCATTGTAGGCAATTTGGAAAATATAAAAAAGTACATTTAAAAATTAAATCATCTGAATTCCCACCATGTGGATATAACCATCGTTAATACTTGTATTTATTTTCTTTCATCTGTCTATGCATATATATTGACAGCATATAGATATGCATATATTCAACATGTATATATTCTTTTTACAGAACCAGAGTTACATGGTTTTTGTGTGTCATCCTCCATTTTTTTCTTTTAATGTTGTTAATGACCATTTTCCCATGCTATTAAATATTCTTTGAAAACACACTTTAAAAGATTCAGGCTCTGTGAAATATAGACTACAGTTTCTAAATACAGATGAGAAAATGAAGGTCAGAAAGGTTAAATAACTCACCCAAGGACACCCAGCTGGCATGTAGTGCAGCTGGGATTTGAACCTAATCTTCCTGATTATGAAGACCAACCCTCCTAAGGTGGGAAGAATAATTGAATACACATCACAGGTTGATGAAAAGCACCTGACATATGTGGGTCCTTAATACATATAATTCTTCTCCAGTCTCCCCACCCCCTGATCTGGCCTTCCCCAGGCAGAATGGTTCTTATACTGGTAGTCAGTCTCGGTTTATAGCAACCCTTCTGAGGAAGCTCTTGGAGCTTGAGCGGTTGCTTTGGCACCCTGAGCCCCTGCCTCGGTCTCTTCTTCTGTCTGAGATTCTGGCTGATGCTTTCTCCAGCCAGGGTCTGGCTCTGCCTCTTTGTGTTTCCCATGCCACTGCTCCCAGTTGTCCACATGGGTCAACAGTGCTTTTGTCCACGCCATCCAGAAGTTTAACAGAACCTCCACAGAAGACAAGATTTAAACAGTGCAGGCAGTCAAAGTTCTCCCTGCACCCCTTAAATTTAAAGCGATCAATTGGATGAGTTATTGTGGAGGCAGTAACTGGGTTTTGGCTGGGAGAAGCCTAGGGTCTATAAAATTCAGATAAATCATTCCATAGATGTATATTCAGAGTTGTAAGTCACCCAGACATCGATAGAAACGGATGTTTCTCCAATTTCTTTTTCAGAAGCCACATCAGTGTGTGCACCCTGGAATTTGCATTTATTATTCATTCCATTAGCTTTGGAGAGGGTTGCCGGCAGCACTGGGGGTCTGCATATGGTATCACTTGTCTGAGCTGCTTCCTAAGAGCAGAGCTGAAGCTAAGTGAGATGGGCCCTCCTTTGAAGATTCACTACACATGGGTTAGAAACTCAGCTGCCTCTGTGGGCCAGGCAGAGAATGTAAATAAGAGCAGAGTGTTGGAAAAGACGAGAGTGAGTCTTGGGGACCAGACAAACTGGAGAGGCATGTCCCATCAAAAGGCATTCAAATTCAGTTAAGAAACTGCTATGATAATTCCTCGGACACTTTGCTACTACATCTAAGAATTGTGGCAGGCAGAACAATGCCCCCTGCCCACAGCTGTCTTTTTTTTTTTGAGAGGGAGTCTCACTTTGTCACCCAGGCTGCAGTGCAGTGGGGCAATCTCAGCTCACTGCAACCTCTGCCTCCCAGGTTCAAACAATTCTCCTGCTTCAGCCTCCCAAGTAGCCAGGATAACAGGCATGCACCACCATGCCCAGCTAATTTTTGTATTTTTAGTACAGATGGAGTTTCACCATGTTGGCCAGGCTGGTCTCAAACTCCTGACCTCAGGTGATCCTCCCACTTTGGCCTCCCAAAGTGCTGGGATTATAGGCATGAACCACCACACTCAGCCTGTCTCTGTCTTAACTCTTGGAACCTATGAATATGTTATGTTACAGGATGAAAGAAAATTAAGGTTGAAGATGGAATTACTGTTGCTAATCAGCTGACCTTAAACAGGGAACTTATTTGGGTTATTCAGGTGGGCCCAATGGAATCACAAGTGACTGTGAAAGTGGAAGAAGGAGACAGAGAGTCAGAGGAACACATGACTCCCCAAGAAAGGCCCAGAGAGACGTGTTGCTGCTGCTTGTGAAGATGGACAAAGGGGCCAAGGAATGAGAGTGGCTTCTAGAAGTTGGAAAGGGCAAAGAAACACACTCTATCCTAGAGTGTCTAGACAGGAACGCAGCCCTGCCAACACCTTGATTTTAGCTTAGTGAGACTTCTAGTGTACCAAACTTTGTAGGTTTGTGCTAAGTCACTAAACTTTGTGTGCTTAGTCACTAAACTTGTGGTAATTTATGGCAGCATCAATAAAGAGCTAATACATGTTGTATCCTGTCTATGAGCTAATAAGAAAGCAATCTCTGTTGGATCAGGGGGCCCAGTAAGACCTATGTGGGTAGGGAGAGGTGGGGAAGCATAAACTTGACCTTGACTTCCTTGTTGAACTCAGGTTGGAGGAATCAGGGGTGCCCCGGGGGCAGTCCAGATGGGCTGGCAGAGAGGCTGTCCTACAGACCAGGCACCAGGCAGCCTGGGACTGAGCAATGACCCACCTGCCGAGGGTTGGCCTCCAGGGACAGCCATTTGACAAGGCTTGGTTTTCCAGGGGGTTACAAGTGTCAATGTCCATTTAAAAACGAATCAAACTTTGGCAGGTTTGAACAACTATGCTCAAATTTAGTTGATTAATTTGTTTTGAAGAAATTAACTTTAAAAAGGGATTTTACTTAATATATGTTCATATGACTTTTTTTGGTTGAATATGAGAGATTGTTGTTGCTGGTATTATCAAGTCGTAATTTTTTAAAGCTTTCCAAGTCACAGGTTAAATGCCTACCTGTGATTACCCAGCTAAGGCCTGGCCAAATTAGGTTCTGGCCTGTTTCTAATCTGTTGTTACTGGTGATGACCCATAGAGGACTGGATTTTTAACTGGCCCTCAGAATACTGTTGATTAGAATTGGAGAGCCTTTTGTATATTTTCAGCATGTTTACTCACTATCCCTGAGGTCAAATCCTGGCTCTTTTGTATCGTGGCATTTTTATGATGTCTGTGAGGCTCACTTTTCTCATTTGTAGAATAGGAACCATGAGAGAAACTACCCCATAGGGTTGTTGTGAGAGTTACGGGAGCCAAGCCATGGAAAACTCTGAGCACATTGCCCAGCATGTAGTAAGTGCTAAAAAAAAATTGATTTATCTCATTGTTATTCTAATTTTGGAATATATAATATGAAAAATTGGAGAACATTGTATTGAAAGTCAGGGCACGAGTAGAGGGTGGACTCTGACCCCGTCCGAGCACTTAGATGCTGGTGATCCACTAGGGAGGAATGGATGTGGCTGAACTTTTCCCTCAGTATTGGTCTTACTTACAGAAAATGTGTCCAAGTATTTTTCTCCTTAATTCAGGTGGATTTTCCTGGAGAACTTGCCCTAGAGAGTTGGACTCTCCCATCCAGATTCCCCTGGGGCAAAATCTCTGGGATCATAATTGGAATGCAGGCATATCATACCTCTGGAAGAAACTCTGTTGGTTGATGGCTTTGTAGAATATATTAAGCTCAAAGGCTTGTCAAATTGAGACCAGATAGCTAATAAATCTTGGATGGAGAGTCTAGATGTTGATAGATCACATTGGTCTTATCTGAATGATGAATAAGTATGGGAAGAAGAAAGTTCTTGATGTGAATATCTTTCTGATATTTAGTGTCAACTTTGTGTTGAACATTAAGCTAGCCCTGGTTTTCTCAACCTCAGCAGTGTTGGAATTTTGGGCTGGGCACTTCTTTGTGGTGGGGGCTGAACTGTCCTTGTACGATGTTTAGCAGCATTCCTGACCTCTACCCATTTGATGCTCTTGGTGCCCTCACCCCAAGTTATGACAACCCCAGATGTCCCCAGACATTGCCGAATGTTCCAGTGGGAGGAGGATAGTGGAGGTAAAATTGTCCCTGGCTAAAAGCTATGGGGTTAGGCATTGGAGTTACAAAAATGAATCAAACCCTGCTTCTATAATCTAGAGTCTTACAGTTTAAGAGGGGAGACCCTCAAGAGCAATGGGCTGTGATAATACAGTCAGGTCAACCACAAGGTGAACCCTGAGCAGAACATAAGACTGGAGATGAGACAGGGGAGGGCGGGTGATACCTTCAACACAGCTACTTGGCTGGATACAGAGAGAAATGGTCCTTTTCTGGTGAACACAGGTGGGTATTTGGAATACCAGTTTTGATTTTCTGATTCCCACAGGGGCTAGTCAGAAGGTGCTACCTTTTGCCCCTGCTGCAAATGGGCCGAGGCTGCTCTACATTTTGACCTCCTGCATCTGTGTTTCATATGTTAGACTGGGCAGTTTTCACATCTTGTTGCAGAGGCCATCTTTATCTTTAGCATCTTTGCTCTTCTTTAGAAGTACTAGTGCTTGTCCAGGCCACAACCCAGACTAATTAAGCCAGAATTGTTGGGATGAGGGCTGGACACTGGGATTTTCTGAAGCTGCTCAGGTGAATCAGATGTACATGGTTGAACACCACTGGTCTCATGTAAAAGAAAACAGCCGGGTGAGGATTTGAGCAGAACAAACCAGGATATGGGCTGGTGGTGCCTCCAGAAGCTGCTCTCCAGGTCTGGGCTTGGTTCACATCAGTAAAATTAGGTAATGGCCACATCTAGGAAAAAAAGCATTATTTTGATTTATAAAATCAGTTTCTATTGAGTTGAAAAACAAACGTGAATTAAAATTAGCTTAATAACTGATCTTTAAATTTAGTGCAAGAAGAGATTGTATTAATATCATTTTAAAACTCTCCCTTAGCCAAATACTTTTTAATTGAACATCAAAATAATAAAAATATTGAATGTCTGCATTTTCTCTCAAGATAGAGGCAAGTAAACAAGGGCAAAGGGATCCTTATGCCAAAAAACATAGGCTAAAGGAGGCTCTTAACATTGCCCTCTGCTCTGAGCTTCCCAGTAGGCAAGGCAACAAACAGAACTGGATAGAATGCATGGCCCTCAATGCTTACTACAAGGAAGAATGCCAGTCCATTGAGAGTGAGGCTTCTATTTTTTATCTTTTTTTTTTTTTTTTTTTTTTGTCTGTTTGGTGCTTTTTTAGGAGGCATTTATCACATGAATTTCCAGATAAGGGACATAGAACAATATAATGGGTAGTGTCTTTGCTTGCAGTTTTACAAACAATGCAAATGCGATTCATGTGGCTGCCTCTTATATCAGCTCTGGCTAGAAGCCAAAGGCATAAACAGTGTGATATTCTAGTTTGGTGTGAATTTTTCCATGGAGAGCAGAAATGATATCATCCAGGCTTAGAGCTTCCCAGGGATTTGACTTGGCAGTAGGCAGAGCTTAAAAGCCTTAGAAGAATTAAAATTTGGTGTTTCTTAGGCTGTCTTTCTGGCTAACTTCCATTTAATTTTTAAGATGTAGTTCCAGCATCATGTGTTCCAAGAAAGTTTCCCTGACTCCCTGAAGTTGAATTAGGTATCCTAATAATGTGGTCCCATAATATCCTGTGCACCCCACCTTTCCACAGAACCCCCACTCCATTATACCTGTGTGTGTGTCTGTGTTGCAGATGATGGACCCTGAAAGGTAGGCATGATATCAGTTATGTTTGTATTCCCAGCTCATACACTGGCTCTGGCACATAGTAGGTCTTCATAAATATTTATTAGGCATGCCAAACTAGAGTAATTCTTGGTATAAGGCAAGGTAGTGTGCAGAGAGGTTAGAGTCTTGGTTTTGGCACCAGATTGCCAGGATAAAATTTAGGGCTTTACCACTATCTAGCTCCGTTACCTTGGACAAGTGAAAGAATTGTTATGTGCCTCTGTTTATGCATCTGAAATACGGAGCTAACAACAGCACCTACCCCTAGAGTTGCTGAGGAGATTAAGGGAATTGACATATGAAGCATATTTAGTACAGTGCCTGGCATATAGAAATTGCTATGCAATTGGCTATGATGACTGGTGTTTTTGATGTCCCCATGGCTCTTTTGCCAGGGTGAATGTACAGAGGGGGTAAGCTGTGGTCCTGGCTGGGCCTGCCACACAAATACTTGTTACTCACTCGAAAGTAGCTCTTGTGTGCCAGCTCTCAGGCATGTGGAGGGCCAGGCTGATGCTCTGCGTGCATACTGGCCCTCCAGGCTGCCTCTGTCTGGAGGTTGGGCAACCTTATCCATCCTTCTCAGAGCTCCCTGTCTAGCCACACTGGGGTGGGTTTTGGGAGGATATTTGTAGTCTCTAGGTCAGAACTCCATCTCTGAGGCTTTCTGCCTTCTTCAGGTGACTTCTCACGCTGCCTTGGTTTTCCGTGGGAGGCAATTGAGGGGTCTTTGGCCACGAGCAGACTTGGGATCCTCTTCTGGCTCAGCCTCTTATTTTCTGTGTGATCTTGGATGAGTAATGAAACATCTCCAGCATCAACTGTCTCATCTTTAATAATTGAGATGATAGCAACCCTGATAAGGTGGCTACTGTAAGGATTCAGGGAAGTAATCTGTATAGAGCTGTTAGCTGGGACCCATCATGATCAACATGTGATCAGTATGAGATGCTTTTGCTCTTGACTGTGAAACTGGCTTCTATGAAGTCTATACCTGTTTTTTCTCCATGACATGAGCTTTCTTTAGAATGTATCTTTGTTGAAATAACCAGAAAAGCTCTGGAGGCCTTAAAGTACTGGGGTGGCTTTATCCCAACCAAAGTCTACAGGACTTACTTACAGGTAGGGATCAGTGCTCACTAACCTGCTCCTGAAGATGCTGGAGGTCCCTACTCACCTTCTCCCTCCTGGAGCTGCCTGGCACTCAGGCCATGCCTGGCAGTGGTCCCAGGCAGTGGTCCCCTGGCAGTGATCCTTACAAAAAAAGGATTAGGAAAGAAGAAAAATTAGGCACTTTTCATCATATTTGTACAGAAAGTGATGTGTAAAGTGGTTTTGTTGAGAACAACATATGATTTTTGTACCAGAGCACTAAATGTGAATCTAGACTCTTAGAATAATAGCCCAGACTCTGCCTCCAATCCACAGCTGGCCAGGACGTGTGCCATTTTGATGAGCTATTTATCTTTGCTGTGTGTTTGTGTGTGTGTGTGTGTGTGTGTGTGTCCAATCTCTGGAGCTTAGGGTTCTTCCATTCCATATTTTGGGGCATACTATGGGCACACTGGACTCAGAGTAACTTTTCTTTGTACTTATGTTAATTTTGAGGGCAAGGAGCTGTTTTGCTCTTTCTTCCTTCACAGGATTTCAATGACCTACTTCTTCCTTTAGGTCTACCCAAACTTCTCACTCTTTCAGCCCAGTACCTCCATGAAGCCATTCCTACTATTCCAGCTTGCCCTCACTTTTCTCATCAGAGGTCCCTCCAGACAGCTTACCTATCCACAGACTGCATGCACTATCTCTTCCTCCCTACATAACCCCACAGTGGAGCCCAATCTGATTGAGGAAAGAGACAGCATCAGTGGCTTTCCTTCTTGCCTGCAAATTCACCCTCACTGAGGACAGGATACCTAGGAAACCCTCAGCCTATATTTATGTTGAAGGAGCTCAGATCTCCTGTTCTGTACATTTTTAAATCATTCATCCTTCTAGAAAGATGTGTTGATCAAAGTGAGCCAGTGTTTGAACTATTTCTTTGAACAGACTGTTATAAATCTCCAGCCCTCATGCACATCCTGTTGATATAATGTCAATCCCGAGGTTACTGATGATTCTGCACCTCTTCTTTCTTTGAGTTGCCTGATGTATGTTCATTTAAATGGGCTGTGGAATGAAGTTGTAGGATAAGCATCTGACATTCTTCCCTTCTAGAAGTGATAAATAGAGCCTGAGCCCAAAATGGACTTATGGGCTTGATCAAGAATTCTCTATGAAGTTGTGTCTGTTCTACTGCTTGATTCCAAAGAACACACAGCCCAAACAGCCTCCAGGGCCTGGAGATTGGAGCAGAGAATTCCTTCTCTTATCTCAACGTCTGGCCAGAAGGTCCACCTTTCCAAAGTGTATGAAAATAAGTTATGTCTTAGTCCATTTTGTTCTGCTATCACAGAATACCTGAGATTAGGTAGTATATTGAAAAATAACCTGTTGGGTACTATGCTTATTACCTGGGTGATGAAATAATCTGTATACCCATCGCTCATAACATGCAATTTACCTATATAACAGGCCTGTGTATATATACCCCTGAATCTAAAATAAAAGTTTTTTTTTTGTTTTTTTAGAACAGAGATTTATTTCTTATAGTTCTGGAGGCTGGGAAGTCCAAAGTCAAGGAGTCTGCATCATTGACAAGGGCCTTTGTGCTGTGGCATTCCATGTCAGAAAGCAGGAGGGCAAGAGAGGGTAAGAGAGGGCGAGCAGGAGAGCAAGAGGGAGTCAAACTCACCCTTTTATAAAGAAACCACTCTTGCAATGCTGACATTAATCTATACAGGAGGATGGTGTCCTATGACACAAACACCTTCTATTAGACCCCACTGTCAACTCTATTGCACTGGGAATTAAGTTTCTAACACATACTTTTTGGGGGATACATTCAAACCATAGCAAGTTCTATATAAGAAGTTTTGGAGTTTGGGTTCTCAGCTAGTTTTCCAGGCTTGGTGCAGAAAATCGATATTCCTTTTATTTTGTTTTGCTGCCGATTTTCCCTCTTCTGTCAGCCCCTGCACAAGCCATGCTCATCCCTGCTGTGCCCCCGTCCAGCCACCTTGCATCAGTCAGTGTTCTTAGTCTTCAACAACAGAAACCTGCTCTAGTTAGCTTAAGGAAAAGGAGAATTTATTGACTTCTGATGGACTTGGGATTTATTGACTTCTGATTAGACAAGTCTGATTGGTTGCCCATGTTTATCCCTGCTCTCCCCTAAACTATTCTAAAATGATGGGCAAGAGGTTAAAATGTTATAAATCTACAAGATCAAAGAGTTCATAATAGGAGACAATAGTGGATGGGTGCTTGGGGCCAGTTTTTGGAAAATAGAAAGTAGATGGAGGGCCGGGCATGGTGGCTTATACTGGCACTTTGAGAGGTTGAGGCAGGAGCATCCCTAAGTCCAGAAGTTTGAGACCAGCCTGGGCAACATAGTGAGACTCCGTCTTTACAAAAAATTAAAAAGAAAATTAACCAGGCTTGGTAATATGTGCCTGTAGTAACAGCTACTCGGGAGGCTGAGGTGGGAGGATCACTTGAGCCTAGGAGGTCAAGACTACAGTGAGCCAGGATTGTGCTATTGCACTCAGCCTGGGTGATAGAGGGTGACCCTGTCTCAATTTTTTAAAAAGTGGATGGAAGAAGGATAACTGATTTAAAAGATGCAAGGATGTTACAGTGTTAGTGCTTGATAATAAAGAGGTTATTGGGGGATGAGGCTGGTTCTGCCGGCAAGCCTCTGAGAGCCTCTGCACCCAAAAACTCCAGAAAGCCGAGGTTAGGCAGGTGGCACAAACCAGGAAAAATTAAGCAGAGATTGACATATTTGATAGTAGGAACTTTGGCTACTTCTTCTGACCTGCTCACAGGATGCCAGTGGCTGGAGTGCTCTCTTCTGGCAGGATATAGTAGGAGTCATTTCTGGAGAAACTGAAGGACTCTGGGGAAAATACCTCCAAATGCTGACATTGGGGAGTCTTCCAATGCAAAGGACAGGAAGTCCCCCATCCACAAATCACGCCCATACCCTTCAATGAGCTTCTTAATGCTTCACATTAAACATGAAAGGACAATTAAGGATCATTATGCATTTGAGGAATGTCTTTTATATGAAACAGAGAGTACAAAACAAAGGGATACCAAAGGGATCCAGGACAAACTAAATAATGTGAGGAAAAAGAGAAAACTTCAAAAATGCTATTATTAGTCTGAAAGAGATTAAAAAATATTGCACCCTTAAGACATGAACAGGTTGCTATGAAAAAGAATAGAGAGCACAAAGCAGCAATTGAAGAGAAACGTGATGACTGAAATTGTAAAAGTCCAATTGAAGTAAAGCAAAAAAGGCAAAGAGGTACATAATGAGAGGAAAAAGTTGATAAAAATGCATGGCTCAATTTAGAAAGTTTAATATTCTAGTAGAAATTCTAGAGAGAGAACAGAAAAAATACTGAAAAGGCAAATATCAAAGAAATAAGTAACAAAATATTTCAGAGTTAAAGGATATGTGTCTCCAGATTAAAAAGTCCTACCAACCATGTAGCTCTTACTCAAATGAAAAGAACAACCACACCAAGGCACTGGGTAGAGGGGTAGGGCAGGGGTAGAGGGACGGGAGGAGGAGTAAAAGGGGAAGGAGGGAAAGGGAGGAGGGAGAGCAGGTGACACGAAGAGAACAGGAATCAAAATGGCATTAGGATGCTTAAGAGTAACACCAGGCATGGTGGCTCACGCCTGTAGTCCCAGAATTTTGGGAGGCTAAGGCTGGCAGGTCATATGAGCCCAGGGGTTTGAGACCAGCCTGGGCAACATGTCAAAACCCAGTCTCTACAAAAAATGTAAAAATTAGGCCACCACAGTGTTGGACACCTGTAATTTCAGCTACTTGGGAGACAGAGGTGGGAGATTGCTTGAACCTGGGAGGTCGAGGCTGAAGTGAGTCATGATCACACTATTGCACTCCAGTATTGCACTCCAGTCTGGGTGACAGAGCGAGACTCTATCTAAAAAAAGAAAATAAAAAAAGTAACACCCATACTAGAAGATACTGGAGAGGTGCTATTTCTGAGGAAGAATTAATATTCACCTATTCTATACTAAGTGAAGCTATCAATCAATATTATAGCAAAGTTAAAAATTCATACATGTAAATACTCAAAAACATATACCCTGTGAATCTACTTAAGAAATTACTATGGTAGGATGGGCTTCAGAAAAAAAAAAAAATCAAATCACACAAAAAAAGATAAAAGTAAGCACAATGGCAGTTACAGAGAATCCAATCAGCAGAGCAGAAAGGAAGTCTCATGACAGCCCCTGCTCATCCATCTGGAGACCAATTGGCCCACACAAGGGAAGGGAGAGAGCTGGAATGGGCTGTCTCCAGGGTTTAAGGAAATGGAAAGCTTATTTTGTTGTGTTGAGCATTTGGAAAAGTACATTATATTATAAATATTATATAATATATAACTACAAATAACTGTAAATATAAATAAAAATTTTGTGGTTATAAGTAACTACAAGTCAGAGCAATTGCTAATGCAAAAAAGCAAAAGTTGTATAAGCAAGGAAATAATATAATCGTAGTCTACTGTTTGGTTTAGTAGTGAATAGTATCATAATCATAATGGAGTCAATACATATGATTTAATTTACAAATTGTGATATAGCTAGATTGGAAATACTGGGAAGGGAAATGAAAGGATGAGAGGATTGAGAGACTTAAGTCCTCTCTGCAGTATCAGGAAGATAATAGATAGTGGTAAAGTTGATCAACAAAGTATAGCAGTATGAACATGATTAAATATGATTAAGAAACATGGAAGTAAATCCCAAAGAAACAGATGAAAGAGTTATAAGTGTTTGCCTCTGGGGAGCAGGACTGGGAGTGGCATTAGGACCAGGGACTGCCATTTTTCAATAGAAGGCTTTTAATTCTGCCTTTTAAAAATTATGATTTAGTATAGAATAATAGGCTTAGAAACTATTGTCTATAATTGTCACATTGTGCTTTGAAATTACTCAGTTTATTCTCCCTTTTAAAACATTTGATTATACTCTTATTCGGCACATGGCTCTTACCAGTTTTTTATATTCAGATTTTAAAAATAAATATTATTTTCCCGATTGTTTGTGTAAAATTTTAGAACAGAGTTAATAAGAAATAAAATTAATTTATTCAAATGACACTGGTCAACTCACAGCGGTGGACTGAATACTGGAGAACTAGACCCAGAAAGCCATGGGAGGCTGGATGGAACAGATGTGGCTGAGGTTACCCTGGGTCAGTCTGGATAAGACACCATCAGTGGACCCCAACACTGCTGTTCTCGTGGGGAGTGAGTTAGACCTTTGAGTCACTATCTCAGGATTCAGGGGGATCTGCTGTGCTAAGCCTAGGTCCTATGCTGGCCTTGCACACAGTGGGCATCTCCACACACCAAAGACTCCCTGATACAGGGCAGACAAAATCCTACAACTGTTTCTTACACACCCTCATGTGACGCACCCTTTCCTTTTCTCCCAAACGGCTGGATTCCTCAAGCTATTGGGAACCTGCCCCCATAGCATTTTCGAATATATTGAGGCCCAGGCATCAGTCTTGTCTATCAATCTCCCAGACTTTTCAGATGAAAAAGCAATGAAACCCGGGGAGTTTAAAAGCAAAAGAGAAAAAGCAAGAGCTAGGTTCGTAGTCCTTTTCACATATATTTCCCTGGTTGATCAAACAGGGTGCTAGTCTGATAAAGTTTACCTTCGCTTGCGATCTAAGGTAAAGAGGGTAATGTTGGAAGACAAGAAGAGGTTCCAAAGTATTCTGAACGGTTTGTGTAGAGCAGTGAACTGATTCCAACAACATGACATTTACAATGATAAAGATGAAGGCTTCCAGTGAGGCTGGGAAACCCCCTGAACCAGTACAGAGAATGTAGGTGTATGTGTGTGTATGTAACTCATCATTTTAAAAATACATTCCTGGGGCTTGAAAGTGGGGCCGCTGGGTGTGAGCTGTGCTGTCCCCAGGAGTGTGGAAGCTCCGCAATAGCGAAGCAATCGTGGTGTAAGGGGGAAAGGGAGCTTCCTGTCCTGCCACTTTCGGCCCGGTTCCCAGCCTTTACAGGTCACCAGTTCTGCAGCTGGAGTGACTTGGTGTCTGCAGGCCAAGCCTGTCAGTGCCGATTCCCACACTGGAGGACGGGGACTCTGCAGGCTGCCTTGCTGCTGCATAACCTGCCTTGTCCTTGCGGACCTTTCCCTTTTGCCTGAGTGAAGCCCTTGCCCTATCCCTGTCTGCTCCTGTGATTACTCATCTCTCCCAAACTTTATGTATTTATGTAAGTGTTTTAGAGATGCAATCTTGCTATATTGCCCAGGCTGGTCTCAAGCTCCCAGCCCTAAACTATCCTCTGCCTCTGTCCCAGAGCAGCTGGATCACAGGTGTAAGCCACCACACCTGGTCTCTCCCAAACTGTTAAGATTGTCCTCTCCAGCTTCCTGCTGCCTGAGGGAGTTTAGCAGGATGAATCATCATCTTCCTCATTGAGCCTATCCAGCGTCTGTCTTTATGCAGCTGCATCTGGAAGTCACGTCAAGTTCCTTTTTCTCCCTGTACCTCACTCAGTTTTCAACCTATGACCCCATCCTGTCAATGTTTTCTTTCTAAACACTTTAAGCTCCATCCTTTTCTTCCTGGGCCAATGCCTCATACCCTGTTCTGGTCCTCATTGCCTCTTTTCTGGACTATTCTAACTACTTTTCATTAGATTTTTTAAGTGCTCTCACTTGTTAAATTCACCTCCACATGGTCAGGCTGGCCTATCTGGAATCCAGATCTGACCATACTCTTCCATCCTAACTTCCTTCCATGCATGCCCAAGGCTGCAGCTCCGTTTACCTGACTCTGTTCCTGTTGCAACCTCAGTGTCCTGTGAAATATTGATGTGTTTCTTGAACAAAGAAAGTGAATATTCTGGGGAGATTCATTTAATAAATAAACTGTGGGTTCAGCCAAGTTTGACAAGTTTCTGTGAAAAGAGGACTTGTCTGTTTAGTATGCTTTGTCATTCTCAAGCTGGAGATATAAATGCAGTATATCTCCAACTTTCCCACAGATTTTTTTTTTTTTACAAAAAACTTTTAATTGTTTCCTAAGACCCTCCCATTCTGTGGAATACAATCTGGAAACTCTCATTTTATGGGGTAAGAGCCAGGCTCTGCTGCCTGGCAGAAGACCCTGTTGACTGGGACCTGGCAGCATTTCAGATAATAACTCACGCCTCATGTCACTGATCCTCCCACCTCGGGTATTAAACCATGGGGTGACCAACAGTAGAGATGCATCATGTGCACATTTAACTCACAGTCCATTGGTTATCAGGCCAGATGATGCCACATCTGCCTCAACAGGCAGTAGGCATAGTGAAACCTGACATAGTTTGTGTGCCAGGACCTGCTGGGGAGAGTGTGCGCATGGTCTCGAGGGTTTCTCACGAGGTCAGCTTACCCACACACTTCCTGTCCTAACTTGCAAGGCAGGAAGAGCTTCCAAAGTGGTCTGAGCATTTGAGTTAGAGCAGTGGCCTGAGAGAACAGGGCTAGGTAAGTGGGTGATGATTTAGTCAATACACTCAGGGAAGAAAATGAAGCTCTAATTGAAGGCTGTAGAGAAATAGTGATTGATAAAGGTTAGGGGAACAGACACAGCGTTCTTTATACAAATGATGTTTTCTGTACCATTTCATATCCATGAATTAAGAAATCTTTATGGCTAATTTTGTCTAATTGATTTTTGCCTCATCTGGTAACTTTAGATTCAAATCCTCACTCACACAATGTGACGGTGTGGCTCCACCACCGTCCCTACAAATCGAATGCCCTTTCACATCTCCAGGCTTCTGCACACTGTCTCCTTAGAAGCCCTGTATTACAGAGTTTTCTCTCTAAGCCATGTCATTCTGTGGGTGGGGCCTTTTCAGGTGCTTTGTGCTGGCAGTGGGGTGGGCGTTGGGCAGGTGGGCCACACCCCTGAGGACTAAGAGCAGCATCTTTGGTTTCTGATTCTGTTTCTACCTTCTATAAGGGCCAAATGCAATTTCCTGGCTTACTGTGAGGTCCCAAGAGCTCTGGGCAAAAACTAAGCTCCTGACCATTCCCAGGTCTGGGACCGAACTGCATGGGCACTTTGTGCTTGGAGAAGGGCTGTCTTAATGGTTGTGAAGCAATTTACATTGTGGATGCTAAAAATAGGTTCCTTCTCCCCACATTCTCTTATTGCTGAATTTGCAATATCCTCTCTTCCCTACTCCCTAAGATCTCAGAGCCCCCCATGGTCTCTCAGTCACTTTCTGTGGAACCAGAGTCCCAAATTGAGTACTGAGGTGGCCAAGGTAAGAGGTAAGCAACGGTTTATGCCCCAGCTGTCGCACCATCCACCTCCCCTCCCCCACTGCACTGGCCACCTCCCCTGGTTTTCCCATGTCACAAATCCAGAGACTTGTTTCCTGACAATTTCTGGGCCAGGAGTTCCTCCCTAGCACCATGAGGTAGAAGAAGCTTATGTCTCCAGAACTAAAAAGCAAATATTTTTCTTTCTATTCCATTCTCAAAAAGTCAGGCTCATAAAAAAGAATACAAATTATACTCAGCAGCTCTTATCAGCTTGGTAAAGAATTGCTACTTTCAACTTTATTTCCTTAAAAAGAATTCACATGTTTCCATCTTTTAAAAAAAGATTTGGGTTGAGGGAAGGAATTAGATTCATGTGCAGAAGTGGCTTGCCTGAGCATGATTTGAAGGGGTCATGGCATTAACCTTGAACGCTGATGCTTTAATTGAACAGCTGGGAAAGTGTAGCTATTCTCCCAGCGGATGTCCCCGCTGTGGGTCAGGGGCTCTGAGACTGACAGCTGCACTGGGAGGGAGGGACTCTCCTGTCCCAAATGGCTCCACACCCTCCTTCAGCAGTATCTGATGCTGTAGTCCCTGGAGTTGGTCTTTGGATGCAGGCAGCAGCTTCTCAAACTCCAGTATGAACATGAACATACTGGAGGGAGGAGAAAACATTTCTAAACAGTTTTGGACTTTGCTTGTATTTGAAAATCACTTGAAGCTGGAGCTGAACGGCAGAGTGTATGAGAAATGGCTCAGCACAGCCATCTGCACCCCAGGGCCGTGTCCCCTGTCCTCAGGGACCGAGTCATGAGATTGTTCACAGTGCACACTGCAGAGGCTGATGGCTTGCCCCGCCGAACCAGAGTGAGCATAAATAATCTCAGAAGTGATTTGTTCCACTGTACATCCAGGTCCTCAAAAGGGGTTGTGTGACAGCATCCATGTGTCCAAAGGCCTGAATGTCTTGCTCCTCTGTGAGATAAGATTGGACAGAAAAGCTGGGCTCCGTTGCCTCCCATCAGGACATAGCCTGAATGCCTGTAAGAGTGAGGACAAGGGGGGCCTTATTTGGTTTCTGTGCCCTCCAGGTGGCAGGGAAATTATGGACCATTGATTAAAATCCAAGTATCCATTGGCCAATACTCATTGGTGCCGCCTGGCTTCACTTCTCCGAGTTGATCTTGTTAAACAGATCGTGCCTGCGAGCAGGCTCCATTTCATTTTTCTGCTGATATTAACGTTTCCTTATAAATTGTCCACATGTAGCATATTCTCACTTTTTATTATAGTAAATTGCACTCCCTGCACAGCCTGGGACTTGCCTCTATTTCATCTGAAGGATCCACAAATGCTCTGTAATGAATCTTCATTCCCCCGGGGCTGTGAGAGGGCGCTTCTGCCATCCACACGAACAGGGAAGGCAGTTCAGACTGGCTATTGAGCTCAGACTTGGTCAACAAGAAGGACTGAGGCCAGAGAGGTCTAATGATTTACTAGAAATTTTTCACATCTATCAGAATTTTACATGAATTTAGTCAATTATGCTTTCTTTCTTTCTTGTTATTCCATAGCAACATAATAGTTTTTCAGAGATCTGAGCCAATGTCCAAAAAGTCTAATGCTGAACACTCTCTCTTCCAGTGTACTCTTTCAGTAATATCTTTTTAAATCTCACTGATTGACCAAACTAGTCCAGCACTTACTATGCTGTTAGGTATGATATATGGGAACTAGCTTCAGGAGGATCAACACTCAGTCCGAATGAAGAAACAATTGTATCCTGGAGGAAAAGCTCTAGAATTTGATCATGTTTCCATCAGCTCCTAAAGGTCACGGCATCTTGCATTCATCCACTTTAAGGTCACTTTGTTTCTTTCTCAGATCCTCTCAGATGTGTAGAACGGTGTGTTATTTGCAAATACAGTCTGCAGTCACTTTGCATGGCACAATGTTAACCAAAAATCAAGTGTATAATCAAGTTCGTGCAAAGCGAGGACACTAGTTCCATATGCACAGGTTTTGGTTACCACAATACCATGCACCATGCAAAGCACAGGTCACCTGTACATTCGTGTTCTTTTTAACTGTAGTAAAGTTTCTATTTATGCTCCCGGCTTTCCTTCTACTCAGTCCCAGGAATGTGAATCACCCATTCATTCATTCTATAGGCACATTTTGAAGTTCACTGTCTGCCAGGTGCTGTGTCCCACAAATGGCTTCGTAGTAATTAGACCAGGCTTTGGCCTCTAGGAGCTCACTTCCTAGTGAGGGACCAGAGGCTATCCCCATAGACAAAAAAATCCTTTGGCAACCAGAGGTGCAGATGATCCAGGAATTTTGAAAGGAGGTGACAGGAAACTCTGGAAACCAGGAACAGACTTTGCAGAAGCCCCTGTAGCTCTCTAGGCCCCCACTATTCAGTCACTACTATCACTGTCACCTGAATCATCTTCTGGTTTAGCTGTTGTTTCTGCACTAAACACCTATGAAAGGCGCAGAGATTGAGTTTCGTCTTTTCTTGGTGCCCAAGTCAGTGGAACACGGTAGAAACCATATGGGTTTTGCATTGGAAAGGCCTGGTTACTCTGACTTTCTGGGAGACTTTGGGAAAATAACTTCATCCTTCTGAGCCTGGGCTTTTCCATTTGTAGGCTGCAGTTCAGTAGCCTCTTTCAGTGGGCCGTTGTGAGGGCTCAGGGAGGGATCGTGTGTAGAGGGCTTAGCTCAGGGTCTGGGTTGGATGAGGTGTTCTGTAAATGCCAGCGATTGCCCCCAGCCTGCAACCAGCCTTCCACTCCAGCCTTTCCCAGCCAGTGCCTTCCCTGAGCTCCTAAGTGGTAGGTTCAGCTTTCTCCCAGCAAAACAGCCCTCTTAAAGGCCTCCTCCAGAGCTGTGGTTTAGCGCTTCACAGGGTAAATTCTACACCTTTCTCAGATGGCTTTGCTAGAGCCAGGAGGGATTGCCTTATCTCCACCATCCTTCAGTGACCTGAGCCCACGCACTCCCCCATGTTCAACTACTTTTCCCTGTGCCCAGATGGGGTGTTTCCTGTTCCTGCCAAGGGTGGGGGCCTTGGGCTTCAAGGATCCTCCAGCAAAGAGATGGGTGAAATGGGAATAGATGACCATCAGGAGGGGCTGACTCCTGGGAAAGGCTTGGGAGAAAACACTGGAAAAGAGACCTTCTGGGATCCAAGATTCCCCAGTGGAATCTAAAAATAAGGATGGGGCCAGAATTAGGAGTTGTGGGAGATGAAGAGAACTTCAGGGCAGTTTTCTGGTGAACACAAAGACCAAAGAGGCTCCAGAGAAAAGACTGGGGCAAGGAGAAGCAGCTGAGCCAGCATCTTGGGACATTTTCCCAAGCAGGCAGGCCCCCAGGAGGCACAGGGTGGCTGAGAAAGTTCTGTGATAACTGCTCTTTAGGGGTTTCCTCATGCTTCCTGGCATAACTTCTGAAACTTGGGCCTCATGGTGTCTGCTTTGCTGATTTCCTTTTAAACGGGCTCTTCAAATAATCCATCCTCCTGCAGCTAGCTACGCCCCTTCCTTGCAAATGGAGGGGCGTTGCGCTCCCGCATGCTTTGGAGGGGTGACATTGCACAGAGAGCATTGTTCCTAAATGACATGTTGTTGCAAAGGCAGCGGTGGGCCTTTAACGTGAGCTCAATATCTGTCCTTGGGAAAGTGCCAGGCCCTGGGCTCCACGGGGGGAATGTTCTCAAATGTTAGAGTTGGGGTTTTAAAAAGATGCTAATTGCTGACAAGCTTCCATTATCTCAGGCTCCCAGTGTTGGGGGGATGCCTAGATAAGTGGTCAACAATGAACACATACATAAATAATTGGTGGCATTTGCACTTTGTAAAATAAATCCTCAGTGATGTTATTGGAAGGCTTCCATGTGGAGGTTTTTTTCACTCCATTTACTATTCCTTTAGGCCAAGATAAAGAGAAACAGTCTCACACTTAAGAAATGCAAGTGGGATAATGGTCTCAGGTTTATGAGGACAGGTTAACCTGGAGAAGGACAGCACTGTGACTTGTAATGGTGTTTTCTTAGATATGAGAAAAAAAGACCATTTTGTTCCCGTTGTTATGGGGCCGGGTTGAGACCCAAAAGCTTTTTCAGACAGTTATCTGGGCTTTTGGAGAGCAACATGACCAAAAGAAAGAACTCAGGCTTTGGAGACAGTTGGGCCAGAGTTAAAATCTAACCTCTGCTGAGTACTGGCTAAGGGACCTTTTGCAAGATACAAGTCTAGATTGAGGTCTCAGTTCCCCACCTGTGAAGCAGGGATAAGAACACTGCATGGCTTGTTAGGTTGTTGGGAGTAAATGAGGTGTGTGGGTTGTGAAGCAGAGGAGATGTTGTATTGAAGTATCTTGGGGGGTGGTTAATAAAAGCAAGCTCTCGTCGCCCTTGGAAATGTCTCCAACTTAGTCTTGAGGGAAAAGCCAAGGACACAGAGGAAGGGGCCCCAGGCTGGAGATGCCTCCTCCAGTGTGTTCAGCCTCACTGTTTTCTCTACTTTCTTCCAGGCTCTCGGATGTTAGAACTGATCCTCACTACCATATGGTCCAGGGGCAGCTGTCAGCTCTCCCCATCACCAGTCTAGGAGAGCCACCTCCGCCCTTGACATTCATGTCAGTGCTCATGGACTCCTTTCTGTGCAGAGTCTGTTTGGAAGCTGGGAGCCAGCGCTTGGCCCACATCTATTTCCCTATGAAAATCGTGAGATCAGGGTGGCCAGAGCAGGACCCAAATGTCCTCTGGCCCTCAGTGGGCCTGCAGAATGGCCTGTTGGTGTCCTGTGTCACTTACAACTCAGCTCTTAGGCATCACTGGGAAAAGGCATCTAAGGTTCAGATTGGAGCTGTTGCTCTCGAGCAGGGAGACACATTCCCTTCCACAGTCAGTCGGGTCCCCCAGTGTGGGAATAACAGCTGCTTTTGGCCTCCTTTAGCTGGAGTTTGCCTATAACAGCACACTTTTCTTTCCAGGGGGTGGAATGTGGGTGTCAAGATGTGGATGTACACATAAGTCAACACACGTGTGGACACTTAGCTGTTCCTTTTACCCCTGGCTGACTGTGCCCAGCCTCCCAGCTATCTCATGCGCCAGTCATCACCATCAGCATCTGCTGTCTCCTCCACTCAAAAGAGGCTAGAAGAGAAGTCAGCTGGATGCTTTGCAACTTCTTACATCCTTAACTCTTCTTCTGAAGTTCTGTGTTTGCCAATGTATGATCGCCACAGGAGCCAGGCAGACTGGCCCAGTGGTTTGACTAGGTCTCGTGGGATTCATAGCAACTTGAGGGGTGCAGGCATCTGGCCACTGCAGCAATTCCTTTGGGCTTATTGGGACCTAGTTCCCAGCTCCCACAGGGTTTGTGTCCCCCAGCCACAGTGTCTAATTTCAGGAGAGAAGTCTAACTGCAGACCGCAGGGAATCAGCCACCCCACCTGCTGGGAGCCCACCCTGAGCAGGAGGCCAGCTCCCCTCGCCTCCCCACCCACATGGTACAGGGGCTGCCCTTTGCTTGTCTGACTGGGTCATCACTTCTCTGCTGATGCCCACAGCATTATGCAGCTCAATCCACACTGTGGCCAAGATGGGAGGGAAGCACCACGTCCTGCTGCCTTGAAGGGGAGCACATGGAGGTGGCAGTGCCCATCACTTTGCAAAGCTGTATTGATTGTTGGTCTTTTTGCCACTGGTATCTCCATGATGGCAGAGATGAGGTTCCTGGTTCACTCTCCTACCCAGGAGAATTGGGATGGCCTGTTGGGGTTGGGTGGGCTCTGTCTGTTGAATGAAGGAAGGAATGAATGAATGAGGGATTACGCACTTGTACACATTCAAAAGAGACCATCGGATCAAGACCAGGCTGGAGACTCCAGTAGAGGGAACGAGAGGAACTTTGTGCTGACTGATCATCTTTAGTGAGCTCCTCCCTGGGCTGGAAGTGTCACCTGTAATTTCATTTGACTCTCACAATAACCCTAAGTGGGAGGTGTTTGTCTTGAGTTGGGTTTGCAGAAGTAGACGTGGAGATGAATTTTTTTGTATGACAATGGTTTATTAAAAGTTATGGGGATTTTAAAAAAGAAAGACAGCAGGGGAGTGGAGACTTGGAACAGGAACATAAAGGAAGCCAAATAAGGTGATTTTGGCTCCACCCTGCAGAGGAATTCTGGAGACAGCTGAGATCACACTCTGGAGAAGTCTCCATTAGGGAGCAAGGCAGCTGGGATTTGTTTTCGTGGCACTCTGGGTCCCTGGTTAGGGGCGTGCATTCCAAGCCACCATGAGTGCCAAGCAGGGTTTAGGCAGCCTGAATTGGGGGTGTTGGCTGTTGGGAGTGAACGCACATGCTGAGTCAGTGTAATAAAAAATGCTAACAAGATTCACAGAGACTGTGGGCAGAGCCCCCTGTAGCACTGTTGGTATTCAAATGCCTTATGGGTGTGGAAACTACAGCTCAGAGAAGTGAAAAGGCTCACCCAGGAGCACTCAGCCAGGAAGTGGCAGAACTGGGATTCCAATGCACTCTGCCTGCCTGCTGGAACTCTCCATAGCGTTCTCACTCTGCAGACGAAAGGGAGGACTTACCTCTACCTGCTGCAGATGTAGCTGGAGAGGAAAAGGGAAAGGGCAGCACTTAGAAGGGGAAGTAGTGGTGCTGGGAGGGACATTGCCCACTGGGGTGTGAGCATTTAGGACTCTTCCCACAGAGCTGGCAGCCCTCCAGTAATTGCTGGAGTAGCGTGGGGTGATAGAGGACAGGGGGAGGCAGGCAGTGTTCCTGCTAAATCTGCTATAGCTTCTCCTTCTCTCCATCTATCTCAGCCTCTGTGCGAATGGCACCCTCTGGAAAAGGCTGCAGAAAAGCACTATTTATCTCCATGTGGGGAAAAGAGGCTTAACAAATTAGCTGATGCTTAATTGGTGAGGAAAAGTAGGACAGAAAAGTTGGCCAGTTGTCCCATGGGGTTTTCTGATCAATTGTCTCCACCAATATCTTCCCTGCATGGGTCTGATACTAGGTGGAAGTACTTCTTAGGGTGGCCAAATCTCCCACCCACTCCCTGGGGTCTCCCAGAATCAGGTTGTCTGCAGTGCTGGCTTCTTCCAGGACAAGCAGAGAACCTCTCACCTGCACAGGTATACCCAGACCTTCAGATTCACAGAACTGCATATTCTGAAGCAGGACTCTCAGGCCCTGAAGCCAAGAGGCAGGGTCAGAGCTCTGAAACAGCACAGGATCTCAGACACAGCACAATTACCAGTAAATTAGGATCCCTAGCAGTGGGGCCTGGGGGCCCTCTTTTTTAAAGCTCCCTAGGAGGTTCTTAAACACAGCCAGACTGGAGAATCATTGCTGAAGAATGTCAGTGCATAATAACGCTTCACTTCTCACAAATGGTTAACCTTCTTAGATACATGGCACTGTAAAGAGAGTACTGCTCACCTTCTGCTCAGGCACTTCCTGGGATGGGACGTCACTACTCCTGAGACATCCCATTTCATCTTGAATGACTTGGAAAGTCAGAAAGTTGTCTCCTATATTGAATTGATATCTGCCTCCCTGATTATGGGAGTCATTGGCTCTAAGTCAACACTCAGAAGATGCACAGAGCAGTTCCAATCTCTCTTGCACATGACAATTTAAAGACACCTGTATTATCCCACCTCTAAGCATCGCTGATCACTTTAACTGTCCCTCTTCATGACTGGGCTATAGTGTGCATTGTCCTTCATCAAGTGGGGCGGCCTGGTTAGGTCCATCCCCCAAGGGGTGGAACAAACTCCTCCCACACCCTCGTTTCCATGAGTTGAGCTAGAGGTGAGCTGGAGCCCATCGATGTGCTTTTACATACCTTGGGAGACAGGAAAGGGCAAGTGTTATCTACATTTTATGAAGGAACAGAGACCATAGTGGTTAAGTGACAGCTGGGTGGAGGCAGTCCCCTTTGGTTTTTCCTCAAGAGTGTTGCTTTCAAACATCATTTCCCCATTTGCCCTTCTGCTCCTGGAAACTGAGTGTAGGGCTGTGAGTTCGGCCTTGCTAAACCACATGTCTTTAGATTCAGTTCAGTGTTCCAGCCACTGAGATGTTATGACATCCTCCCAGATTTGCATCTGTGCACATTTGATAAGAGTATTGCCAGTGTCCTCTACATGAGTGTCAAGGAAATGTTGAACTGTTGGCAATCGAGGTGAGCTAGAGCCCAGTGGTGTTCTCAGAGCATTCTCAGCCCACCCTGTCTCCACTTCTCCCTCCACCTCTTCAGCAGTGCTTCCAGGCTTTTGAAGGCCTCCCTGAAAGTCTGCGTGTTGACAGGAGAGAGGCTCTGGACAGGGTGGCTGAGACTCCACCCTGAAGTGTTCTCCTTCCTCTACCCTGACTGAAGGTTCCTTTGAGCTTTGGCTCTTCAGCCCTTGAAGCTTCTCAGGAGAAAGCCGGGTTAACTGAGTTTGTAGAAAGGGGTGGAAAGTGTCTTCAGGATACAGCCTTGCAGCATACCCAGGTACATGGCTTAGCATCTCTTGAAGCCTCCTTTCTTTCCAGTGCAAAAGAGAGGCACCCTGTATATGACAGTTTGCAGGCTGTAGCACCATGCAGACCTAGGGTCACTGGTGGGGTCGTTGGCACAGGCCCTGACACCTCCATGCCTCATTTGTTGGGAGTGAGGCAGATCTCTATGTACTGATGAGGAAAGATATTCGTGTTACATTGAGAAATCAAAAACTAGAGTCTTAACTGGATGTGTATTTCATGGTCTGATTTTAATGAAAACACTTGTCTGATATCTATTTGAGCTATTTACTTGCAGAGATAACTGTAAAATCTTCTAGATGGTGACACCTCAAACAATGTTTAGAGAGTAAATATGGAGGGATAAAGGGGGAATTTTCACTATGACAGCATATTTTTTTTAAATGGGATGGGATGATGGGATGTTGAACATTTTTATTTTTTTGCATTTTTTTTGATAACAGGAATAATAAAATTACATTTCAAACAAAAAACCAGGACTCCAATCTGATAGCTCTTGTCCAGGTTCATAGTCGGCCTGGCTCAGTGTCCAGGCTCAGCAAGCACTTGGCACCTGCTCACGGGATGTATTCATACGGGACATGCTTGGAAACCATCAGTCTCTTCCAATTCTTCCAATCTGTTGGCTTTCCAATTGAAGGAGAGGGAAAGCACTCATAAACACATACAGGAAACAAAATAATTAACTGAATTCTGTCTGCCTCGGCCTTCCACTTCATTTGCATAATCAACAATGTTTGCTGAATACCTGCTGTGTGCCGGTTACAGCTATTGGGACACAGCTGTGACCTAGGAGATGTGGCCTTTGACATAATGGCAGAGGAGATAGACAATAAGAAATATGCTGGCAGAGGAGATAGACAATAAGAAATAAGTAAACTGATAGACATTCAAGCACAAAGATGGCAAGTGCCATAAAGAAACAGAACAAAACACTGTAATAGAGAGTTACAAATGGGGCTACGGCCCAGGAACTAGAAAGAGCTTTGTTCTATGAATCCTAAAGAACTGAAGGAAGCTGGGAGCCCCAGAGCTGCTGGGAGCTGCTGTCTTCCTGAATGTCACTCAGTACAGTTGGACTAGACAAGCCCCCATAAATCCCTCATTCCAGTTTCCTGATTCTGCAGCCTGGAGTAATGATAACACTCATCCCTTAAGCGCCCCAGCAGAAAGGTGTTTGCAGGCATTCCTAGGGAAGGGAGGCTGTACCTGTGCCTGTGACTCTGTGCTGCCTGCAGGAACCCAAGCATCTAATCTTGCTCTGGGCTGGTGCAGGAGAGCATGGAGGGAGAGCAGGAAATCAGATGTCTGTGTTCAGATGAAGCTTCTTGCAGCTAAGGCAGCCAGAGCAGGCCCCAGGGGGATGGCATGTTTTGTGAGGAAAATATTATCTAAGAACAATGTTTATAAAACTCTGTCTCGGCAATCATCCTGTGTCTGCCAGCTTCTGTCTAGCTTCTGTTCATGTTCGTTCTTTTTCTCTCTGCAGGCCGTGGAGACCAACCTGGCTTCCAAGGACAGCCACTGGGTCTTTGTGAATGAGGTAAGGGCTCTAGAAATGTGATGAGCACAGCCTGGACTGAGCCCCTAGCCCCTTGGTAAAGCTCAGCATGATCCTTTTGGGTTCAATTCTGACTTAGGGGTCTGTTGTGAATCCTGGGGCTCCACCTAGCCCAGGCAGGAACTCAAAGAGTTGAACTTGACCTAGCAGGGTGCTCACCTGGCAGGTGAGAACCAGAGAAAGAATCCTGACCCGGGTCCATGAGGAAGTCAAAAGTCAGAGGGCAGTGGTGGCAGGGATGAGGCTTGCTAGGTGAGGTGAGGCAGCCAGTGGGAGCCAGGGGCTGGAACAGTTAGGGCAGGTCATGAATTGGGATGCAGAGGCGGTGGGTCAAAGGAATGAGTAGGGGAGGAAGGCTGAATTTCATGCAGGATGGTAAGGGTGTGCATGAGTGTGAGCGAGAGTGTGTATGCAGGGTGTGCACATGCATGTGAGAGTGTGAATCCAGGTGTGTGTGTATGTCTGTGTTAATGGTGTGTGTGTGTTTATGAGTTGTGTGTGTGTGTAGGTGTGTGTGAACATCCATGTGTGTGGATGTGTCTGCGTGAAGGTGTGTGTATATATGTGTCTGCGTGAAGGTGTGTGTATATATGTGTCTGCGTGAAGGTGTGTGTGTATATGTGTGTGGATATGTTTGAGTATGTGACAGGTATGTGCATGCATGTGCAAGTGTATGTGTGTGTGTGAGCGTGTGCATGTGTAAATGAGTGAATATGTGTGTGGCTGTGCATGTACAAGAGTGTGTGTGTGTCTTTGTGTGTAAATTGTATGTGTTGAATGTATGTACCAGGGTGTGCATGTGCAAATTTCATGTGTGCATGTGTGTATGTATGAGTGTGTGTGCATGAGTGTGTATATGTGAGTTTGTGTATGTATATGTTTGGGTGTGTATGTATGAAAGTGCATATATCTGTATATGAGTTTGTGTGAGTGCTGTGCTGTGAGTTGTATGTGCATGTGTGTGTGTGCATGTGTGTGTAAGTATGTTTGTGTGTGCAACCAGTACGTGTAGGGATAAGTGTACCCACGTAAAGGGAGTAAATAGGAAGTCTCTCCCATGACTGACCATCCCACCAGCTTGGCCCCAGGGAGGAATGACAACACCAGGGATCATGGTGGCCTGGCCTGCTCTTCATTACTTGTACCCTGTCTGGCCCTGGCCTCCTCCACGCTGGAAATCGCACAGCCTAGCTTTCCCAAAGAATCCCCTCTGCCCACATGTCCTTTCAGGAGCACTGACTGGGGTGGCCTGTGTGACCTCAGTGCGCTATATTCACTGACAGCAGACTCAGAATGTGTTCCTGGTGTAAGCTTTCATCATGGCTCATCATGGCTATGGCCTTCAGCTGCTCCTAAATTAGCTGATCAATTTCTAATGGCTTCATCTGGAAGATGCAGGTTTATTATGTAGGCAATTCATTCTTTTATGATGTCTGTTTCCCCATTAGTTCTTTGCTAATATGTCTGAAATAGTCTTGGGTGGCTTATTTTAATAATTGTGCAGGTAGTATCAGATTGTAACTACTTGCAAAGTCCACTTTTCATAGATTTCCCTTCATGAATTCACATCTTATTAGCTCCATGTCCACAGACACCAGTTGGGGATGTGTAGTAACTGTCCATTTACCATGGGGTGCAGGTGGTTGTGCTGGTAATTAGAGGGGACATGACCGCCTCCTCCTGTTTTCAGAGCCTGTGAGAGGCTGCCTTGATCCTTGAGAAGTTTCGATTCTCTGGGGTTTGCTGACTTCTCTATGGTTCTTCACAGTCCAGTTTTCTTTGTTCCAAAGAAACGATGCATTCCTGAAGTCAAATGTCTGATGCTGGTTTTACTTTTTTGATGAAACCTCCAAATTGGATAGCCAGTGTTTCTCTGTTACCAGTCTTCAAAAGAATTGCTCTGCTTTTACATTCCTAACCTGTTTTCTTTTCTTTCCCCAAATCCCCACCCACCCTCAGGGGCCACCTGTCTGTCCCTCTTGACTCACTCTTCAGGGCTGGAGTTAACTTCAGACTAACCCAGTGTGCGGTGCCCCTAGGGCATTCCATACTGATAGGCACATTGGCATTACTGGGGCAGCTGGAACCCAGGGCTGAGTGTCATCAGGAGGAGTCAGATAGGGGGTATACCTGTTGGAGCCACACTGGAGTGGCTTAGAGAGGATGGCAGTGTCGCACCATGGCCAGCTGTGTACCCTGCGCCAGCCCAGGAGCGCACACGGATGGTGCGAGTATCTCTGAGCTGAGTGTGTCCTCCTCCAAATGTGAGGGGCCTCCAGGGAGCCCCAGCTCCCTCCTTTCTTGGCTTCCTTTTCTGTGAGGCAGGGGACAACATCTAATATTTCTTATTTTTATTTTTTAGTTTTTGAGACTGGAGTCTTGTTCTGTTGCCCAGGCTGGAGTGCAGTGGTACCATCTCAGCTCACTGCAATCTCCGCCTCCCAGGCTCAAGCAATTCTCCTGCCTCAGCCTCCTGAGAAGCTGGGACTATAGGTGTGTGCCATCTCGCCCAGCTAAGTTTTGTATTTTTAGTAGGGTGGGGTTTACCATGTTGGCCAGGCTGGCCTCGAACTCCTGACCTCAAGTGATCTGCCCTCCTCGACCTCCCAAAGTGCTGGGATTACAGGCATGAGCCACCATGCCTGGCCAGCTAATATTTCTTAATCACCTACTATGCGCCAGGCACTTGTTACTGCATTTGTTACCCTCCTAGTCCTCATCAACAGCCCAGTGTGACAGTTATCCTCATTTTGCAGATGGGAAAACAGAGTCTCCAGAGGTTAAATCACTTGCCCAAGGTCATGCAGCTATTAATGGTGTATCTAGGATCCTATTTGAGGACCGTCTGGCTCCAAAATTTTTCCATCAAACAGTAGCTTCATGCACACGGCCTTGGCAAAGATCCCTAACTCACAGTCAGTGTCTGATTCAGTGAAGCCAGTCAGTGGGGGTCAAGTATGTACACTGACGGGGAATGCTCTTGGGCTGGCCTTTGGTGCCAACTCATGGACTTTTTTGAAGTCTTCTATCAGAAGGTAGGGCCTGTTGGAAAGCTTTCACCCAGGCACCCCAGGGTAGCCTCTGGTTAAGGACCGAAGTGTTTTCCAAATTACATGTAGGCTTATCCTTCGGATCTGGCTATATTCAGGACTACTGTTTCTGGTTTCAGCATGGCCCCAGTTGAACACAAAAGTCCTGTTATTCTTATTACAATGTGATATCATTTTAGGCTTTGCCCAATTTTTAAGCTATCCAAGTATAGAGCCACAGGCAAATGGTTTCCCAGCCACCTTCCTGTTTGTCTTATATAATGACTAGAGATAAAATAAGGGGGAAAAATAAAGAAAAAAGGAGAGTCAGGGGCAGGCATTTACTGGCTCACTTTCCAACATGCTCCAGAATTCAGCTGCTTCACTGGGTCCTGGCCTTCCCACATGTTGAAACTGCTCCCCACTTCTCTGGATTAAGTTCAGCTCCTCAAACAAGATCAGGTCTGTGCCTCCCTGACCACCACAGGTGTCTTTGGGGCCTCCAGCATGGCCCTCTAGCTGTGCCCCCCACTCCCTCTCTTTCCTTACAGGTTCTGCCTTTCAGTTTCTTTCTCTATTTGATTTGTTTTATGCATTTTCCTGGATTCAAAATAAACATTTGAGGGCACATGTTTTTATTTGCTTTCTTTATGCAGTGGTTTTCTAAATACATCTGCCCTCTTTCTGGTGAGTATTGGCGTTACATATTACAGACCTGGTTTATTTGGAGAAGAAATAATTGGATGCAGAGGAAGCCTTGTGTGAGCCCTACCGACAGTTCCTATAGGTCTCTGGGCACCACTCTGGGGACACTGGAGAGCGGATGTGTTTTTAGATCTGCTAAAAGTATTTAAAGAATATTTTAATTGACTGATTAGGTTGCAAATTACCTTAGAGAGGGTAGGGGATTCAAAAGAACTTGTGGAAAACAAAATGAACTGTTAGTCAAGGTGGCCACTGAACTGTGAGTCCCTTGAGGGCACGGCCAGATTCAGCTCATCACTGAATCCTCAATGCCCTGAGCAAGGAATAGATTCTTCAAAGGTTTGTTCGAAGGCAGGTCGATGTACATAGTGTAGAGCAAATTGCATTGACAAGCATTTCCCTGTCTGCCTCAGAGAAAAGACAAAGGCAACAATTAAGTCCTGAGTTTCAGCGATGGAAAGGACCTCTATGGGTCATTCATCAGATGTTGCCAAGTTCAAGCCCAGTCAGCCCTGACTCTGGATGAGGCGGGTGGCTTTTGGAGCCTCTTTAGCAGCTGAGGTAAAATGTTTCCTCTCCACGCATCCTCCAGCAGATGCCAGGAGAGTCAGGGATCCCTGTGGGTCTGGCCTTTTGGGAACTTTGTTCAGGGAGTTCTCCCATAGAAAAATCAGTATGACTCTCCAGCCTCTTGAAGAACCAAGGGTGATGGGGATTGAAGCACTCTGTTTGTTGCTGGGCAACTTCCATTGTTACATGAATTCTTCCAGACATTGAACCAAACCACACACACACTTTGGTGGAAATGGTTTAAGGTGCTTAACGGATGATGTGAGTATGCACACATAACCTTTGCACCTGGGTTTTATCAGAGAGTGAGGCTCTAAGAGGTGATCTGTGGGTCAGCAGGGGCCAGGAGGAGGTGACTTCTAAAAAGGGAGGACATATAGTCAGCAGGCCCTTGCCACTTCTTCCCGATTGTCAGCGTATGTCGGTGACTCCACATCTCACATCCATTCCAGACCTTGCCCTTGAGCTCCAGATCCAGAGATCCAGCTTGACTCAAGATCCTCTTGACTTGGCCACTTGGAAGCTCCATCACCAACTCAAACTCAGCGTGTCTCTCTCCAAACTCGCCATCCTCCCCAAACCTGGCTCTCTCTTGGTGCTCCTGATCTCAGAGACCACTGTCACCATCCTTCTGGTTAGCTCCTCAGACACAGAAAAGACAAAGGCATGATAAAAGAAAAAGACTGTGATGTGAATGCTGAATCACATAGCTTTAAGAAATCTGCCCACATCATCCAGCCCACTGCAGCCCTCTGCAGGATGACCCTGACCCTACATTTGCACCCTTATTTACTTCTTACTATTGCATTCCTATCTCATGGGTCATCCCTGCAAAAGGATAAGTGACTTCTTGTTTCTTGTATTTATTTTTCCCTGCTAGCTTTGGGGTTTTGGCAGCATTTTTCTTTCCACCTGCCATGTCCTTCTGAATCTGTGATTGTCTAGGACTTCCCTTTCTTGCAGGGATCTGCTTAACATTGCCTCTGCCAAAAGGACTTCTGTATTTCCCCAGTAGGGTGATTCTTTCACAGCCTTACCCCAGTTCTACTGTGTTGGGGAATTGATGCACGTGCCTGATTCCCTGGACAAGCTGATCTGCTTTCTCTGAGGTTCCCTAAAATTTCTAGTATGAGGAGCTGACACACAGAAGAGCTCACTGGGTTAAATGATCTGACTGTATCTTAAGAGACCCCCCATCTGCCACCCCAAAGACAAGGTCATCCCAGTGTGTGGACTTCTTCAGTACCTTCTGCCTAGATGCTCTCCTGTTCTTGAGCCTCAGGCCCCGGTCCCCATCTTATCACTTTCACTAGTTTGTCACCAACAAGTACTCAGTGAGCAAGGGGTCAGTCCTTGCTCTTAGAACAGCCTCTGTCAATAGTCCAGGGACATCACTCCAGACTTTCAAATCTTCCCTATCCTAAAGCACACACCAAGGTAAAACAAATGAAAATAAGATTACATGCCACATGTATAACATGGGAGAGGAAGATGCTAATGCTCTAATTGAAGAAAACAAAGAAAAAGACCGTGATATGAATGTTGAATCACATAGCTTTAAGAAATCTCTGTTTGGGACCCACAGAAAGAGAGGGAAGGAAAAGATTGTTTTCTTCCTTTTATTTTGAAGATTCCAATTCTGTTGGACTGTTCGGTCCCTGTACCATTTACCATCTTCAAATTTAACTTAGTAACACTCAAAAACAATTATATTTGTCATAATCGTTTTACTTGTTTCTCTCCCAGCCTCACTGAGAAATCTTTGAGGACAGGGAGCACATCTTACTACCTCTGTAGCCCCAGTTCAGAACTCTTGAATGAAGACCAGGAGTTGCCATTTATTAGACCTTAGATAGAGCCAGACATTGTTTTTGAGTATCACCTTCATTATCTTTTTCTTTTTTTCTGAAAAAGTAACAGCTTTGTTGAGGTTTAATTGACATGCAATACATACAATATTTAAGTATATAAGTTATTAAATTTGGCATATGTATATACCCAGGAAACCGTAACCACAATAGAGGTAGTGAACATATCCATCACCCCAAAAGTGTCCTCATGGCCCTCAGGAACGCCACCCTCCTGGCCCACTTTATCCCACTCTCTAGGCAACTACTGATCTGTTTCTGGCTCTACTGATTATTTGTATCTTTGCGTTTTATCTAAGTGGAATTATGGAGTATGTACTCTTCTGCTTTTGGTATGGCTTATTTTATTCAATGAAATTATTTTGAGATTCATCTTATGTTGCAATGTGTAGCAATAGTTCTTTCCTTTTTATTGATGAGGAATATTTATTTGTACATGGGTAAGCCACAATAGGATTATCTATTCTTCTGTTGATGGACATTTGGGTTGTTTTAGTTTTTTTGCCATTACAAATAAAGCTTCTACGAACATTTATGTATAAGTCTTTGTATGGACGTATACTTTCCTGTTTCTGGGACTTATACCTACAAGTGGAATTGCCAACCCCTATGGTAGATTTATGTTAACTTTTTAAGAAACTGCCAAGTTGCTGAGAGTTCCAATTGCTTCATGTCCTCTTCAGCACTTGTTATGGTCAGGCTTTTTGATTATAGTCACTCTAATGGGTGTGTAATGGTTCTCACTGTGATGTTGATTTTTCATTTCCCTGATAACTAATAATACTTCCTAGCATCTTTTCTTGTGCTTATTTGCCGTTTAGATCTAAGTATCTTCTTGGCAAAGTGTCTGTTTAAACAACTTCCCCATTTATATTGGATTTTTTGTTTTCTTATTATTGAGTTCTGAAAATTCTTTTTATATTGGGATAAAAGATTTTGTAAAAATCAGATATATACTTTGTAAATATTTTCTCCCAGCCTGTGGCTTTTCAGTCTCGCATTGTCTTTTGAAGAAGAGACATTTTAAATTTTTATGAAGTTTAACTTACCAATTTATCTTTTAAGAATATGTTTTTACTGTAGTATCTGAAAAATGCCTGTACTCTTGATTCTATTCCATTGATCTATTTTTTTTCTATCTTTATGCCAATCCCACATTCTTTTGATTACTATAGCTATAGCTTTATGATACGATTTGGAATTAGATTTTGTTAGGCTTCTGCCTTGTTCTTCATCTTCAAGATTGTTTTGGTTGTCTTAGGTCCTTGAAATTTTTGTATACATTTATAATCAGCTTGTTATTTTCTAAAAAAAACTGACTGGGATTTTATTTGGGATTGCAGTGAATCTGTACTCCATTTTTGGGAGAATTGACATCATAAAAATAGTGAGTCTTCTCACCCACAAACAAGATATATCTCCCTAATTATTTAGATTTTATTTAATTTCTCTCAATGTTTTATCTTTTCCAGTGTACAGATCTTTCATGTCTTTTTGTCAGATTTATCCCTTAGTATTTTATATTGTCAGTGCTACTGACAATTATACTTTAAAACAAATTTTAATTTCCAATTGTTCAATGGTAGAATATACAAATGCAATTGATTTTTGCATATTGGTCTTGTATCCTGGAACTTTGCTAAACCCGCTTACTAATACTAGTGGAGTTTTTCATAGATTCCATTAGATTTTCTTAGAGAAAATATTCTTGACTATCATGTCCTCTGGGAATATGACAGTTTTACCTCTTCCTTTCCATCTGGATACTTTTTATTTCTTTTTTCTTCCTGATTGCAGTGATTAGTACCTCCAGTTCAATGTTGAATATAAGTGGTGACAGGAGACATCATTTTCGTATTCCTGATATTAGAGGGAACACACACAGTGTTTCATCATTAAGTATCAGGTTAGCTGTAAGTTGTTTATAGATGTTCTTTATCAGATTGGGGAAGTTCTCTTCCATTCCTAGACTGGTGAGAATTTTTATCAGGAAATGATAATGGATTTTATCTAATGCTTCTGCATCTATTGAGATGATCATATGGTTTTTCTTTTTGCAGAATATGCTGAATTACATTGACTGATTTTCTAACATTAAAGCAATCCAACATCTCTGGGATAAAATCTACTTTTCATATTATATTATCCTTTGTATATACTGTTCTATTTGATTTGTTAAATTTTTGATTAGAATTATTCTCCTATGTTCACCAGGTATATTGGTATTTATTTATTTTTTCTTTTTATGTCTTTCTTTAGTTTTGGTATTGGCATAATGCTGGCCTCAAAAGTAAGCTGGGAAGTATTCTCTCTTTTACAGTTTCTGGAAGAGTTCATAAATAATTATTATTTTTTTCCCCTAAATGTTTGTTAGAATTTACCAATGAAGCCATCTGAGCCTGGGGTTTTCTTTAGAGGAATATTTTAAATACAAATTAAATTTATGTATTAGACATAGAACTAGCTATTTGTTCTCAAGTAAGTTTGGTAATTTGTGTCTTTCCAGAAATTTTTCCATTTCCTCTAAGTTGTCAAATTTATAGGTATGGTCCAGGCATGGTAGCTCACCCCTGTAATCCCAGCACTTTGGGAGGCCGAGGCAGGCAGATCACTTGAGGTCAGGTGTTCCAGACCAGCCTGGCCAACATAGCGAAACCCCACCTCTACTGAAAATACAAAAATTAGCCAGGTGTGGTGGTACACCCCTGTAATCCCAACTACTTGGGAGACTGAGACATGAGAATCACTTGAACCCGGGAGGTGGAGGTTGCAGTGAGCCGAGATTGTGCCATTGCATTCCAGCCTCGGCCACAGAGTGAGACTCTGTCTCAAATAAACAAAACAAAACAAAGCAAACAAAAAAATTTATAGATATGAAGTTCATAATATCCTGCTATTATCCTTTTAATACTTGTTGAATCTATAGACATATGATTTTTCTCATTTATAACATTCATTACTTGTCTCTTTTCTTTTTTTCTTGATCAGTCTGATTGGAGATTTATTGATGTTATTCATTTCAAAGAACCAGTTTTCAATTTCATTGATTTTCTCTATTGTTTTTCAGTTTCCATTTATATTAGTTTATTGTTTTGTCTTCATTATTTTCTTTTTTCTGTTTACTTTGGCTTTAATTTGCTCTTTTTTCCCCCTAGTTTCTAGGGAACAAGCTGCGATCATTGATTTAAGACCTGTCTTTTTCTTTGCTATGTTTCCCCTTAAGTGATTTAGTGACATCTCACAAATCTTGATATGATGTGCTTTCATTATTTAGTTCAAAATACTTTCTATATTACTTTTGGATTCCTTCTTTGACCCATGGGTTTTAGAAGTATGTTTTTAGTTTCCAAATATTTGGGGATTTTAAAGAAATCTTTCTGCTATTGGTTTCTAATTTAACTCCACTGTGGCTACAGGATAGATTTTCTATTATTTGGGTCCTTTTAAAATTATTGAGACTGATTTGATAGCCAGTATATTGTCTTTCTTGTTAGATATTTCAAGTATACATGAAAAGGATCCATTATCTGTTGTTGTGTGGAATGTTTCATCAATGTGAATTAGGTCATTTTAGTTGAGTGTTGATTGTGCCTTCTGTATCCTTTATGATTATTTTGTCTACTTTTTCTATCAATTATTTAGAGAGGAATATTAAAATATTCATCCTTAATTGTGAGTTTGTTTATTCCCCTTTCAGTTTTATCAGTTATTGCTTAATATATTTGGAAGCTTTATTTCAAGGGGCAGAAATGCTTAGGATTTTTATGTCCTCTTGATTTATTAACCCTGTATCATTAGGACATAAATTAGGATTTATCCCTGGTAATTTTTTCTGCTCTGAAATATACTTTATCTGATATTACTGCAGCCATTCTATATTTATTTTGACTTGTGTTAGCATAATACCTTTTTTCACCATCTTACTTTTAACATACTTGTTTCTTTCTGTTTAAGTATATTTCCTGGAGGCAGCACTTATTTAGGTCTTGCTATTTTATCCATTATAACAGTCTTTACCTTTTAATTGAGGAATTTTAGATAATTTATACTGAATGTAATCATCAATATTGTTAGGCTCAAGCCTGTCTTCTTGCTGTTTTGTATTTGTTTCATTTCCTTTGATTCCTTTTTTCTCTTTTAAAGCTTCTTATGGATGAATTGAGAATTTTTTATGATTCTATTTTAACTGTTTTATTGGCTTATGAGCTATAACTCTTTTAAAAAAGTTTAGTAGCTGCTTTAGGATTTATAGTATACATCTTTAATTCACCATCATCTACTTTTAAGTGAAATTATACTACACCACATATATTTCAGTATAAGTATCTTACAATAGTATCCCTCCATGTTACCCTCCTGGACTCGATATAATTGTTATAATAAATATTACTTTTATATGTGTTATATACACAAAAATACATAGTTATTATGTTTATTAAAACAGTCAATTATCTTTTAAAGAGATTTAAGTAATAAGAAAATAATCTTAAATACTTTTCTCTGCCGTTATTATTTCAGGTGGTATTTATTTTTTTGGTGTGAAGATCTGTAGTTTGATCTGATATCATTTCTCTTCTGCTTGAAAGACTTCCTTTGACATTTCTTATAGTACAGTTCTGCTGGAGATGAATGCTTTCCACTTCTGTATGTGTGAAAATGACTTTATTTCACTTTCATTTTTGAAAGATATTTTTACTAGGTACGGAATTCTAGGTTAACAGTATTTCCTTTCAGTGCTTTAAAAATGTTGCCGCACTATCTTCCTACTCATATTAATACTGATAAGCATCTGATATTATCGTTACTTTTGTTTTTCTGTACATAACATGCTCTTTATCTCTGGTTTCTTTTAATGTTTCTTCTCCTTCTCTGGTTTTGATCAATTTGATTATCACATACCTTGGCATGGTTTTCTTGTTTTTATTTTTGTGTATGCCTGCACTTTGTTGAGTTTCTTGAACTTGTGTATTTATAATTTTCATGAAAACTTTAATCCATTATTACTGCAAAATGTGAAAAAGATCTTTTATATTTTCTAATATTTTTCTGCCTCCGTATCCTCTTACTTAAGATTTTGAGTTACGCAGATATTAGGTTTTTTTGAAGTTATCCCACATATTACTGATGTTCTTTTCCTCTTCTTTTTTTTCTCTCTATTTTATTTTGCATAATTTTTATTGTTATGTGTTCAGATTCAGTGATATTTTCTTTGTTGGTGTCTCCTTTGCCAATTATTCTGTGCAGTGTGTTTTTTTAATCTCATGCATTGTAGTTTTGATCTCTAGAAGTTTGAGTTGAGTCTTTTCTTTAAATCTTCAATGTCTCTACTTACATTTTGAATGTAAAAAAAGTAGCTATAATAACTGTTTAAAGTCATTGCTAATTCTAATTCTGTTTTAGTTCTGCGTCAGTTTTGTTTAATCGATTCTTCTTCTTCTTATGGCTTATGTTTTTCTGAATGCCTGGTAACCTTTGATTGACGGCCAGACTTTGTGAATTTTACTTTGTTGAGTACTAGCTGTTTTTTGTGTTCCTATACATATTCTTGAGTTTTTTTTTTTCTAGGATACAGTTATTTGGAAATAGTTGATCCTCTTGCTTTTGTGATTTAATAGGTGTTTCTCAAGTAAAACTCAGTCTAGGGCTAATTATTTTACACTGCTGAGGCTAGACTACTTAAGTATTTTGCTCAATGCACATGAAGTATGAGGTTTTCCAGTCTGGATGGTAGGAAGAAACACTCTTCCTAGCTCTGAGTGAGCTCCATACACTGGTTTGGTCGGTTCTTTTACCAGCCTCAGGTAGTCTCCTTACATGCATGCTCTGGTCAGCACTCTGCTCAGTATTGCCATGGGGGACCCTCTCTAAGTGACCACATTTTTCTCTCTCTGTGCAGTTTTCTCCTCTTTAGTACTCTTTCCTGCAAACTCTAACTGCCTTGCTCTTCCAGTCTCTCGGGTCCATATCCTTAATACGTGGAGTCTTCTGGGTTCTGCATGCTTCCTCTCCCCACCTGCACTGTGGCATGGAAATTCTCTAAAGGCAGTGATTTAGCTCAGTCATAAAACCCTTGTTTCCTGTCTTGGAGGATCGCTATTCTTCATTGCCTATTTTCCAGTGTCTTGCAAACTATTTTTTCATGGGTTTTTCCCAGTCTTTTGGTTATTTCATATCAGAGGGTAAATCCAATCCCTGTTACTCCATCTTGGTTAATTATAGGCATCATCTTTATTATCTGACTTAATTCTCAGAAAGCTCCTGGTATCGTGGGGCATATTTTGAATGGCGCAAGACAGATGACCAGATAATTATTACATTTATAATTTGATGAATTTGTTAGATTCTATGTAGTGTAATAAAATCATGTAAGGCAAAAAGAGGGAGAAGGAATGGATTCTACTTTACATAGGGTGCCCATGAGAAATCTATTTGATGAGGTAACATTTGAACAGGGACTTGAAGAAGTGAGGAAGCTGTGCATGTATCTGAGGGAACAGCATTCCAGTTGGAGGAGAGAACAGGTGTGAAGTCTCTGAGTGGGAGTCTGGGGGTAAGCTTTAGGAATGGTACAGAGGCTGGAGCACAGTGAGTGATGGAGAGAGTGGTGGGAGAGGGGTTAGAGGCATGGTAGGGGGCCAGGTTACGTAGAACTTTTCTGGCCTTTGTAAGACGCGATTCTTATTCTGAGTGAAGTTGGAATCAAGGAGAGGGTTTTGAGCAAAAGATGGCTATATATATATATATATTTTTGAAACTATACCCTCGTAGCTGCCTTAAGAGTAAGTGAGGTGGTAAGGGGTGTAGGGATGAAATAAATTATTTATCAGGCTATTGTGATTATCTAGGAAAGGAAGGGTGGTGGTTTTGACTATGAGGTAAAATGGAGGAGGTAAGAAGTAGTTGGATTCTGAATATATTTGGGGTGGGGAGCAGGTAAGATTTGTTGTTGGATTAGGTGTGGATTATGAGAAAAGAGAAACATCAGGTATGACTCTAGGATTTTCATTTGTTTTTAGCTTCAGGAACTGAAAAGAGAAGACATTTCTTGAGATGAGGAGATTGAATATTTGAGGGGTAAGATCAGGAATTTGGTTTGAATCTGTTGATTTTGAGATACCTATTAGACCATTACACAGAGATGGTATGTAGACACTAGACATGCGGCTCCATGAGTCTGGAGTTCAGAGGGAGGGTAAAGCTGGTGATATGAATCTGGGAGCCATCTGCATATAGGGGATATTTAACCTCATGCAACTGGATGAGACCACAAAGGGGTTGCATTACTAAAAATGAGAAGAGGCTCGAACCCTGACACCTCTGGGGCATGCCAAGCCAGAGAAAGGAGGAGAAACTCACCATGGATGCTGATCAGGAGCAGCCTGAGGTGGAGGAGGAGGACAGGTAGGCGGTGGTCCCAGAAACCAAGTGAAGAAACCATTTCAAAGGGAAGGAGAGGTCAATGTCAGGTGATGCTGCCAGGAGGGTATGTGACCTAGAAGGGGAATGCCAAAAAAGGTGGGAGCACGGAACCCTCAAGAACTCCAACTTCTATTATACCATCCTACAGATAAGAAAACTGTTTGATGCCACATAATTAGTAAGTGGCAGAATCAGGAATTGAGATCTGAGTGACTTCGAATTTAAGAGCTACATACCTGATGCCACACGGCTCCCCCCTTATCTTCCCTCTCACACCCAGCACTGGAATGCTGAATAAGTTATGGAATCCCAGCAATATTTGAATTTTTCATAACTTAGAAACAGTAATATAGTTTGTATTATGGAAAGTCTTACTATGAAACTTTTGTTAATTTATTGCAGTTGTCCCTCCTTATCTGCGGTTTTACTTTTTATGGTTTCAGTCACCCACTGTCAACTGAGGTTCAAAAGTATTAAGTGGAAAATTCCATAAATAAATAATTCATAAGTTTTCAATCACACACTGTTCTGCGTAGTGTGATGAAACCTCGCATTGTCCTGCTTTGTCCCACCCAGGATATGAATCATCCCTTTATCCAGGGTCTCCACACTGTATGCACCACCACCCATTGGTCACCCAGTGCTAGGTTATTGGATAGAAAAAACTATAGTATATATAGGGTTTGGTATTATCTGCAGTTTCAGGCATCCACTGAGGACCTTGAAATGCATTCCCCGAGGATAAGAGGGGTCTGCTTTATTAGATTTCTACCCTTTATATTATTTTGCACATTAGCGCCTTATTTTTAAAATCTATTGTGGAAAACATGAAAGAACCTGGCAAAAGCCCACACAAATAAACTTATACAAGTCCCATGAGGAATACATGAAGGAAACAAACCCTATTTACTGGAAATGCACTTCTATGTGTTAATCACAATAGGTCTATTCTTCTTTCTCAGCCCTAAAGGAACCTATGAGATTTAACATTTATGGTTGCAGATACATGAGGTCATCATTGTTCTGCAGGATCATTCTTTAGCCCTTTGAAAAGCCCTGTGGAGAGGGTGTTTGCAGCTGCACAAATGATGGGTTTGGGGAGCAGGACCGAGGAGGAAGTGACATACCATTGTGCTTTAGATCACAGCCTTTGAGAACACACCATGGATATGATTTTGGCTCCAATACTGACCACTTCTATGACTGTTTTATTTCCTTCCTTGAGCCATATCTTCATCATTTACTCAGTAGACTTTGTGATAGTTACCTGCTAGGACAGATCTCCTAGGACAGTCATGAAGATTAAATGAGCTAACATACAGGAAGTGGCCTAGCACAGCATCAGGCAGACAGCAAGCACTCTTAAAAGATAGCTCTTCTTCTTTGGGAGGCCAAGGTGGGCGGATAACGAGGTCAGGAGATGGAGACCATCCTGGCTAACATGGTGAAACCCCGTCTCTACTAAAAATACAAAAACAATTAACCAGGCATGGTGGCGGGTGCCTGTAGTCCCAGCTTCTTGGGAGGCTGAGGCAGGAGAATGGCGTGAACCCAGGAGGCGGAGCTTGTGGTGAAGTGAAGATGGCCACAGAGCGAGACTCCGCCTCAAAGAAAAGAAAAAAAAAAGATAGCTCTTCTTTGTAACAAGTGACTCACATCCTGTGGGAAAGTTAGCCTTTGTACTTTAATCAAGAAAACACACAGACTTGAGGAATTAATTCCTTTTGTTATTTGTTATGAATCCGAATCACAGCATTTATAGTTCTGTTCTGGGCCTGCTGCGACCCTCGTTCTTCCTGAAGTCTCATGCATCCTTTAAGACAGTTCAAATTACTGCCTCCCCCACTTTTTGCAATACCTATTAATGTCTTCCATGGCCTTTCCTTCTTTCCACACTGCATACAACTTATGCTGTGATTCTTCAGTGGTCCTCACCTTTTTCTTTCATGGCCTCTCTCCCTCCCATGATATATAACTCTTGACAAGCTATTGTTCATTCGTCATACATGTACTGAACACCTGTGAAGCACCAAGGATGCTCATAAGAATTTGAAAAATGCGTCCCTCACCCTCAGAGAGTTTATAGTGTCATGAGTGAGAAACATGTGTCCATGGATCACTAAATTACAGCTCAGCCAAGGCTGTGGGAGCCACTCCAGATCCTCTACAGTTCAAGTTCCAACTCTCTGTAGACAGACAACCTGCCATTGCTGTGGAATCAGACTCCATGTTTTTAGATATGAATCAGTTGTTCCCAACAAGCGTATTGCCGTTTTGCAGAGTTTTGACAGAAAAATGCTCGGGAAAGGGAGTGCTGACACTTAGGGAGTTTTAAAAATAGCTTTAATTACCACGTGCAGCAAATGTATTTGAAAACTAAAGGTTGGTGTCTACCTTTCCGCATTCCTATCCATCTGTCTTCCAACAAATGGATTCTGGTGGATTCAGATGAACTTGCTGCTTGTGCCAGAAAGGCCCTATTATCTGTGCCTTCTACCCTGTTATTACACCTCCTTCGCCAGGCTGGATAATCATTATGCACCACACAGAGGAGAAGCAAGCGCGCCTGCATGCACACGTACACACGCACATTCACATGTGGCTGCTGCCTTCACACAGCATGGGGAATTACAGGCCCCTGGTGGAGCTCCCCAGGAAGGGTCCTTTCAAAGCTGGAACAGAGCAGAGGCGGGAGATAGTTCAAACCACCAGAACCTCTTTCTGTGAAGTGTCTTAAGGGATTTTTGAGGGTTTACAGAGACAGTAGTCTCAGCTTTGGTTCTCTTTCCTACTGCCTCAAACCAAGGGATGCTATGTGCACTGAGGCAACTGTCTCTTAGGGGTGGCTGGAGAATCCCAAATGAATATTATGCAGTTTTGGAAAGGAAAGTGAGGAGGCAGTTTAATTGCCAGTGATTGGAACTAGGATGCAGTTTCCAGCAGCCCTAGAGGCCAGCTTGTCAGCTGCTGAGGCAATGAGGGGCTGAACTTTCTGGGTACTTTCATGCCCGATACTCCTCTTGCTCAAGAATTTCTGAAAAGCCCACTGTGTGAGGCCCATGGGGATCTGAACAAGTGCCTCCCCATATTCAGGTTTCTGCTTGCTGTTGGCAAGGCAAGAATAGCAAGCCGAGGGGTCGCCCTCAGAAGCAAGCAAATCACGTTGCTGAGTGCCTACTGTGTGCCAGGTCCTGCTTTGGATGCTTTATAGATATTATCTTAAATCAAATTAAATTTACCCAATTAAAGGGATGGCAAGAAACTTGATCTCAGTTATAATAGGATTGCTTCCTTTCTGCCCTCCTGAAGGATGTGCAAAGGTTCCTGGGTTTTATACTAACAAGATCAATCATAGAAAGATGTCTGTAGACTCAGCAGTCCCACTACTGGGTGTACATCCAAAGGAAATGAAATCAGTGTATCGAAGGGACATCTGCACTCTCATGTTGATTGCAGGACTATTCACAATAGCAAGATATGGTATCAACCTAAGTGTCCATCAGTAGCTGAATGGATACAGAAAATGTGGTCTATCTACACAAAGGAATTCTATTCAGCCTTAAAATGGAAGGAAATCTTGTTATTGACAACATGGATGAGCCTGGAGAACACTATGTTAAGTCAAATAAGCTAGGCATAGAAAGACAAATATGGCCTGACATCACTTATACACTTACGTGTTGCAGAATGTGCTTCTGCCAACCACGAACCCTATCTACAATAGCAGTCCCGTAAGATTTTAGTGGAGCTGAGAAATTCCTACCACCTAATGACTTTGTAGCCATCCTAATGTCATAGTGCAGTACATTACTCCAATATTCGTGGTGATGCTGGTATAAACAAACCTACTGTGCTGCCAGTCATGTAAAGTAGAGCTCATACAATTAGGTGCAGTCCATAATACTTGAGAATAATAATAGGCAGCTATACTATTGGTTTATGTATTTGCTATGGTATATTTTTTATTGTTATTTTAGAATGTACCTCTTCTAGTTACAAATAAGAAAGTTAACTGTAAAACGGCCTGAGGCAGATCTTTCAGGAGATATTCCAGAATAAGGCACTGTCATCACAGAAGATGACAGCTCCATGCATGTTATTGCCCCAGAAGACCTTCCAGTGGGACAAGAAGTGAAAGTGGAAGACGGTGATATTGTTGATCCTGACCCTGTGTAGGCCTAAGTGTCTTAGTTTTTAACAAAAAAGTTTTAAAGAAATTTAAAAATAGAAAAAAGCTTATAGAATAAGTATATAAGATACATAAGTATATAAGAAAACAATATTTTGTATAGCTATACATTGTGTTGTAAACTAAGTGTTACTATAGGAATCAAAAAGTTAAAATAGTTAAAAAGTTTATAAAGTAGAAAAGTTATGGTAAGTTAAAGTTAATTTATTTTTGAAGAAAGAAAAATTTTAAAAATAAATTTTAGTGTAGCCTATGTGTACAATGTTCATAGCCTCTATGGTAGTGTACAGTAGTGTCCTGAGCCTTCACAGTTACTCACCACTCACCCACTAACTCACCCAGAGAAACTTACAGTTCTGCAAGTAAGTGTACTATACAGTTGTACAATTTTTAATCTTTTATAGCGTTTTTTTTTTTTTTTTTTTTTTTTTTTTTTTTTTTTTGAGACGGAGTCTTGCTCTGTCGCCTGGTCTGGAGTGCAGTGGCCGGATCTCAGCTCACTGCAAGCTCCGCCTCCCGGGTTCACGCCATTCTCCTGCCTCAGCCTCCCGAGTAGCTGGGACCACAGGCGCCCGCCACCTCGCCCGGCTAGTTTTTTGTATTTTTAGTAGAGACGGGGTTTCACCGTGTTCGCCAGGAGGGTCTCGATCTCCTGACCTCGTGATCCACCCGTCTCGGCCTCCCAAAGTGCTGGGATTACAGGCTTGAGCCACCGCGCCCGGCCTTATAGCGTATTTTTAACATACCTTTTCTATGTCTAGCTTTGTTCAGATACACAAATACCATTGCGTTACAATTGCCTGCAATAGTCAGTACAGTAACATGCTATATAGGTTTGTAGCCTAAGAACAATACGCTATACCGTATAGCCTAGGTGTGCAGTTGGCTGTTCCATCTAGGTCTGTGTAAGTACCCTCTATGATGTTCTCACAGTGACACAATCATCTAACAACACATTTCTCAGAACATATCCCCATCATTAAGCAATGTGTGACTGCATGTGGAATCCAAAAAAGTTGAACTCGTAGAAGCAGAGAGAAGAAGGGTGAGATGCCATGGGCCAGAGTGATAGTGGGGGCTGGGGAGATGGTGGTCCAAGGAATCAAAATTTCAGTTAGAAAGAATTACTAGTTCAGGGGATCCATTCTACAACATTGTTACTATAGCTGATAACAATGCATTGAATACTTGAAGAATGCTAAGAAAGATTTTAAATGTTCTCATCATAAAAAATTGATAATGGATCAATTAATTAGCTTGATTTAACCATTCCACAATGTATACATGTCAAAATATCATGTTGTACATCATAAATGTAAAACATTTTATTTGTCACCATCATCATCATCATAAAAACTTCTGTAGGTACTCAATAACATTAACTCCAAGCCACTTTGGGCCTCAGGCATGATGATTTGTTTTCCGAGGTTGAGAGACCCCATGCCTATGGCCAAGCCTTCCTGAGGGCCCAGTGTATCAGCGATGGGTCAATCCATGGCTTCTCCTCTGTCTCCCTCCCCATCTTCCCTGGAGGTTTCCTGACTCAGGCCACTTTACCTATCCCCATTCTCCAAGCCACAGAGAACTTCCCAGCCAACCATTATGTCAGTTCGCCTATTTTTTGAAAGAAAATATCTTGGGAGAAAGAAGAGCATAAACTTTCTAGGGCGTAAAGTGCTGCTTACCACTGTGTGGGTGTGTGGGTGTGTCTGGGTGTGTGTATAATGAAGGGAGAGGGGCAGGGATAGAAGCAAAACAGAGAAAAATTGCTCTAATTCCTTCTGCTCCTTCTATAATGATAAAATAAAGTACAAATTAATGTACCAATAAATGATCCTTTCAAACAGCCTTATATATGTCATTTATTTTGCCACATCAAGATTTTACTGTTATGTTCAGTTTTGTGTCTCACTGTTTTCAATTAATAATATATCATTAACAATTTATCATGTCAGTAAATAGCATTTGAAATAATATTTAATGACCTTGTAGTATTCTGTCATTGGAGGAATCATCTTTATGCAAATCTTCTCCTTTGTTGGAAACTTAGCTTGGTTAATGCTATTGTAAATTATGCTGCAATCAACATCTTTATACCTAGATCTCTTGATGTCTCCTTCTGATGATAATATTACTATTTCAAAGTATGGAAACTCAAAGAGTCTGAACTACTTTTATCATAGTGCCCGTCTCGTCTTATTCTTGCATCTTGTGACATGAATGTAATAAATTGTTATTTGTTTTTACCAATATTTTAGATAAAAAGGTGCACTGCATTGTTTGTTTAATTTGTACTTGTTTGCTTATCAGCTAAGTCAAACACTTCTAATATTTCTTGATTGATCATCACGTCTACTTCTATTTTGTGACATGGTTGCCTATGTCCTTTGCGCAGATGTGTTAGTATCATATAACTTTATCCTTACAACAACCTTATAAGAGAGATATTATTAAAAATCCAGTAGAGGTGATGAAGTTGAAGCTCAGAAAAGGTCTGAGGTATCACAACAATATGAAGACAAGCTAGGATTTTAAGCTCAGGTTGGTCTGATTCCAAAACCTGTGTTACCTTCATGCAGTACTACTGCCTTTGAACCAGCCCAGCTCTACCTTAATGGAAGATACATGTTGATTTTTGTCCTTTAAAGGTCAAAATTTCTGCATCAAGCCAAGTAAAACTTCTCATTATTATACTGGGGTAGATCATTTTAATGGCTGAATCAAAACTTGACTTTGCAACTTAAAGTGACAGAACTTGGTATTAACTAGAAACAGACAGAAAAGCCACAAAACTTCATCCGACAGATGAAATTCTCATCCAATAGAAGAGAATGAATGAACAGATTCAAAGGGCCAGTGGAAGACAATGTAAAGTAGCTTTTATGATTTACCGCACAGAATCCTGCTTGTTTAAAGTCCTAGCTGTCTTACGTTGAACTCTTCAATGACCCCACCAAGAAGACCTGCAGTGAGGGACAGGCACTCTCCTTCCCCTTCTGGGAGTGACAACACATTCGTGTTCTATTTTTCCCCCAGAGAGAAGTTTCTCACTAAATCCTCTTTCCCATAATTTTGACTCTTGTGAACCTTTTATATCCTCCTTGTGGCTGAGCATTTTTGGAGTCAAGAAACTGATTCTTATTTTCCTTGGATCATCTGCATCTGGGTCAGACACTTTACTGTGGAATTTCATTATCTTTAAGACTATGTACCTCAAAGAAAATTTTCAATTTAGCATAATGGTTCAGTTAATATGAAACGCCATTTCTTCCACACAAATATTGGCTGCAGGAAGACGGGTTCTAGTAACCATTAGGTTTTTGTCCCTCAACTCACACCACACAGTACTGGGAGAAATGTGTACCCCAGATGAGAAGCAGTCACAGCCAGGACCCACAAGAACTGGGAAATATGGTGATGGCTTGTGGATGAAATATGGGCAGACAGCTAATAATGGGGCAGTGGCTTAGAGTCCAAGGTGATAACATACGAGCAGGGGTGGGATGCGTTTCTGTGGCATCTGTTCCCACAAGGACTTGGCTTCTATTCTGATTGAGCTGAGGAGACACTGGAGCATTTTGTATTGAAAAATGATGTGATTTGAATTATCTTTTTGAAGGACCACCCTGACGTCAGTGTTGAAGATTTATCATGGGGGTTGGGGTGAGGAGGGGTAGGAAAAAGGAAAAAAGGTGGAGCCTTTATTAGAGATGATGGGACGTGGGCCAGGATGGTTCAAGTGGAGGTGGTGAGATGGATTCAGGCTCAGGAGTTTCAAAGATGGGGCTAACAGGAGCTGCTGAGAGTTGATTAAATTGATGTCAGGGAGGACCAATGGTTAGTGCAAAAACAAGCACCTACAAGTAGCAAGTGTTGAAAGGAGATGAAGGCTATAGGTTCTGTGTGGGGTGAGTTTTATTTATACACACACACACACACACACACACACACACACACACATATACATGTATTTTTTTTTTTGAGGAAGAGCCTCAGTTTGTCACCTAGGCTGGGGTGCAGTGACATGATCTTGGTTCACTACAACCTCCACCTCCCAGGTTCAAGCAATTCTCCTGCCTCAGCCTCCCAAGTAGCTGGGATTACAGGTGCATGCCACCATGCTGGGATAATTTTTGTCTTTTTAGTAGAGACAGGGTTTCACCATGCTGGCAAGGCTGGTCTTGAACTCCTGACCTCAAGTGATCTGCCTGCTTCAGCCTCCCAAAGTGCTGGGATTACAGGCATGAGCCACCGTACCACGCCAAGTTCTGTTTTATTTGGAGTGCTCTGGGTCTGAGCAAAGGTAGTCTGATTCCAGTGCCTACACTGCTATTATTTTACAAACTTTTAAAAGTATAATTGACACTTTAAAAACCTGCACAATCTGATAAGTATGACTGGAGTTTTGAAATATACACTTGTAAAACCATCACCACAATCATGATAATACACCTTTGCATTACCCACAAAAATTTCCTCCTGCCTCATATAATTTCTCCCTCCACCTAATCTCAAGACAACTTCTGATCTGCTTTCTGTCACTGTGGGTTACTTTACATTTCCTAGAACTTTACATCAATGGAATCAAATTTGTATTACACTCTTTTTTGTGGAGCTTATTTCACTCAGCATATTGATTTTGAGACACATGCATGTTGTGTATATTGGTGGTTAATTTTTGCATATGATGTGAGGTAAGGGTTAAGGTTAATCTTTATTTTATTTTCTTACATAATTATTTAATTGTTCCAGCACCAACCATTGAAAATATCCTTTCTACCTTGGATCCTTTGCCAAAAATCAATTGCCCTTCAGTATGTGTATCTATTCTTGGACTTTCTGTTCTGTTCCATTGACCATTGACTGGTGGAAAGATTGTCTACTGTCCCAGCAGTACCACACTATCTTAATAACTGTAGCATTATAGTTAATTTTGAAATCAATAGGAGGAAGTTCTCTACTTTGTTCCGTTTTTGAAACTTTATTTTCACCTTTCTAGGTTCTTCACGTTTTCACAGGTGTGGGACTAGGGTGAGACAAGTGAGGCACCCAAGACACAAAATTTAAGAGGAATTCACTCTGAAGTTTGTGATAGTGCCTTACCCTAGTTGAGGCCCTGCATTTCCATATGCATTTTAGAATTAACTTGTCAGTTTCTAGAAAAATCCTACTAGGATTTTAATTTCAATTGTGTTGAATTGGCATCTTAACAATATTGTCTTCTAATTCATGAACAAATCATATCTTTTCATTTATTTAGGTCTTTGTTAATTATTTTTAGCAATGTTTTGCACTGTTAAGTATATAGGTCTTGTTGTTAAATTAATCTCCAAGTATCTAATAAGTTTCATATAATTGTAAAGGGTGTTTCTTTTTTCATTTAAATTTGCAATTGTTTGTTACTAGCATGTAGAAATACAACTGGTTTCTGGACCTTGTGTTCCTAATCTTGCTAAAGTCAGTTCTTAGTTCTAGTAGCTTTTTGTTTCAGATTTCCTGGGATTTTTCTATATAGACTTATCATGCCATCCATGACTATAGTGAACTATCCTTATTGCTTTCCAATCTGGATCTCTCTCACTTATTTTTCTAGCCCTGGTGCCCTGACTAGAACCTCCAGCACAATGTTGAGTAGAAGTAATAGTAGTGGATATCTACACCCTTTTCCTGTTCTTAGGGGAAATAATTCAGCCTTTTATCATTAATGATGATGTTAGATGTAGGTTGATTGTTGGTATTCTTTATCATGTTGAAGAAGTTTTCTTTTATTCCTAGCTTGCTGAGAGTTTTTAACATAATTGGATCTTGAATTTTGCCGAATACTTTTTGTGCATCTATTGAGATAATCAGGTTTTGTCTTTTTTAGTTTGTTAGGGTGGAGAACTAAATTGATTCATTTACAAGTGTAAAACCAACCTGCAGTCCTGGGATGAATATTTTTGTCTTTTTTAAAGAAAATGTTAGATTTGAAATTAAAATATTTTAGCTAAAGTATTGCTAAGATATTTTAAAGAAATTTTAAATCTACAAATTTTGTATCTATGCCCAGAGATACAAAAATTGACTTTAGTTTCTTATCTTGTAAACCCTTTGTCTGGTTTTGTTATCAGAGTAGTGATGGCCTCTTGACATGAGTTGCGATATGTTTCCTCCTCTTCAATTTTCTGAAAGTGTTTTGTGTAAAATTGATATTCTTTCTTCCATAAATGCATGTAGAATTCACCAATGACGTTATCTGGGTCTGGAAAGGTTCCTCTGAATACCGTTCATGGAAAGATTTTAAGAACACATTCTGTTTCTTTAGTAGATCTAGGACTATTTAGGTTATCTTGTTTAGTGTGTGAAGAGTTTTTGTTTTACTTTTAATTTTTCTAAAAACATCTTTGTTTTTGCAGGTATAAAAATCTAGGGAAAACATAGTTTTTTTTTTCTTTTCATACTTAAAAGATGTATCACGGACTTCAGGCTTGCCTTGATGAGGACTCAGCTCTTAATCTTATTTTTATTTCTCCCTGCATATCGGATCTTCTTCTTCTAGCTGCTTTTAGGATTTTTTCTTTGCCTCTCTTTGTTTATATGCTTAATTAAGTGTGCTCTTCATCACATTTGGAAACTTTTTGGCAATTATTTTCTCAAATACTTTTTTCTGTGTTTCCTCTCTCTTCTCCCTCATGGACTTGAATAACTTGTGTATTAGGCTGCTTGAAATTATTCCATTGTCACTAATGCTCTGTTGATTTTTTTCCAGCTTTTTTTTTTTTTTTTGTCTCTATGATTCATTTTGGATAGTTTCTGTTGCCATACTTTCAGGTTCATTGATTTTTCTTCGACAGTGTCTAATGTGCTGTTAATTTTATCCAGTGTATATTTCATCTCAGACATTACATATTTTATTGTTAAATCCAATTTGTACCTTTTATTTTTCTCCCTATCATGCATGTTTTGCTCTGTCTTCTTGAACATATGGTATGTGTTTAAAATATTTATAATATCTGTTTTAATGTCCTGTTTTACTAATTACCATCTACCATCTACATTATTTCTGGGTGTGTTTCTATTGATTGATTTGTATTCTCATTATGGATTGTATTTTCCTGCTTCTTTAAGTGCCTGGTAATTTTTGATTAGATGCCAGACATTGTGCTTTTACATGGTTGACTGGTTGATTTATTGTTAGTCCTTTAAAGACTTCCTCCCTCCTTGGGACACAGCTGAATTACTTTGAATATTTTTATTTTTCAAGACTTGCTTTGAAGCTTTGTTATGCAGATCTCTTTAGGCTGTTGCTAATTTGGCCTATTTCTAAGGATTGCTGCACCTTTTGCTTTCAGATGGTCCTTTCCCTGGATTCAGGGGGTTTAGTTATGTCTGTCTAGTTATGCCTGTTATCCAGTGTCTGAAAACTTGTTGCATATATTTTGTTTGGTTTTAGTTATTTAAGATGACAGGTAAATTCAGCTCCTATTAATCTACCATGGCCAGCATTTGCACTCTTAATTACCACGCTATATTTCCTTCTGAATGTATGTTTTTTATCTTTACTCTTGGGTCTACAAAATTGGATCTTGTTCAGATGTAAGGATTAGATATGTTAAATACAGGGCTATAAACTCCAGAATCATGACACTTAAGGGCTCTGGGCCATGTAATTTTATTTCTAAATCATCTTTGGAAAGTTTTTTGGGGTAATTTTTTAGGATTTCAAATTATGTATGTAATTAAAATTATAATTCTCTGTCAGCTCCTCAGGGATAAAAAAACAAACAAACAAAAAAAACCCTTAAGGTATTAATGTGAAACGTAAGGTCTCATTTTCCCAGTTGTGGGGATAGTTGTGCACAAATAGAAGCAGATTTAAATATTCCCTTGAGATAAACAAATAGGTATTGCAAACAAAATAATTAAAGTGGTTTGTAACAGGCAAGCAAATGAGGACTGTGAAGGATCAGCTCTATTATATTTATTTTTCTGTTTGAATATCTGCCTGGGGAGTAAACTGTGAATTAAAGGGCTCAGTCAGCTTTTAATAATTTAACAACAGAATGAAAAGAATTGGCTTTGTGTTATGGAGCTAGTTACCCAGGTCATAGTTTAAAATATTAAAAATTTTGAGGTTCACTTTGTGTGTATGTGTGTGTAATTCTAAATACCTCATTTTCTCCGTTCTTCCTTTTTCTTTCTCTCTTTCTTCTTCTCTCCCTTGCTCCTTTGCTCTTTCCTCCTTCCCTGTCCTTCTTCCTTCACGAGTACTTACCAGGCCTGGTGCTTAGAGCTAGGAAGATAGCACAACAGGAGACATTTACCTCACCCTGTAAGAGCTGGTGCTGGTTCTAACTCCAGCATACATAGAGCAATGGATTATCACCTGCAATTTTCTTTTGGTTTTGGAGGCACAGTGATTATTTACAGTAGTCCTGAACTAAATGAAAATTGTGGCTATACACAGTGAATGACCAAAAGGTCCTTATGAATTTTAGATCTGAGTTAATGGAGTTTCTTTATGCATTTCTTAACACCCATGTTCTTTTTTTAAATTGACACAATAATTGTACATATTTATGGGGGTACAATGTGATATTTTCGTGCACATATACATTGTATAATGATCAAATCAGGGTAATTAGCATATCCATCATGTCATACATTTATAATTTCCTTGTGGTAAGAACATTCAGAAACCTCTCTTCTAGCTATCATGAAATATACAATATATTATTGTTAACTATAGTTCGCCTGATGGGCAATAGATTCCCAGAATTTATTTCTCCTAACATCAGTAATCATCAGAGAATTGCAAATCAAAACCACAATGACTCACTAGGTAGAAGGAATAAGTTCTAGTGTCCTGCAGCACTGTAGGATGACTATAGCTAACAATAATAGACTATGTAGTTTCAGATAGCTAAGAGGAAGATATTGAACATTCCCAAGACAAATAAATGATAAACTTTGAGGTGATGGCTATCCTAATCACCCTGATCTGATCACTATGCATTGTATGAATTGAAGCATCATTACATACCCCCGAATATGTACATTATGTGTCAATTAAAAAAATAGAACACAATGAGATGCCACCTCACTCTTTATCAAAATGACTATTATAAAAATGATAAAAGATAAAAGTATGGATGAGGGTGTGGAGAAAAGGGAATCTTAACACACTGTTGGTGAAAATGTAAATTAGTACAATCGTGGAAAACAGTATAGAGGTTTCTCAAAAAATTAAAATACAACTACCATATGAACCAGCAATCCCACTTCTGGGTATGTATCCAAAAGAAAAGAAATCAACATCTCCAAAGATACCTGAACTCTCATGTTTATGGCAGCACTATTGACAATAGCCAAGCTATGAAAACAACCTAAGTGTCCCTCAACAGATGAATGGATAAAGAAATTGTGATATATATCCAAAAGAGAATACTATTCAGCCATAAGAAAGAGTGAAATTCTGTCATTTGAGACAATATTTATGAACCTGGGAGACATTTTGTTAAGTAAAATTAGCCAGGCACAGAGAGACCATTACTACATGATCTCACTCAAGTGGAATCTAAAAAATATTGATCTCATAGAAGGAGAGAGTAGAACAGTGGTTACCAGAATCTTGGGAGGAGAGAGGTAAGGGGAGATTGGAGAGAAGTTGGTGAATAGTTACGAACTTGAAACTCCTTTTCTGGGCCTATTTTCACATTGCTTTGTTGGGTGCAAGGGATCGCAAAAAGGGGCACGTCTCTGCCTGTGATTGCTGAAACCCATTACCTGGAAAACTTCCCACTTAACCTGTGCCTTAAGTTGTTGAACCGCAGAGACTCTAGATTTGCCATCCCTCCAAATGCCAGACAAAGCTGTTTTAGCTTGTCCCAACAGTTATTTCAGTGCTTTTAAAATCCAGGTTTAGACCTGCAGAAGTTTACATTTCAGATGCAACTTGGAGCATATTTCAGGAATATCACATCTGAAAAAGTCAGAGTAAGGTTAGCAATTAATAAACCACTTTTGGGAATTGCTTTGACCTACCCTGAATGTTCTGAGTCCATTGGAATTAAAGGAAATTGAATGAGTAGGGATGGGTGAAATGGGGTTTTGAGAATTTAGAATTTGCTAGGTAGAATTTTCTATGGCAGAAGAAGTAAGCTCAGAGAAGATGAGGGAAAAAGAGGGTGAAATAAAAAGAGAGGGAGGAAGAGTCAGAGACAAAGGAAACAGTAAAAACAAAAGGAAAGCAGAAAGTAAAAGTAGGTGACAAGAAAAAAGAGATGAGGAGAGAACTGAGGAGAAGGTGGATAAATCTCACAGACAGCCCACCTAAACACGTCTATCACCTATAAATAACCAACCAGCCAGAGGAGCTCCAGTCACTGTCCTCAGTGTGGGTCCCTAGTCTCATTGGCAGGGAGATGTCCACCTTGTGCTCATGATTAAATATGGTTGGACAAAATAGAGTAAAATGTGAAGAAATACAAATTGGTCTATAAAATGGTGTAAGCTTCTCAAAGTGTAAAGTTCTTGGGACTTTGGATTTCTCTGGCTGGTATAACAGGTTCTTCTAGTAAACCAGTAGACCTGGGAAGGGTTTGCCAGAACTGAGCAGAGAGCCTGTTCCTCCATGTGCTAGTCTTTAGGGAGAGGAGACTGCTGCAAATTGCTGGCTGTGCTGACTGGGCCCACTCATGGGAATGGGCTATGATGGAGGAGGTGGATGGGAGGCAGCTCTGCTAGCTGAACGCTGGACAGCCAGAGTATGAGGGCAGGCAGTGTGCTGACTCTATGGTGAGCAGAAACTATTGTGCCATTAATACAAACAAAGGAAGCTGCACTGCTTTTCAAACAATGGCCCATTTTATTTAATAACAGAACTGTTGAGTCCTGTTTTGATGTCCTGGCAAAGGGCAAGGGTACCTAAGATTTCTTGGAGGTGAGGAGCAGGAAAGGGCTAATTGAAAATTGAGATGGTGTGCTATGGGTTTCCTTCAGGGTACGGAAGAGGTTGTAGGAGGAATGGGATGATGGGAAGGGCAGAAAAAGGGCTGCTGTGGCTTGCATGGAGGCCAGATAGAGGCAGATCTTTGATGGGTATCAAAGGTTGTAGAAAGAAGTTTAGTTTTTGAGTTAGATGGATAAGGAGGACTCACTGCAAAACTTTGGGCTAGATGCACTGTATCCTATTGAATTAAAGCCACTGAACTTTGTCAAAACCCTAGGAAGTACTATTATTCCATTTATAAATGATGCTCAAAGAAATTAAGTGCCTTGTCCAAGTTACACCACCAGGAAGAGAAGCCGGGGTTGGAATTCAAATCCATCTGATTTCAGACCCTACACTCATCACTTCACTACATAATATCTTAGACCAGGGCTTCTCAAATATTAATGTGCCCATAAGTCACCTGGGGATCTTGTTAAAATGCAGATTCTGATGAGATAGGTCTGGGGTGGGGCCTGAGCCTTTGCATTTCTGACAAGCTCCCAGATGATGCCATTACTGTTGGACCATGGATCTCACTTTAAGAAACAAAAGAATGCTTTTTGGCAAGTTTCTGTGGCCTATGCAAAGCAGGGAGACTCATGCATACCCCATAAGTTTTTAGGGGACAGCTAATGAGATGATGTGCCTCTGGTCAGAATGACTACTCAGAAGATGTCCCTTCTTCCACTGTCCACTGTCCTGGAGATGATGTAACCAGTGCCAAGCTTTGGCAGTGTCTCTCACCCTCTCTTCCTACCCAGGATGTCCTGATCTCCATGGAGCCTTGGTCTGCCTTGCCCTAGGTGGTCTATAGGGATCTGAATGCAACACACATTCTGTAAACCCTGCTGACTTCAGCAGGAGTTATTCTTTCATCACGACTTTATTGAATTCTTTTATTTTCTCAACTTTTCTTAAGCTGGCCTTGTCTGAAGTTTCTCTACTGTCATCAACTTAGATTACAAGCACCGTGGTTTGGAGGAGGAAAATAAACTTTGTTATTTCTCCAGAGATGGAGTAATGCTGGTATCACAGAGATGTTTGATAGATCTAGGTCTTTCTAAGGAATAAAAGGAAATGACTAATAATGTAATTGCGTAGCCCTATTAAGTTTAGAGATTTATATAAATGTTTAATAATATTTTTCTCTGATATCAGAACTTTCCAAAATTTTACTGAAGTTTTGCAGATCAGACAAAAACTTATTTGTGCATGAGTTTTGCACCTGGTTTACCAAAATACATATTTAGAAAAAAAGAGATCCTTACTATTTTAATTGTTGCTTTGAAAATTTCTCTTCATTATAAAAATTTATGCTCTTTGCTCCTCAACCTGACTTGAAGTGAGACATTTGCAGTTACTCTTTCTCTGTTTTCAATAAAATATTTCTAAGATGCTTAAAAGATACAGAGAGTAATATAACAAACACCCACATGTCCATCATTGAAATTTTGCCATATTTGAGATCTCATATTTGGAGAAATTGGCTATTTTGGATACAGTGAAAGTCTGCCCTGCACCCCATTTCAAGTCCCATTAAAGTGTGAATCAGTAAGGTTGTTCTGACTCCAGTAACAGAAAAATATGCATCAAATTTCCTTGAACGGTCTAAAAATTTATTACTTCACTTTACATATGGTTCAGAGACAGGTCATAAGGTTTCAAGGTAGGACAATTGAGAGGCTAAGTGGCATCTTCAGGCTCCCTGATCTTTGCAGTGTGATGGGCCAACCCTCAAGAGGACTCTGCTCAGGACTCAAACATCCAGAGGCAGAAAGGTGCTGTCTCTTCTAGGTCTTCCTCTTAGGATTCAGAAAATCATCTCAAAATCCAGCATGGAGAACCCCCTCATGTCTCAACAACCAGAAATGGGGCCATGACTGTTAAAACTGGGACAACCCAGGTGGTCTGGGACCAAGCAGGACATAGCTCTGGTTCTGGGTATCCTGGAGGGGAGGGCACCCTGGGGTTGCCCTAGCATGGAGGAAGTGGGCAAGAGTCTCATGCAGGCCCAAAATCTGCTGGTTAGCTCCCTGTTTTCCCCTAGGGACAACTGCTGTCCTGAAGCTGGGTGTGTCATCATCTAAGTTTTTATTATACTATACATATATCTTTACTATAAATGTATTTATATATCACTTGATAACTTATTCCTCTTTTCCTTTCTTTTCTGCTTTCCTTAACTCTGTCATCCACATCCGTGCAGCTGACGAAGTAACACCGCAGATGTATTCAGTCATCTTTCTAGCTGGATGGTAGTCCATCGTATTAATTCCATTACTTCCTCTATTCTTTCTTTTTCTGTTATTACATCAGAGGCCTGAATGAATGTGAGGAAGAAATAGCTGAATCTGACAGTTAGTGAAACTCTTGTGTCTCCAAATTATCCCATTGATATTATCATCATTTTTATTCTTCTCATAATTAGCAACAAAGAGCACTTGAGGAACCATTACTAGCCTCCATATCAGTAATTCATCACCTTTGTGTTTTGATTAAAGGCTTTTTTGAAAATCCAATATAATCTATGGGCTTTCTCCACAGGAAATGCACATATACTTGTATATTTTACACTTTTTGGAGTGGCAAGTCCTCCTGAAGCCAGCCGTATAGCCTGGCTGAATACACATGTTCCTCTGAACAGGGGAAATCACATCTTACCCCCTTCCTTAGTGCATACTATAAAAAGGACAGTTTTGCTTCAAATCAGTGAATTAAGTGTGTGCCTTTTGGGAGAATGTGAGGATTGGCTTTTCTTTAGATTTCTAACTTTTCTTTGGTCTTAACGCTTTGCAAGTGAAGTAGAGATTTGCAGAGGTTTCTTAATAATTTATTTGACTCAAAATGCAGATTTTCTAAGATTCAGTGTATTCTCAGTAGAGAATTAGAGACAGCAATTATTTTTATTATGTAGTGCATGAAGCAATTTCTCACATTTTAGTGTATTCACAGAAATCTTTTATTAAGTGTGGTATAAGGCAATAAAAGAGTCTTTTTTCACTTTCTGATGACTGGCAAAAAGGATATGATGTTAACTTGAAACTCCATCCTTCATTTCTTCTCTACTTGTTTTTATTGTTACAATATTCTGGTTGTTAAATTGCAAATACTTCTCCCATTGAAAATGGAACTGCTCCATCAGTATTTTGCCATCAATCATTTCCAATTTCATAATCAGTTAATGCTCCAAATTCTAAATTTTACCTAGTTCTAAAGATGACCATTTACAGCCACCTTAGCTTAAGTTACCATCATCTCTCACAGGGCTAATCTCTTGAATGAGCAGTACTGATGAAATAAGATTTATGGGTGGAAACTATTAGATTGTAGGAGAAGAAGTAACAGAAATTTAGGGATATCTTTCTGGAGCAACACACAAAATAAGGTGGAATCTTCAGAATATTTACATTCTTTCAGTCACGATAGTGAGATTATTCAAGAATACAATTCAGATTTGGCCAAACGGAGGAGAGTGCACATGCCTCTCTTGGGCCCCTCAGAAATAGCCCTCTTTCTAATATTAATGACAAGAAACTTAAGAAAAGGCAGTCAAATGAAGCAAATATAAATTATAGCATAATAACTGAGGGCTAGTCAGTCACAAAGTCAAAACATATAGGGAGCTATTTGGGAGGCAGATGTGTGTCCCAGAAAACGAACAGGGTCATGAGCTAAAGAATTTAAATTCTGTACAAAAGGTTTAGTAGTATGTCTTCATAGAAGAATAATTAGCCTGAGTGATACTCACAAAAGGAAAAATGACCAAAAAAAGCCAGATATAATACATTTAAAAATACTTAAAAATAGAGTTCATCAAGAATAACATCTATGAAGGCCAAATATAAAATAACAATAGGAACTTTCAGCAATATGTGAGCTTCAAATTTAATTTTTGCCTTGCATGTATTTGCCCAACTGTGAAAACCTGAGCTTTTCACTTATGACTGTGCAAGGAATAGGACGTATAAGATAAAGTCTAAGAACAAAACAAATGTGGAGCCTGATAAGAGATTTCTACATAAAGCTGGAAACTTCTATCTTCAGTATAAGGATTAATGAGAAATGAGCACACTCTGCAGAAGGAGGTGGCAAGGAAAATTTTCAGTCTTGACTGGAGTTGCATGGAGCCGGGAGGTTTCTTCAGAACTGCTAACTCCCATGCAGGTTTGTGATCCAAGTTTCCACTATTTACGGTGTCTTTAAAAAGCTGAAAGGAAAACTTAGTTTGTAGTGGTTATAGATTTGTAGTGGTTATAGATAACTAGTGCTCCTAGTTAGGTGGTTGAAGCAAGCATAAATAGTTTTTGAAGTAATGTGAATCAAAGGATTCATAAGGAAGTTTTAAGGAAAATGAGATTACATTCATGATGGGAAAAAACAAGGAAGAAAGAAGGGTAGGAGAGAGGGAGAGAGGGACAGAAGGGGAGAGAGAGAGACAGAAAGAGAGAAGGAAAAAAAGAAGGAAAGAAAAAAGTCACCATGAGTGAGAACCAGGAAACAATAAGGTGCAGTTTAATCAAACCTGAAATAATTTTATGTATTTAGAATAATCTGACATAGAATATTAAATAAGTGTGCTTAAATATGTTTCAGAATAGAGACTGGAAAATATGAGCAAGGAATAAAAGGCATTTAAAAAGCAAAATGGAAAAGGAAATGAACAGAACATCAGAAAATTAAGAATCTAACAATTGAGGTTAAAAATCTTAGAGGAGAGGTTGAACACCAAAGTGGATACATATGCAGAAACAATTAGTGAACTGGAAAATATGAAGAAATTATTTAGAATGAAGCCTAGAGAAACAAAGAAATAGAAAATATGAAGGAGAAGTTAAGATACATGGAAGGTAGAATGAAAACGTCCTACATGCTTTTGATTGGATTTCTAAAATGAAATATGAGACAATGGAGAAGAAAAAATAATAAATGATGTTATGGCTTCTAATTCTCTAGAATTATTGAAAGAAACCAAACGCCATACTCAGGAATCCCAAGAATCAGAAACAGAATAAAAATTAGAAGTCCATATCTGGGTACAGCATAACATGCTACTGTAGAACACCAAAGACAAGCAAAAACCTAAAAAAGCATCCAGACAGAACAGACATGTCATCTGCAAGGCAATGACAGTTAAAATGATTCTTAATATCTGGATGTGGTGGGCTGAATAATGGACTCCAAAGATATCCAAGGCCTAATCCTAGAACTGCGAGTATTACCTTATATGGCAAAGGACATTTTGCAGATATGATGAAGTTAATGATCTTAAGATGGGGCGATTATCTTGGGTTATCTGTAGCGGTCTTAAATGCAATCCCAGCATTCTTATAAGAGGAAAGCAAAAGGAGGTTTGATTGTACAAAAGAAGAGGAGGTAATGCAATCATAGAGGCAGAGCTTGGAATGATGAAGCCACAAGCCAGGGAATGCTGATGGCCACCAGAAGCTGGAAGAAATGAGCAATATATTTCCCCTAGGGACTCCAAAAGAGGGCATCCTGGCCACCACCGAGATTTCAGCCCAGTGAAATGGATTTTGGTCTTTGGTCTCCAGAAATATGACAGAATAAAACTCTCTTATTCTGAGCCACTAAGTTTGTGATAATTTGTTAATGCAGCTGTGGGAAACTTACACACTGGATAGCAGTGGAAGCTAGAAGACAGTGCCGTATTACTTTCCATGTCTAAGAGAAAATAGTAGTCAACTTAGAATTATATCTTTCAAGAATGAGATAAAAATAAAGGCATTTCCCAGTAAACAAAAACTGAGTTTATCACCAACAAACCCAAATTAAAGGAAATTCTCAATAATATACTTCAGGAGGAGGAAGATGATCCCAGATGTAAGGTTTGAGGTTTCTAAAAGAATGCCAATAAACTAATGAATATTGGTTACATAGACAAATATTGGCTGTATCAAACAATAGAAATAATGCTTAATAGGAAAACATAAAGAAAGACTGAATTAAAATACTGGAGGTTTTTAACGTGTTAGTTGGGATAATGGTGAGTGGAAGTAAACGTTAAAGAAGAGAGTAAGAATACTTATTAACTTCATACTTTGTTAGATATGCATATTAAAATATCTAGAATAACCAATAAAAGATAACATAGAGAACGTAACTGCCAAGCCAAGGTAAATAAGTGAAGATAGGAAACAAATCATTTTAAGGGGAAACAAGGAAGAAAGAGAAAACACCCAAATATATAATATAAATAATATGATAGGAAACAATCCAAATATATAAATAATCATAATCAGTATAAGTTGATTGAGATTTCTACTAAAAATTCAAATATGGATGTAAAATATCTAGTATATTAGGTTTACAGGAATTCCAACTAAAATGTGAGACAGAGAAAGACTGATGGCAAACAGATGGAAAAAGTTAGAGCAGACAAATGCTAACCAAATGTAGCTATTTTAATATCAGACACAATAGATGATAAGGCAAGATGTATTACTAGAAATAGAATATCTATATGATGGTAACATTTAATTCAGCAAGATGCTATCTTTCTACACTGTGTGTAACTAATAAAAGAACCTGTCAGCCAGGCATGGTGGCTCACACCTGTAATCCCAGCACTTTGGGAGGCCAAGGCGGGTGGATCACCTGAGGTCAGGAGTTCAAGACCAGCCTGACCAACATGCTGAAACCCCGTCTCTACTAAAAATACAAAAAAAAAAAAAAAAAAAAAACCAGGCATGGTGCCATGTTACCATAGTCCGAGCTACTCAGGAGTCTGAGACAGGAGAATTGCTTGGCGCTGGAAAGTGGAGGTTGCAGTGAGCCGAGATTGTGCCACTGCACTCCAGCCTGGGAGACAGAATGAGACTCTGTCTCAAAATAAATAAATACATAAAATAAAATAGCCCCAAATATATTAAAAATAGCCAATATTCAAAGAGAAACACACAGGTTTTTAATGGACCTAAAAATGACCATTGACACCAACAAGTGAACGGCGAGTGCACATGAAATGTTCATATAATACAAACTGACCACACGGTAAGCTACAAAGCCAGCCGCTCTACAAAGAACCAACGTTAGATGGGTTTGTAGTCTGATTCTAACAAACATTCCAGAATGCGGAGAAGGTATCTGTCATGAGTGACAAAGGCTTTGTATCTAGAATAAAAAAATGCAGTCCCACAAATTAACATGCAATAGAACCAACTCAGTGGAAATTGGACAAAAGCACAAATGCAGGAAAGGCAATACAAATGATTCATAAGTGCATAAGAGATATTCAACCCTATTAAGAATTAGGGAAGTGAAAATAAAATTTAACAATGCTCCAACGCATACTTACTGTCAAATATTAGGAAGTCATACAATATCAGGTGTAGGCAAGTATGTAGAGCAACAGAAACTCCCACCACAAATGATTATAAATTTGTAAAACTACTTTACAAAAAGGAAAAATGAAAAAATAGCAAAATATAGAATGTAAATAATATGACAGAAATCAATCCAAATATATAAATTTATTTTGTACTTTACATATTTGCTGTTACCTAGTAAATTTGAGTATGTTCCTATTTTCTAATCAAGGAATTTTAATTCTCGATATATATCCTAAAGAAATTCTTACTCAAGCACACCAAGACACACGCACAAGACAATGTACATGGAAACTTTGTAATAGCAAACAAACAAAACAATCAAATGGTAATCAACAATAGGGTGAATAAATTGCAGTATAGTCATACAATGTGATTGTTCACAGCTTCGAAAATGAATAAACTAGAGCTTCACCTACCAGCGATGAATCAATCACTAATGCTTAATGTTCGACCAGTGGTTATTAAATGTTGGTGAGTATTGGAATTATCTGGAAAGCTCATGGGGTACCCAGAGATGTTTCTTGTTAAAGTGGGACAGGACTGGAGCTTTGTAATTTTGTTAAGTTCCCCAAATGATACTGATACACAATGAAGTTTGAGAAACAACGTGTTAGAGCACAATTGCGAGAGGCATGCACACTGTTTAGCTTACCCAAAGCTAAACAGAACAAAGGAGACTAAGCTGTATGTTATTTCGGTTACACTACACTAATCAGAGCATGACAAAGGCTGCTTCTGTGAGGAGGAAGGAGTAAGCATTTGAGAAGGAGGCATCCAACCAAGATGTGGGTAATATTTTATTTCTTAGCTTGATTAAAGACACACGGAAATCATTTTATTATTCATATTTAATATATGTAATGTTTGTACATAAGATATATTTCACAATATTAACTTTAAAAGTAATAAAATACAAAAGGCTTACTTTGAGCCTGTGCACTCCAGTGAGCATCTGTGTGTGATACGTTACTTTTGTTTGTGCTGCTGATGTACTGACTTCTAATAGTGTTGTATATACATTGTCTTGCTGCTTCTGCTCATTGGCTGCACTGCTGGAGGAAATGTTTGCCCAGGTCAAAGGGAAAGTTTGTTTTCCAAGAAGCCACTTGGATTGCCCTCTGCACACTTAAGAAGGTCCCGAGGTCAGGGTATCTCACAGTAGTACAGAGATTGACCTGATGTGTGCAGCCAGGAAGTTCAGTCTGGTGTGTGCAGCCTGACATCAGTGAGCGGGGAGTGAGTGCATCCCTATATTCACCCCTGTGGCACTCAAGGGACCCAGGAGGACCAACAGGACAGGAGCAGGGCCTGGCATGAAACTGCTAGAACTGACTGATCTCAGAGGTTTGGGACTGAGGCAAGGAGAAAACTGACCTTTTTAATTGCCCCCCAAGGAAGTGGGGAAGCTGCTTCTGTGGCTTCTTAGATTCTGATTGCAGATATCTCTGGATTGTACAGTAAGAATAGTCCCACAAGTGCAAGGAGGTGGGTGGGAGTACATTGGCAGCCAGCATACATGCTCTGATCCAGAGCACATGGATGAGAACTGGGTTAGGGGAAACAGGAAATTCTGCAAGGTACCTGCAGACCCTCACAGTGAGGAAGGCGTATGGCAGCTAACGGATTGGAAAGGGAGCCTTCAAGAATTCCCGGGTGGGTAGAATGGAAAAGAAACAGTACAGACTAGGGCAGCTGGGGGCAGGGGCTGAGCCCACTTGATGTTGTGGCTGCCCTTGGCCCATTTAGCCAATCACTCCAGGTGCTGCCCAAGGTTGCCAGGGAAAGTGATGGTTGTGCTTACAGAAAGGTACTGTGCAACTTTGTAAGTCAGCTCCACTACAGATTTCCAAGGTCCTGCTTGGGGTGTGGTAGGGAGAGCTCAGTGCTGCCGATTCTCCCTCCAGAAAGTTGAGGAAGCAGGAGAAGTTTAATCAAAGGACTTCTAGGAAAATGGCCTGTTACTCCTACAGTGCCCTCTGCCATCAAGAGAATATGAGAAAAACAAAAGGCATGAGACACATTCAATTCCTCTTGGAGGTGTACTGGCCCTGATTCCCCCTTTTCTGCATAATCTAAATTAGGGTCTTCATGACCTCATACTTTTTTCTAGATAAAAATTCCCTCCCCAAGTCCTTTATATTCCATCTTCAAGGTAAAACTAACTAATCTACTCATTGCTTTTTCTTATATTCCTACTTCGTGTTAGATTATAATGTGATTTCTCTCATTCTGTATCCTGTGTTCGGGTCAGGGCCTTGGTCACCAAGGCAGCTAAGAGCAGAGCTGAGCATGCACATCCAGGCTCAGCTGTGCCCTCTGCTCCCCTCCCTGAAGCCCAGCTGTGTTCTAGGCCCGTTCCATCTGGTAGTCCTGAGATATGGACATTGTCAATTTCCCCACCTTTGACTGTCTGTCGGTTCCAATCTAATAAAATCATCTTCCCTTGAACAGACTTTTGTCTGAAATACAGTTTAGTAGTTTAAGCCCAAATCCAATATGTAATAGCATTTTAGTTCTTTTGAAATCCCTGTAATTCAGTATATTTAGGAACTATTAATTATCTTAAAAGAATACAAACCTTAATTTTTTACTTTCTCCCAGATCCAGCATGCGGTTTCAACTGACCAGGCTTCACACACATATCAGCTTCTTAAGACAGCTCCTGAAATACATTGTTTACCATCTTACCTTAAAAATATTATGTTCTTGTTTAAACGATTTTGAAACCCTCATTACTAATTCCTAACCTCATTAGCTTCCTTTTTACCATCATATTGTCTCAAAGTTAGAATGTGTCACATGCAAGGAGGAAGATTTAAGACCTATTTCAAAATGTAGCTATTTGTAGATAAAATTTTGTCTTGTAATTTACCACTGATTTAGTCCCTTCTTAGAAAGAGTGAACCAGAGCCCTCTCTTCCACTACTGAAATTGTTGGCTTGTACAGGCTGTCCCTGACTTAGAATGGTTTGACTTACAATTTTTTGACTTTTCAATAGTGTCAAAGTGATACACATTCAGTAGAATACCCAGTTTAGTACCTATAAAACCATTCTGTTTTTCACATTCAGGACAGCATTCAAGAAATTCCGTGTAAGATATTCAACACTTTATTACAAAATGGGCTTTCTGTCGGGTGACTTTGCCCGACTGTAGGCTAATGCAAGCATTCTGAGCAAGGCTAAGCTGCAATGTTTGTCGGCAAGGGGGATTAAATGCATTTTTGATATACAATATTTTCAACGTATGATGGGTTTGTCAGGATATAAGCCCATCTTAAGTGGAGGAGCATCTGTATGTGTTAGTTTCCATTTTTGTTGTAATTCCCATGTTGCACCTAGCTACAGAGATGGGTGCTCTCTTCTCTGCTCTCTCCTCCAGTTTTGTTCCTCTCTAATCCTCTCTCCCTACTGCAGTCAGAGGTTTTAAAAACTGTAAATCTATGGCTTGTTTGAGGCCAGATCCTTTCAAGGGCTCCTTGTCTCCCTTAATATGGGCATTTTGTGGGGTGTCCTGACCGTCTGTTCTCCCATCTGACCCTGAATGGGGCTCTAGCCCTGCCTCTGACCACTCTTCCTTCTGCCTCACAAGCATTCCCTGCAGGAGGGCAGTCTCTCTGTCCCTCTTGAGGTTGCCTAAGGCTTTAGCATTTCACACTCCCTGCTGCCTCTACCCTCTACCTGGAACAGGAAGCTATTGGCAGCTCCCTCTACCTTCCTTCCACAGCAACCCCAGCTCCTCAACTGCAACCCTGCCCTGCCTACCAGCGGCACTTTGGCTAACAAGTTCCTCCTCCGGAACTTGTTAGCCAGAAACGAAATCTGTATTAGTCAGGGTTCTCTAGAGGGATGGGAGTAATAGGATAGAAGTATATATGAAAGGGAGTTTATTAAGGAGTATTGGCTCACACGATCACAAGGTGAAGTTCCACAATAGGCTGTCTGCAAGCTGAGAAGCCAGTCTGAGTCCCAAAACCTCAAAAGTAGGGAAGCCACAGTACAGCCTTCAGCCTGTGGCCCAAGGCCTGAGAGCCCCTGGAAAATCACTGGTGTAAGTACAAGAGTACAAAAGCTGAAGAACTTGGAGTCTGATGTTCAAAGGCAGGAAGCATCCAGCACAGGAGAAAGAAGGAGGTTGGAAGACTTAGCAAGTCTGCTCTTTCCAGCTTCTTCTGCCTGCTTTATTCTAGCCATGCTGGCAGCTGATTAGATGTTGCCCACTCAGATTGAGAATGGGTCTGCCTCTCCCAGACCGCTAACTCAAATGTTAAAATCCTTTGGCAACATCCTCACAGACACACGCAGGAACAATACTTTGCATCCTTCAATCCAATCAAGTTGATACTCAATATTAACCATCACAAGTCCACCCCTTGTCAGATTCCTCATGGAAGCCCTGTTGTGGAAAGAGCTCCTGTGGTCTCCTCCCCTTGCTATTTCTATGCTCCACAGTGGATCATACCAGGATGGGATGTTGTGAGCCTAAATGAATTAATGTGAGCAGAGGGTTTTGTGTAGTCAATATGGACAGCACATAGATTTCCTTAGCCCTGGAACTCGGCATATTCCATCCTAGGATGTCCATGAGATTTATGGGACAGGATAGGGCCTGATTTGTTCCTGGCTGTATCCACAGTACTTAGTACAGAACAAACTTCAGAGATGTAGGTAGATTTTGTGGAATGAATAGTGAATAAATGAATGGATATATTCTCAAAATTCATATGCAAATATTTTGTAAAATGAATGTAATTCTAGAAGAATTCAGGGAAACTCATTGTATATTGATCAACTATGGCAGAGAAACCCAGCTTTCCCTGTCAGAATCAGGTAGGTGACTCCCAAAAGAAAAGTTAACCTTTCTCTCTTGCTAATGTCTACCATGACCTTTGACAGCATTGGTTCCTAAAAGCTTCACACCTGTGGAAACCAGTGTTTCAGTGGTTTAGCCTCAAACATCTTTTTCTAGCCTTCAGGGAAAATGTTGACTAATCTTGTTTGCCCCTAAAGGATAGCAAGTATTATTTGTGAATAAGCAACTAATGAACTGTGTGACCTGGGCCCAATCCCTTGCCTTCTTTGGCATCAGTTTTTCAGGCTGCTGGCCTAGACGCCTCCTGATAGGTCTCTTGCAGAGATAGTTCATGAGTGGATGGTAAGCATGGGCCTGGTTATTTTTCTAGGAAATCAGTGACCCGGAGATCTTGGATCTGGTCCATAGTGCCCTTGGAAGGATGACCGTGGTCCGGCAAATCTTTCCGTCTGCAAAGGACAATCAGAAATGCATGAGGAACAACCACCGCATCTCCTCCTTGCTCTGCGACCCCCAGGAAGGCTACCTCCAGATGCTGCAGGTCAGTGCTCAGCCTCTTCTCCCCAGTGCCCTCCACCAAGAGTCTCACTCACACCCTTGGCCAAGGGAGACATGTGGGGGCCTCCTGTTGCCACCAACTTCAATTACTAGCTCTGTCATTTGTTGAAATTGAAGCCGGTCGACTGGGCAGTGTCTCTGAGCCGTACCAGCAGGCAATTATGCCTGTTGTCAGCAGACAGGGCTTATTGGCTCACTGGGTGTCTCTGGTATTTAAAAGTTCATGCATAGAGGGTAAAAAGATTCCTGTCTCTTATGTCTCTGTGATGACTGCTTTGTGGGAATGTGTTCATCTGGCAGGGCTGGGGATGGAGTCTTCTTTGGGAAGTGATCATTTTGAACCTGTTTTAGGCTCTTCTTAATACAGACGTGACCCTTGCAAAGCAAATTGGGACTATCCCAGCACATAGGTTGAGTGCTGAGGCTTGGGTCACCCAGGACACTGCTGGATGCCCAGCTGAGCAGGGAGGGGCAGGACAGCAGGACCATGACATGGAACCTCACGCACATGGTTCCTTCCAAGGCCAGAGGTACCAAGTGTTTCTGGCCATTCCTTCAACCCTAAGTATGTGCAATTGGCACTAGCTTGTCTTGGGCCTTGGAATATGATGGAGAGCTATGTGCCTGGTGTAAGAGGTGGTTTCTCTCTGGGTGTTTGGGAGCAACAGGGAAGCAGTGTGGAGAGTACCCACTGGCAGCCTCAAATCCACTTCTAGGTTAGGAATGTGGTGCCTCAGAAAACTTTCACTGATGCTTAGTGAGAGCCACAGGACAGAAAGAAACCCTTCTTCCAGTTGGGTTTGTGGAAATTGCCCAGAAGTTTGTACATGTGATATGCTTTCCCCTCGGCATTTGAAACTAGTTCCACCATCTTTACCCAGCCAGGCATGAGGGGTAGAAATCAGGGTTTCCGAGCAGAGATGGCTGTACCTGCCACCTGAGTATCAGCCCTACCCCATAACATTTTGTTCTCACTGTATCAGGGGCCACACATTTTGTAGGAGGGAATTATTGGAATCTTGAGTGGGGTGTGGACATGTGTCAAATTTGCCAAAGGAATGAATCTACTCTATAATCTCATATGTAGGGAGAAAAAGGAAACATGTCTCAATGATGGTAGGCATGATAAATGTGTTCTTGGTTGAGGTGGAAACACAGCACACATTGATTTTAGCTGGAATAATTTCCATTCCACCAGTGTCCTCTGCTCCAGGTAGCCCACCAGAGTGTCTGGGGTCTTTCTAAGATGGTAGAGGGGTGGCGAAGAGAGTGGACCCAAGGCCCCTGCAGCACTCATGGACTCAAGAGCCTAGGCACCTGAGTCAGAGTGAAAGGCCCTGGTGCAAGAGTTTATGTTGAGGTGCTGCTGGTTTATTCTGCCTTCCTCTATGTGGAGTCTGGAAGAAATGGTGAAGGCCAAGTAAGTTCCTTTCACTGTGCCTCTGTAGTCATCACTCCCAGCCTCCATGTGGATGGAAATGGCCTTAGACAATGGGGCTCAGGGAGAGTGTGCCCATTCCCACCCAGTGCACCGGGAGAGGGGAATCCCTTTGCTCTCTGTGGGGCCAGAGCCTGTGAAGGTCTCACTCTCTGCAGGGTCTTTCTAGCTTCTCTCTCCCTTGAAGGGCTTCCTCCCTCCAAATACATGGCACCCTTGCCTCATATGCCCTAAATCATTCTCTGGGTCTTAAATAAACTGCACTCAGTCTCCTTGAGGAACAAAGATGAGGCCACTTTCCATGGCACAGAAGTGTCTGCAAAGGTTGGAGCAGGGGAAAGAGGAAAGTGCTTATTGTTGGGACCTGTGATGCCATCTTTTGCTGTGGGTGAAAGGCGCAGGTGGGCCCCTTGGTTGCATATCAGACATATTGGATACAAAAAGTCTTTTCACTGGAGTAGAGAGAAAGAGAGACTGAGGGGTTCAAAAGGGAATCTATCTGAGGGCCTACTTAAATGACACGTGCCCATGGAGAGGAGAAACAAAGGCGCAGCTCCCAGATATGTGGCCGAACATCATCAAATGAGGTAAATGCAGTGTCAGACCCAGGAACCCTGGGACACTACACCTCCCTCTGTTCCTGCTGAGACCCAGGCACTGCATAAAGAGCAAAGCTTAAGTACAACACTACAGGAATCTTGTAGTAATAGCAGCAATAGTAAAAGAGGAATCAAATCACCTGGGTTCAAATCCTGGTAACTCTAGTTACTAGCCAATTATTTCATTATTATTATTTGTTTATCATTCTGTGCCTCAGGTCCCTCCTCTCTAAATTGAGGTTTAGAGTATTACCCCCCAGAGCCATAATAAAAATTAAATGGGAGAACATACGGAAAGCATTCAGTTCAGAGCTGAGCTATTAGCAGTACAGGTTGAATATCTCTAATCTGAAAATCCAAAATGTGAAATACTCTGAAATCTGAAATTTTTGAGTGCCAAAATGACACTAAAAAAATGCTCATTGGGGCATTTCAGATTTTGCATTTTTGGATTAGGGATGCTGAACTGGAATTGGAATATAAAGCAAATATTTCAAAATCTGAAAAAAAATCCCAAATAAAAACACTTCTGGTCCTAAGCATTTAAGATACTGGATACTTAACCTATTATCATCATTACTGAGGGTGTGGACAAGTGCATTTAGGGTTTCCATGGAAAGGCTGAACATAGCCTCCTTTTTTTTTTTTTTTGGTGTGATTTAGTCTACCTATCTCCCAAGCGTGCTTTTTAAAGGCATCACTGCAGGTGGGAGGGCAGTTTCTATCTTTCCAGCCCCTTATCACAGGTTTTGTGTACCACTTATTGTCCACATCTCTCCCATGGGTACTGAATCATAGCTTCCTTGCTTGGGAGTTGAGAGGCTATGTCTTTTAGACTCATGTAGCTCTTTATACAAGACCACAAGACTCTGCTCATTGAAGACCCTCGATAAGTAATTAAAGGATGAATCTATTAAGAATGCAGGTCTCAATACAATACTGACTCTAGATGCCTCTCTCTCTCTATATATATGTAAAACACTTTATTAAAGGAATCTCTGTCTCCATTTGTTGCATCTGCTTCCTTGCGAGGTGGTATCATGAGAGGAAAATGTGGATTCATTTACTCATCCTGCCCAATAACTACTTAGGCATCTTGTAGATTCATCTCATTTACAAGCCATTCCCTTCCAGTTTCCTCCATAGCTATTACCACTTCTTTCTTAATGACAGTGTGAAAGGCAAACTAATTTCTACTAGCCTCTAGCTGTGAGATTTATCGAGAAGACTCTAACATGTTTAGAACAACTAACTCAAGGAAAAAAAAACATTTATGTCATGGATTATTAACTTTGTCTTGACGAAATTAGTGAAGATCCTTTTGGAAATGGAGCTCTCCAGTCCATCTTTAGTCCCCCCCACCAAATCGCTACTCTTGGGAAGATCATTCTGGTTTAGAAGCTTCTGGGAGGACCAAGAAGAACAGGGAATTTTTGCAATAGCATCCATCCCTTGGCTTCTCTATTGAGCTGGCCTCAGAAACTCTGTCATCCTCTATGAGGCCTGTGGTCAGGGCTTTCTGTGCTCTAAAGCCAACCAAGGACTATTATAGCAAATCAATTTGGTTCCTATTTAGCAGAACAAAAGGCCCTTGGAAGAAAAATACCTAAATATGTGACCCCTAGTGCTCCAAAAGCATTGCCTTTGCCAGCATGCAGCACTGTTGTTTATTTTTCCCACAAAGCACTGTCTTATTTGTGTGTTTCTCATTCTTGTTTCCTTGATAAGTTAGTTTAGGATTTGTCTGACTCAGCCAGTAATAAAAGTGATAACCAGTCCCTCAGAACCCTGAGACTTTGCTAAGATTTCACGGACATCTTTGCTCAGAGGAGAATCTGTAACGTACTCTGTCTCTGGAACTGTACTGCCCTGTGACATCAGGGCTGCAACTGAAGTAAGAGGCATATTATCACATAGCTATCCCCCCATTTATATTCAAATGTGTTTCTAAGGGGTGACAGGCAAATGATATAAACTGTGTTGTGTGGTCACTGTGGAGCCAGATCCCTGACTTAAGCTTTGGGGGCTAACGTGGTATTACCATAAAATGGTCCCTCAGGTTGAAATTTCTCTTCTTTGTGTGTTTAAAAATTGTCGAATGGCTTGATGGAATCGTTCTTCCTCTGTGCTGCACACAATCTATTAGAGGATTTCAACCCCTCTCCCTCTAATATCCCTTTTTTTTAGGGCTTTCTGTACTCTTCCATGGCTAAAAGGTTTTTGTCAACCTGTTGGTAGAAGCCTGTCCTCTGGAGCTTCACCAAGCCTCCACATACCAGCTACCTTGGATTTCATGTCACTTTCAATGGTTTACTTAGCCCTAAAGATCCGTGTGGGAGCATTTAACACAGAGAGTGGGGAAGGCTTTGTCGGAGACAATTGCACAGGTGTTCTCCTTGGGTGCAACCAGCTGCTGTTCTGGCTGCAGGTGGCCATGCGTGCATTTGGAGCCCAGAAAACCTTGGATGTGGACAGATAACCCTCTTTACTCTTCACATCATCCCCTCAGATTCAGCAGTGAGCAGAGCTCCCTGCATCCCCCGTGCCCTCTGTTACCATCTGCTTCCTCCTGAGGCTTGGCTGTGGTGCCCTATCCCAGGACAGCTGGACTGGCAGCAGTTTGGCAGAGAGACTTCACCTGGCATAGATTTCTCAAGCTGTGACATCTGTGTGTCAACTTGTCCTCCCCGCTGGACCCTCTGTTAGCTGCTTGTCAAACTTTGCTGGCCAACCACAACCTGTCTGAGGATTTGGTCAGAGGTCAGTTCCTGCTGTTTGCCTCTGTGATGTCTCTCTGAACAGTCCACTTTGCTTGATTAATGACAGAGGGAAGAGAAAACTAGGCTCTTTAAAAGCCTGGAGGAAATGCAGCCTTTCTTAATGAGAACATTTCCCACACTTCCAGCTTTGGTGTTGGGAGGATAATGGTCTGGTTCTGACCCTGGCCTGCGATTCATTTTCCTCCGCCTCCAAGGATGATTTTTACCTTGATAATGCGGATGCACAACAATTCCCTGGGCCCCAGAGCATAACAAATACTAGGCTGGAATACCCCCAGATTTACTACAGAGAAGCTATGTGCTGCTGCCAGGAAGGCACAGTGTGGCCATCCAGCAGACACACCCTCCTGTGTTCCAGGGACCTCTCCCTTTCCCACTGATGGGGGCAGAGGTCTTAGCTGGATCATCCTGGGAGCCTGCAGCACTCCTGAGGACCTCAACACATTTCATGGGGGACTTACATGCTCATTATCTTTGGTCCTGATCCTGCTTCCAGGGATTCAATAACAGACCAGAGCACCTGGGCTTCCAATGTGCCTGCCTCCACCCTGCCCAGTGCTTGCCCAGGTGGAAAGTCAGTGCCTTCCTGATTTCAACAAGACAACAAATTCCCTTCTGTACAAGATATCCACTGTGGTCTGAATGTTTGTATCCCTCCAAAATTTCTATTTCGAAACCCCATCCCCCAGGTGACAGCATTAGGAGGTGGGATCTTTGGGAGGTGATGTGGGTGGAGCCCTCATGAATGGGATTCGTGCCCTTATAAGGGGCTGAAGAGACCAGAGTTCTCCTCTTCCACTCTGCCAGGACAAGATGAGAAGGCATCACCTATGAGCCAAAAAGCACATCCTCACTAGACACAGAATCTGTAGGCACCTTGATCTTGTACTTGCCAGGCTTCAGAACGGTAAGAAGTTAAGTTTCTGTTGCTTATAAGCCACCCAGTCTGTGGCTTTTTGTTGCAGTGGCCTGAGTGGACTAAGGCAGCCTTCACATCTCCTCGGGAGCCTCAGAGCCAGTGTTACACATGGTGGGATGTTGGGTGGGGCATTTGCATTGTAACTGCTCAAGCAGGATTCAGCCTTCGAAGCCCCTCCCCACTGGAGAATGTGCAGTGTTTCTGAGCACTGCTCCCCTGCCCCCAGTGCTCCATCCATTTCCTCCCTCTGGATCTTGATTCCTTGTTTTCTCATGAAGATCAATTTAACACTCTTACTGGTGGCCTTTGTTCCTGCTGACACAAGGTATTTTCCTAAATAAAGTATAGTTACTGATGTAATAGAAATTCTGGTAATACATTTTTAAAAAATCTATTTTTCCATCCCTGGTCCTCAGTCAACTTCTTGTGACTCATCTCTAATTATCCAGCAGCCAAGAGTGTCCACCTGGGTCTCTCAAGAGCTGCAAGCTCCCAACAAGAGCTCACGGCTGAGTTCTCTCCTGCTTCCCAGAGACGCCTCCTACCTTTCCCGTTATCTTTCTGAGGACCCACCTCCTGCTTGGGTAACTGATGTTGGAAATTTACACCTTGCCAGGATCCTACCATCTCAGGGAAATGCACAGCCTGAGATTCTGGTGGGAGATGGCCAGTTCCACATTTATTCACACAGAGCTCCCATCTCTTTCCCCAGCAGCCTCTATCCACCACCACTTGTCTTCTAAGAAGAGGCATCTTCTTTGCAAATGCCTTGACATCTCTTTAACTTCGTGTTTCTAAGAACATGTTTGGAACTGTTATTCAACTTTCAGTAATTCCATAAATACCCATTTATGCATTTGTTATGCATTTCTTCTTACGTTAGACCTTTCACAGATGTTCCCTCCTAATTCTCATAAACCCCTCAAAATTGGGAATTTTAATTTCCACGTTGTAGCATGTTCTGATTAGGGAAACTGGCATGTGCACAGGCCCAGAGGCCTGAGAGAGCAGGGGAAGAGTTCATTGTGCCTGGGGCAAGGGGTGAGAGGCAAGAAGTTGCGAAGTAACTTGGAGGGGACAAAAGCGACTGGGGCTCTGCCCTTGGTGATGTGATGTGGAAGATGTGTATCTGAAAAAGGCAACTCTATGCAGTGTGGAAAGGGAGGATCTGAGACTGGAGACAGGTTAACCAGTGGTTACCATCTCCCTAGGGAAAAATAAGGGCACCTGAACTCCACCCCTAAAATGGGAGGTGACCATTGAGTGAGGACATCTGGAGGCTACCCCAGGACTGAAACCCCTGAGCTGGGCAGAGGGTGGAGTGCAGAGCACCTGCCTTCCATGGATGCTGGACTGCAGCTGGCCTTTGTTCCAGCCATACCCTGCCTGCCTTCCCCACCTCCCCTGCACACCTTGCTGATCTCATTGCAGAATCCACTGTCCCAAAGGCTCCCGTGGCTGAGCCAGCTTTGCTGTGTGAATGTCTGGCTTTTGACTGCAGCGGGCCACACTCTCTCCCTCTCAGGAACCAGAGTCAGGGTATTATAAAGCTTTCCCCTCCACCCCTCGCCATGCAACACACACTATCTGAGCCTTCCTGTGTTGGTACCTTTTATGAAACATCCTAGGGGCAGAGAAGTGGCCTTTCCCTTAAAGGGCCGCCCTGCAACACCTCAGATCATGTAGCCCTGAAAGGTGCAGCTCAGACCCTGGGGGCTATGGCAGCTGTGGCTGTGCTGCTGGGACCTGGAGGAGGTCAGGGACATGTACACAGGTGCTCAGGTGAGCAGATTTCAGGTGGGACTGGGAATTAATATTCAATACTGATTCTTGCTTGATCTCTGACCCTTAAGCCTATAGGAGTCAGACATGTTCCCTTCATGCCTTTGGAAGGCTTTAGGGACCAAGGGACTTTGTGAGAGAGGATAAGTGGTGTTGGAGGATACAAATTCATTTTCTCAGTAGTTCTCATGTTCTGCATCTAGACTTGTGCTGACCCCAGCTTCTGGGGACGTCCCTGGAGGAGCTCTCAGCTCATACATATTGAAATCAGGAAGCTGCTTAGATATTTTATTTGCCTCTTCTATTCCTTTCTGTCTGTGCTCCATCTGAAAATGAAGATGCATGCAAAGATCTTAGAATAGTACTTGGCACACAGGGGTACTACCATCTGCATTCCACAGGTGGGTAAATCAGGGCTGCCACATTGCACCTCTCCAGGGGCCCAGATCACACTGTATTTTATTGTTATAAAGGTAAGTCTCAGAGTGTTCAACAGCTGGTTCAACATCACTCAGCAAATGGATGCTAATGGAGATCTACTTCACTTGTTCAATCAACATTTATTGAGTGCTTGCTGTATCCAGGCACTACTGTAGAGACCTGGGTCCAGCTGTGAGCAAAGCTGGTCCAGGTTGGGATGAATCCAAAGCTGTTGCTGATCCTATTAGACCACTTGCCTAAGCTGCAACCCTAGTGTGAGAGTCGTACTATATGGTAATTAGTGAAAGAGGAACTTACTGTAAATCTCTGGGGTGGCTAAATGAAACCATCCAGTCCCTCTTCCAGCTCTCTCCTCACTTATAATAGAGCCCACGGGCTCCCAGGAAGGCCTCAAGCCCTTTTCTTGGCTTCTGTCTGGCCTTGACTTCACTCCCACTAGCATCTCTGACCTGGTTCTAGGTATTTTGCTTTGCTGCCAGGTCTCTCCTCTGCCATGCCCGTGGCCTTGGCACTTTGACCTGTCTTTTGCTTCTCAAATTTACTCTTACCTGGAATGCTTTTTTGGTTCCTGGAACTTTATGCTGCAGTGTTCCTAGGTCACCCAGAGCCCTGGGCTCCTGCTTGCATGGGGATGATGGTTTAAATAGTGACAGCATCTGCTTGCTTGCCTTACCTTTGCTGATGGACTCTGTGCTGTGCCTAACCTAAAATATGAGGGAGTGAGGCAAGGACTTCTTCAAACCAGGCCTCATTCTCTGCACCTGTGGTCTGTGGCTCCAGCCTGGGCTGTTGGTCCCTGGTGGTCAATGACGAGTGAGCATCCATGCATCTGGAAGCCTCTCTCCTTCCACACTTCCTTCTCAGGGGCTTGACATGACCAACCCTGATACTGGTATCCAGCTATCTTCCCTGAGGAAAGGCTTCTCTTATGTTTATCAGGCTCTGGAGAGGGCCCCAAGTTTAAACTGCCTTTCTACCATCTACTTGTGATTTTTTTAATCCAAAAATTGCTTCTCAGAATCGGTTGTGAGGTTAGGGCCTTTCCTACCCTCTGCATTGCCACCAGTGAACTGTCAGCTAAAGTCAGTTTGCACAAAGTAGGTCACCTCCATGAGGGTGCTGAGGTTGGAGTGCAGATGGGGGAGACACAGATTATTACTGCAGTGTTAGATTATGCCCATGGCAGGGAGAGACAACATCTTACCAGGGAACAGTTAGGAGTAAGTGGAGTAGATGGAAACAGCTCCTTGGGAAGATCAAGATGTTTTGAGGAGGTTTTAGACAAGAACAAATTGCTGTTTGAAAAAAGGAGGCTCGGCCGGGCGCGGTGGCTCAAGCCTGTAATCCTAGCACTTTGGGAGGCCGAGACGGGCGGATCACGAGGTCAGGAGATCGAGACCATCCTGACTAACACGGTGAAACCCCGTCTCTACTAAAAACTACAAAAAACTAGCCGGGCGAGGTGGCGGCGCCTGTAGTCCCAGCTACTCGGGAGGCTGAGGCAGGAGAATGGCGTGAACCCGGGAGGCGGAGCTTGCAGTGAGCTGAGATCCGGCCACAGCACTCCAGCCTGGGTGACAGCGCGAGACTCCGTCTCAAAAAAAAAAAAAAAAAAAAAAAAAAAAAAAAAAGAAAAAGAAAAAGAAAAAAGGAGGCTCTCTCCAGAGTCAAAGTTGGAGGGATAAAATCTCTTTTATCTGTGATTCATTTTCTATAATTTCTCTTTTTTTGTAAAACATGGTTAGTATATGCCTTCTGAGAAGATCCATCCATCCATCCGTCCATCCGTCCATCTGTCCATCCGTCCATCCATCCATCCATCATTCCATCCATCCATCCATCCATCCATCCATCACTTCATCCATCCATCCATCTACTCATACATCTACACACTCATCTACCCTTCCGTTTGTGCATACATGTGTCTACCATGTGTTCAGCCACGAAACATACATTAAGTACCAGCTATGTGCTTTGATTGGTGCTGAGTTCTAGAGATAGTACTTAAAGAGCCCAAAGTTTGCTGAGGTAAACACATTTATGAGCTGACAACATATGTAATGGAAGAGGGTACATCCAGGGTGATATGTGGGCAGTGGGGAGGCCTGCCTATCTGTGCCTGGAAAAGTGCATTGCTCAAGCCTGTTCCTGTGAACTGGGATGTATTTGCCCTTCCAAGCAGACATACTTGTGCAAGGACTGAGGGCTTCCTTTGGCCTTTCTGAGTCATGTCCTGCTTTTTCCTCTTTTTTCAAGATCTCTCTGCATTCATACATTTGTTGAGTACCTTGATTCATTGTGAATAGAAGTGCTGAAGTGAAAGGGAGATTCCACTGGGTTCTGGTCAGAGTCCAGATGAGCTGGTGCTGTAGACTCTGCCCTGATGTGTAAGTGTGTGGATGGATAGGGGTAGGAGTCAAAGAGACCTGGCTGGTTAAATAGCAGCAGCTATGAGTGGGTGACAGGTAGACCCATGAATGTCTTGAGAAGAGAAATCTTCACATCATTAAGGAGTCTCAGCTTCAAGTTATTCTTTTGGGTAAAGAAAAAAACAAAAACAAAAACAAAAACAACAAAGCAATTCTAAGTGGCTTATATTCCTTATAACAACATCTCCATCATGGGTTTGTTTTCCAGAGGGGAGGAAGACTTAAAACACATGCAGTGGTGGGGGCTCCTGAGGGCTGGGGAGTTGCCAGCAACAAAGAGTGAATTAGTCCTGCTCATTGAGGAAATGCTCCTCTAGGCCTCAAGTGGCTGAGGGCACAGTTCTGTCATGGTGTTCTGTGTGCGGTGGGGGGTGAGCTCCCAGTGGGTGGTGGTACTTAATTTTCACCCTGCTGTCAAGTAAACTCCTGTGTGCTTTAGGCCCCTGAAGAGGGTCAGCCCAGGCACTGACCTTCTGCTCCCCCTCAGTTCAAGGCTCTGGTTTTAGCATACTCTTGACACCTCTGCAACATCTGGCCATCGTCCACGTACCTATCACACCTACAGCATGCAGAGACCCTGGGCATGCAGCCCACAGTGGTCAGAGCTGGGTGACAGGACAGTGACAGACAGGACAGAGCTCTTCAACAATGGTCTGTGCACAAGGACACCTACAGGGGTGGCAGTCAGCTCTGCCTGGATGTGACATGCTGGGAATGGCCCTTGAGGACTGGACAGGCATAACGGGGCAGATGTTTGTGATGCCTTGCACCTCCTATTGGCTTATCTCAGACTTCAGCTTCAGTTGCTGGAGAGTTCCCGCTACCTAAGTTCTGATCTAAGGTTCTGCTTTTGGAGCACCTGGACTAAGAAACATGAGGAAGTAAATTGCGGGCAGAGAACAAGGCACAGAGGTGTTGTAGTACAGGGACATATTGAGGAGGGTGGGAGTGAGGCTGCGGGAGGAGGGGTTCTCTTTGCAGCCCAAGGAACCTATTTGATCTTTGCAGGAGTCCTGTGAGGCTGACATGATCTCCTATTTTTATCTGGTGATTTTGTTTTTCTAAAATATTTTTAGCAGACGACTTGCTGCTTAGGCGTTCAGAGAATGGTCCCCTTGACCCACTTTGGCTGAGGGTTGTTTGTGCAACAGTTATCAGTGGGGGGCCACAAACCTGACTGAGGGTGGACGCTACCTCGTCCTCACCCCCTTCCCTTCTCCTACTCCTCTCCTTTGTGCTCCAATGTCCCCGTGGAGGGCTGGGGTGGTGTGAAGGTAACATCTGAGAACAATGCTGTGCTTCTCTGCCATTGGGCTCCCACTGGGTGCCTGGGAGGGCAGGTTCTGTCTTCCAGCTCCTCCACATCCAGATTGGGGTCTGTAGCCACACTCAGGAGGCTGAGCCTGGCCTGCCCACCCTGGACCCCACACACGGGTTGGGCCCCGATGCTGTAGTGTCGTTCTTCACACTGCTACCCTAGATTCTCACTCATGGCCTTGCTCTCCAGAGCTCTGAGACAGGCATGTGTCTCCTCTACCACTGAGCTCACATCACACAACTAAACAGAAGGGTGGTCCTCAGATGGGCACAGTTGCAAATCCCAAATGTGTTCCCTGGGTGGCAGTGACTCCACTGCACAGCAGGCACCAGAATCCTCATCTCTTGTTACCAGCGTCCTCGCTGTTACCTTGTCACTCAGGCCACCATTCACCCTAGGCCCATCCAGTGACCAGAGAAGTCTTTCTGAGGCCCAGGTCTGATCTCCAGCTTCCTGTATACAGACCCAACAATGGCGTCTTTCCCCCTACAGTCACCTGTGTTGCTATTCCTCCTTAGCAAGTCCCTAAGTCTTTGCAGGGCTCAATCCCTGCTTCTCTCTTGATCCTGCTCCCTCTGTATTGTATCCATTGACACAGTTGTCTTGAGCTGCTTTCAATTCCTTTAACCCAAGGATCTGCCAATGGTGGCCCATAGGGCAAATCCAGTATATTGCCTGTTTTGGAAAATAATGTTTTATTGCATATGGCTGCACCCATATGTTTATATGGCTGTTTTCAAGTTATAACGGCAGGGTTGAGCAATTGCAAAAGAGAGCAGTAAGCCTAAAATCTTTATGAGCTGGTCCTTTACAAGAAACTCTGGTGGACTGCGCTGTACCTGGCCCTGTCTCTTGACACCTTCATGCCCTTGCAAATGCTGTGCCCTCCCTTTATCCCACTAATCCTTCAACCCTGAGCTTTCTGCTTATCCTTCCCTCCATCCTCCCTCACTTGAGTGGGTAGCTTGCCTGTGTGCACATCTCAATCAGCTACAGATCAGGGTTCTCCTTGCTGATGTACAGATGCACCTCCCACTCTAGTTCCTGAGGCAGGGCAAGGCCTTATTCCATTCAGGACTCCAGAAGCTGGCTGGGTTTTTGAACGTACACCTAAAAGCCAAGGATCTTGGCATAGATTCTCGGCACCACAGCTTAGTGTTGGCATCCTGCATTCTTCCTTCTTTCTGTGGGTTTCTCCAAAGCTCTCTGGAAATGCACCTGTGGAAAGGGTTTCACTGCCTCTGTCTTTGCAGATCTCCAACCTCTATCTGTATGACAGTGTTCTGATGCTGGCCAACGCCTTTCACAGGAAGCTGGAGGACCGGAAGTGGCATAGCATGGCAAGTCTCAACTGCATACGGAAGTCCACTAAGCCATGGAATGGTGGGAGGTCCATGCTGGACACCATAAAAAAGGTATGTGTGAAGGGGCACCCCCAACCTGGCCAAAGAAAGGCCGCTTCTTATACCTCTACTGTGTTCCCCTCTAGCAGCTGGCCTGAAGCTAGGCTCTGTGTAGCTGCCCCAGTAGGCCCCTCCCCATTCCTCTCTCCTCGTCACTATTCCTGTCCCAGCATCTGCAGGCCAGGTGAGCTGTGGTCCACGAATACATACTATCATTACTGTCTTCAATTTAATATAAGAATTTCTGAGAGGCTATGCAACTTGCCCTTGGCCGCAGTTGTCAAGTAGGTATGAAATGGAGGCATCTGCCTATCCCATGTCTGCAAGGTACTCCTCTATGCAGACCACCATTCCCCAAGAGAGGAGTGCACCTGTATGTGTGCTTGTGATGTATCTCATGTGCTGAGGAGGGATACTGAATTAGAAAGCTGGATTTGAAGTGAATTGAGTAATCTGTGGACCATTTCTTAGAGTGAATTGACTTTTAGAGGTTTCAAAAGAGTATTTAGGGAAATCCATAGCATTAGGAGTTTAGTCACAATGAACTGCATGTGGTTTCAGTAGCAGTGAATATGCTGTAGTGTAGGTGAGAATCCACTACAGCCCAGGGCAGAGCCAGGGCCCCTTCTGGGCCAGGTGTTTCTGGGACTCTGTAGGCTCACAGGGACTATGAGAGATAAATCTGGATGAGAATCTCACCCTGGGCTTGGAGAGAGAAAGGGGCTCACCATGGCTCCCTCAGCTTCCTGCTGCCTCCTTCTCCTATAGAGCCCACTGAGCCAGTAGAGAGGCAGGGGGACGGTAGCCCGTCTATGCTGGATGCTGTGCTTTGTACCTATTTTCTCCTTCAGTCCTTGTGGGTTCTATGATGTGGAGCTGATTAACTTCAGGCCAAAGCTGAGAGATGGGCAATGTGCCCAAGGTGACACAGGTGGCAAAGTCAGGATCCAAGCTTGGGACCTGGCTGTGCCCTCCAATGCACATGCTTGCTGCCCTGCAACTTAACATCATGTGTCTGATATGTCTCTTGTTGACCTTTGAATTTCCTCTTGGGTCAGGCTAAGGTGAGCCCCTGGAACTGATTGCAAGGGGAGGACTAAGTTTCAAGAGGGCAAGGAGAAAAGCTGCCACTGTTTAATCTCATGGCTAGCATGGTGCCTGGCACATAGCAGGGACTCTAAGCATATAGACGGTATGAATGACAGGTGCAAGCCTTAGGGATTTCTCCCATAAGCAAATGTCCTAGAAAGTACTGATCCTACTCTGAGGGCCTAGGACCACCAGCCTATCTTGTCCTCATTACAGCCTGTCCATGGTCTCAAGACTGATTGCTCCCTTCTTGGTGACCACTTCCTTGTTCCTCTTAGCCTTTGGGATGCCATCCTCTACTTTAACCAGATTTTCCAATGGGTTTTTCTCCTCTTCTGCAGGGCCACATCACTGGCCTCACTGGGGTGATGGAGTTTCGGGAGGACAGTTCGAATCCCTATGTCCAATTTGAAATCCTTGGCACTACCTATAGTGAGACTTTTGGCAAAGACATGCGCAAGGTAAGCCCCAGGCTCTCTATCTTCCAGTCTTCCTGCTATGGTGCCACTGAAGACAGCAACAGCTACAGGATCCCTGGGCTCCCAGCAACTGTTAATTGGCACAGATATCCTCCCTCCCAGTCTCTCTCTGCTGATGCTACCATTGGCTGGTGTTTATATAGCATGCTAGGGAGTAGGTGCAGAGAGGTTTCCAAACAGAAATTGTCACTAATGGAGTCTCTTTGAGTAGAGCAAGGGTACCTTGTAACAACTGGGTCCTACTGCTTTGATCAGGGGGGCTGCTTGGAGGCTATAAGGGACAATGTGTTTTCTCAGAGCAGTGAAATCAGCCCAACCACAGGGACAAGTGTGAATTGCGGTTGAGGCGGGAGACAGACGTTACAGCCTGAGTGTCCTCCAGATCCAAAAGTGAGACAAGGCCACAAACAGAAAACGGAGCTGCAAGGAGGGTGGAAATTGGAAAATGCCAGAGCCCAGCAGAAAGAGAAATGAGAGACAGATGAATTGAACAACTCAGAATGAGGTTTGGCTTTTTTAATTTGATGCTGGTGCTGGTGCAGGTGGCAGCCTGGGTCTTCTCAGTGATACTTTCCCTCTTCTTCCACCTCTTATAGGGGATAGAGAACAGTTTTTCAGGATTGTAGATAGTGGAGAAGTGGCCTTTTATCCAGGGTGGGGATCCCCACAGTTAAGGGGACCCATGACACCAACAGTCTAACAGGGCTAGGACAAAGAGGCCCATATGGCAAGTAAGGGCTTGGAACAATTATCCAACTGAAGGACCTCGGATGTGGTCACTGTGAGCCAATGTGGAGCTGATGGTGGGTATCCTGGTGTGGTCAGTGGCTGGCTGTCCTGGGCCCGGCCAACTCCACTGGCTTGGATGCACTTCCAGAAATAACCTGTACAGGAGAGACCAGAGATGGGACTACTCATGGTGTAGAAGACCAAGGCCACAGGGGCTTGATCTTCTCTGGAAATAATGAAAGCATTGACTGATTGGCATGTACTCAGGCACAGCCTCATGTAATCACAGACACGCTCACACACTCACACATGTACACACTTCATACACTTCGAAGGAAGATGTCTCCACTAGTGATGGTGCCTGGAGCATGAAGGACAGTCCTTGCAAGCAACGAGCTCTCAGCAGGGGCTGGATAAGCCCTCAGTAAAGAGCCCTCTAGCCTGACGTCAGCATTGGCTAGGAGCAGTGCTAGAGGGGGGAGGCAAGGGCTAAGTGATGTTGGGGTACTGAGAATCTGGGTGGGGGACTTCTAAGGTTTTGCTCCTGAGGGCCAGGGTAGAAAGACGCATGTGTGGACTGGTGGAGGGTGTGAGAGCTGGGGAACAGGGAGGGAGCAGTGTAGAGCTCATCAGTGACAGATGGGGCAAAAGACTAGCTCACCAGGGAGAGGCTGGGATGGCCTGGGTGCATGTGTGATGGGGAGGTGGGGAATTTTTAGCCCACTCTGTGATGGAAGAGAGAGTCATGGATTGGTCATATAAATAATTGAAGTTTCAATAATTTGTTGTGACACAATGTCTGACATACATGGCTTGATGACATTTTGGAGCTCAGAGGTTTGTTGGTGGCATCCTAGATGGAGCTGGCTAGCAACTATTCTGTGACTTCCCATGGAGGGCCAGGGTGTGACCTGTGATGTCCAAGAAGCCAGGGCTGGCCTATGATGTCTGTTAGGTTGCCCAAAGCTGTGAGACTTGGTGAGGGGATGGGGATGGGTGGTCAGCACTAGTCTGAGTCATGACCACAAGAGATATGGGCTTGCACTGGGACTCCCACCAGGTAAGGAGGGTTCTTTCAGTCACTCTCGTATGAAAAAGCTTGCCAAGTGTAGCTGGCTGCCGAAGTAACTGTTCATATTGACCATGGTCCTGGCGCAGTTGCCTTCATCCCCAAGTCTTATTCTGAAGTTAGGTCCTGCCTGCCAGCTCCTTCCGTCTCCCACCCACTTCTTTTGGTGGCAATGCTGGTTGTGGAGGTCCCTGCCTTGTCTCAAGCAGCTGACCCTCCAGTCCTGTGCCTGGCGCCCTGCTGGCCACCTCAGGTGCCTGAGAGAGGGGGAGGCACTGTGTCCTCCACTTTCTGTTTCAGGTGTCTGGGCCTTCCATGTTGCCAAGGCAACGCGCCTCAAAAACCCCGAAGCCAGTGGGAGCTGGAATCTCTCAGTATAAGGAGCTTTGAGCAGGAGGCCTGAATGTAATTGAGTTGGAAGGGAAGCTGATTTTCAAGTGGGCTTTATGTTAAAATGTATTTTTTTGTCATTTTAAAATCTGCCCTTAATAACTGCATATCCTAGTTGTTATCTGTCTGCCTGGCAGCTTATCACTGCTAAGGGGAAGTTATCTGGAAAGCAGGGAATGGGATTTACTATAGCAAATGTTTGTGATGCGGCCTAGGGTGCATTAAAGCAAGTCCAGGGGGTTTCAGATGAACCAAGGAGAAGGGATTAGGACCGTATCATGGGGGTAGGGCAGCATTTGAAGGCAGAGCTGAGTGGTGGTTTCGGATGGGAGACGGGGCTGTGAAGGGTGGGGCTGGAAAATCAGGGTAACTTAAAAATAAAGGACATTCACATAAGGAAGAAAAAAATTGAGGATGGGTGGCAAATTTGAGGGTAGGGTCCTGAGCCACACCAAAACAGTGCCAAGATCAGTCATCTAAGGAGTGCCCAAGGTCAGAATCCAAGGGGTCGCAGCTCTGTTGGCCATGCAAGGTGCACAGCTGCTGGAGGAGCCGACTGGGCAGACTTCTAGATCCTGTTATGCCGGGCAGGGGCAACATTCCCTGCAAAGATTGTATATACCATACATGAACAAATCAGACACCGACTAAGCAGTTTCTTAAGACTTAAACCAAGAGGCATCTTTTAAATTAAAGACCAACATATTTTCTTAAACTAAATACCCTGGAGGGAAATCTCAGGGATAGTGAGTCACCCAGACATTTTCGATTAAGTGGTATCAAGAGACTATAGATTACTCAGCCCCTTAGGAGTGGGTGATCGCCTTTCACTACAGGGTGCTGGACAAATACTAATTCAATTATCTCATCCAGGAAGTGTGTTCTTAGTGAATGAGCTTTGTATGGAAAAATCAAAAGTCTATGTCATCAGCTTGCTGTGTAACTACTAGCAAAATATCAATTGTCTGTTTTGTACTTGGAGCTGTCTGGCATGGGTCTGCCACCAGGGGAAAGGTTTGCTGGAAACTCTTCTAGCTCTCACAGGCATTGGTCTAACATATGTCTTGGTGGGGTGGGGGGTGACATATGCTTCTTTTATCCTATTGGAGGCATTTTTTTTTCAGGGTTCAGAACTGTAACAGGACCTCCACAAATTTCTATTTGGCTTTGTTTCTCTTTGTTCAGACAGGAATCTCCAAAGGAGGATGCCATGAACATGTCCATGTAAATGTCCTTAGCTCATGATTGAGCTCTGACAGATCTGTCAGAGCCACCTGTAGTCAAGTTTCCAAAGGTGGGGTGTGTGGGAAGCTACTAGGTGTAGGGAGCGGGCAGGAACTATTAAGCATCCACGGTATCCAAAGGTACATTGTACATATGTTGTCTCATTGACCTGGGCCTTTGCTTTGCTCCTGGTTCTGCCTCTCCTGAGTTTTTGCACAGCTTCCCTTTTCTGAACCTTTGTTTCTTCAGAGGAAAGTTACAGGTAATATAAGCCTACCTGTCAGATGAAGGGGTCAGTCAGTGTAATGACACTGTGCAGCACTTGGCAGTGAGAGCATGCTCATATGGCACAGGGCATCAGCTTCGGGCAAATGGGACTGTGCGTTTTCTCTGAGCGTATCTATCTCAGACTCCACAAGAGCAGAGAGACACAGGAAGGCCTAAAACACAGCTTCCAGCCTGACAGTACCGTAGACTATAGCTCCAAAGCCAAGGCCAGAGATGGGAGGCTCCCTCTTGCAGCCTTGAGCTGGTACAGCTGGGATCACTCAGCTCTGTGTGCCAGGGCAGTGCCAAACTCCCCTTCTATGCCTGGCAGCAGATGTCCACTCCTTATAAAGACCAAGGGCTGTGAGGAATCTGTGGAACTTCACCTCTGATAAGATTTTATTTTCAGGGCTGTTTTGTTGTTAGTATAATCATTGCAAGAAGAAAAACATAGTTGTCTTTTTTTTTCCCCCACAAGCATGACTTGCTTGGATAGGAGCACTAGTTATAGCCCAGAGGAAACATTTCTCCATGACCTGATTGCGGAAGCTGTCCGCCTTTCTCCATCCTAATAACACTGGTGTAGAGAACTCATTCTCTTCCACTAACTCCAGTCCCTTGTGCTTGAAAACCCTGGGAGAATTGCCAACTGCTCGCAGGCCCTTTGAACCTCATTTTCTCTGGGTGGCATCCACCCGATTCAGTGGCTCAGTGGAGGGCAGCGGGTGTCCTTGGGCAGGAGGGTGGGAGAAGTAGGCAGAAGCATCTGGACAGCCTGTGGCTTTGTTTTATGCCTTGCGTCCTGGATGAGGGAGACCCTGATGTGGTGTGAGACAACAGAGCTGCTTTCTTCTCCTTTCAAGAATCAAGTTAGGACCAAGAGAGGCTGAAGGAGTATTTTGTTCAGGGGATCAAGTTTTTCTCTGGCCCTAAAAGTCTGGTCAGGCAGGATCTTTCTGGGACCCAAATGTATTAAATATACATAGAAGCACATGTGCTGGTTGCAATAGGTGGGGAATTGGGGTCTGCACAGCTAAGTTTGGGAAAGAGAGGCCCAGAGACTGGGGAGATGCATAGCACCAGCAAGCATGATGCTGTGCTGGGCTTGGAAGGCAGATTTTCTGGGAGTGAGAGGGGGTTAACAGAGTACCCAGAACATCCTTTCTGAACTTAAGGTAATGCAGTTCTGTGACTCCCTCTCTCCCTTTCATCTCACTTTCTGCTCCAACCTTCCCCAGCCAGCATTAGGGCATCACAGTCCCTTCCTGTTGACTGGGAGCCTGCTGAGTTGAAATTTCCACCACTGCCCTTGGCTCAGCCTCCCTGTTCCAGCGATTTCCCAGGGAAATAGAAGGGCCTCATTCCCCTTTACTAGTTTAAGATGCTTCTTCTAACTTCTCTGTCAATGTTGATTCTTCATAAAAGCTGGCTTTGGATGGGAATCAAATGCCCCCCTTGATGTTGCATCCCTGGGAGAGCCTTGTGACTGCTGATAATTCACTGAGTAATAACTGCTCTTTGTGCAGCGATTGCCACGCCGTAAGACCTCAGTCCTCCCTGAGCTTGAAAGTGCATCATTAACATTCTTGTGCAGATCCACTATGCGGTGTTACAAATTGCCCCAAATTCTCGGGTTCAGAAGTTGTAAGAGGTGAAGCCAGGTTGAAAAGGCTAACTCCTAATGAGGTAGAAGCTGCCTTTACCTGGTGGCTCCAGCAGTTGGTGCTAGGAGCCTGGGAAGTGGGCACAGCAGTGAGGAGGGGGATATGGGTGGAGGTGGGGCTGCGAGGATCTAGTCTGAGGACTGTGCAGTGTCTCTATTAAGCTGCTCTCATAGAGACTCCCGGCTGTGCACAGTGAGTTGCAGAAGAGAAATAAACTTGAGTCTCTTCATGGATTAACATTCTTCCAGTGTATTTTCAAAGTAAAATGTCAACCGTTCTGAACCCTTGTGCAGAACTATTTTTGACAGAGCCGAGAACTGAAACAAACACTGCTGCTTCATCCCAGTAAAGAAATAAGGAAAAGATGCAATTAAGTATTTCATTTTAGGTAGCGTTTTATCAATACATACCCATTAAGGGTAGAATGTTCAGAAAATACAGATAAATGAAAAGAAGAATGTAAAACTCAGCTACAATCTTTAAACCAAGAAATAAATACTGTTAATGTTTCTGGTGTATTTTCTTGTTGTTTTTTTTTTTCTCCCTCTGTATATAGAGATTATGATATGTATATTTATCAAATTGCTATTTATTGTAATACATTTTATATCCTGACCTTCCTACAAAATGTTATATTGGTAATATTTTCTCATTTCTTTGTGCTTTACAACTGTGATTTTTTCAGTGGAAATACATTACTCAACTTCCAGGCAGCCATCATTTATTGCATCTTCCTATCTGATGAATATTTAGGTATTTTCACCACATTTATTATAGAATAGTGTTGTCATGAGCATCTAAAATACATACAGTTTTAATTATATCTATATTTACTTCCATATTATATTTTTTAAGAAGTAGAATTACCAGAACAAGAATATTAATTCTTTTAGGCTCCTAATGTACGTGATACGTATTTTCAAATTGATTATAGAAAGGCCTAATAACTTTCACATCCATGAGTAGTATATAAAGTCTATGTTATATGCTAAAAAATATGGTTAATATATATTAAGCATTTTTGCTAGTTTGATAGCAGGATAAAAAAACAATATACTAGATTTGCATTTCTTGTGAGATTGTATGTTTTAAAGTATAACTATTGGTCGTTTGTATTTCACATTTTTATAAATTATACCTCAGGTTCTTTGCACATTGTAAACCTATATAACCTCTCTTTCAGAAAGGAATTGATAGTTATTTGTGTTCAATATTTTGTTCCAATAAATAGTTTGACTTTGAATTAAATATTTTCACATACAGACATTAAAAAATGCATGTGGTCAAATAATTAGATTATCCGTTTGCATTTTTTTATATTTGCGTTTTTTAGAAACTTATACCCAATTCGCAAAGTAGATACTGTTTACTCATACTTTCTTCAAGTTATTTTTGTGGTTTGACTTTTTTTTTTTTAACAAAATCTACCATCTAACTGGGATGGATTTGGGATAAATTGTGACATGATGTCCTAGCTTTTACATTTTTTCACTAAATGGTTTCTACTACCATTTATACAGCAGACCTTCATTTCCCTATTGACTTCAATATCATATTTTATTATAAGCTATATAAATTTGCATATCTCATTGATTTTTAGAAATTATGAATCATTTTTCTTTTTTCTCTCAGCTTAAATTTAATTCACATTTGTACATTTTCAGAATGTGCTTGTCTTCAGGTAACAGAATGTCCACCTTAAGTGGATTACACAATAAGAAAGACTTACTATCTCACATTAAAGAGGACTGCAACTAGGAAGGCTTCAGGGTTAGCCAATTCAGCCATTCATTGCTGAGCCCAAAGGCCAGGTCTTTTTCATATCTCAACTTGGCTGTTCTCAGGCCACAGTCTTAATTTTTCTCATAATTTCAGAATGACTGTGGCAGTTCAAACTGTCATACCCAGAAAGATAGCAGTAAGTAGAAGAAGAGTACCCTTTTCTGTGTGTCTCCATTCTGTGAAGAGCCCTTTCCTAGAAATTGGTCCTGGCTTACTGTGCTATTTTATATCATTTTTTTTTTTTTGTTATAGCAGGTGAGGGTTTCCTGTTAGATGCATAAGTAACATTGGCAGAATTTCTCTCTCAGATGCTTGTGTTCAGCTTGTGTTAGGCTTGTGCTCTTTTCATAACATGGAAAAGAAATTGCTCATTCTTTTGTACTTACATAGACAGAGCTGTTGAACGTTGGAAAGAATTTGACTGTACAATTTTCTGGACTAGTTGCTGGTTTTGGAGATACTACTTTTGTATCTTGGAAACTTTCTTTCCTGGTTTCTACATTTCATTTAATCATTTTTAGTAATCTGCTTCACTGAAAATCTTGCAGTTCACTGGAATATTCAAATTCATTACTTACAGCTCTATATAGTACTTGTAAACAATTTTAAAAATACTGAGCTGTTGACGTAACTCCTTCTTCATTCCTATTATTACATATTTGTGTTGTCTTGCTTTATTTTTTGATTAGACTTGACAGCAGATTTTTCTATTTTTTTTTTTTCAAAGAACTAGGTCTAATTTGTTTAATCATTTTTTGTACTTTTTTCTGTCTGCCTGCTACATAATAGTTGTTTTATTGTTATTTACCACTTTTTGAGACACAGTGTCACTCTGTTGCTGAGGCTGGAGTGCAGTGGCACAATCATGGCTCACTGCAACCTCTGCCTCCTGTGTTCAAGTGATTCTTGTGCGCCAGGCTCACGAGTAGCTGGGACTACAGGCACATGCCACTATGCCCAACTGATTTTAATAGAGATGGAGTTTCACCATTCTGGTGACGCTGATTGCAAACTCCTAGCCTCAAATGATCTGCCCCCTCAGTCTCCCAAAGTACTGGGATTACAGGTGTGAGCCACTGCACCTGGTCAATTTTATTGCTATTTTTAAAAACTTTTTATATGAGGTGTTAGATAATTTATTTTTATTCTTTCTTGTTTTGGAATGTCTTGTTTTATTCTGAATATAGTTGTGACTGAATTCTTAGTGGTTTTGCTAATATAAACTGAAGCATAAACCTCATACAGAAAAATGTTGAAATCTTATGTAAATCACAGTGAATTTTCAAAAGTGGACATGCCCACACAGACAACACTTACATCAAAGAACGTCACCAGCACCCTCAGAGCTCTCCCCTGTGCACCCCTTTAGTCACCACACCCACCAAATGGAACCAGTTTTGATATCTAATGACCTTAATTAGGTTTTTCCTGTTTTTAACTTGATATCAGTGATATCAAATGTTCCATACTCTTTCGTATCTTACTTTTTTTGCTCAACATTGTGTTAGTAGGATTCATTATTATTGTTGTATGTAGTTTTAGAAAATTCATTATTGTGTTTTACAAGGAAAGTTTTATTATCATACAGGTATAGAAAGGCCAACAAATCAGGAGATGACTGCCATTGAAAAGATAGGTTGTTACTCACAATTCCCCAGAGGAGCATGCACCACACACTAGACAGGACCACAGGGTCAGTCAGGAAATGGAGGAAAACCTGAGCAAGCTTCATACTTATTTTTCAAGATCGACTTGGTGATTCTTGACTCTTTGCATTTTCTTATACATTTTAAAATTAGATTTTTATTTTCCACAAAAAAATTTGGGATTTTGACTGAGATTGCCTTGACTCTTGATCAATTTGGGAAGTGTTAATAATGTCTTACCAATATGGAGTAACGTAATTCATGAATATAGTATACCCCTCAATTTATTTATGGCTTCTTCAATTTCTCTCAGTAAAGTTTTGTAGCTTTCACTGTAGAGATCTGAATAACTGTTGTTTGATTTATTCCTGGATATTGATTTATGATTATATGTAGTAAATTTCAAATTGATTTTTCTACTTGTTACTGTGTGTATATAGAAATGGAATTGGTTTTGTATATCAAACTTATTTCCAGTGAACTAACTGTATTTGCTAATTTATTTTACTAGTTTACCTTTAGATTATTTTAGATTTTCTATATACACAATCATGTCATCTATAACTAATAAAACTTCTATATTTGCATTTCTAATTGCCATTATTATTATTATTTTTTGAGACAGAGTCTCGCTCTGTTGCCCAGGCTGGAGTGCAGTGGCGTGATCTCGGCTCACTGCAAGCTCCACCACCTGGGTTCACACCATTCTCCTGCCTCAGCCTCCCAAGTAACTGGGACTACAGGCACCTGCCACCACTCCCGGCTAATTTTTTGTATTTTTAGTAGAGACGGGGTTTCACCATGTTAGCCAGGATGGTCTCGATCTCCTGACCGCGTGATCCACCTGCCTCAGCCTCCCAAAGTACTGAGATTATAGGCGTGAGCCACCGCGCCTGGCCTCTAATTGTTATTTTTTTTTATTTCTTTCTCCTGTCTTGTTGCATTAGTTAGGGTCTTTAGTTCAAGTTAAATAGATGTAATAACAGTGGACGTCTTTATTTTGTTCTTGATGTCAGAATATAATTTGTAATAATTTATTCTTTAATATGTTTGCTACATAATTTTGGTTTAATGTTCTTTTTTCAGATTAAGAAAATTCGCTTGAATATCTAGTTTACTAATAGTGTTATCAAGAATGAGTGTTACATTTATTTAAAGGCTATTTTGCATCTATCAAGATAATTATATAATTTTTATTCTTGCTCTTTCCTGTTAATATGATAAATTATGTGGATATATTCCTTTTTGATGGTGCTCGTTTCTCTTTATTGCACAAATATCATACCATACCATACTGTTATTATTATTTTATAGTATATTCCAATATTTGCTAAGTTTGATACCATCTAATTTATCTTCCTTTTCAGAATATTTTACAATTAAATTTGATTTATTTTGAGTTGGTATAGATTTACATGCAGTTTTAATAAATAGTATAGAGAGATCCAGCATACCCTTTATTCAGTTTCCTCAGGGGTAACATCTTGAGATACAATAATAACACAATAAGGATACTGACATTGATACAACCTATGGATCTCATTCAGATCCACATTTTCCTAGTTTCATTTGTGTGTATGTGTCTGTGTATATTTAGTTGTATTCAGTATTTTCCTGCGTGAGCTGATATATCTACTACCACATCCAACACACAGTTCTGTTACCAAGAAGATTCCTTCCCCATTTGCTCTTTTATGACCACATGGACCTCACTCATACCTCCCTGCCCTTCTTGTTCCTACCTCCTGATAACCATAGTATTTTCTATTCTCCATTTCTAAAATTTTGTCATTTAAAAAATGATATATAGATTGAATCATATAGTATTATAATTTTTATTGGCCTTTTCTCACTCTAGAAAAAAAGGCATAATTTTCTAGAGGTTCCATCCAAGTTGTTGCATGTATGAAGAGTTTCTCCCTTTTATTGTTGAGTATTATTTCAAAGAATGGATGTGTCCCTATTTGTTTAACCATCCACCCATTGAAGAACATCTGAATTGCTTGCAGTTAGGGCAATTATGAATAAAGCCACTATGAGCATTTGTGTGCAGGTTTTCCGGGATAAATGCCCAAGAGTGCAATTGCTGTGTCATATGGTAATTACATGTGTAGTGTTAAAAAAAAAAACAGCCGAAATGTTTTCCAGAGTAGCTGTACCATTTTATACTTCAGCCATGAAATGCATAAGAAAATGCCTCTACATCCTCACCTGCATTTTGTGTTATCACTATTTTTTATTTAATAATTGCACAGAGATATCTTATTGTGGCTTTAATTTGCACTTCACTGATAGTCAGTAGTGTTGAAATTTTTTTATGTGCATATTTGCCTGTTTGCCATCTGGATATCCTCTTCAGTGAAATGTCTGCCCAAGTCTTTTGACTGTTTTTCTAAGATGATTGCTTATATTGTACTGTTGAGTTTTCAGAATTCTTTATATATTCCAGATACTAGTCTTTTAATGGATATATAGTTTGCAATCATTTTATTGCAATTTGTAATTGGCTTTTCCTTTTCTGTTGAGGACTTTTTGCAGAGCTAAAGTTTTACATTTAAATGAGGCTAAGTGTATCAATTTTTTCCTTTTATATATCATGCTTTTGGTGTCAAGTCTAAGAATTTTTTGCCTATCCCTATATTCCAAAGATTTTCTCCTATTTTTTAAAAGTTTGATATTTTCATATTTTTAAGTCTATAATCCATTTTGAATTAATTATTTTAGACATTGTGATGTTTAGGTTGAAGTTCATTTTTTTGCCTATAGGTATCCAATTGCTTCACCACCATTTGTTTAAAAGACAGTCCATCCTCCACTGAATTGCTTTTGGATCTTTGCCATAAATCATTTTGGCATATTTGTGTGGGTCTATTTTTGGGTTCTCTAGTCTATCCCATTGATCAGTGTGCCTATCTTTATGACCCTGTGTTGATTACCAAAATGTTTTATACATTGTTGGATTGTATTTGCTAAGACATTATGGGGGATATTGCTATTCTGAATTCATGAGAATATTGAGGTTTAGGGTTTTTTTTTTTTGCTGTTGTACTATCATTGTCTGCTTTAGGCATCAGGGTAGTATTAGCCTCATAAAATATGTAGGAAAACATTTGTTTTTCATCTTTTGGAAGAGATTGTGTAGAATTTGGTTTTAATTCCTTAAATGTTTGATGTAATCCTCCAGTAAAATCATTATAGCCTGGGGATTTCTTTTACAGGAGCTCTTAAATTACAAATTAAATTTCTTCAATGGTTATTGGGATATTCAGATTATCTGTTTCATCATGGTTGACTTCTGGTAGTTTGTAGGAAATAATTGGTCATTTCTTCAAACTTGTTAAATTTATGAGTGTAATGTCGTTTGTATTTTCTTTTATTGTTTAAAGGGCTACAGCATCTGTAATAGTATCTCTTGTGTTATTCCTGACATTTGTGATTTGTCTTTTCTTTATTATTATTTTTGTTAGTCTTGTTAGAGGTTTACCAATTTTATCGATTTTTTCAATTCTTATTTTAAGTTCAAGGTTACATGTTTAGGTTTGTTACATACGTAAATGTGTGTCATAGGGGTTTGTTGAACAACCAGGTATTAAGCCCAGTACCCATTAGATATTTTTCTGATCTTCTCCCTCATCCCATCCCCCTACTCTCTAATAGGCCTCAGTGTGTGTTTTCCTCTATGTATCCACATGTTCTCATCATTTGGCTGCCACTTATAAGTGAGAACATGCAGTATTTGATTTTCTGTTTCTATTCTGCTAAGGATAATGGCCTCCAGCTCCAACTATGTCCTTGCAAAGGACATGATCTTATTCTTTTATGTGGCTGCATAGTATTCTAGGGTTTATATGTACCACATTTTCTTTACCAGTCTAACATTGACGGACATTTAGGTTAATTTCATGTCTTTGATATTGTGAATTGTGCTGTAGTGAACATACACATGCATGTGCTTTTATAATAGAACAATTTATACTCTTGGGGTATATACCCAGTAATAGGATTACTGGGTTGAATAGTATTTCTTTCTTTAGGTCTTTGAGGAATTGCTACACTCTCTTCCACAATGGTTGAACTAATTTACACTCCCAGTAACAGTATATAAGTGTTCCCTTTTCTCCACAACCTCGCCATCATCTGTCATTTTTGACTTTTTAATAATAGCCATTTTGATTGGTGTAAGATGGTATCTCATTGTGCTTTTAATTTGCATTTATTTAATGATCAGTGATGTTGGGCTTTTTTTCATATTATTTTTGGCTACCTGTATGTCTTCCTTTGAAAAGCGTCTGTTCATGTTCTTTGCCCACGTTTTAATGTTTTCTTTTTGATGAATTTGTTTAAGTTCCTCATAGATACTAAATATTAGACCTTTGTGAGATGCGTAGCTTGCAAAAATTTTATCTCATTCTGTAAGTTGTCAGTTTACTCTATTGGTACAGAAGCTCTTTAGTTTAATTAGATCCCATTTATCAATTTTTGCTTTTGTTGCAATAGCTTTTGGCCTCTTTGTCATGAAATCTTTGTTCATACCTATGTCCTGAATGATATTACCTAGGTTGTCTTAGAGAGTTTTTGGAGTTTTGGGCTTTACATATAAATTTTTAATCCATATTGAGTTAATTTTTACATATGGTGAAAGGAAGGGGTCTAGTTTCAATCTGCATATGACTAGCCAGTTATTCCAGCACCATTTATTGAATAGGGAATTTTTCCCTATTGCTTGTTTTTGTCAGGTTTGTTGAAGATCAGATAGTTGTATGTGTGTGGACTTATTTGTGGGTTCTCTGTTCTGTTCTTTTGGTATAGATGTCTGCTTTTGTACCAGTACCATGCTGATTTGGTTACTGTAGCCGTATAGTATGGTTTGAAGTAGGGTACCCTGATGCCTCCAGCTTTGTTCTTTTTGCTTAGGATTGCCTTGGTTATTCAGGGTGTTTTTTGGTTCCATATGAATTTTTAAATGCTTTTTCTAGTTCTGTGAAGAATCTCAATGGTAGGTTAATAGGAATAACATTGAATCTATAAATTGCTTTGGGCAGTATGGCCATTTTAGCAATATTGATTCTTTCTATCCATGAGCATGAATTTTTTTTTTTCATTTGTTAATGTCATCTCTTATTTCTGTGAGCAGTGCTTTGTAGCTCTCTTTGTAGAGATATTTCACTTCCTTGGTTAGCTGTATTCCTTGGTATTTTATTCTTTTTCTGGCAATTGTGAATGTGAGTATGTTCCTGATTTTGCTCTCTGCTTTACTGTGCTTGATGTATAGGAATGCTAGTGATTTTTGCACATTGATTTTTGTACCCTAAGACATTGCTGAAATTCTTTATCAGTTTAAGAAACTTTTGATTGGAGTCCATGTGGTTTTCTAAATATAGGATCATATTATCTGCAAACAGGGATAGTTTGACTTCTCCTCCTCCTATTTGGATGCCCTTTATTTCTTTCTCTTGTTTGATTGCCCTGGCCAGGGATTCCAATACTATGTTGAATAGAAGTGGTGAGAGAGGGCATCCTTGTCTTGTGCCAGTTTTCAAGGGGAATGCTTCCAGTCTTTGCCTATTCAGTATGATGATGGCCATGGGTTTTTTATATACAGCTCTTATTATTTTGAGGTTCAAGGATATTGGTCTCAAATTTTCTTACTTGGTTGTATCTCTTTCAGGTTTTGGTATCAAGATGATGCTGGCCTCATAGAATGAGATAGGGAGGAGTCCCTTCTCCTCCTCAATTTTTTAGAACAGTTTCAGTAGGAATAGTACCAGCTCTTCTTTGTACATCTGGTAGAATTCAGCTGTGAATCTCTCTGGTCTTAAGCTTTTGGGGTTGATAGGCTATTTATTATGGCCTCAATTTCAGAGCTTGTTATTAGTCATCCAGGGCTCAATTTCTTCCTGGTGCAGTCTTGGGAGGGTGTATGTGCCACAAATTTATCCATTTCTTCTAGATTTTATAGCTTATGTGCATAGAAATGTTCATAATATTCTCTGATGGTTGTTTGTATTTCTGTGGAGTCAATGGCAATTTAATTTAATTTAATTTAATTTAATTTAATTTCTAATTTAATTACACTGTGGTATGAGAGACTATTATAATTTTGGTTCTTTTGCATTTGCCGATCAGTGTTTTACTTTGGATTATGTGATCAATTGTAAAATATGTTCCATGTGGCAATGAGAAGATGTTTACTCTGTTGTTTTGGGGTAGAGAGTTCTGTAGATATCTATAAATTCTGTTTGATCCAGTGCTGAGTTCAGGTCCTGAATATCTTCATTTCCTCTCTCAATGCTCTGTCTAATATTGTCAAAGGGGTGTTAAAGTTTCCCACTATTATCGTGGGAGAGTCTGAGTCTCTTTGAATGTCTCTAAGAACTTGCTTTATGAGTCTGGGTGATCCTGTGTTGGATGGATATATATTTAGGATAGTCAGATCTTCTCACTGAATTGAACACTTTACCATTATGCAGTGTACTTCTTTATCTTTTTTGATCTTTATTGGTTTAAAGTCTGTTTTGTCAGAAACAAGGATTGCAACCTCTGCTTTTTTCTGTTTTCCATTTGCTTGGTAGATTTTTTTCCTTTCTTTATTTTGAGCCTATGTGTGTCACTGCGTGTGAGATGAGTCTCTTGAAGACAGCATAACAATGGGTCTTGGTTCTTTATCCAGCTTGCCACTTGTGCCTTTTAATTGTGGGCTTTTAGATTATTTATATTTAAGGTTATTATTGATATGTGTGGATTTTATCTTGTCATTGTGACATTAGCTGGTTATTATGCAGACTTGTTTGTGTGGTTGCTTTATAATGTCACTAATCTATGTACTTCAGTGTATTTTTGTAGTAACTGGTAAGTCTTTTTTTCCATATTTAGTGCTTCCTTCAAGACCTCTTGTAAGGCAGTTCTGGTGGTAACAAATTCCCTCAGCATTTTCTTATCTGGAAATGCTCCTTTGCTAATGAAGCTTAGTTTGGCTGGGTATGAAATTCTGGGTTGGAATTTCTTTCTTTAAGAATGTTGAGTATCAGTGCCCAATTTCTTCTGGCTTGTAGGATTTCAACTGAGAGTTCTGTTGTTAGTCTGATGAGCGCTTCCCTTTGTAGGTGACCTGGCCTGTTCCTCTAGCTACTTTTAACATTTTTTCTTTCATTTTAACCTTCGATAATCTGATGATTATGTGTATTAGGGATGATCTTCTTGTGAACTATCTGACTGGCGTTCTCTACATTTCCTGAATTTGAATGTTAACCTCTCTAGCTAGGTTGGGGAAGTTCTTATGGATGATATCCTGGAATATATTTACCAAGTTGGTTCCATTCTCTGCATCTCTTTCAGGTACACAAGTCAGTCTTAGCTTTGGTCTCTTTACATAATCCCATATTTCTTGATGGTATTATTCATTCCTTTTTATTCATTTTTCTCTGTTTTTGTCTGCTTGTCTTTTTTTAGAAAGGCAGTCTTCAGGCTTTGAGATTCTTTCCACCTTTTGGTCTCTTCTGCCATTAGTACTTGTGATTGCATTATGAAATTATTGTAGTGTGTTTTTCAGCTCTATAAGGTCAGTTATATTCTTCTCTAAACTGGCTATTTTGTCTGTCAGTTCCTGCAATGTATTATCATGATTTTTAGCTTCCTTAAATTGGGTTTCAACCTACTCCTGTAGCTTAATGAGCTTTGTTCTTATCCATATTCTGAATTCTATTTCTGTCATTTCAGTCACCTCAGCCTCAGCCTGGTTCTGAACCCTTGCTGGAGAGATGATGTGGTCATTTGGAGGAAAGAAGACACTTGGCTTTGAGTTTTCAGCATTCTTGTGCTGATTCTTATCTTTGTGGGCTTATCCATCTTCAGTCTTTGAGGTTATTGACCTCTGGATGTGGTGGTTTTTTTTTTTTTTTTTTTTTCCTTTTGTCCTATTCAATGACCCTGAGGACTTGATTATGGTATAAGGTGGATTCACTAACTTGCTTTATTTCTGGGAGATTTTCAGGAGCCATTGCTCAGCTCCCAACTCCTAGACTGCATGCTTTGACTCTGGAGAACTTGTATTGGGCCCCAACTTTGTTCTCTGGCTCCTAGAGGCTTGAAGTCCACTGTGCTGGGAGTGCCAAGGTGCAACAGCTGCAACAGAGTGCTAGCATGTGCAGGGGTGCCTGCCTCACTGTGGGCATTCACCACAGTGGCAGAGGCAAGACAGCTGGTAGTAGGAAGGACCCTGATGGAGACTATGTGCACTGTTGTGCTGGAGGTGGAGTTGGTTTGGGATAAGGTGCTGGCTGGCATAAGTCTAGGTGCTTTCTGTATGCCCCCACAAGCTAGAGTGATCACTCAGGTTGTGGGAGGATCCCTTGTTCTCTGTGCAGCATTAGCATAAGTATGGGACACTAGTGGAGGCAGGGCTTGCTGACTGTGTGCCACGAAGGCTCTGTCTGCAGTGACAGCTGGTGGTAGTTGGGGGACAAACTGCACTACCACATGCTGGCAGGGCAAGTAAAGCAAAACCCACCTATGCAGACACATGCTAACAATGTGATGTGAGGGGTTGCTGTGGGCTCAGGGAAAGCTGCAGTATGGGGAGGTGGCATGTGGGCTGGTGTGAAGCCACAGGAGCTACTTCTCTGGAGCTCTCCACCTGTCAGGCTTGGTTCTCTGGTGCAGAAGCTATGGTGTGTGCCCCCAGGGCACCTGACGCTGCCTTATAAGCAGGCATGGTGATGCTGGGGCCCCAGGAGAGGTAAGCAGGCCGAGGAGTGCTCAGGTTGGACAAGTCCTGTTTGATGTGCAAGACCACCCTACAGAGATCAGGTCTGACAGTTCCCCTAAAGCTAAAGTCTCTTATTTAGGAGCAAGTTGAGCCTAGGGGGATAGCTGTCCCTGGCCATGCTCCATTACAGCTGCCCCTACACCAAACCCTCTGTACTCTGCATCAGCTGGCTGCTGCCCCACCACTTCTCTAAGCAGCAGTCCCTGCTATCTCAAGTGTCTGTGGTAGTCAAGGGGTCCCCTCCTGCCTGGGATCCAGAGGCCTGTGGTGAGAGTGGGTTGCTCCTTGCCAGTTCAATTCATCCATTCCCCTAGAGCTGTTGTGGGTCAAAAATGAATCCCAGTGCTGAGTAGCCCTTGTGGGGTTCACAGCTTTCTCCCTCTTCAATCTAGGTTCTGTGTCTTTCCTCCATTCACTCTCGGTGCCTTCCCTCTGACGATCTGTTAAAACCATACCTGTCATTTCCATCCCTCCATGGGAGCTATTCCACTTGTCAACATCTAGTTGATCATCTTGTCCTCCCCTCCTTTATTGATTTTTTGAAGAACAATATTCTGTTTCATTTTAAAATTATTTTTCTATTTCCAATTTTAATAATTTCTGCTCTCATCTTTTATTATTTCTGCTTGCTATGAATTTATTTTGCTTTTTTTTACTCCTTGAAGTTGAACCTTAGATTATTTGAGACATTTATGTTTTTCTTTTTTTTTTTTGTTAGTTCTCAAAATTGCTGTTTTCCTGTTATTTCTGTTTTTTTTTAAATTATACTTTAAGTTCTAGGGTACATGTACACAACATGCAGCTTTGTTACATATGTATACTTGTGCCATGTTGGTATGCTGCACCCATCAACTCGTCAGCACCCATCAACTCGTCATTTACATCAGGTATAACTACCAATGCCATCCCCCCTCCCCCATAATAGACCCCAGTGTGTGATGTTCCCCTTCCCGAGTCCAAGTGATCTCATTGTTCAGTTCCCACCTATGAGTGAGAACATGCGGTGTTTGGTTTTCTCTTCTTGTGATAGTTTGCTAAGAATGATGGTTTCCAGCTGCATCCATGTCCCTACAAAGGACACAAACTCATCCTTTTTTATGGCTGCATAGTATTCCATGGTGTATATGTGCCACATTTTCTTCATCCAGTCTGTCACAGATGGACATTTGGGTTGATTCCAAGTCTTTGCTATTGTGAATAGTGCTGCAATAAACATACGTGTGCATGTCTCTTTACAGCAGTATGGTTTATAATCCTTTACCCAAAGGATTATATATCCCCAGTAATGGGATGGCTGGGTCATATGGTATTTCTAGTTCTAGATCCTTGAGGAATTGCCATACTGTTTTCCACAATGGTTGAACCAGTTTATTAGAACTATTTTGGCTGCATTTTATATATAATTTAATATGTTGCATTTCATTTATATTCAGTTCTATATATTTTCTAAAAATTTCCTATTTGATTTATGGCTTAGGTTAAAACTGTACTGTTACTTTCCACATGTTTAAGGATCATCCTTTTGTTTTTCTCTTACTGAATTCTAGTCTGATTCCATTATAATCAGATAACATACTCTGTATGATATCAGCTCTTTAAAATTTATTGAAGTCTCTTTATTGTTTAGGATATGATCTATCTTGGTGAATAATCAGTGCACAGTTGAAAAGATGTATATTCTGCTGATATTGGGATAAATGTTCTATATGTGTCAATTAGATATTATTGGTTGATTGTTGTATTAGTCTGTTCTCACACTGCTAATAAAGACATACCCAAGACTGAGTAATTTTTAAAGGAAAGAGGTTTAATTGGTTGACTCACAGTTCCACATGACTGGGGAGGCTTCACAATCATGGTGGAAGGCAAAGGAGGAGCAAAATCACATCTTACATGGTGGTCAGCAAGGGAGATTGTGCAGGGGAAGTCCCATTTATAAAATCATCAGATCTCATGAGACTTATTCACTACCATGAGAACAGTATGAGGGAAATTGCCCCCATGATTCACTTATCTTCACCTGGCCCCACCCTTGGCATGTGGGTATTATTGCAATTAATGGTGAGATTTGGGTGGGGACACAGCCAAACCATATCAATTGTGTTGTTCAGAGTTTCAATATCCTTGTCAATCTATTGGTTTTATCAGATGCCGAGATGGGGTTGTTGATGTCCCCAACTATAATTGTGGATTTGTCTATTTTTCTTCTCAGCTTTATCAGTTTTTTCTTTGTGCATTTTGAAGATCTGTTGTTTGGAGCATGCACATTTAGGATCATTATGTCTTCCTGATGTATTTTTCCTTTTAAAATTTTGTAATGTCCCTCTTTATTGATTTTATTTACCTGATATTAAAATAGTCACTCCTACTTTTTAAAAATTAATGTTTGCATGGTATATTTTTGAATTTTTTGACATTAACCCCTCATGTTATTGCCTTTGAAGTAACTTTTTTTTGCAAACAGCATTTAGTTGGATTTTTAAAAAATCTATTCTTCCCATTTTTGCCTTTTAATTGGCAAATTTACATCCTTAAGATAATTATTGTTGTTTTAGCATTTAAGTAAGTGCTATATCATAATTGTTTATTTCCTCTGTTTTAAATTTTTCTGTTTCTCTTTTCTTACTTTCTTATGGGCTATTTGCATATTTTAATGATTCAATATTGATATATTTATAGTGTTCCTTAGTGTATATCTCTGTGGAGTTTTCTTAGTGGTTGCTCTGAGTATTACAATACACATATGTGACTTAATAGTTTATTGGTGTTAATATTTTACTACTTTGAGTGAAGTGTAGAAATCTTACTTCCATTCAGGTACCTTTACCTTTCATACTTTTAAATGTCATTGTCTTGAGTATCAAATGGTGTTATAGTTTCTGTTTCAATTATCAAATACATTTATAAAACTCAGAAGAAGAAGTATAGTATATCCTCATATTTCTGTTGCTTTTACTTACTTCCTAAAGCTCCAATAATGCTTTTGTTTTTTTTTTTTTTTGCTTAGTAAATGTTATTTATCCAGTCTCGAAGGATTGGTCTTCTAGGCACATATTCTTTTGGTCTTCCTTCATCTGAGAATGTCTTTATTTCCCCTTTTTGTCAGAAAGACAGACATAGAATTTATGGTTGAGAGTTCTTTTCTTTCCGGAATTTAAATGTGTTGTGCCATTTTCTACTGATTACCATAGTTTCATATTCTCAAATCGCTGTAGTTTTGTATTCTTCTGGGTAGTTTCTTTCTAGGTGCTTTCAAGATTTCTTTGAAAAAATTTAGTTTTCAGAAGTTTTATTATGATATGTCTTGACATGGATTTATTTGGGCTTATCTTGTTTGAATTCTTCTTGAATTTCCAGGTTTACATCTTCCACTAAATCTGTCAAACTGCTACTCATTATTTATTTGAATAGTCTTTCAGCCTCAGTCTCTTTCTCTTCTCTTTCTGGAATTTCAGTGGAATTAATGTTGGTGTTGGATCTCTTGTTATTGTCCCATACACCCTCGAGGCTCTATTCATTTCTTTATCAATCTGTTTTCTCTCTGTTTTTCACATCGGGTAAATTTTATTCATCTGTTCTCCAGTTTGCTGACTCTATCCTCTGTTATCTAAACACTATGATTGATTTAATCCAGTGAATGTTTCATTTTAGTTATTCTATTTTTCAGGTCCATAATTTCCATTTAGGTCTACTCTATACCTTCTTGTCCTTTGATGAGATTTTCTACCTTTTGTTTCAAGAATTTGTAATTGCTTGTTGAAGCATTTTTATGATTATTTATTTAAAATTATAGTCAGATAATTAAAACATCTGATCCATCCTGGTCTTAGCATCAGTTGATCATTTTTTCTTACTCAAGTTGTGGTTTTCCTAGTTCTTGATTATATCTTGAACATTGTGGTAACTGCCTTAGGAGGCTGTGTGTTCTGCTTAAATCTTTTTTTTTTTGGTAGGGAGTTATCCTGGTTAGTTTTAGCACACATGTCTGGCCTACTTTTATCTGCTGTGCTTTCAGTGACTACTTAATTTTAGGAGCTGGTGTTATTTTGTGGTACTATTTTGGTCTATTTAGTTTATCTGGTGCTGTTGGGGCTTCCACTGATCTTTCTTTGTGATTCCCAAGAAGTATGACAGGGATTTTCCAGGCTGGGCCACCTGGTTTCTGTAGTTGAGAATGAGGAACACTTCCCAGGCACTTGTGACAAGACTATCCTGCCTGTAGGGAAAGGAGGGCACTTCCCTGGCTGGGAACTGCTTGTGGCAGGATCCCTTTTGCCAATGCCACCTGCTGACTCTGGGTGGAGGAGGAAAGATTCCAGCCTATGGGGATGAAGAGTTTTTATGGGCTAGGTGGAATCACCGTTGCTGGTCCTGCCCAGCTGCCTGAGTGGGAGTGTGAAGTCTTGGACCCACAATGACAGAGAGGATTCCTGAGCTGTGTCCAATAATGATGAGATCTCTTTGCCAGTGCTGCTTATGGTGCCCGGTTTCTCATGGTGGGTCAGGGGAGTCCCAGGTTGCTGTGGAGGGTGGTTGGTGTGGAAGGGTTGTGCTTCTAGGGCTGGGCCATTTGTTTTCAGCAGGACTTCTGATTGATTGTCCTTTTGGTATTGCTTGTCTGGTCTGGCTGGGAGAAGAATGAGCCTACCTGGACCATCTTCTGTTGCTAGGTTGGAATTTAGAAAATTCTAGGCCTGGGTTTGTTGCATTTTTTATGTTGTTGGGGGCCATAAGACACCCTGTCACTATGTTTTTCCTCTAGTGCTGAGTTCCATTACTATTTTGTCTTCCTCTTCCCATCTTTCAGAATTCTCCTTTCATTGCCTTTTGCGTTATTTCCAGGGTTTGTAGTTGTATATAGCAGAGAAGAGCTGGGAGAAATGAGTGAGTCTACATCATCTTCTTCAGAAACTCTCACATTGATGGGTTTTTGGAAGTTGAGCCATTTTTCACTGCTCGAATTATGCTTGGTTGTAATTTATTATCCTTATTGTGTATCACCACATTTGATTTTCTAATATTTTGTTAATAATTTCTTTATGTTCATAGAGAATTTGTCTGAAATTTTCTTATGTGGCAATGTCCTTGTCAGTTTTAGTATTCAGTAGTCTTAGTATTAAGACTATTGAATGCTGGGGCTCTTATAATGAGATAAAAAGTGTATATTTTTCTCTATTTCTGAACAAGTTTGTATGAAGTTGGTGCAACTTCTTTCTTGAATGTTCAGAATAATTCACTAGTGAAGCAAACTGTCATTGAGTATATATATTTATGCAAACATGCTAGTATGTACATTTAGATTTTATATTATTTCTTGACTCAGTTTGTTAAGATGTGATTTTCAATAAGTATTTCCACTTCATCTAAATTGTCAAATATCATGGCACACACAAAAAATTGTTTTCTTACCTGTTTTTTGTTGTTTTCATCTCTTTATTCTTTCCAAAAAACAAATTTTGGCCTTATTACTTTATTTTGTTTAAAATTTTTATTAATCTTTGTTCTTATTTATTTTATTTTCCAATATATTTTATTATGATTTGTTGTTTTTCTGGCTTCTTGCTATGTGTGGTTAGATAATTTATTTTTTGTGTTTATTTTTCTTTCATTTAAAGCTATGAATTTACTTTACAGTACTGTTTTAGCTGAATTCCATATATTTTGACATATTTTACTTTCAATGTTATCCAGCTCAAACATTATTTCATTTACTAAAGAAAATTGTTTTTGACCCAGGTTTTATTTAGAGGCATATTGCTTATTTTCCAAGCATAGAAGGTTCTCTAGTCTTTTCTTTGGTTAGTTATTTAATAGTTTCTAACTTATTTTCACCGTGATCAGCAAATTTGTAAATGATTTTGGCTCTTTAAATATTATCTTGGCTTACTACATGACCACCATATAGTCATCTTACCATACGTATTACCACCATAGAGGTAAATATTTCATGTGCCCTTAAAAAGATGGTATCTCATCTTATTGTTTCATATTATGGTTGTGGATTTACCTATTTTTTCTTTTTTTTATTTTATATCTTATAAAACTTATTTTAGCTTCAGGGGTATATATGCAGGTTTGTTATATAGGTAAGTTGCATGTCATGGGGTTTTGGTGTACAGATTGTTGTTTCATCCCCAGGTAATTAGTATAGTACCTGATCGGTAGCTTTTCAATCCTCTCACTCCCACCCTCCACCCTCAAGTACTCAAGTGTCCATTTGTACTCAGTGTTTAGCTTCCACTTAAAAGTGAGAACACATAGTGTTTTATTTTCTGCTCTTGTGTTAGTTCGCTTAGGAAAATGGTCTCCATCTCCATCTAATTTTCTGCAAAGGACATGATCTCATTTTTTATAGCTACATAGTATTCCATCGTGTATATGTACCACATTTACTTTATCCAGTCTACTGTTGATGGGCATTAATGTTGACTTCATGTCTGCCATTGTCAATAGTTCAGCAATGAACATACATGTGTATGTGTCTTTATAATAGAATGATTTATATTCCTTTGGATATATACCCAATATTAGAATTGCTGGGTCAAATAGTAATTTTGCTTTAATTTTTGAGACGTTGTCACACTACTTTCCACAATGGCTGAGCTGATTTACATTACACCAGCAGTGTAGAAGCATTCTTTTTTCTTCACAACCTCATGAACACCTGTTATTATTTTATTTTTTAATTAATAGCTATTCTGACTGGTGTGAGGTGATCATTATAGTTTTGATTTGCATTTTTTTAATGATTAGTGATAATGGAACACTTTTTCATATGCTTTTTGGCTATGTGCATATCATCTTTTGAAGTGTCTGTTCATGTCCTTTTCCCACTTTTTAATGGGGTTGCTTTTTGCTTGTAAATTCGTTGAAGTTCTTTACAGATTCTGGATATTAGACCTTTATTGGATGCATAGTTTGCAAAAATTTTCTCCCACTCAGTAGGTTGTCTATTTACTCTGTTGATAGTTTCTTTTGCTGTGCAGAAGCTCCTTAGTTTATTGAGGTCTCCTTTGTCAATTTTTGTTTATGTTGCTGTTGCTTTTGGTGTCTTTTTTGTGAAATCTTTGCCAGGGTCTATGTCCAGAATTGTATTTCCTAGGTTGTTTTCCAGCATAGGTTTTGGTTTTACATTTAAGTCATTAATTCATCTTGAGTTAATTTTTTAAATATGATGTAAGGAAGAGGTCCAGTTTCAGTCTTCTGCATATGGCTAGCCAGTTATCCCAGCACTATTTATTGAATAGGAAGGCCCTCTCCCATTGCTTGTTTTTGTTTGCTTTGTCAAAGATCAGATAGTTGCAGGTGTATGGCTTTACTTCTGGGCTCTTTATTCTGTTCCATTGGTTTATGTGTCTGTCTTTGTTTGAGTACCATGCTGTTCTGGCTACTGTAGCCTTGTAGTATAGTTTGAAGTCAGGTAATGTGATGCCCCCAGCTTTGTTCTTTTTGCTTAGGATTGCTTTGGCTATCTGGGCTCTTTTTTGGTTCCATGTGAATTGTAAAATAGTTTTTTCCAATTCCGTGAAGAATGCCATTGGTAGTTCAATAGCGATAGCATTGCATCTGTAAATTGCATAATAGCATGGCATCAGTATGGCCATTTTAACAATATTGATTCTTCCTATCCATGAGCATGGGATATTTTTCTATTTGTGTCATCTCGGATCTCTTTGGGTTGTGTTTTGTAATTCTCATTGCAGAGATCTTTCACCTCTTTGGCTAGCTTTATTTCTAGGTATTTTATTCTTTGGGGGGATATTTTGAATGGAATTGTGTTCTTGATTTGGCTCTTCACTTGTACATTGTTGTTGTATAGAAATGCTACTGATTTTTGTGTATTGATTTTGTATTCTAAAACTTTGCAGAAATTGACTATCAGATCAAGGAACATTTGGGAGAGACTATGGGGTTTTCTAGATATAGAATTAATCATCCGCAAACAGAGATAGTTTGGCTTCCAATCTCTTGCTATTTGGATGCCCTTTATTTCTTTCTCTTGCTGATTGCTGTGGCTAGGACTTCCAATAGTGTGTTGAATAGGAGTCATGATAATGGGCATCCTTGTCTTGTTCTGGTTCTCAGCGGAATGCTTCCAGCTTTTGCCTATTCAGTATGATGTTGGCTCTGGGTTTGTCATATATGACTTATTTTTTTTTGAAATATGTTATTTTAATGTCTAGTTTGTTGAGGGTTTTTAACATTAAGAGATGTTCCATTTTATCAAAACCTTTTCTACATTTATTGAGATAATCATGTAACTTTTGTTTTTAGTTCTGTTTATGTGATGAATCACATTAATTTGTATATGCTGAACTAACCTAGCATCCCAGGGATAAAACTTACCCGTTCGTGGTGGATTAGCTTTTTGCTGGATTCAGTTTGCTAGGATTTTGTTGAAGATTTTTGCACGTATGTTCATCAATGATATTGGCCTGATTTTTTCTGTTTTTGTTGTGTCTCTGCTAGGTTTTGGTGTTAGAATGATGCCAGCCTTATAGAATAAGTTAGGAAAGAGTCCCTCCTCCTCAATTTTTTGGAATAGTTTCAGTAGCAATATTAGCAGCCCTTCTTTATACACCTGGTGGAATTCAGCTATGAATCCATCTAGTCCTGGGCTTTTTCTGGTTGGTAGGCTTTTTATTGCTGATTCAATTTTGTTACTAATTTTTAATCCATTCAAGGATTCTATTACTTCCTGGTTCAATCTTGGGAGGTTGTATGTTTCCAGAAATTTATTCATTTTTTCTAGATTTTCTAGTTTGTGTGCATAGATGTGTTCAGAGTAGTCTCCAAGAGTTGTTGTCATGGGGATTTTTTTGCATTTCAGTTCAGTAGTAATGTTTTCTTTGTCATTTCTGACTGTGTTTATTTGGATCGTCTGTCTTTTTTCCTTTATTAGACTAGATGGTGATCTATCAATCTTATTTATTCTTTCAAAGAATGAACTCCTGGACTTGTTGATCTTCTGTATGGTTTTTCACATCTTGGTTTCATTCCGTGCAGCTCTGATTTTGGTTATTTCTTTTCTTCTGCTCCCTTTGAAGTTGTTTTGATCTCTTTTTTTTTTCTCTCATTTCTCTAAGTATGATGTTAGGTTGTTCATTCGAGATCTTTCTAACTTTTTGATGTGGGATTCAGCACTATAAATTTTCTTCTTAACACTGCTTTAGACAGCTAAAGCAGTCTATTCTGTCTGCTATGTTATATATTTCTTTTCATTAGTTTCAAATCATTTCTTGATTTCTTGCTTAATTTCATTGTTTACCCAAATGGCATTCAGGAGCAGGTTGTTTAAATTCCATGTAATTGTATGGTTTTTGAAAGATTTTCTTAGTATTGATTTCTATTTTTATTGCACTGCGGTTGCATGTTGTGGTTGGTGTGATTTCATTTTTTAAAATTTTCTGAGAATTGTTTTATAGCTGATTGTGTAGTCAATTTCAGAGTATATGCGATGTACAAATGAGAATAATGTATATTCTTTTGTTTTTGAATGGAGATTTCTGTAGATGTCTGTTAGGTCCATTTTGTTGAGTGCCAGTTTCAAGTCCTGAATGTCTTTGTTAGTTTTCTGCCTTGATCTGTCGAATACTGCAAGTAGGCTGTTGATCTATCCCATTATTATTATGTGATTATCTCAGTCTCTTATCAAGGTCTTAGAAGACCTTGATGCTTCTGTGTTTGATGCATATATATTTAGAATAGTTAGGTTTTCTTGTTGAATCGAACCCCTTACCATTATGTAATGCTTTTTTTTCCCCACTGTTTGGTCTAAAGTTAAAATAGCAATCCCTGCATTTTTCTAGCAAGATTAGATATTTTCATGGACAGTATCCTCAAAAATTCGCTTTCCAAGTTGCTTGCTTTCTCTTCTTCTCTTTCAGTGACTCCAAGTCATAGATTTGGCCTATGAGTCATAGGTTTGGTCTCTTTACATTTTCTCATATTTCTCAGAGGTTTTGTCCATTCTTTTTAATTCTCTCTCTCTCTGTCTGTCTCTCTCTCTCTCTTTGTCTGTCTGTCTGTCTTTGTCTGACTGATTTAATTCAGAGAACTGTTTTTCAAGCTCTGAGATTCTTTCCTCAGCTTGGTCAATTCTGTTGTTGATACTTGTAATGGTATTATAAAATTCTTGAAGTGAGTTTTTTAGCTCTAGCTGATTAATTTGGTTCTTTCTTAAAATGGCCACTTCATTTTTCAACTCCTGTATCATTCTATTGTATTCCTTAGACTCCTTGAATTGGGTTTCAGCTTTCTCTTGAATCTCAATAATCTCCATTCCTCTCCATATTCTGAATTCTATGTCTGTCATTTCAGCTATTACAGCCTCACTAAGAACCATTGCTGGTGAACCAGTACAGCCATTTGGAGGTAAGAGGATACTCTGGCTTTTTGAATTGCTAGAGTTCTTGCACTGGTTCTTTCTCATCTGTGTGGACTCATATTCCTTCAATCTTTGAAGCTGTCTTTTGAATTAGATTTTTTGCTTTCATTTTCTTTGATGCCCTTGGAGGTTTGATTGTGGCATAATGTGGGTTTAGTCAATTAGCTTTATTTCTGGAAGATTTTAGGGGATCAGGCCTCAGGTCAGCACTCCTGGACTGCCTGCTCTAACTCTTGAGGCTTGGTGCCAGGCCCCCAGTTTTGTTCTCTGGCCCCTTGAAATTAGGAACCTGCTGTGCTGGAGGAACTGAGGTGTTCCCAGTCTGTTGGCGGCAATGCTCTGATGGGTGGTGCTGGCCAGAGTGCTTCACTGAAATGGTGGCAGCAGGATCCTTGCTCACTTGTGCCTGCCAGTAGCCACAGCAGTGTGGCATGGTGTAGGTGCAGTGTGGCTGATCATTTAAAAAATTAGTTCTTTTGCCCCCTCTATTAACTTGTTACCTTTTGCTATTCCTTTAGTGAATTCTCTAGAGATTAAATAATACATTTAACTCATTACAAACTAGCATAAATTATTCTTTTACCTTTTCCACACTAACACTAGAAAGTTTCAGTATTAGTCTATTTTAACATAATTAAATTCAAATGCTTCTGCACAGCAAAAGAATCATCAGAGTAAACACACAACCCACAGAATGGGAGAAAATATTTGCAAACTATGCATCTGACAAATGACTAATATCCAGAATCTACAAGAAGCTCAGATAAATCAGCAAGAATAAAACAAACAATCCCATCAAAAAATGGACAAATGACATGAATAGACACTTCTCAAAAGAAGATACACAAATGGCCAACAAACATGAAAAAATGCTCAACATCACTAATCATCAGATAAATGCAAATTAAAATCACAATGAAATATCACCTTACCCCAGCCAGAATAGCTGTTATTAAAAAGTTGAAAGCAACAGATGTTGGCATGGATGTGGTGAAAAGGAAACACTTATACACCGCTGTTGGGAATGTAAATTAGTACAACCTATATGGAAAACAGTATGGGCATTTCTCAGAAAACTAAAAGTAGACCTATCATTCAGTCTAGCAATCCCACGTCTGGATATTTTTCCAAAGGGAAAGAAGTCATCACATCAAAAAGACACCTTCACACATATTTATTGCAACACAATTTACAGTTGCAAAGATATGGAGCCAACCTAAGTATCCATCAACTGATGAGTGGGTAAAGAAAATGTGGTATATATATAGTGTGGAATATTACTGAGCCATAAAATAGAATAAAATAATGTCATTTGCAGCAACTTCAATGGATCCGGAGGCCATTATTCTAAGTGAAGTTAACTCAGAAATGGAAAACCAAATACACATTCTCAATTATAAGTGGGAAATAAACTATGTGTATGCAAAGGCATACAGAGAGGTATAATAGATATTGGAGACTCAGAAGACCAGAAGGTTGGTGAGGTCAGGGGGTAAGGGATAGAAAACGATATATTGGGTGCAATATAAACTACGGGGATAACAGATGCACTAAACTCTGATATTCATGGCTATACAGTTCATTCATGTAACCAGAAACCACTTTTACCTGAAAAGCTATTGAAATTTTCAAAAATGTGAAAAAAATGAATTAAAAAACAACAATAAAAAAAGGCTGGGCATGGTGGCTTATGCCTGCAATCCCAGCACTTTGGGAGGCCGAGGTGGACAGATTACTTAAGGCCAGGAATTTGAAACCAGCCTGCCCAACATGGTGAAACCCCGTCTCTAGTAAAAATACAAAAATTACCAGGTGTGGTGGTGTGGGCCTGTCATCCCATCTACTTGGGAGGCTGAGGCAAGAGAATCGCTTGAACCCGTGCGGTGGAGGTTGCAGTGAGCCAAGATTGTACCACTGCACTCCAGCCTGGGCGACAAGGCAAGACTCCATCTCAAAAAACAAACAAACAAAATCAACTCTTTTAAAGTCCTTTCCTCTTTTGCCTTATTGTTGTCATGTACTTTCATTGTGAATATTTTAAAACCCTTAATACATTGCTATTTTTTGAACAATGATCATTTAATCACTATTTAGTTATACTTAGTCACATATTTACTTTTTCAATTGTTCTTATTCCTTTCTACTTTTCTCTGGGATCCTTTCGTACCCAAGGAACTTTCTTTAGTGTTTCTTTCGATGCGGGTCTACTGGTGACCAGTGGATTCTCTCAGTATTTACTATTTTGAAAATATATTTTTCCCAATACTCATTGATGATGATTATTTTTACTAGGTGTGGAATTTTAAGCTAGTAGTTATTTTCTTTCATAACTTTAAAAGGTATTTTTCTACTTTCTTCTTGATTCCATGATTTCTGGGACTGTCAGTCTTACTGTTTCTCATTTCAAAGTAAAATGGTAACATTTTTCCCCTGACTGTTTTAAAATTTTCAGTAGTCTTACTGTATCTAGATATGGTTTTTAAAAAAAATTTCTCAAGCTTGATATTCACAGAATTATTTAATTATTTGGATTTAAATATATTATCAGTTTTGGATGATTCTCAGTTTGTATTTAATCTTATATTGCTTTTGGTGAATTATCTCTCTTCTCTCTGAAATGCTAATTATACACATTAGAGCTTTTAAGCATGACCCACATGTTAACGTTTTACCCCCTCTTTTTGGTTTTAGTCATTATGCATTTTTAATTTTCTGTTTATTTTTGTTTATATATATTTTAATTAGATTCTAATTATTTCTCAAATGATCTATATTTTTATCTTTTTTGTAATTTAAAAAATTTCTTGAACATATCTTGGATTTTTCAATAACTTGATTGAGGCATATTTTACACATCATATAATGCACCCATTTCAAGTGTATATTTCAATGACTTTTAGCAGCTTTACTGAGAGATGATTGAAGTAAAATAATTGAGAATATTGATAATGTACATTTTAATAATTTTCAGGATATATACATATATACATATATATATATATGAATACAGACACCCATATATATAACAAATTTTATTACAATCAAGATAACACTTATTTGCATTACCCTCAAATTTGCCTGTACTTCTTTGCAATCCATGTCTCCCTCTAACACAACCCACAGTCAACTCTTGACCTGTTTTCTTTTTTGTTTGTTTTTATTTTTTTTTTTGAGATGAAGTCTTGCTCTGTCACCCAGGCTGGAGTGCAGTGGCACAATCTCAGCTCACTGCAACCTCTGCCTCCTGGGTTCAAGTGATTCTCCTGTCTTAGCTTCCCAGGTAGCTGGGATTACAGGTGCCCGCCACCATGCCCAGCTAATTTTTGTATTTTTAGTAGAGACTGGGTTTCACCATTTTGGTCTGTCGGGCTCGAACTCCTGACCTCAAATGATCCTTCCACTTTGGCCTCCCAAAGTGCTGGGATTACAGGCATGAGCCACCGTGGCTGGCCTGATCTGTTTTCTGTTACAACAGTTTATTTGGTGTTTCCTAGAATTTTATATAAATATAAAACATAACGTACTTTTTTTTACACTTTCTTCTAGAATGTGATTTTGAGACTAATCTACACTGTTATGTTTGTTAAGAGGTCTTTTCTTTTTATTGATGAGTAATTTCATTATATAGGAAAACCATATTTCTTTATCTCCTCATCTGTTGATGAGCATTTGCATTGTTTCTAGATTTTGGCTATTTTTAATAAAGCTGATACAAGCATTTGTGTAAAATATGTCTTCATGTAGATATATATTTATATTTCTCTTGAATAAATACCAAAGAGGCAGAATGGTTGGGTCATATTGTTGATGCTTAATTTTTTATTTTTATTTTTATTTTTATTTTTTATTTATTTTTTATTTTTTATTATACTTTAAGTTCTAGGGTAAATGTGCATAACGTTTATATCATGTATAACTCCCCAATGCAATCCCTCCCTCCTCTCCCCTCCCCCTGATAGGCCCCAGTGTGTGATGTTCCCCTTCCCGAGTCCGAGTGATCTCATTGTTCAGTTCCCACCTATGAGTGAGAACATGCGGTGTTTGGTTTTCTCTTCTTGTGATAGTTTGCTAAGAATGATGGTTTCCAGCTGCATCCATGTCCCTACAAAGGACGCAAACTCATCCTTTTTTATGGCTGCATAGTATTCCATGGTGTATATGTGTCACATTTTCTTCATCCAGTCTGTCACAGATGGACATTTGGGTTGATTCCAACTCTTTGCTATTGTGAATAGTGCCGCAATAAACATACGTGTGCATGTGTCTTTGTAGTAGAATAATTTATAATCCTTTGGGTATATACCCAGCAGTGGGATGGCTGGGTCATATGGTACATCTAGTTCTAGATCCTTGAGGAATCGCCATACTGTTTTCCATAATGGTTGAACTAGTTTACAATCCCACCAACAGTGTAAAAGTGTTCCTATTTCTCCACATCCTCTCCAACATCTATTGTTTCCTGACTTCTTAATGATTGCCATTCTAACTGGTGTGAGATGGTATCTCATTGTGGTTTTGATTTGCATTTCTCTGATGGCGAGTGATGATGAGCATTTTTTCATGTGTCTGTTGGCTGTATGGATGTCTTCTTTTGAGAAATGTCTGTTCATATCCTTTCCCCACTTTTTGATGGGGTTGTTTGTTTTTTTCTTGTATATTTGTTTGAGTTCTTTATAGATTCTGGATATTAGCCCTTTGTCAGATGAGTAGGTTGCAAAAATTTTCTCCCATTCTGTAGGTTGCCTGTTCACTCTGATGGTAGTTTCTTTTGCTGTGCAAAAGCTCTTTAGTTTAATGAGATCCCATTTGTCAATTTTGGCTTTTGCTGCCGTTGCTTTTGGTGTTTTAGACATGAAGTCCTTGCCCATGCCTATGTCCTGAATGGTACTACCTAGATTTTCTTCTAGGGTTTTTATGGTATTAGGTCTAACATTTAAGTCTCTAATCCATCTTGAATTAATTTTCGTATAAGGGGTAAGGAAAGGATCCAGTTTCAGCTTTCTACTTATGGCTAGCCAATTTTCCCAGCACCATTTATTAAATAGGGAATCCTTTCCCCATTTCTTGTTTCTCTCAGGTTTGTCAAAGATCAGATGGCTGTAGATGTGTGGTATTATTTCTGAGGACTCTGTTCTGTTCCACTGGTCTATTTCTCTGTTGTGGTACCAGTACCATGCTGTTTTGGTTACTGTAGCCTTGTAGTATAGTTTGAAGTCAGGTAGCGTGACGCCTCCAGCTTTGTCCTTTTGACCTAGGATTGTCTTGGCAATGCGGGCCCTTTTTTGGTTCCATATGAACTTTAAAGCAGTTTTTTCCAATTCTGTGAAGAAACTCATTGGTAGCTTGATGGGGATGGCATTGAATCTATAAATAACCTTGGGCAGTATGGCCATTTTCACGATATTGATTCTTCCTATCCATGAGCATGGTATGTTCTTCCATTTGTTTGTGTCCTCTTTGATTTCACTGAGCAGTGGTTTGTAGTTCTCCTTGAAGAGGTCCTTTACATCCCTTGTAAGCTGGATTCCTAGGTATTTTATTCTCTTTGAAGCAATTGTGAATGGAAGTTCATTCCTGATTTGGCTCTCTGCTTGTCTGTTACTGGTGTATAAGAATGCTTGTGATTTTTGCACATTAATTTTGTATCCTGAGACTTTGCTGAAGTTGCTTATCAGCTTAAGGAGATTTTGGGCTGAGACGATGGGGTTTTCTAAATATACAATCATGTCATCTGCAAACAGGGACAATTTGGCTTCTTCTTTTCCTAACTGGATACCCTTGATTTCTTTCTCTTGCCTGATTGCCCTAGCCAGAACTTCCAACACTATGTTGAATAGGAGTGGTGAGAGAGGGCATCCCTGTCTTGTGCCAGTTTTCAAAGGGAATTTTTCCAGTTTTTGCCCATTCAGTATGATATTAGCTGTGGGTTTGTCGTAAATAGCTCTTATTATTTTGAGGTACGTTCCATCAATACCGAATTTATTGAGCGTTTTTAGCATAAAGGGCTGTTGAATTTTGTCAAAAGCCTTTTCTGCATCTATTGAGATAATCATGTGGTTCTTGTCTTTGGTTCTGTTTATATGCTGGATTATTTTTATTGATTTGCGAATGTTGAACCAGCCTTGCATCCCAGGGATGAAGCCCACTTGATCATGGTGGATAAGCTTTTTGATGTGCTGCTGAATCCGGTTTGCCAGTATTTTATTGAGAATTTTTGCATCGATGTTCATCAGGGATATTGGTCTAAAATTCTCTTTTTTTGTTGTGTCTCTGCCAGGCTTTGGTATCAGGATGATGTTGGCCTCATAAAATGAGTTAGGGAGGATTCCCTCTTTTTCTATTGATTGGAATAGTTTCAGAAGGAATGGTACCAGCTCCTCCTTGTACTTCTGGTAGAATTCAGCTGTGAATCCATCTGGTCCTGGACTTTTTTTCGTGGGTAGGCTATTAATTGTTGCCTCAATTTCAGAGCCTGTTATTGGTCTATTCAGGGATTCAACTTCTTCCTGGTTCAGTCTTGGGAGAGTGTAAGTGTCCAGGAAATTATCCATTTCTTCTAGATTTTCTAGTCGATTTGCGTAGAGGCATTTATAGTATTCTCTGATGGTTGTTTGTATTTCTGTGGGGTCGGTGGTGATATCCCCTTTATCATTTTTTATTGCGTCTATTTGATTCCTCTCTCTTTTCTTCTTTATTAGTCTTGCTAGCGGTCTGTCAATTTTGTTGATCTTTTCAAAAAACCAACTCCTGGATTCATTGATTTTTTGGAGGGTTTTTTGTGACTCTATCTCCTTCAGTTCTGCTCTGATCTTAGTTATTTCTTGCCTTCTGCTAGCTTTTGAATGTGTTTGCTCTTGCCTCTCTAGTTCTTTTAATTGTGATGTTAAAGTGTCAATTTTAGATCTTTCCTGCTTTCTCTTGTGGGCATTTAGTGCTATAAATTTCCCTCTACACACTGCCTTAAATGTGTCCCAGAGATTCTGGTATGTTGTATCTTTGTTCTCATTGGTTTCAAAGAACATCTTTATTTCTGCTTTCATTTCGTTATGTACCCAGTAGTCATTCAGGAGCAGGCTAGATGCTTAATTTTTAAAGAAACATCCATGCTGTTTTCCAAACTGCATATTTGATTTTTAATTTCCTTCAGCAATGTATTAACATTTCAATTCTCCTACAGCCTTGCCTCCATGTAGTATAGATAAGTTTAAAAATTTTTAGCCATTATAAATGGTATAATGGTATAATAGTGGTATCTTGTTGTGGCTTTTATAATTAAAAAATAATTTTAGAATTTGAAAAGACAGCACAAGTAATTATTTGGTGTACTTTCCTCAGCTTCCTTTAATTTTAACATCTAACATAATAATTATAAATATATAAAATCTGGGAAATTAGCCTTGGAATAATATATTAACCCATTTATTTCTGAGGTTGCAATTTTTTGAATTTGAAAAATCGGATCTTGGCGATGACCTTGAGCAGTAGGATATAAAGAACACCCACATCCTTAGCGTTCCAATAATGGAACGCTAAGCATATGAAGTAAACTATGGACTTTATTATGATTTTTCCTGTTTTCCTACTAATGTTCTTTTCCTTTTTCAGGATCTTTTCCAGGAATCCACATAGCAGTTAGTCATTGTGGCTCTTTCCTCCTCCAATCTATAACAAATTATTAGTTTTTTCTTTTTTGAAAGACCTTGACAATTTTGAAGAGTATTCATCAGGTATTTTGTAGAAAGTTCCTCAATTTGAGTGTATCAGAAGTTTTCTTTCTTTTCTTTTTTCCCTCTTCCTTTCCCTCCCTCCCTCCCCGCTCCCTCCCTCCCTCCCTCCCTCTCCCGCTCCCTCCCTCCCTCTCCCGCTCCCTCCCTCCTCCCTCCGTCCCCCCTCCCCCCTCCCTCCCTCCCTCCCTTCCTTCCTTCCTTCCTCTTTCTTTCTCTCCCTTGCTCCCTCCCTTCCTCCCTCCCTCCCTCCTTCTCTCTCTTTCTGTCTTTCTTCCTTGATGGAGTTTTGCTGTTTTTGCCCAGGCTAGAGTGCAATGGAATGATCTTGGTTCACTGCAACTTTCACCTCCCGAGTTCAAGTGATTCTGCTGCCTCAGCCTCCCGAGTAGCTGGGATTACAGGTGCCCACCACCATGGCTGGCTAATTTTTGTATTTTTAGTAGAGACGGAGGTTTTACCATGTTGGCCAGGCTGGTCTTGAACTCTTGACCTCAAGTGATCCGCCTGCCTCTGCCTCCCGAAGTGCTGGGATTAGATTAAATGCATGAGCCACCATGTCTGGCCAGAAGTTTTCTTATGATTAGATGGAGGTTACGAATTCTGGGGAAGAATACTACCTGGTACCCTTCTCACTGTATCGTATTAGGGGATACATGATATTAATGTGATGTTAACCTTGATTGCCTATTTAAGGTGGTGTCTGTGAGGTTTCCCCAAGGTAAAATTACTAGTTTTTTTCATACAATATTCATTAGAAGCAAGTTACTAAGTCCAGATCATGTTGAGGAAAGGGGAGTTAAGATTCATCACGTGGTGTGAGGAGTAACAAAAAGTTGTGGGTCCTTGTCAAAATCACAGTAATTAATAAACGTCTGGGGGAATGTGCTTTGAAACTGTGCAAATGTCTTATTTCTCCTTTAATTTTTTCCCACTAATTTTAGCATTTATCAGCGAATCCTGCATGCAGCAATTGTTGCTATTGTGCTTTTTGTGGTGATTTGAGGTTTCCCTTGTTCCTCTTACCTTACTTGGAATTCTTACATAGCGAGGATTTGACTCTTCCTCTCCCTCCCATTTATTTATTTGTTGAAACATGCATTATGTCAGTATGAACTCATGAATTTTTTAACGCTAATCTTTGGGTTATAATCAAATACTATTATTGCACAGGACATGCTGGCTCACTCCTGTAATCCCAGCACTTTGGGAGGCTGAGGCAGGTGGATCACTCGAGGTCAGGAGTTTGAGACCAGCCTGGTCAACATGGCGAACCCCCGTCTCTGCTACAAAATACAAAAAAATTATCCAGGTGTGGTGGCATGCGCCTATAGTCCCAGCTACTTAGGAGGCTGAGGCACGAGACTCACTTGAACAGGGGAGGCAGAGGTTGCAGTGAGCCAAGATTGTGCCACTGCACTCCAGCCTGAGCGACAGAACGAGACTCTGTCAAAAAAAAATTAATATTGGTATGTTTTTCTGGCTTTGGTTACTGGGAACTGTATCAAGTAGCCTCCTATCTCCTTTGGACATGCCTTCCTCATCCTTTTTGAGAACTTCTCTACTTTCTGATGGTATAAGATGCTCTGTTCCCATCTTGTATTTTCCTTGCCTCTGACCTAGAATTAGCCATTTCTTCAAGGAGCTCTGGCTTATTTTATTGGTATCTGGCTTATATTAGTGGTATTCAGAAACTAAAAGATGGGTGATTAATGTATGTGCTTTTACGGAGATATCATTGCTTCTGGGACCTTTTAATGGACAAAGCGAGGAAGAATATGTGCGTGTATTAACTCATGTATGCACACACATCTCTATTTCTGTCTGTCTCTCTATTCATGTATATGCATGTGTATTAACTCATGTACGCACACACATCTCTATTTCTGTCTGTCTGTCTCTCCATGTATGTGCATGTGTATTAACTCATGTACGCACACACATCTCTATTTCTATTTGTCTGTCTCTCTATCCATGTATATGCATGTGTATTAATGCGTACTCACACACATCTCTATTTCTGTCTATCCATGTATATGCATGTGTATTAACTCATGTATGCACACACATCTCTATTTCTGTCTCTATGTATATGCGTGTGTATTAATGCGTACTCACACACATCTCTATTTCTGTCTCTCTATACATGTATATGCATGTGTATTAACTCATGTATGCACACACATCTCTATTTCTGTCTGTCTTTCTCTGTATCCATGTATATGCATGTGTATTAACTCGTGCACACACACATCTCTATTTCTGTCTGTCTATCCATTCATCCATCCATGTGTGTGTGTAGATGTATATTTGTAGATACAAATAGATGGAAACATAGGTAGATTTAAACCCACATACATATATGTATAAATAATCATAATATTTAACTCATCGATCAGGAAGGATTCATTCTAGTCTTCTCTTTTTACTTATTTGTTACTTCACTCTTTGACAGTGAGAAACTTGGCTTCCATTATCTACAAATTATTTACTTGTTTGTCCAACCCTTGGATACATAGAGTATCAGAACTGCTAATCAGCATGCATGTGAGAACCAAATTTACCAACTAAAGAACAGCATTTAAATACAGTTCTTTTGGTATTTGGCATCAGAGTATCCAAGCAAATCACTGTTTCCGAAAGCTACCTAGGTAAACTCCCATTCCCCCTCTGCCTTCAGTGAGGTTATGCCTTTTATTTGTGCTACAATGAAATTTTTTTTTTTTTTTTTTTTTTTTTTTTTTTTTTTCTGAGACGGAGTCTTGTTTTGTCACTCAGGCTGGAGTGCAGTGGCAAAATCTCACCTCACTGCAACCTCTGCCTCCCGGGTTCAAGCAATTCTCTTGCCTCAGCCTCCCAAGTGGCTGGGATTACAGGCACGTGCCACCACGTCTGGCTAATTTTTATATTTTTAGTAGAGATGGGGTGTCACCAAGTTGGCCAGGCTGGTCTCGAACTATTGACCTCGTGATCCATCTGCCTCAGTCTTCCAAAGTGTTGGGATTACAGGTATGAGTCACTGTGCTCGGCCTTCTGAAATTCATTTTTTATAGCCAACTTTCCATCCTGGAATCTTTTGACGTTCTGGCTATAAATCTTAAACATGTTGTTATTATTGAGATAGAGTCTCGCTCTGTCGTTCAGGCTGGAGTGCAGTGGCACAAATATGGCCCGCTGCAGCCTTGACCTCTTGGGCTCAGGCTATGCTCCTACTTCAGCCTCCTGAGTAGCTGGGACTATAGGGACATGTCACCATGCCTGGCTGATTTTGTAGTTTTTGTAGAGATGGGTCTCACTGTGTTGCCCAGGCTGGTCTTGAACTCCTGGACCCAAGCAGTTCTCTCACTTTGGCCTCCCAAAGTGCTGGGATTACAGGCATAGAACTTAAAACAGAATTATCATTTGACCCAGCAATCCCACTATTGGGTATATACCCAAAGGAATATAAATCATTCTACCATAAAGACACGTACATGTGTGTGTTTGTTACAGCACCATTCAAAATAGCAAAGACGTGGAATCAACCTAAATACCCATCAATGGCAGACTGGATAACGAAAATGTGGTACATAGAAACCATGAAATACTATCCAGCCATAAAAAATAATGAGATCAGGTCCTTTGCAGCAACATAGAGAGAGCTGGAGGCCATTATCCTAAGGAAACTAACACAGAAATAGAATATCAAATACTGCATGTTCTCAGTTGTAAGTGGGAGTTAAACAATGAGAACACATGGCTGGTAGGAGGGGAACAACAGATTCTGGGACCTACTTGAGGGTGAAGAGTGGAAGGATGGAGAGGATCAGAGAAAAATACCTATCAGGTACTATGCTTATTACTTGGGTGATGAAATTATCTGAACACCAAATCCCTTTGACACACAGTTTACCTATATAACAAACCTGCACATGTACACCTGAACCTCCAATAAAAGTTAAAATAATAATGATAACAAAAAGCATGAAAAAAATTATACAATAAAATTTACGTTTGTGGTGTACAGTTTTATAGATTTTGACAAATGCACAGCATCATGTATCCACCAACATGGTGACATGCAGAATAGTTCCATCACCCTAAAAATTGTCTTGTGTGGCCTCTTTCTATTCAACCCCACATCCTTAAAAACCAGCCAGGCAACCAACCACTAGTCAAATTTTTGTCTCTATAGGTTGACTTTACAAGGATTTTATAAATGAGTTACATCATATGTATGTAGCCTTTGGGGTCTGTCCTCTTTCACTTAGCAAAATCTATTTAAGATTAATTTATGCTGTTCTGTAATTTGTTTCTTCATTTTCTTGCTAAATAGTATTCCATTGTTGGATGTGCCAGGGTTTGTTCATCCGTTCAACTCTTGAAGGACATCTTGATTATTTTCAATTTTTGGCAATTCTGAATAAAGGCATTATCAAAATTTTTGTAAAGATTTTTATGTAAAAGTGAATTTTAATTCATTTGGATAAATACCTTGAAGTAGAATTGATGGATCATGTCATAAGTAGATATTTATTTTCATAAGAAACTGCCAAACTTTTTATCAAAGTGGCTGTATAATTTTGCATTTCCACCAACAATGAATTAATGTTCTTTTTGCTCCACATTTTTGTCAGCATTTGGTACTGTCAATTTGTTATCATAATAATTTTTTAAAAAATTTGGCCATTCTAATAAATATATAGTAGTGCCTAACTGTAGTGTTAATTTGCATTTAACTAATGACTAATGATGTAAACTTTTTTTTTTTTTACAAAAAGGAGTTGTTTTGCTTTATTGTTGAAGTATTAATTTTCTATAGATGTATTCTTAATACAAGGTGTTCATTAGATAAGAGTTTTAAAATATCTTTCCCCATCTGTGACTTGCCTTTTCATTACCTAATAGTGTATTTTTGCAGAACAATCAGTACTTAAATTTTGATAAATTTCAAATTACATTTTTTTGGTGCATTGTGATTTTGGTGTCCAATGTAAACTTTCTAGAAATCTAAGTCCATGAAGATTTTTCTCTTATGTTTTATTCTAGAAGTTTTAAAGTTTTACATTTAAGTCTGTGGTCCAATTTGAGTTTGTATCTGGTGATCTTGTTAAACTTACTTATTCGTTTACTAACTTACTACTTACTAGTAGATTTTAATGTAATTGTTTAGTTTTTTCTACACAGAGAATCGTTTCGTCTGTGAATAGAGGCAGTTCTATTTATTTCTTTCTAATCTATATTTCTTGTATTTCTTTTGTTTATTTTTATTGTCTTATTGCATGTCTTCCAATATGATGGTGATTAGGAATTGTGAAATAGGCATTCCTTCCTTGTTCCCACTCTTAGGGAGAAAACATTCAGTGTCTTTCATTAAATGAGGCATTATTGCAGGTTTTTAAAAAGATGTCTTTTAATAAGTCATGGAAGTTTCCTTCTGTTCTTAGTTCCTTGAGAGTTTTTATCATGAATAGATGTTTAATTTTGTTGAATGGTTCATTGAGATGATTATGATTTTTTTTTCTCTCAGGTTTCAGTGTGATCATATGGTGAATTCCAATGACTGATTTGTGTATGTGAAAGCAGTTTTGCATTTGAGGGATGAACATCACTTGGTCATGATGTATTATCTTTTTTATATGTGGCTCCTTTCAGTTTGCTGGTATTTTGTTGACAATTTTGCATCTATGTTCACATGATCTGTCAGTCTCCAGTTTTTCTGTAATGGCCATTTCATTTTGGTATTAGTATAATGGTGACCTCATAAAAATAATTGGTAAATGTTCTCTCCTCTTCTATTTTCTAGAAGAAATTGTGCAGAATTGGTATTATTTCTCTCTGACTCCATCAAGTGAAACTATAGGGGCCTTTTGAAAGATTTTTATCTACAAATTTAATATCTTTTTTTTTTTTTTGAGACGGAGTCTTGCTCTGTCGCCCAGGCTGGAGTGCAGTGGCTGGATCTCAGCTCACCGCAAGCTCTGCCTCCCGGGTTTACGCCATTCTCCTGCCTCAGCCTCCCGAGTAGCTGGGACTACAGGCGCCCGCCACCTCACCCGGCTAGTTTTTTATATTTTTTTTTTGGTAGAGACGGGGTTTCACCGTATTAGCCAGGATGGTCTCGATCTCCTGACCTCGTGATCCGCCCGTCTCGGCCTCCCAAAGTGCAGGGATTACAGGCTTGAGCCACTGCGCCCGGCCAAATTTAATATCTTTAATGGATTTGAAGTTATCTCATTATCTATCTCTTCTTGAGTAGATTATAGTAATTTGTATCTTTCAAGGTATTGATTATTTTCATCAAAGTTGTTTGACTTATAGAAATAGAATTATTAATGGTATTCCCTTAATATCATTTAAAAGTATGTAGTAATGTCCTGTTTTATTTCCAGATATTAGTAGTTGGTGTTATTTCCACTTATTACTTGATCAGTCTGACTAGAGGTTTATCAATCTTACCAATCTTTTCAAAGACATTATCTTTTGGTTTCATTGATTTTTCTCTGTTGTTTTTCTGTTTTTAACTTCGATCATTTCTACTTTTACCTTTATTATTTTCCTTCTATCGCTTGTTTTAGCTTTAATTTGTTCTTTCTCTAGTTACTTAAGTTAGAAACTTAGGTTATTTATTTTATATCTCTATTCTTTCTTTAGCATAGCATTTAATTATACACATTTCCCTCTAAGTCCTGCTTTGGCTGCATTTCACAACATTACATAAGTTGTAGAATTATCCATCCATTTATTTTCAATCCTCCTGGCATTTATGTTTAAATTGTTACTTATATATGCAGCCTATGGCAGGGTATTGCTTTTTGTCCACTCTATCAATATCTGCCTTTAAATTGGAGTGTTTAGAACATCGTATAATTTTGTGTAATTATTGATAGAGTTGGATTTATGTCTATAATTTTCTTATTAATTTTTTGGTTGTTCAGTCTCCATATCCCTTTTCTTGCCTTTTTTGAGTTATTTAAATTTTTAAAGATATTTCATTTTATTTATTTACTTTTTAGATATATATTTTCTGTCAATATTTAAGGAATTTATTTAGCACTAATGTTGTATCACTTTACGTTGACTTTAGAAAATTTGTAGCATGTAGGTCCCTATAACTCTCCTCCTTTACCTCTATGCTATTTTACATTATAGATATCATATATATCTGCATACATTGAAAGTTCTAACAGATGATGTAATTTTTTATTTCAACATTCAGTCACACACATTTAAAAGTACTTAAGGTATAAGAAAATAGCCTAGATATTTACTATTTATTTTATTTTTTAATTTCTGAAGATGCAAGTTTCCCTCTGGTATTGTTTTCCTTGAATATTTTTTAAACATAATTTAAAAAAATATATTTTAAAGCAAATTTACAAAAAACATTTTTAATATTGTAGGCCTGCTGTAAAACTTCTATTTGTTTTTCTTCTTGTGAGAAGATTGTAAGTTTCATTTATTCTTGAAGGATATTTTTATAGGATATAAAATTCTGGTTTGACAGTTCTTTTTTTTCTTTTTTTTTCAGCGTTTCACATTTTAAAGATGTTCCACTTTATTCTGGCTTCCATATCCTCTGATGAGAAATCAGTGGTGATTCCAATCCTGCTTCCCCTGTGTATAATGTGTTGTTTTCTTCCGGCTGCTTTCCGGATTTTTCCTTTTTATTTCATTTCCAGCAATTTGATAAAGATATATGTAGACATGGTTTTCTTTGTGCTTATACTTTTTGGAGTTCACTGTCTTGAATCCATAATTTATATATATATATTTTGTATCAAATTTGGAGTGTTTTCTATAATTACTGCTTTAAATATTTTTGCATGAATATGTTTTTCTCTTCTTCTGGGGCTCCAATGGCACATCAATTAAAGCATTTAATACAGAGTCCTAGAGGCTCTGATCTTTCTTTTTCAATCTTTTCTGCCTTCTTTTCTCTTCAGATTGAATTATTTCTATTGCTCTATTCATGTTCACCAAATATAAAGCAATACATGAGTTTCCATGCTATCTTTAGGTACCAATGCTGCCATTACCACCATGCTGATATACAGCAAGAACACTCTTAAGTTGAAAGAGAGCAGGAGAATATATATACACACACACACACGTACGTGTATATATATAAAATATACACACAGATATATGCATATTAATGCACATACATATGTATGTATAGACACACACAAATATATAGTGAAAGAAAGAGATGGGGGGAGAGAGAGAGAGAGAGAACTTCTCCTGTTTGCTTCTTTAGTTTTGACTTTCTTTCACAATGTGCCTGCATTACCTCACACTTTAGAGTCCTCAGGTAATTATTTTCTGCATTTTTTCCAGAAAGTATAACTCCAACTATCGGAAGGGCTGGGCTGTAATAGATTCCTACCAGCCTAGCAGAATTGGAATTTCAGTTATGTCTTTTAAATAAAGAGGATAAAAAATAATAAAATGCTAATAATTGCTATCTCCAAAATGGGCTTTTACAGCCACTGTACATCACTGCCATTATCACAACATATGTGTCACCTTTGTACATACACCCTGATCATCATTTTTTGAAGCTCATTTCCATAGGTTATCAAGTTCCAGATTTGTAATTATCTTTATTTTAACACTTTACATATGTAATCTTATGTCATGATAAAGTTTGATTTTTTTTCTCTTTCTCCTTTGTGTATCTGTTCTAACTATGATTTTTGTAATTTTTTGTGTTTTCATGATGGTAGTAATCATCTTTTCACTTCCAGATGTAGGACTCCCTTAAGCATTTCTTTTAACACCAGTATAGTTGTGAATAATTCCTGTAGTTTTTGCTTATCTGGGAAATACTTTATTTCTCTTTCCTTTCTAAATAACAGTTTTGCTGGGTTCTTGACTGGCAGTATGTTTTTCTTTCAGCACTTTCTATAAATTATTCCATTCTATTCTGGCCTGTAAGATTTCTCCTGAGAAACCTACTGTTAGTCTAATTGGAATTCTCTTATATGTGACTTACTGTTTTTCTCTTGCTGCTTTTAGAATGCTCTCTTTGTCTTTGATTGACAATTGGCTCTAATGTACATGGGAGAGGATGTGTTTGTATTTAATCTCTTTGGGTCCTTTGAGATTTCTGGACCTGGATGTCCATCTCTCCCTCTCTAGACTTGGGAAGTTTTCTGCTATTATTTTATCAAAAATGTTTTCCTCACCTCTTCCCTTCTCTTTACCTTCTGATTGCTCATAATGCAAATAGTTATTCACTTAATGGTTTTCCATAAACTCTGTAGGCTTTCTTTATTTGTTCTTTCTCTTTCTTTTTCTGCTTTTGTTATTTCAAAAGATCTGTCTTGAAGTTTAGAAATTCTTTCTTTTGCTTGGTGTCATCTGTTGTTGAAACTCTTGATTGTATTTTTTATTCCATTCATTAAATTTTTCATGTCTAGAAGTTTTGTTTGGTTCTTTTTAAAAATAATATCTATCTCTTTGTTGAATTTTTAATGCAGATGCTAAATTGTCTCCCTAATTTAATTGAATTGTTTATTCATATTGTCTTATATCTCACTGGCGTTTTGTATATTTCCTTTGATTTGGGGTCTATTACTGGAAAATTATTGTGTTACTTTGGAGGTGTCATGTTTCCTTGCTTTTTCATGTTTGCTGTGTCCTTACATTGATATTTATGCACCTGAGGGAATAGTAGCCTCTTCCAATTTTATAGAGTAGGTTTCATAGAGAAAACCTTGTTCCTATAGATGGGTTTTTATATGTTGATTGGCTGGGGTGTATTGACTTTGGTTCTTGGTAGATAAAGTAGTGCAGTTTCTTCAGATGTAATCCGTGTTAGTGATGTTTGATAGTGCCTTAGTGGCCTAGGTTGTGAGGATTTGTGGTGGTGATGACACGGCTTCTTCTGGGGTGGGCTTGCTGAAGTGTTTCTCAGCCTTTAGTGTATGCATGAACACAGTGGATCAGCCAACTTGAAGACTGGTTCACTAAGGTTTGTGCCACCAGGATGTTTTTTGGACTGTGGGTGCAGGTGTGCAGGATGAGTCAGCTGGCTTGGGGACTGGCTCACTGGGGTCAGGGTCTCTCGTTTATTACTCCAACTGGAGACATGAGTCATGCCTGTTTGTCTGGCCTGGGATGAGTCTGCCAGGGTTGGGTCTACTCAGCTGTTTCTGTGGTCAGGGTAATGGGTGCATAGCCACTAAACTAGTTCAGGCATACGTCTGCCTGGGGCAGGTCCACTAGGCTGTTTTACTGATGGGGAATATGATGATGCAGATGTTTGGTAGCTTAGGGGCATGTCTGCCAGGGGCAGGTTTGCCTAGCTTCATCTCCAGTTGGGAGTGAGAGTGCACGGTAGTTAGGTCAGCTCAAGACCAGGTCTGCCTGGGATGGGTCTGCTGGAGTGTTTCTCTTAACCAGAAACTCAGGCACACAGCTGCTCAGCTGTTTTGGGGCCTTCTCTGCTAGAGTCAGGTCTGCTAGACTGTTTCTCCAACTCTGGCCACAGCTGCTTAGCAGCTCAAGGGTGCATCTAGTCAGCGTCAGGTCTGTTGGACTGTTTATTGGCCAGGGACATAGGTGCACAGAAGTTCAGCTGACCCAGGATGGCTCACCTGCAGTGTGGTAAGGGAGCAAGGGCCATTCCTGGGCCCAGCACTCTGAGCAGCTGAGGTCATGGTGTTACAGCCACCCATGTGGGTGGACAGACTGTGGAAACCCACAGTTGGAGGCCCAAAGTTGCTATTGGCCCCCAGGGCAGAGCATACTCCAGTAGTGGCTCTAGTTTTAAGATGGTACCACACCCTAGCAGCTTGGGTAATTGGATAATGGAAGTACAAAACTTGTACTCCTAATCCAGTGAAATGCAGCCATGTGAATTCCAGACAGCTCCCAAATGGAGCTGAAGGATTGTGAGGACTGTGGAATTCTTCTGTAGTAAAGACTACAGGGTGGCTGTAGTGGCAGTGAGGGCTGCTGCAGGTCCTCTGCTTTCCCTTTCCCACAGGAAGAAGTCCCTGTTATCTCTGAGCTGATCTCAATAAGACAGGTGGTTCAGCAGAAGCACGGTGCCTTGCTCCCCTCTTTATGTTACCCTCTTGGGTTTCTGAACACTGAAATGACTTTACTACTCCTTTGTTACACTTCAACACTTTCCCTCTGATGCTTCAGTAAAAGTTTTAGTTGTTAATTTACTTCCTTTGTCATATATATATTATTATACTTTAAGTTCTAGGGTACATGTGCACAACGTGCAGGTTTGTTACATATGTATACATGTGCCATGTTGGTGTGCTGCACCCATTAACTCATCATTTACATTAGGTATATCTCCTAATGCTATTCCTCCCCCCTTCCCCCTCCCCACAATAGGACTTGCTGTGTGATGTTCCCCTTCCTGTGTCCAAGTGATCTCATTGTTCAATTCCCACCTATGAGTGAGAACATGCGGTATTTGGTTTTCTGTTCTTGCGATAGTTTGCTGAGAATGATGGTTTCCAGGTGCATCCATGTCCCTACAAAGGACACGAACTCACCCTTTTTTATGGCTGCATAGTATTCCATGGTGTATATGTGCCACATTTTCTTAATCCACTCTGTCACTGATGGACGTTTGAGTTGATTCCAAGTCTTTGCTATTGTGAATAGTGCCGCAGTAAACATACGTGTGCATGTGTCTTTGTAGCAGCATGACTTATAATCCTTTGGGTATATCCCCAGGAATGGGATGGCTGGGTCATATGGTATCTCTAGTTCTAGATCCTTGAGGAATCGCCATACTGTTTTCCACAATGGTTGGACTAGTTTACAGTCCCACCAACAGTGTAAAAGTGTTCCTAATTCTCCACATCCTCTCCAGCACCTGTTGTTTCCTGATTTTTTAATGATTGCCATTCTAACTGATGTGAGATGGTATCTCATTGTGGTTTTGATTTGCATTTCTCTGATGGCGAGTGATGACGAGCATTTTTTCACGTGTCTGTTGGATGTATGAATGTCTTCTTTTGAGAAGTGTCTGTTCATATCCTTTGCACACTTTTTGATGGAGTTGTTTGTGTTTTTCTTGTAAATTTGATTGAATTCTTTATAGGTTCTGGATATTAGTCCTTTGTCAGATGAGTAGATTGCAAAAATTTTCTCCCATTCTGTAGGTTGCCTGTTCACTCAGATGGTAGTTTCTTTTGCTGTGCAGAAGCTCTTTACATTAATTAGATCCCATTTGTCAATTTTGGCTTTTGTTGCCATTGCTTTTGATGTTTTAGACATGAAGTCCTTGCCCATGCCTATATCCTGAATGGTATTACCTAGGTTTTCTTCTATGGTTTTTATGGTTTTAGGTCTAACATTTAAGTCTCTAATCCATCTTGAATTAATTTTCATAAAAGGAGTAAGGAAAGGATCCACTTTCAGCTTTCTACTTATGGCTAGCCAATTTTCCCAGCACCATTTATTAAATAGGGAATCCTTTCCCCATTTCTTGTTTTTGTCATGTTTGTCAAAGATCAAATGGTTGTAGATGTGTGGTATTATTTCCGAGGGCTCTGTTCTGTTCCATTGGTCTATATCTCTGTTTTGGTACCAGTACCATGCTGTTTTGGTTACTGTAGCCTTGTAGTAGTTTGAAGTCAGGTAGCGTGATGTCTCCAGCTTTGTTCTTTTGACTTAGGATTATCTTGGCAATGTGGGGTCTTTTTTGGTTCCATATGAACTTTAAAGCAGTTTTTTTCAATTCTGTGAAGAAACTCATTGGAAGCTTATTGGGGATGGCATTGAATCTATAAATTACCTTGGGCAGTATGGCCATTTTCACAATATTGATTCTTCCTATCCATGAGCATGGTATGTTCTTCCATTTGTTTGTGTCTCCTCTTTTATTTCACTGAGCAGTGGTTTGTAGTTCTCCTTGAAGAGGTCCTTTACATCCCTCGTAAGTTGGATTCCTAGGTATTTTATTCTCTTTGAAGCTATTGTGAATGGGAGTTCATTCATGATTTGGCTCTCTGTTGGTCTGTTACTGGTGTAAAAGAATGCTTGTGATTTTTGCACATTGATTTTGTATCTTGAGACTTTCATGAATTTGCTTAGCAGCTTAAGGAGATTTTGGGCTGAGACAATGGGGTTTTCTAAATATACAATCATGTCATCTGCAAACAGGGACAATTTGACTTCTTCTTTTCCTAACTGAATACCCTTGATTTCTCTCTCTTTCCTGATTGCCCTAGCCAGAACTTCCAACACTATGTTAAATAGGAGTGGTGAGAGAGGGCATCCGTGTCTTGTGCCAGTTTTCAAAGGGAATGCTTCTAGTTTTTGCCCATTCAGTATGATATTGGCTGTGGGTTTGTCATAAATAGCTCTTATTATTTTGAGATACGTTCCATCAGTACTGAATTTATTGAGCGTTTTTAGCATGAAGGGCTGTTGAATTTTGTCAAAGGCCTTTTCTGCATCTATTGAGATAATCATGTGGTTTTTGTCTTTGGTTCTGCTTATATGCTGGATTACATTTATTGATTTGTGAATGTTGAACCAGCCTTGCATCCCAGGGATGAAGCTCACTTGATCATGGTGGATAAACTTTTTGATGTGCTACTGGATTCGGTTTGCCAGTATTTTATTGAGGATTTCTGCATCAATGTTCATCAGGGATATTGGTCTAAAATTCCCTTTTTTTGTTTTATCCCTGTCAGACTTTGGTATCAGGATGATGTTGGCCTCGTAAAATGAGTTAGGGAGGATTCCCTCTTTTTCTATTGATTGAAATAGTTTTAGAAGGAATGGTACCAACTCCTCCTTGTACCTCTGGTAGAATTCAGCTGTGAATCCGTCTGGTCCTGGACTTTTTTTTGTTGGTAGCTATTAATTATTGCCTCAATTTCAGAACCTGCTATTGGTCTATTCAGGGATTCAACCTCTTCCTGGTTTAGTCTTGGGAGAGTGTTAGTGTCCAGGAAATTGTCCATTTCTTCTAGGTTTTCTAGTTTATTTGCGTAGAGGTCTTTATAGTATTATCTGATGGTAGTTTGTATTTCTGTGGGGTCGGTGGTGATATCCCCTTTATCATTTTTTATTGTATCTATTTGATTCTTCTCTCTTTTCTTCTTTATTAGTCTTGCTAGTAATCAATTTTGTTGATCTTTTCAAAAAACCAGCTCCTGGATTCATTGATTTTTTTGAAGGTTTTTGTGTCTCTATCTCCTTCAGTTCTGCTCTGATCTTAGTTATTTCTTGCCTTCTGCTAACTTTTGAATGTATTTGCTCTTGCTTCTCTAGTTCTTTTAATTGTGATGCTAGGGTGTCAATTTTAGATCTTTCCTACTTTCTCTTGTGGGCATTTAGTGCTATAAATTTCCCTCTACACATTGCTTTAAATGTGTCCCAGAGATTCTGGTATGTTGTATCTTTGTTCTCGTTGGTTTCAAAGAACATCTTTATTTCTGTCTTCATTTCGTTATGTACTCAGTAGTCATTCAGGAGCAGGTTGTTCAGTTTCCACGTAGTTGAGCGGTTTTGATTGAGTTTCTTAGTCCTGAGTTCTAGTTTGATTGCACTGTGGTCTGAGAGACAGTTTGTTATAATTTCTGATCTTTTACATTTGCTGAGGAGTGCTTTACTTCCAACTATGTGGTCAATTTTGGAATAAGTGCTATGTGGTGCTGAGAAGAATGTATATTCTGTTGATTTGGGGTGGAGAGTTCTGTAGCTGTCTATTAGGTCTGCTTGGGGCAGAGTTGAGATTCAATTCTTGGATATCCTTGTTGACTTTCTGTCTTGTTGATCTGTCTAATGTTGACAGTGGGGTATTGAAGTCTCCCATTATTATTGTGTGGGAGTCTAAGTGTCTTTGTAAGTCTCTAAGGACTTGCTTTATGAATCTAGGTGCTCCTGTATTGAGTGTATATATATTTAGGATAGTTAGCTCTTCCTGATGAATTGATCCCTTTACCATTATGTAATGGCCTTCTTTGTCTTTTTTGATCTTTGATGGTTTAAAGTCTGTTTTATCAGAGACTAGGATTGCAACCCCTGCTTTTTTTTGTTTTCCATTTGCTTGGTAGCTCTTCCTCCATCCCTTTATTTTGAGCCTATGTGTGTCTCTGCATGTGAGATGGGTCTCCTGAATACAGCACACTGATGAGGCTTGACTATTTATCCAATTTGCCAGTCTGTGTCTTTTAATTGGAGCATTTAGTCCATTTACATTTAAGGTAAATATTGTTATGTGTGAACTTGATCCTGTCATTTTGATATTAGCTGGTTATTTTGCTCACTAGTTGATGCAGTCTTCCTAGCATCAATGGACTTTACATTTTGACATGTTTTTGCAAAGGCTGGTACCTGTTTTTCCTTTCCATGTTTAGTTGTTCCTTCAGGATCTCTTGTAGGGCAAGCCTGGTGGTGACAAAATCTCCCAGCATTTGCTTGTCTGTAAAGGATTTTATTTCTCCTTCACTTATGAAACTTAGTTTGGCTGGATATGAAATTCTGGGTTGAAAATTCTTTTCTTTAAGAATGTTGAATATTGTCCCCCACTGTCTTCTGGCTTGTAGAGTTTCTGCCGAGAGATCTGCTGTTAGTCTGATGGGCTTCCCTTGGTGTGTAACCCGACCTTTCTCTCTGGCTGCCCTTAACATTTTTTCCTTCATTTCAACTTTGGTGAATCTGACAATTACGTGTCTTGGAGTTGCTCTTCTCGAGGAGTATCTTTGTGGCATTCTCTGTATTTCCTGAATTTGAATATTGGCTTGCCTTACTAGGTTGGGGAAGTTCTCCTGGATGATATCCTGAAAAGTGTTTTCCAACTTGATTCCATTTTCCCTGTCACTTTGAGGCACACCAATCAGACGTAGATTTGGTCTTTTCACATAATCCCATATTTCTTGGAGGCTTTGTTCATTTCTTTTTACACTTTTTTCTCTATACTTCTCTTCTCACTTCGTTTCATTCATTTGGTCTTCAATCGCTGATACTCTTTGTTCTAGATGATCGAGTTGGTTACTGAAGCTTGTGCATTTGTCACGTAGTTCTCGTGTTATGGTTTTTATCTCTATCAGTTCTTTTAAGGACTTTTCTACATTGGTTATTCTAGTTAGCCATTAGTCAAACCTTTTTTTAAGGTTTTTAGTTTCTTTGCGCTGGTTACGTAGTTCCTCCTTTAGCTCTGAGAAGTTTGATCGACTGAAGCCTTCTTCTCTCGACTCGTCAAAGTCATTCTCCGTCCAGCTTTGTTCCATTGCTGGCAATGAGCTGCGTTCCTTTGTTCCTCTTTTATAAGACGAAATATATGGCAGGTCTTTCTAATTACCCATCTTGCTGATAGCACTGCTTTTGTCTAGGCAGATTTTTGTTTTGAAAGTCATCCATCCTATTGTTGCTCCTTTTAAGGGAATATACTTTTTCGTCTAGCTGCTTTTAAAATTTTCTCTGTATTTGAGTTTTTTTATATGTTTATAATGTGTGTAGGTAGGTGTGGTTTTGGGATTATGACTATAATGTGTTTAAGTAGGTGTGGCTTTTATTACTTTTATCCTACTGAAGTTATTGAGGGAATGGTTTGATGTATTTTATTAAATTTAATAATTTAAGTTGTGATACTTTCTCTCATTTTGAGACAACATTTAAACATTTGTTAGACATTTTTAACAGGAACTTATATATTTTATGCTCTGTTTTTTTCCTCATTTTATTTTTTCTCTGTGAATCAGTTGAATATTGGGTCACATCTTCTGCTGTGTTCAGTCCATTTTATTCTGATTTAGTGAATATTTTATTTTATATTTTATTTTACAATTCTTGACTATATTTATAATTTTTTGTGGATTTAAATTATCTGTTCAAGTTTTTAAACTTTTCATTCAGGTTGTCTCTCTCTAATTTCCTCTGTTTTCTTTGATATACAGGCATAATATAGACATAATATTTATTTTTAAATGCTGGTCTGTAAACTCAATATCTCACCTTTTAAGGTCTTAATTCTATTGACTATTTTGTCTCTTGATTATCAGTCATTTTCTGTTTTTTGTATATGTAATAGTAAATTTTTATGTTTTCCTGGACATTGTGGGAGATACGTTGTACCATCTTTGGTTTATGTTAGTTTTGTCTGATTATTGTACAGTGCTGTACTAAAAGTCATTTATGTTGCTAACAAATCATCTTGGTCTTATTGAGGTATGATTTTCAATTTGTTGTGGTGATTCTATTTTAGTCTTTTCCTCACTCTTACTTAGACCATGCTTACACTGAAGGCATAGCCTCCCTTATGTGTCACTTAAAAGTCATTGACATTCATTCATTGAGATGTTTATACTTTCCCTGGAGTTTAACATATTTCCAGAACTTTGTGACCCCTGAAATATGTGCTCATTTCTCCATTTTCCTAGTTGATCAGTGACATCATCTTAAACTTTTTGCAAACTAGATACATGTCGTAGGAGTCATCCAAGATCTTGAATGCAATTTTTGCAGAGATATTTTGGAGTTCTTTTTAATTTCAACTTGTTCCTTCCTCTTAACATACTTCACAAATTTTTCTCACCTTGATACCACAAACTCTTATTTCTATTCCCTTCACCTAGCGAGACTCTAATTCCATGCCTGTGTTTGATTTCCATGCAAAACTGATGACAAAATATCTGCAGGTAATAATGTCTAGTGTGAATATGGGCCTCCTGCCGTGTTTTTCTGGTTATTTCAAAAGTAACCTTGTAATTGTTGATATCTAAGGCCTGAAATCAGTTATTTTATACATTTTAATAGATTTTATAATTATTTACTGTGGGAACTTCCCTTACTTTTATGATTCTATTATATATTTATTCGTGCCATTTCCCTGAAGTGTTGTTCAGTTTAAATAGTTTTGAACTTTCAAATAAGGGTATCTCCTGGGCTTTACTTTTAAACTCAACACTTTTATGTTAATAAAGTTTATTATAAGTGCAACTATGTTGTTTAATTTATATTACTGATGTACAAGAGTTTCTCTTGACTATATACAGAAATTGAATTCCTGAGTCTTGTGAATAATAAACTTTAAAAATCAACTTGTAATATCTATTTGTTTTCCAATGTGGTTATAGTAATTATACTTCCAGCAATGAATACAATGTTCCACTGATCCACATCTTCTTCACCCCTTACTATTTTTTAGACTTATTTATGCCACTCAAGAGAATGTAAAATAGTATCACATTTTGATCAAGATTTGCATATCCCTGATCACTATGAAAACCAAGCAGCTCTTCATATGTAAATTTAACATATGTTTTTTTCTAGGTAATATTCATCTCCATTGCTCATTTTTTCTGCTGGAATATTTATCTCTTTCTTACTGATCAATGAGAGTTCTTCATGTGGTTTATGAAGCTTCTAACTTTTTTAAGTCATATGGTTATCTTTCATATATTTGTATCATTCTTCCCTCCATATTTTTAAGGTGTCTAAAATTACTAATTCTTAATCTTAGTAAATAAAGATTCTTTTTCTTTTCTTTTCTCTTTTTTCCTCTTTTTTTTTTTTTTTTTTTTTTTTGAGGAGATGGAGTCTCACTCGGTTATCTAGGCCAGAGTGCAGTGACGTGATCTCAGCTCACTGCAATCTCCACCTCCTGGGTTCAAGTGATTCTCCTGCCTCAGCCTCCTGAGTAGCTGAGACTACAGGTGCATGCCACTGCACCTGGCTAATTTTTGTATTTTTAGTAGAGATGGGGTTTTGCCATGCTGGCCAAGCTGGTCTCAAACTCCTCACCACAGGTGATCCACCCACCTCAGCCTCCCAAAGTGCTGGAATTACAAACATGAGCCACCACGCCCAGCCCATGATTATTTTTCTTTACTTTTAATAAACCAAGATTTTTTTAAAATTTCTAAAAGTAGTACTGTTTGTCTGAATCCAAGGTAAAAGATATATCCTTACATTTTGTAAAGTTTAAAAAAATCTGTTGAGATATAATTTACAAATATTAAAGTGCAACCATTTTGATTGCACAATTAGATTAGTAATGATAAATATGTTCATACAGGTAACCACCACCCTATTTAAGGGCTAGAACCTTTCCATGACACTAAAATATTATCCCATTCCCCTTTTGAATTGAATGCCCTCTTCATTGTAAGCAAATTCTGATTTGATTTCTTTCACTATAAATATTATCTATTCTAGAACATACAAATAAAGTACACAGTCATCTTTTATATCAGTTTTCCTTTAATTAGCCTAATGTTTTTGAGATTTCCACATTGTTTTGTTTATTCCTTTTTATTGAAATATTTGTTCCTTTTTATTTGAATGGCATTTCATTATATGAATATTATCACAATTTTATGAAAAAAAATTTTTTTTTCCAAATTTGGGTTATCATAAATCCAGCTTCTGAGAACATTCACATGCAATTATTTGTGTGAATGGGGACTTATGCTTCAATTTGTCTTAAGTAAATATCTAGGGTTATGACAAATATCTAGCCATAGTCTAAGAACACAGTCTAAGAAATTGCTGAACTGTTTTCCAAACTGGCTATATCTTTTTGTATTCTCACCAGAAATGTATGGAATTTCCAGTTGTTCCACTTTCTTACCAACACTTGGCATGACCGTGTTAATTTTTGTCATTCTGGTGGGTGTATAGTGGTATTTGTGTTTTCAAATTCTTCTTCTATAATGACTGATAATGTTAAGCATCATTTCATGTGTTTATTAGCAATTCTTAATGTGTTCTTTTGCAAAATGTCTATTCAAATCTTTTGCCCATTTAAAACATTGGATTGCTTGTCTTCTTTTATTGAGTTGTATGATTTATTTAATATTCTGGATACCATTGATTAATTAGGTGTATGTATTGTGAATATTTTCTCCCAATCCATAGCTTGCTTGTCTTTTCCTTAATGGACTTTTTGTTTTTGTTTTTATCTTTTTTTTAAGCATGATAGTTTTAGGGTCCAATTTATCAATCCTTCTTTGATGGCTTTTTGTTTCCTATTAAAAAAACTTTGTCCATCCCAAAGTCACAAATATTTTTCCCTGTGTTTTTGCCTAAATTTTGTAGTTTATGTTTTACTTTTCTGGCTATGATTGATTTTGAATTATTGTTTTGTATGTGTTGTGAGGGAGGTATCAAGGTATTTATTTACCTACTTATTTATCATATGATATCTAATTATTGAAAAGGCATTTCTTGCCCTAATGTATTACTTTGGGATCTTTGTTGAAAATCAATTCAGGGTGTATATGTGGATCTTTTTCCAGACTCTCTAGTCTGTTTAGTTTTTAAAATACATTTATCTTTATGCTAATACCACACCTTCTTCATTACTGAAGCTTTATAGTCATATGATGTAAATTCTTCACTTTTATTGCCTTGGTAAACATTATTTTGTCCATTCTTAGTCCTTTAAATTTTTAGAATCGCATAATTTCTTAGAGTCAAATTGTCTTAAAACATCTGGAATTTTTTGGGGGGATTGTTAAATCTTTTGACCAATTTACGGTTTGTTGGACATCTTAACAATTGAGTCTTTCACTCATGAACATGCCAAATCTTTTTATTTATTTAGGTTTTATTTTATTTTTCTCATCAATAGTTTTTAGTATACAGCCCTTGAATATATCTTATTACATTTAGTATTATGTAGTTTATGTTTTATACACTGTTTCAAAAGTTATTTTAAATTTCATTTTTCAGTGGCTAACTAATGGTGTGTAGACAGATATAAGGTTTTTGTATCCTGTGAACTTGTTAAATTTATGTATTAGATCTAGTAGTTTATTCCTGTATTTTATTATATTATTATATTCCTATGTATTATATATAGTATGTTCCTATATTCTAGTATATTTTTCTTATCTTCTTTACATTTTTTAGATATATGACCAACAGGGCAGTCAACTTCTTCCTTCCTTTTCTCCCTTCTTCTGTCTCCTCCCACCCTCTTTTTTCCTTCCTTTTCGTTTTTTCATTGTATGGTTTTTTCTTTTGTACATTTACTATAATTTTGAAAAGATGCGGTGAGAGCTGACATCCTTGTCCCCAAACTTACTTAGAAAGTATTCAGGCTTTTGTTATTAAGCATGTTGTGAAATGAAGGTGTTTTTGAACATGGGCTTTATTCAGTTTCTATGTTGCTGAGGCATTTATCATAATTGAGCTTTGAATGTTAATATAATTTTTATTGTGATTATTATGGTAATTGGTTGCCTTATTCTGTTAATGAGGAGTGAATTATATTGATTGATTTTTTTTTTGAAAGGTAAAACAATCTTGCAATTCTAGGACAAATACGTACATAGTCATAATGCTGTATCTTTTTTTATATATAAGTGAATTTGATTTATTATTATGAAGGGTATTAATCCATGAATTTTTTCTTGTAATGTCTTTGGTTTTGTATGAGCACAACACTGGTCATATAAAATGAGTTAGAAAGTACCCTTTCCCCTGTTATGTCTGAAGCTGTTTGTGTGAAATTGGTATTGTTTGTTCCCATATGGTTGAGTAAAGCCATCTAGACCTGTATTTTCTTTGTATGAGTATTTCAAATTAAGAATTCAATATCTTTAATTGTTACAGGTCTATTTAGAATTCTCATTTCTTCTAATGTCAGTTTTGGTCATTTGGATCTCAAAACTTTTTTTTTCACTTTAGTTTTTCAAATTAATTGGCATATTATTTATAGCAGTCTTTTATTATCATTCTCATGTTCGTAGAATCAGTAGTGATACCCTGTCTTTTACTCCTTAGATGGGTAATTTATGCTTTTTTTCTTTTTTCTTCCTTGACTAGTCTAAATGGGGTTTTATCAATTTTTATTGTTATTGTCAAGAATGACTTTTTGTCTTTATATATTTTCTCTGTTTTTTTTCAATTTCATTGACATCCCCTCTTTAGTGTTTCATTAATTCTATTTATTTTGTGCTTAATTTGTTCATCTTAGCTCCTTAATTGAAAACTTGGGTTAGTGATTGTACACCTCTCTCTTCAAAAAATATGTATAAATATTTAGAACTATAACTTTTTAAATAAGTACTGCTTCAGCTGCATCCCATAAACTTTGCTATTTGGGTGTGCATTATTTTTTAGCTCAAAATATAACAAAAAGTATAAATGTGTGAGGTGATGGATACCCCATTGACTCTGATGTGATTATTATGTATTTATGCCTGTATCAAAACATCTGATGTAACCCACAAATATATACACTTACCACGTACCCACAAAAATAAAAAATTAAAAATATATTTTCTAATTTTCATTATTTTTTTAACCAGTTGGTTATTTTCACATATGTTGCTTAAATTTCTTTATTTAGAGCTTTTTGGAAAATGCTTTTGTTATTAATTTATGAATTAATTTTGTTTTGGTCACAGAATATTTTCTGTGTGATTTTAGTTGTTTTAAAGTTATTGAGACTTGTCTGATAGAAAAACAATAGTTAATCTAGGTGAGTAGTTCATTTGCACTGAAGTTGTTAGATGTGCTCCATAAATGTCAGATAGGTTAAGTTTGTATGTGGTGGTTTTAAAAATAAATTAATTATGTTTTTAGTGGGTACATAATAGGTGTATATATTTATAGCATACATGAGACGTTTTGATACAGGCATGCACTGTGAAATAATTACATTATGGGGAATGTATCCATGCTCTCAAGCATTTATCCTTTGTGTTACAATCATCCAGTTATACTCTTTTAGTTATTTTTAAATGTACAATTAAGTTATTATTGTCTGTAGTCACACTGCTGTGCTATCAAATAGTAGGTCTTACTCATTCTTTTTAACTATATTTTTTGTGCCCATTAACCATCCCCACCTTCCACTCACCCCCAAACTACCCTTCCCAGCCTCTGGTAACCATCCTTCTGGTAACCAACCTCTTGTCCAATGTTGGAAAACAGTTTTTATTGTATATTTATTCCTGTTTTTAAGTTATTTATGGTGAAAGTGCTAGTACCAATTACTCTCATTACTCTCTGTCTCCGTGAGTTTAATTGTTTTGACTTTTAAATCCTGCAAATAAGCAATTTGATTTGAATGTGCCTTGGGGTGTGTGTGTGTGTGTGTGTGTGTGTGTGTGTGTTTATTCTGCTTGGAGTTCTGGTGAGACTGCAGGACTCTCTTCGTCTGTTTCTTTTCTCTTGACAGTCACAGTTCTGCCCTGCCTCTTGTCCAGTGTTTGAAAACAGTTTTGTTTTGTATATTTATTTCTGTTTTTAAGTTATTTATTGGTGGAAGTGCTAGTTACTAGTTACTCTGTTATGACCAGGATTCGGAGTTATCCCTATTAAAGTTTATCTATGTTTCCTTTTAAATGTAAGATCTGAATCTATGTGGAGATAAATTTTGTGTATAATATGAGTTGGCATACAATTTCATTTTTTAAAGGTTATGAATAAGCATTTTACCATAGTTCTATTTATCCAGTAGTCCTTTGCCTAATGATTTATCATGCCTCCTGTTTTCTATAGGCAAATTTCCATATTCATATATATGTGAGTCTGCTTCTGGGTTCTCTATTTTACTATGATGGTCAATTGATCTATCACTGTACCAATACTGAACTATCTTAATTTGTATGGCTTAATAATAAATCGTGTAAATCATATTATCTGTAAAGTTGGGTCCTCTCTCCCAGTTCTTCTTCAGAAATGTCTTAGCTATTATTGGCTCTTTATTCCCTCCAAGTTCCTTATGAAATGTTGCTTTTTTGATTAGCATTTCTTTGGCTATATAGAACAATTTCAGAGACAGTTGATATCCTTACCATATTATGTCTTGTTTTCCTTGATCATGGGTTAAACCGTTCATTTTAAAATTCTTTAATGACTTTCACTAATTTTTATAACTTCCTCATAGAGATGTTGCACATTTTTGTTAGATTTATTTGCTATCGTAAATGCTGTCCTTTAAAGATGTTTTCTCTAATTGTTTGCTGTATAGAAAAACAAGTAACATTTATAGAGAGATTTTATATTCGTTTATCTAGCTAAATTCATCTCGTATAGCTAATAGTTTTTCTCAAGATTATTTTTGTTTGTTTCATATACAAACGTAATCTGAAAATAGTATCTCTTAATTTCACATTTCTAATTCTTAGGGTTTTTTTCCCCTATAATTGTATATTCTAGAACATGTAGTATAATGTTGAATAGATTTGTTAATATTGAACATCATTTTGTATTCTGATTTTAAAGCAGTTGCTTTACATTTTCTCATTTATGGTTATGTTTATTAAATGTGCTTTGTAGATCCCTTTTATCAAAATAGAGAACTTTCTTTCCATTCCTAATATATTATAATTTTATCATAAATGGACATTAAATATTATGGAAAGTTTTATTTGTCTCTGTGAGGTGATGACATGGATTTTATCCATTAATTTGTTTAATAAAACTCATAAATCCTGTTGTATTTGGTTATTTAGAATTTGTTTTAAAGATTTTTATTTAACACTTTTAGTTAGATATTTTACATTTATATTGATGAATAAAATGAATAGTCCTGTAAAATTTTCTTCTTGAATAATTTTTTTTTCTTTTCAGATCAAAATATAGTGGATTTATAAGATGAGTTACAGTATGCTCCTTTTACTTATATTTTTTGAAAGAACATACATCTTGTAAATTTAGTAAAAATTGCCTATGAAAATGTCAAGAACTTTTTTGTGGGAAAACCTTTAATTATTTCAATTTTTTTCAAAAGCTGTCAGAATTTTCATGTTTTATTTCTTATTGAATCATTTTACATTAACAAACAGAAATTTTCTAACTTCTAAAGGTTATTAGCATAAAGGAATTAATAATATTCTCTCATATTTTAGTTTTTACTCTGTTATTAATTATGTCACTTTTTCAATCATAATATTGTTTGTTTGTCCTCGGTCTTTATTTCTCTCTCTCTCTCCAAATCAATAATCCCAGAGGTTTGCCTATTTTGTTATTCTTTTTAAGTAATTGACTTTTATTTCTATTGGAGTCTTTCTATTTTAACGAAACAGTTCAAACTCTGTAGCCAGATTCGGGCTCCAGCAATTACTAGCTGTGTGGTTCTGTGTTAATTACTTAAACTCTCTGTGCTTCAGTTTCTATCTCTATAAAATGGGAATTATATCCACCTCATAGGTTGTTATGTTGATTAGAAGAGTTAATAATTGCAAAGCACTCGTGTCGTCTGACACATAGATCGTACTGTATAAAAATTTATTTAGTAAATAAATAATTGTGTTAATTTCTGTTCTTATCTCCTTTCTTGTATATTTTTGGAATTAATGTTGCTCTCTTTATAGATTCTTAGGTCTTGCTTCTCTTCTAATGTAAGAATTGAAAGTTAAATATTTTCCTCGAATTACCACTTTTGCTATATTCTATAAATTTAGCTATGTGGTAGTTGTTTTGGGGTTTTGTTGTTGTTATAGTTCTAGATGGTTTTGAACTATCCATTATGGATTTTTCTATAATCTTGGAGTTATTTAAAAGTACTTTAAAATATTTCTCTATATAAGAATATCTTATGTTTTTGTTTCTATCTTGTAACCTTTGGTTAAGAACATGGTTCTTGTTTAGTATGTAATCCAGTTTCGGGACTGTATTATAAATGTCTGAGAATGATGTGTGTTTTTACATTGTCTGATACGCAACTATATGTTCATTAAATTGTGTTGTTCACATCTTCTATAACTTTGGCCTTTGGTTTGCTTGACCAATGAGAAAGTTCCTTAGAAATTATTCACTTAATAGAGTTTTAGAGGTCATTTTTTTTGTAATTCTATATGTGTATATCTTGTGACTAATGTATTAGGCACATAGTTCTTTAGACATGCATGAATTATATATGTGTTTTTGATTCATTAAACACTTCCAACATTCTGTAGTGATTTTCTATATTCCCTATGTTCCCTATACTTTTTAATTTTGTCTTTTAGTTGACACATAATAATTGTGCATGTTTATGGGGTACAGTGTGATGTTTTGATACATATATGCATCATATAATGATCAAATCAGCATAATTACCATATTCATTACCTTAAACATTTGTCATTTCTTTGTGATGAGAACATTCAAACTTCCCTCTTCTAGCTATTTTGAAATATACAATACACTATCGTTTACTGTAGTCACCCTACTATGCAACTGAGCACCAGAAGTCATTACTCCTCTTTAACTAATTTTGTACCAAATAAACAGCCTCTGCCCTTCTCCCCCTCCCCACTACTCTCCCAGCCTTTAGTAACCACTGTTACTATGAGATTGTATGAGATTGACTTTTTTTTTTCTTTTTCTCTTTTTATTATATTTAAGTTCTAGGGTACATGTGCACAACGTGCAGGTTTGTTACATATGTATACATGTGCCATGTTGGTTTGCTGCACCCAGTAACTTGTCATTTACATTAGGTATCTGTCCTAATGCTATCCCTCTCACATCCCCCCACCCTATGATAGGCTCTGGTGTGTGATGTTCCCTGCCCTGTGTCCAAGTGTTCTCATTGTTCAGTTCCCACCTATGAGTGAGAACATGCGGTGTTTGGTTTCCTCTTCTTGTGATAGTTTGCTCAGAATTATGGTTTCCAGCTTCATCCATGTCCCTACAAAGGACATGAACCCATCTTTTTTATGGTTGCATAGTATTCCATGGTGTATATGTGTCACATTTTCTTAATCCAGTCTATCATTGATGGACATTTGGGTTGGTTCCAAGTCTTTGCTATTGTGAATAGTGCCACAATAAACATATGTGTGTATGTGTCTTTATAGTAGCATGATTTATAATTCTTTGGGTATATACCCAGTAATGGGATGGCTGGGTCAAATGGTATTTCTAGTTCTAGATCCTTGAGGAATCGTCACACTGTCTTCCACAATGATTGAACTAGTTTACACTCCCACCAACAGCGTAAAAGCATTGCTATTTCTCCACATCCTCTCCAACACCTGTTGTTTCCTGACTTTTTAATGATTGCCATTCTAACTGGTGTGAGATGGTATCTCATTGTGGTTTTGATTTGCATTTCTCTGATGACCAGTGATGATGAGCATTTTTTCATGTGTCTGTTGGCTGCATAAATGTCTTCTTTTAAGAAGTGTCTGTTCATATCCTTTGCCCACTTTTTGATGGGGTTGTTTGATTTTTTCTTGTAAATTTGTTTAAGTTCTTTGTAGGTTCTGGATATTAACCCTTTGTCAGATGGGTAGATTGCAAAAATTTTCTTCCTTTCTGTAGATTGCCTGTTCACTCTGATGATAGTTTCTTTTATTATTATTATTATTATTATTATTATACTTTAAGTTCTAGGGTACATGTGCATAATGTGCAGGTTTGTTACATATGTATACTTGTGCCATGTTGGTGTGCTGCACCCATCAACTCGTCAGCACCCATCAACTCGTCATTTACATCAGGTATAACTCCCAAAGCAATCCCTCCCTCCTCCCCCCGCCCCATGATAGGCCCCGGTGTGTGATGTTCCCCTTACCGAGTCCAAGTGATCTCATCGTTCAGTTCCCATCTATGAGTGAGAACATGCGGTGTTTGGTTTTCTGTTCTTGTGATAGTTTGCTAATGATGGTTTCCAGCTGCATCCATGTCCCTACAAAGGACACAAACTCATCCTTTTTTATGGCTTCATAGTATTCCATGGTGTATATGTGCCACATTTTCTTCATCCAGTCTGTCACAGATGGACATTTGGGTTGATTCCAAGTCTTTGCTATTGTGAATAGTGCCACAATAAACATTAAAAAGTCAGGAAACAATAGGTGCTGGAGAGGATGTGGAGAAATAGGAACACTTTTACACTGTTGGTGGGATTGTAAACTAGTTCAACCATTATGGAAAACAGTATGGCGATTCCTCAAGGATCTAGAACTACATGTACCATATGACCCAGCCATCCCATTACTGGGTATATACCCAAAGGATCATAAATCATGCTGCTATAAAGACACATGCACACGTATGTTTATTGAGATTGACTTTTTAAAGATTCCATGAGTGAGACCATGTGACATTTGTCCTGTGCTTGGCTTTTTTGGCTTAACATAATGTCCTCTAGGTTCATCCATTTTGTTGAAAATGACAGGATTTAAGTCTTTTTTTTATGGTTGAGTAATATTCTGTTGTGTATGTATAACACATTTTAAAAATCCATTCATCCATTGATAGGCACTTAGGTTGATTCTGTACCTTAGCTATTGTGAATAGTGTTGTAATAAGCATAGGTAAACATAGGAGTGCAGATATTCCTTCAACATCATCATTTTTCATAGATAGAAAAAAAATTCTCAAATTTGTATGGAGCTACAAAAGACCTCAGATAGCAAAAGCAATCTTGAACAAAAAGAACAAAACTAGAGGCATTACACTTTCTGACTTCAAACTACACCGCAAAGCAATAGTAACCAAACAGGTTGGTACCAATGTAGACATGAACATGTAGACCAATTAAACAAAAAGAAAGAACCTAGAAATAAATACATACATTTACAGTCCACTGATTTTCACAAAGGTGCCAAGAACAGATATTAGAAAAAATACAGTCTTCTCAGTAATGATGCTGGAAAATCTGAATATCTACATGCAGAAAAATGAAAATAGACCCCTATCTCTTACAAAAATCCACTCAAAATAGATTAAAGACTAAAATGTTAGACCCCAGACTATGAAAGTACCAGAAAAAAATACAGGAGAAACACTTCATGACATTGATCTAGGCAGTAACTTTTTAGGTAAGACCTCAAAAATACAGACAACAAATACAAAAATAGACTAATGAGATTAAATCAAACTAAAAAGCTGCACAGCAAAGGAAACAATCAACAGAGTGAAGAGACAACCTACAGAATAGGAGAAAATAAATATTTGTAAACTATGCATCTGACAAGGAGTTAATATGCAGAATATACAAGAAGCTCAACAACTCAATAACGAAAACAAAATAATTTGATTTAAAAATGAACAAGAGATCTTAATAGGAATTTCCCAGAAGATATATAAAGAGATAATATGTATATGAAAAATGCTGATAACTAATCACCAGGGAAATACAAATCAAAACCACGTTGAGATATCACCTCACTCCAGTTAGGATGGCTACTACTACAAAAAAAAAAAAAACATAATAATAACAAATGCTGGTGAGGATAAGTAGAAAGTGTAATTATTTTACCCTGTTGGTGGAAATGTAAATAGTACAGCCACTATGGAAAACTGGTGGTTCCTCAAAAAACTACAAATAGAACTACCATATAATCCAACAATTCCGCTACAGTCTATATATTGTCTATACTGTTTTGCCTTAATTTCTATATTGTCTGATGGTGACTTAGTTCTTCTTTTTATTAGAATTGCTTTGTGTATCTCCTCTTATACTTTCATTCTTAAAGCCTCAGCCTCCTTAAAGCAAAATTTGCAAAGAAGATGTAGCAGATATTTTTTCCAATCATTGCCTTTAAAGTGACAATAATATTTATTGTGATTGTTAAGAACTTAAAATAGAGTTATGATTCAACTCAGCAATCCCACTGCTAGGTATATATGCAAAGGAAAATAGATCATTATACTAAAAGGACACGTACTCATATGGTCATCACTTATGTATTCACAATAGAAAAGATATGGAATCAACCAGGTACCCATCAATGGTGGATTGGATAAATGTGGTATATGTATATACTGTGGAATACTATGTAGCCACTAAAAAGTATTTCATTGGTCATGGAACGCTATGGAACCATAAAAAAGAATGAAATCATGTCATTTGCAACAGTATTGTTGAAACCGGAGGCCATAATGCTAAGTGAACTAACACAGGAACAGGAAATCAAATACTGCATGTTCTCATGTGTAAGTGGGAGCTAAACATTGAGTACAGATGGACAGAAACACGTGTTGTAATAAACACTGTGGGCTGGGAGTGGTGGCTCACACCTGTAAACTCAGCACTTTGAGAGGCTGAGGCAGGCGGATCACCTGAGGTGGGGAGTTCCAGACCAGCCTGACCAACATGGTGAAACCCTATCTCTACTAAAAAAAACAAAACCAAAAACCAAAATTAGCCACCAATGGGCATGGTGGCATATGCCTGTAATCCCAGCTACTCAGGAGGCTGAGGCAGGAGAATCACTTGTACCCGGGAGGTGGAGGTTGCAGTGAGCCAAGATCACGCCATTGCCCTCCAGCCTGGGCAACAAGAGCGAAACTTGATCTCAAAAAATTAAGTAAATAAAATAAAAATAAATACAGAAATAAATAATAGACACTGTGGACTACTAGAGTTGGTAGGGGGTGAAGGGGATGTGAATTGAAAAACTAACAATTGTGTACTATACTCACTACTTGAGTAGTCAGCTCAATACCTATGTAACAAACCTGCACACATACACCATATAATTATCCACCATGATCAAGTGGGCTTCATCCCTGGGATGCAAGGCTGGTTCAACATTCGCAAATCAATAAACGTAATCCAGCATATAAACAGAAGCAAAGACAAGAACCACATTATTATCTCAATAGATGCAGAAAAGGCCTTTGACAAAATTCAACAGCCCTTCATGCTAAAAACGCTCAATAAATTCGGTATTGATGGAACGTACCTCAAAATAATAAGAGCTATTTATGACAAACCCACAGCCAATATCATACTGAATGGGCAAAAACTGGAAAAATTCCCTTTGAAAACTGGCACAAGACAGGGATGCCCTCTCTCACCACTCCTATTCAACATAGTGTTGGAAGTTCTGGCTAGGGCAATCAGGCAAGAGAAAGAAATCAAGGGTATTCAGTTAGGAAAGAAGAAGTCAAATTGTCCCTGTTTGCAGATGACATGATTGTATATTTAGAAAACCCCATTGTCTCAGCCCAATATCTCCTTAAGCTGATAAGCAACTTCAGCAAAGTCTCAGGATACAAAATCAATGTGCAAAAATCACAAGCATTCTTATACACCAGTAACAGACAAACAGAGAGCCAAATCATGAATGAACTTCCATTCACAATTGCTTCAACGAGAATAAAATACCTAGGAATCCAACTTACAAGGGATGTAAAGGACTGCTTCAAGGAGAACTATAAACCACTGCTCAGTGAAATCAAAGAGGACACAAACAAATGGAAGAACATACCATGCTCATGGATAGGAAGAATCAATATCATGAAAATGGCCATACTGCCCAAGGTTATTTATAGATTCAATGCCATCCCCATCAAACTACCAATGACTTTCTTCACAGAATTGGAAAAAACTGCTTTAAAGTTCATATGGAACCAAAAAAGAGCCCGCATTGCCAAGACAATCCTAAGTCAAAAGGACAAAGCTGGAGGCGTCACGCTACCTGACTTCAAACTATACTACAAGGCTACAGTAACCAAAACAGCATGGTACTGGTACCAAAACAGAGATATAGACCAATGGAACAGAACAGAGTCCTCAGAAATAATACCACACATCTACTACAGCCATCTGATCTTTGACAAACCTGAGAGAAACAAGAAATGGGGAAAGGATTCCCTATTTAATAAATGGTGCTGGGAAAATTGGCTAGCCATAAGTAGAAAGCTGAAACTGGATCCTTTCCTTACTCCTTATACGAAGATTAATTCAAGATGGATTAGAGACTAAAATGTTAGACCTAAAACCATAAAAACCCTAGAAGAAAACCTAGGTAATACCATTCAGGACATAGGCATGGGCAAGGACTTCATGTCTAAAACACCAAAAGCAACAGCAGCAAAAGCCAAAATTGACAAATGGGATCTAATTAAACTAAAGAGCTTCTGCACAGCAAAAGAAACTACCATCAGAGTGAACAGGCAGCCTACAGAATGGGAGAAAATGTTTGCAATCTACTCATCTGACAAAGGGCTAATATCCAGAATCTACAAAGAACTCAAACAAATTTACAAGAAAAAAACAAACAACCCCATCAAAAAGTGGGCAAAGGATATGAACAGACATTTCTCAAAAGAAGACATTCATACAGCCAACAGACACATGAAAAAATGCTCATCATCACTGGCCATCAGAGAAATGCAAATCAAAACCACAATGAGATACCATCTCACACCAGTTAGAATGGCAATCATTAAAAAGTCAGGAAACAACAGTTGTTGGAGAGGATGTGGAGAAATAGGAACACTTTTACACTGTTGGTGGGATTGTAAACTAGTTCAACCATTATGGAAAACAGTATGGCGATTCCTCAAGGATCTGGAACTAGATATACCATATATCCCACTACTGGGTATATACCCAAAGGATTATAAATCATGCTGCTATAAAGACACATGCACACGTATGTTTATTGCGGCACTATTCACAATAGCAAAGACTTGGAATCAACCCAAATGTCCATCTGTGACAGACTGGATGAAGAAAATGTGGCACATATACACCATGGAGTACTATGCAGCCATAAAAAAGGATGAGTTTGCATCCTTTGTAGGGACATGGATGCAGCTGGAAACCATCATTCTTAGCAAACTATCACAAGAACAGAAAACCAAACACCGCATGTTCTCACTCATAGGTGGGAACTGAACGATGAGATCACTTGGATTCGGGAAGGGGAACATCACACACCGGGGCCTATCATGGGGAGGGGGGAGGGGGGAGGGATTGCATTGGGAGTTATACCTGATATAAATGATAAATTAATGGGTGCTGATGAGTTGATGGGTGCAGCACACCAACATGGCACAAGTATACATATGTAACAAACCTGCACATTATGCACATGTACCCTAGAACTTAAAGTAGAATAAAAAAATTAAAAAAATAAAATAAAATTGGTTATTGAAAAAAAAAATAAAATAAAATAAAAGTTGAAATGTTTTTAAAAAAAGGAAATTTGAAATTTTGTTTTAAATTATCCAGTGTTTTGAGGTTTTTTAAAAAACTCTTTTTCAAATAATAAGAAATTTAACAGCTTCATACAACATCATCCTGCTATTTTCTTTTATTCTCGTTTTGGTTTCTTATATATATCCTTTATCCTTTCCATTTGGCAGTGCTCTTAGCCTTTTAAAAGACAAAAGAAAATTTTCCAGATATTTTATCACTCCTACTTCATGTGTCTCCTGCAGCATTTGTTAGGTTTGTGTCTTTTCTTATTTGAATACTTTATCACAAAGTCTTTCTAAAATGGGTCATTGTTAGACAAAACTAATGAAGCCTTCCTTGTATGTCTGAAAATATTTTTATGACATTTGAAAGGCAATTTGTCTGGATATAAAATTTCAGATTTAATGTTCTTTTACTTAAAATGCCTTAAAATATCTTACTGTGTTGTCTTATTGAAACTAATGTTTCTGTTGCTGTTGAGGTCTGATGTCAAATTGTTCTGAAAGGTTATTTGCTACTTTTTTTTTTTTTTTGAGTTAGAACATTTTAACTATGAGCTTAAATTATTTCAGTGTTCAAAGTCATTGCTTTTCTACCATGATTTGCCCATCTAGACCTCTTAATTTTCAGAGTGGCTAGATTATATATTCATGCTGTTTTTCCAAGCAAGCCACTTTTGATTTTTTCTGAGCCTTTTATATCTTGCAATGTGCTTCTTAATCCAGAATGCACTTCTTGTGGCATTATGTAAGTTGGAGACATTTACCCCTTTCTGTTGTTGTTTCTAGTGTATAAAATGGAAGGTCTGAAATAAAGTAGATTTTTTAGTCAACACCATTTTTTTCTCTATAAGAATTTGTTATAGTGTATATTCTTTGTCCAGTTAATATTTTAATCACAATATGTCTAGATTTATTTTAAGAACTTTGTTTAGAGTGTGGTAAGTCCCTTTGGCTTACAGTTGATTATTTTAAAAATCAAAAGCATTTCTCCAATGGTGTCTTCTTTGATCCTGTCAAAGTTTTGTGGGTTTTCTGGTTTGTGCACTAGTTTTCCCAGAATCATCTGTGATTCTGGCTTTGACCTTTATTCTCTATTCTCTCCACATCATTCCCCTTGTCCCTTGTCATTGCTATCTCTGACCATTCCTTTCACATTGTCAGGAAGAGAAGGCTTCCCATGACTGATCCAATCTTTTCTTCGTCAATTCCAATGCTGGGATTAGAGGTTTGGTTTTGTTTGCAGTCCTCCCTTAACTCACCAGCTCCCCTTTTAAGTTCAGCTTGTCATTTTTTCTGTCTCTTCCTGGGACTCTCCATCTCAGCCTGTTTTCTTCCCTCAGTTCTTCTTCATAATAGTTTCATGATAAACATGTCCTCTGAATCATTTGGAAGATGTTGTTTACTGTTGTGTATATTGTTTTACCTATAGTCACTTTCTCTGGATTGCTCAGCAAGCAACTGCAAGCCCTGCTGTAAGATGTTGAGATTCTTTCTGTCTCAGCCAAATATGCTTTGCTGGTGGGCATTATGGGTGCCAGGATTCGATGTGCCATTGCCTGCCTCCTTTCTCCTCCACTTCCTGTTTCCTGTCTTCCTGCTTCCTGGTAATTGTTTTCCCTAAATTAATTTAGAGCATTTTCTGAAAATATGTTTCAGGGAACACTAGTTCTTCAGGATGTATATAGATGATAAATGAAAAATAAAAATGCCTTGTATTCAAGTGCATTTAAGAAATATTGAAATAAACAAAATCATTACAGGATTGTTTACTAAATGGCTTCTGAGAGCCTTTGATAACTGTGGCTTCTTGAGGTGGGACTAGATGAAGCTCTCTGAGGTGCATCTTGTAAGACTGACATGCTGCAGGACACCTTTTAGGTGCGTCTTGTAAGACTGACATGCTGCAGAACACCTTTTAATGTCTTTTGCTGTCATATGTTTGGGGAGATACAGAAAATGGTCTGGCTGCCCCAGAAACAGGAAGCACACAGTAGAGGAATTACTATGCACTATTCAATTTGGCATAAACCTTGGGCCTCTAATTTCAAGAACAATCAAAGAAGGAATGAATGATGTTAGAATATCCTTCTGTGGTGATTCAGAGTGGTGAGACTGTCCTGTCTTTTGGACAAAAGCATAGGTAGTCCAGTGATTATATTTCTCAGTCCATATCCATCCACCTATATTCAAGGGAAATTCCTATTCCTATTTACAGTGGGATGACTGTCAGTATTGTCTTCATCTTTTATGCTATATTTTCATCATTTCCGTGTCTTTATATTTAGTTAGAAGTTGGCGGAGAATGTGTCATCTGCCATTTTCAACTGGAGACCTATGTAAATAGTGCAAGAGGTTGGTAAGTAATCCACTTTGAATTTGCTGTGTCTTTCAGGCAGGAAAAGCAATCACTTGGCAGTATGTCAGCTTCACACTTCTCCATCAGTGTTTGACCTCAAGGGCATGGCTCTACTGTCTTATGATTACAGGAGGCAAATGCAGGGTCTTATCTCCACATCAGCTGCCTTTACATCACTTGGGTCTATTAGCACCCAGTGGTAAATACTACTGGCTGCACCCCAGGCACTGGCTTAGAAGTAAAACTTTGAACTTGCCATTGCCATTACTTAACCCCCATCAAAGCTAGATTGAGAGAAACAACACTTTTAGTAGATTACCTGAAAGCTATTCAATCCGTCAATCCTTTGGACACTAACGTTTATAATCAGCAAAATTCTTCCAGTGATAATTGCTTTCCTCTGTGGAGATTCATTTCATCAAATATTTTTGGTGTGATGTCACTGACTGTCATTCAAGAACATGATTAGAAACACACTTATAAAATTCATTATTGACTTTATTGTGAACATGATCCTGAAAACATTCACTGCCTGACACACGTTTTCTCTTTAGCACCGATGCTCTGAGATTCAATCTCAGGGATGGAAATAGCTGTGCTTGTTTTTGTCCTATGTTATAAATCATATAAATGATTAGGTTACTGATCATATTAAGCAGCTAAAATGATGGGTGACAGAGTTGATATTTAAATCATTATGGCAGGATGGGTAGAGGCTAACCAAATAACCTCAGCAGTGGAAAATCTACAGCCTTCATTTGGGTAAAAACAATCCATTGAAACACCTGTTCTGACAGAGAGATTAATTCAGCATTTCCAAAAGTATGCTTGGAGATGCAGTCCTTCAAGGAGATGCTTCTTGAAGGAAAGGCCCCGGGGAGAACTAAGTATGGGAAATGCTGCATGTTAAATCTATCTTATCATGATTCATAATACACATTATCATATTAAAATTCTGTAGTAAAGAAATCTGTTTAATTCTGTTGTCTCCATTTTTTTCTTCCTAAGTTCATTTAATGCAAAGCTTTTGTTGTTGTTGTCATTCCTGGTAGACCCAGGACTATCCCAGGAATGCTCTGCAGAATTCATTTTAGAAAATGCCAGGTTAAATCATTCAACCTAAGACCAGTGAGTTTTCCTTCCCACTGTTGATTGACTCTCACTATAGTAATGCTTTTATTTTTTCATATAGTTTTCATGACCTTTACCATGGTAGTAATAGCTATCATTTGTGGAGTATTTTGTATGTGCTATATCTTGTAAAAGTTACTATCAGTGAGCGTACCAGAGATGCCAAATGGTGGAGCCCTGCAGAGACCGTCAGGGCCTGAAGAGGTTGGAAAACTCACTTGATAGCTGTCGGTCCAAGGGCAGAACTGGATTCCTCCAGTCACATCTTTCCTGACCTTCATCTAGGCCTGGGCTGGGTTATGCAGATAAAGTTATGAATAAGAAATATAGTCTTTGTCTCCAAAAGCTTAAAATCGAGAGCAGTGACAGACAATGCATGTAAGAGGAGCTGGGTAAGAGACTCTAGAAGAGAAAGTGATTGATTAGTGGAGGTTCAAGTGCACCTTGATTGCAGAGAGCACACCTGTGCTGCTGGATGGACAGCAGCTTCCAGGTGGGGGCAGACTAAGGATCCAGCAGAAGCACCTGCAGAGTCCCAGGACGCCGCTCAAGGAGTGCATATGGCAGTGCCAAGAGTTGCTTCTGGTTGAGGTAGTGGGTTTCACATAGCTGGATTATGGAACCCTTTGGGAGAGGAAGATGGACGTTGGACCTGGAAAGGCTTCAAAGCCCATCGAGAGTGTTGAGCTCCAGACAGGAGGCATGCCTGCACTCTGGAGCTGATATGTGGCACTTGCCAGAAGTCGTATAATGGAAAAGCTACTTAGGCAGGGATGGGACAAGGGTGTGGCAGAGCCCTGAAGCAGGTACTGATGACCTCAGCGTAGACATCTGACTTAATCTGAAATGTTTCACACCCTCCTCACTGCCATTGTTGTGATGGGCAAGTGCCCCTGCTGACTCTTCTCTGTCTGCTCTGCTGGCCCACCTTCTCACAGCCCTGTAGGTACTCGTGTGGTGTTGTTGAACAGGAACTCAGAAAAGGGTCATTGTGGCCTCCTCCCTGCAGGACTCTGGGTGTCATTTCCATCATTCCACTGGGATACCAGGAGGAAGAGGCTTCGAGCTTGAGAGGAAAACCACAGCTTCCTGAGAGGTCTGGAGTGGCCCTGCCTTTGAACCTGCCCCGTGGATCTGGGTGCTTGGACAGAGCTGCAACAGTCGCTTCATTTAGCCAGTGTTGGGAGGAGTGGAGAGAGAGAGAGACCAGGATCCTGAGGCCTTTGGCACCTCTCAGCTCAGATCGCAAGCTGGGTTCCTCCGGAGTCATAAACCCTGTACTCTGCCAGAGAACAAATCATTCCAGCAAGAAAGAGGATTCTGGCTTCCAGTGTCTGATGACTTATGAAGTGCAGCCAAGAGGGAAAATCATTTTAAAAATATTGAAAGGCACCTCGCCAGGGCTCCCTCCACTGGAGGAAATATCAATACAGGATTTATTTGAGGCCCCAAGTGCTGTGGCATCATCCAGAGATGGGGACAACACTGTCTGCATTTCAGAGCTGACAGCTACAACTTGTTTCTTCCTGCTGCTGCGGCTGCGACTGCTGCCACCGTCAGGAGCT